>NC_143053.1:189375909-190018863 GCF_052426305.1 Pelodiscus sinensis | reverse complement strand
CTTCTCCTTGCTGATGTCATCACAGCTCGAAATATAGCACTTAAAGATCAGGGTCTTAGGAAAGGGCCTGGAAGAAGTATATACACAAAAGAGCAAAGCATTGAGGGGAAAAAAAAGCTAACAGAACAATATTGGTTTAGAAACAGTGCAATTATTAAAATAACAGTAGAAACATCACAACTTTAAAATTTGTAGGTCATATCTTCTGCGGGTGTAATCAGCATACTCTTGACACCAGTTAAGGATCTGACCCTGGGAGCAGTAAGGCAGAATGTACAGCACCCCTAAACATACACATATTTTGCTGGAGAACATTGTAACAAGGTTTTCAGCAGCTGCTCCCTGGTGAGAGCAAGAAAAGGTTATCAGGTCTATTAACTATAATCAATGTAAATATGAACCCCAAATGTGGAAAAAGCTTTGATCTGAAATTAATTGCATTCTAACAGACTGCTGAGCTAAACAACTACCTAAGCAGCAGTTACATCAATAGCAGGCAGTGAGAAAATAAAAACTGAGTTCTTCATCTTTCCCACTCTCTTGTTTCAAAATTCTCCCTTCTCAGGTTAAATGGCAAATCACACAAACAACTACATTAAAGTAGAATCCTCCCTGGTAGAGTTTCTCAGATTAGTCATTACAAATAATTTATGCAGTGGATTTAGCCCTTCTTTCTAGTCATCGATTATCCACAAACCCATTGTGATTGTTATTTGCAATTGTTCAAAGTAGTTTACAAATTTTACCAGGTGGTTTAATTTAATATCTGCTTTTTGTGCTGTCAAAATCAGACACGGGGCTCACACATTTGTCAGACCACTCTGTTTATTAGTAAAGCCACTCTGCTAATACACCCAGAAAATGTGAATACTACACAAGGCTCAAACCCCTTGATTTATACAGACAAAAGAAAGAAAAATTAACAAGATTACAAAAGGGGGCAAAACTTCACATGATTCCCATGAGACTAGTCACATATCTTCATTTCCATATCAAGACTCAGCAATCTCCTGTCCATATCTTGCTGGTTATCTCAATTACTTTCTGTCTAATACCTAATGATCCTTTTCCTGTTATCCCAGACACACCTGGCTCTACTCTGATCCATCCTGAGTACCTACAAACAACATTAACATAACCTTCTCTTTCCTGTTCAGGGACAAACAGTATTCCTTGAACTTATTCTATTATTACAGTATAATTCATCTTTCTCTTACAATATAATTCTTTCTACTTTCACAGTGCCAAATGATTGGTCATGTAAATCACATGTTGTCCTTTCTGTTACCAGATTGGGTGAGATAGGTTTTCTAAAGAGAGGAGTCCCTTTTTCTGCTTGCAGACTGCCTACTATGTGAACCCTGAGAATTGTTCAGTGAATGAGTTGTGAGACTGATAGGAAGAGCTGTGAGAACACACCCTGTACATACTAAATCTTTACTTGTTATGGTTTGTAATGTTTTTGCTTTGCACAGTCTTGCAAATTAAAACAGATAGTAAAAAGAGAACATATTTGACCCCCTCTTCTAAGACTAGGGAAAGTCCCATGCACTAGAAACTGCAGTCCAACAGATCCAGAGGTGGGAGGAGCATGGTGAGAGATCCATGAATAGGTATGCTTCAATATGAAGTAGGGTTCTCTCTCAGGGTATGTCTACACTACCCCGCTAGTTCGAACTAGCGGGGTAATGTAGGCATACCGCACTTGCGAATGAAGCCCAGGATTTGAATTTCCCGGGCTTCCTTTGCATAAACTGGGCGCCACCATTTTTAAATCCCTGCTCGTTCGAACCCCGTGCCGCGCAGCTATACGCGGCACGAACTAGGTAGTTCGGACTAGGCTTCCTAGTCTGAACTACCGTTACTCCTCGTGGGTTCGAACGAGCAGGGATTTAAAAATGGCGGCACCCAGTTTATGCAAATGAAGCCCGGGAAATTCAAATCCCGGGCTTCGTTCGCAAGTGCGGTATGCATACATTACCCCGCTAGTTCGAACTAGGAGAGTAGTGTAGACATACCCTCAGAGTTCCTTGTATGGCACTACACAGCATGTGGAAAGAAATAGGGTGGAGGAAGAACAGGATCTTTGTGTAGGTAACCTCCCATTACCCCCAACTCACCCTTGCAGCAAGAGGCTGTGTAAGGCCCTAGCTTAGAGACTCCACCAGATCTTGGGCTGCAGTATCATTTATAGAACTGCTCCGCAGCCTCATGAATCCCCTCATCTATCCAGTGCCCAAGACAATATGCTCAAGTGCAAGCGCTGGTCTCTGAACTAGTGCCTAAGCAAATAAAATGGGGAGCTAGTAGCAATCAGACAGTTGATTTTATTTGCAAGAATATTTGGGAATTGCTTCCTTGCTCTCTTCACCCACCACTATTCCAGAAGGGGATGGAAGAGAGAAGAAGAGTCAAATAGGATTTTAAAATGTTTAAAGCATGTGCACTCACACACACATACCCACAAAATCTATCTTTCTAGAACTACCTGCATATGAATGGAAAGGGATTTTATTTTGTTTCACTTTGTCATTCTGTCCTCTTCTCCAGGATAGGAAGCAATTCAAACTTCCATGGAGGTTTGTTTCATATTTGGAGTTTCTTTTCTCCCATGGCTTCTGAATCAGGGGTGAAATGGATAATCCTTCATTTTATTTAGCATCAAATGATTACAAAACAATCAGACCTCTTGGCATAGGAAGGTTTGTGGGCTATATATGCATGTGGGTGGAAAATGCATTGCCTACCCAAGTGCCTGTTCAGTGTTGCTATTAGTTCATTAGAAGAAGATATGCTCTGAACAAGTGACCCATGCACTGTGTTTTGGGCAGTTAGTTACATTAACATAGAAAGCAGGCAGTATAAAGATAAATAGAATCACCCCTGATTTTGCCTATTACAACAAAACTTGTGCTGAACTTGGATATATACTTAAACCGTGACTAGAAACTCTGATTATATGCTTGACAAATACAAAGATGATCAGACTGATTCCCAGTGGAAAAGGAATAAATCTCCTTGTGTCTTTTCCAAACTGTAAAAGAAGAATAATGCAAAGAGAACTGCTTTGCAGAGTCTCATTTACATTATAGACTTCTGTTAATGATGTCAATGACAGGGATGTGACCAGTCATGTGTCAAGGACAGGGATGTGGCCAGATTAGGGATTTGTTGGGCCTTGAAGTCTAGTACCAGGATAGTAATTTAAATCCTCTCTCTCTCACACACACACACACACACACACACAGGCTACGTCTAGACTGGCCCCTTCTCCGGAAGAGGCATGCAAAGCAGGCAAGTCAGAATAGGGAAATCCACGGGGGATTTAAATATCCCCCTCGGGATTTAAATAAACATGGCCGCCACTTTTTTCCAGCTTGGGGAAAAGCCAGAAAAGAGCGTCTAGACTGGCGCGATCCTCCAGAATAAAGCCCTTTTCCGGAGGATCTCTTATTCCTACTTGCTTTTTGCAAATTTCTTGCAGTTGTTAAGCGCCTCTGCCATATTCACATTTTCTGTGATTGTTTTTCCCTCTTTTTTCTTGTTACCTTTTATATCTCTAGCTAGATTGAGCTGATTTTGTACCTTTGCCTTTCTAAATTTGCCCCTACATACTTGTGTTATTTGTTTATATTCATCCTTTGTACTTTGACCTAGTTTCTACGTTTTGAAGTACTCCTTTTTATTTTTAGATCATTCAAGATCTCCTGGTGAGGCCAGGGTGGTCTTTTGCCATACTTCTTATCTTTTCTATACAGCGGTATAGTTTGCTTTTGCACCCTTTATAATGTCCTTTTGAAAAACTGCCAATTGTCTTCAATTGTTTTTCCTCTTAGACTTGCTTCCCATGGATCCTTACCTACCCGCTCCCTGAGTTTACTAAAGTCTACCTTCTTGAAATTAATTGTCCTTATTTTGCTGTTCTCCCTCCTACTATTCCTTAGAATCGTGAACTCTATCATTTCATGATCACTCTCACCCAAGCTGCCTTCCACTTTCAAATTCTCAACCAGTGGCTCCCTATTTGTTAAAATCAAATCTAGAACAACCTCCCCACAATAGCTTTCTCTACCTTTTAAAATATAAAAATGTTCTCCAATACATTCCAAGGATTTGTTGGATAGTCTGTGCCATTCTGTGTTATTTTCCCAACAGATATCAACAAATGTTGACATTCACTTTGTAATTAATATCTGTTACCCTGCACTCACTTATTATCATGCTCCCCTTTTTACTGGGAAAAAAGAAGATTATATATATCTGTAAGGAACAAATGAGGCTGTTGCTTTGAGACACACATATGCAAAGATCAACCTACTAAGAACTTGACAAATTTGAAGCACAACAGAGCTCAAGGTACCAATGAGAGAGACCCTTTACAATGTGCTGATAATAAAAGGAATATACAGAATACATTCATTACTGAAAATATTGTAGATACACAGCACAAAACAGAGACCTGGAATTTGCATTTTTCTTTGTTTCAAGAGAAGACAGATGTTCGATGATCTAGGTATTATAAATATTACAAATGAAACAAAACTTCTTATGAGATTAGAGGGATTTGAAATCATAGAGGAGGATGCAAAGGAGGAGCGGCCCATGTAATTTGATATAAAAGTGTATAGTATTAATTTATACCACAGTTTACCAGAATACTTTAGCATGTGCTTAAATCCATCTTTGTTAAGCAAAACATTGAAGTCAAGTGATTTAAGACAACAGGATTTAAATAAGTGCTTTGCTGAATACTGACATAAGCATGTGCTTAAAATGTTTTGACAAATCAGTGTTATTGCTAGTGCCTGTGAAATCTTGCAATTTGCTTTTTTAAACACATTCCATTTCTCAGAGCTGTGCAGAACGAAGCAGCATTTTGGCTATTGGAGATTTGTGGACTTTTATGTTGGGTTTTGGTTTTAGGTTTGAATAAATCCAAAACAAAACCCAGCTGAAACTGCATGGTTTGGTTTCTGATTGAGACCACAAGAAGATGCCATTTCACTTACTTATTACCTGAAAACATACACAGGGTTTCCTCGAAACTTGGGCATAGATATTTCAAAACTCAGTCAAAACTAATTCAAACTCGGCCATGTCTCTTTCAAAATTTAGGTTAGGCTTTCCAAAAGGTTCAGGAGCCTCAGTAAATGATCTTCTGGTGACCTGATCAAAGTTTTGAGTGTGTAATGGAAATTCAAAGCAGGTAAAAACACTTAGTATGGTCATGGAAATTTCACATGATTATAATTCCCTTTATCTTTGGAACAACAGTGGGTGGCCATGCAATCTTCCTACGAGGATCTCGTTAACCTAGTTTCATTGTCTGGATCTTCTTCTAGAAGTAGAAAACTGCAGTCATTTTTGGACAGACTGTGGGCTTGTTTCACAGGTCTGGTGAAGATGCAATAAGTCAGTGGGAGAGCGTGGAAGCTATGTGGACAGGTGAGCATCTCTATCACCATCGTGGGCTGTAGATACTGCATTAAGTCAATATAAATTATGTTGACATAAGTCATGTAACTGATAGCTACTTAACCCTTTACTATAAACACAGCCTGAGAAAAACAGAAAGACACTGTCACTTCCCTTTCCAGCTGAAATAAATTTTATTTTGTCACAAAATTACTTTTGACTGTGGCCCAAAAATGTGTGATTTTACTAACATTCATGGGGATAAAATGTTGACCATGTTTAATCTACTTTTATATTTGATTCAAATATCTAAATCTAAATCCAAGCAATATTTAGAAATAATATTTCCCACTACTCACTCAGCTCTCATGTAGACATTTCCCCAACGGCTGGAAGTAGTCTGTGCTCTCCTAGTGATAACTTCAGTATAATGCCAGCATCAAGGAAACGAAAAAGACTTGAACTTTTGTAAGGTACCGATCACTCTGAAGTCAGTTTAGCAAAAAGAGACTAAATCTATGTCTTCAGCAGTCTATACAGAAAGCAAAATTGCTTGAAATAGCAACAGACTACCAAGGTTGAACATGAAAAAAGAAGCAAACTGAAAATAAATACAACTGTCAAACTACTACAATCACCATGCGTTGTTTGAGAATATAGGTGCATGAATTAGGATGTAAAAGTGTAGTCGATTAATCAATTAACCGATAAGCACAAGCTTATAGGTTAATGTTATAGACTACACGCATTTCCTCCCCACCACTTGCTAGTAAATTTTTTAGCAGACTGGCCACAGTTCAGGTGGGCCTTGGCAGGAGGGCCTGAGCAGCTGCTGCTTGGTGGTCCCCATCAGCTAGTGCCACTGGCCCCACCAACCCAGCAGCAGCCCCTAGGAATGTTCCCCCAACCCCAGTAGCAGCCCCAAGCAGCAGCTCCCACCAAGATTTAGTCAAGGGGCATTTATAGTAAAAGTCACAGACACTGAATTTTTACTGTTATCATGGCTTATACTAAAAATATGCATGACTAAATCAGAGTCTTATTTAAAGGTCCATGAAAAGCAAGAACACATTACATTATTTTGAACTTGTATTTAGCATCATGTCACTTCTAATCTCAAACCTATCTCTTGTTGGGGGGGCGGGGAGGTGTCAGTACATTGGATTGGATATACATGCTGGGATGGGACTTCTCCATCTGCACTTTTGACAAAGGATGTGTCTAGACTACATGGCTCTGTCCACGGAGCCATGTAGATGAGACAGGAAGACAAAGGGAAACGAAACAGTGATTTAAATAATCGCCGTGTCATTTAAATCAAAATGGCCACCGTGCTGTGCCGATCAGCTGATTGTCGGCTTAGCGTGGCAGTCTAGACAGGGATCTGCCAACCCCAGAACCCTTTGTCGGCAGATCCTTTATGCCTCATGAAATGAGGATTACAGGATCTGCCGATGAAGGATACTGGGGTCGGCAGATCCCTATCTAGACTGCCGCGCTGTGCCGACAAACAGCTGACCGGCATAGCGCGGTGGCCATTTTGATTTAAATGACGCGGCGATTATTTAAATCACCGTTTCGTTTCCCTTTGTCAAGTAAACTAATCTACATGGCTCCGTCTCCTACCCTAAGTGACTAGCTGGAAGCATTGTTTTCCTCTCCCAGGCGTCAAACAGACTACTATAAAGGCCACCCAAAGCTGTCCTAGATTACAAGCATCTCAACTAAAATACTTTATTCAAAAAAAGTAAGAGCAAATCATACCACATAAAATATAAATGGTAGAACTACACCTCCTCATGAAGCCTGCTTTTCATAGTGCAGTGATTTCAGCAGGTGTTTACATTTTAAGATTCAGAGGTTTATGTGCTGTTTCAACAGGATCTTCCCTTTCCCTCTTCTGTCATCTCAGTGTCCCTCACAGCCTTCCTCTGTATGTTTCTCTCCTCCCTTTTATATTCTGGGAGTCTGAAGTAGGTGTGTGACCTTCCTCAGTATTACACCAGGCATCTTTTGTCTTTAGCATGTTGACAGTAATAGCTGCAGAGGTGCACCACTGAGCATCAGGGACTTCCCTAATATCTGATGTCTACTGCATGTGCATGTTTGATTCTACATTCTGTGGAACATGGTTTCCCAGCGTAAGCAGGTTATATGGTCTCTCAGCAACTTTGCATATAAAATTAATTATGTTTACCATGCACAAAGGTTAATACATTAATATGTAGATGATAGTTCCCCGACTGAAATCCTTTTGAATGCTAATTACGTTTTCACTAATCTGACTCAAAGTGTTACCTGAAGCAATCTGTCAGCATCGTCTCTCTCTTTAGGACTTAATTTTAAAGGGACAAAATTCTAATCATACTAATTTATCTATAATTCCAATCAGCATCAAAGATGATCTCTGGTCAGCTGTGGCTCACAATCTGTCCCACATCACCCACTTCAAAAAAATGAACTAGAATATTAAGTCCTCCAGCATATTTTTGAAGTTTTTTGTACTGTGTGATGTGTATTTTCAGCAGTTAGTTTCCCCCTCACTGTGATGGTTTGGTCTAAAAACTTTACCATTGTTATTTTTTAATGAGTATCCAAGCACTACACCACTTCATTAATGGTGTGGGCAAAAAGAATTTTGGATTCATTAGATGCAGGAAATTTATGCAGGAAACTTAAAATGCTGTAGAATCCTTTAGAGTAAATGGCTGTCTCTGTAATGACTGAAGGGGTGTTAACAGAAACTTCCCCTTGAATGGTCCCTTGAAATATTTGTTAACTATTTATGCTAAACGAACTGTTTCACCTTGTATTTAGTGGTGAGTTAGGCCCAGGCTACAATGGCAAGTTACAGAGCAGTAAATCAGTCCCTGGTGCTGTAAATTTTGAGGTGTCCACACTGGCAAGGCAGTTGCTGTGCTCTAAGTAAACCACCCTGGTAGGAAGCATAGAACTTGCTGTGCTTTGGATACAGCTCTGGGGAGCCACTGTGGACACCACCGTGTAGTACTGAATTGTGACTGGCCTCCGGCACAACTTCCTACAATGCCTGTTTTTACCACTCTGGTCATCTGTTTGACTTCTGTTGCCCTGCTTATAGGTGACTAACCCTCAGACCTGCCCTTTGCATCCCCCTTGAAATGTGAAATTCCCCTTCCTGTTTGTTTGGTGATGCATGGTGTTCTCAGAGCATCTTTCCAGCTGGCAATTTCTGCTCCACACATCAGAAGATCCCCTTCTTGGAGCCATGCCGAGATGCTGGACCTCATCAGTGTTCCAGACCCAGATGTGTTCCAGCCATAGAAATTATGAGACCTATGGACACATCTCAAGATGCATGACAGGCCGCATTGCAGTGCAGGGTCAAAGTGAAGGAGCTGTGAAATGCCTATCACAAGGCACAGGAAACAAACCACCATTCTGGGGGGTGGGATAGCTCAGTGGTTTGAACATTGGCCTGCTAAACCCAGGGTTGTAAGTTCAATCTTTGTGGAGGCCATTTGGGGCAAAAATTTGTTAGGGATGGTACTTGATCCTGCTGTGAACACAGGGGACTGGACTCAATGACCTTCCAGTTCTAGGAGATAGGCAATCTGCATTATTATCACTGCCAACACAATTTGGGTGCGGCCCTGTCCCTGAGTGCCCACCTGCCCATTCAGACTCCCTCAGGCTGCCGATGCACTCAATGCCAATCCACATACAGCTTAGCTCTGATGAACTAAAGCCCCACCCACTTATACAGCACATCAGAGGGTGGAGCCGCATATGAAACTTGGACATATACAAACCTATGAAACTCTCGGGCCATGCCTCTCCCACCTGCTCCCTCCCTGTCACCCACCCAGTGCAGATGTTTCATGCCTCATGGGTGTCCTATGTTTACTGTGTTTAATAAATGAAATTAATATCTTTCAAAGCAATAGTTATTCCACTACATGAGCGCAAGCAAGCATACTCCAGCAAAGTTATGGGTCACTAGTGTTAATTGCCGCATACAGACAACCTAGAGTAACCCCTTCAACAATGTAGCCATTGCACTCCCATGCATGGCAACAAGTTCTACTGACTGTCAGCATCAAATTGCTACCTAAAAGGCATCTCTGATTCTTACAGGCCCATGCTGTGCTCCTCTAATAGCCCTGCTCTCGGGCTGTTCAAACTTGGCTTCCAGGTACTGAACCTCAGCGTTCAAGCCCTGAGTGAAGCTTTCACACCTTGCTTTGCAAATATTAAGGAGGGTACAGCACATGGTGATAATCATAGGATGTTATCATCATCCAGGTCCAGCTTCTCACATGAGCAAGGTCAATGGGCCTTCAAATGGCCAAAAACACACTCCACAGTCATTCTGCACCTGCTCAGCCTGTTACTGAACCGCTTCTTGTTGCTGTATGGTGGCTTCATGAGCCATGGCATTAAGGGATAAGCAGGGTCTCCAAGGATCACAGTGGACATTTCCACTTCTTCTGGTCTGGGAAGCTTCCTGAACAGGCCCGTGTTCTAATCAGAGCATCCTGCACTTTTCCGGACCAGCCAACATTAATGTTTGTGAAATGCCTATGGTAAGAGTCGGTGGGAGAAGCTTCTACTTGGGGAGGCAATGGCTTCCCTGCTCAGGCCCTGCCCCCAGCCTGGTAGGCTTTGGATCAGACCCATATGGTGCTTTTCAGCCAAGGAACTGAAAAATTTCACAAAAGATGTTATTCCCATTCTAAAATTACCTTCACATTTATAAAGTTAAATTCCATAGTTGGTACATGGAAACTACTACATGTTTGTAAGGTATTTATATTGGGATGTCATTTTTCTTTAAATCAGAGGCTTGACTACAAAGTATATATATTTGAATCCAGTCAGTGTAATTACCTAAGTAATTGTCATTAATATGTAATTACTCCAAATAAAACCAGTTTCCCTCTGAGTAACTATGTACTTATGGTACAAGATGTTGATGCTCTGTAAAACAAAGTATTATGATTAATCATATGTACGATATACTCTGTGCATTTTGCTATTGAAAACAAATATTGATTTGACACAGTGCTGATATGGTATGATGTAAAACTGATGGTACAATTTGGTACAGGATTGGATTAGGCTGAAGCAGCCAACTTTTCAATCTAATTATGGCTGCATAGCTGATGGAGAGAGTTGTACACTGTGCCACTGCCTTGACAAACACTTTACAATAATCCATTTAAATTGAAAGTATCCTAGTAAAACAGGAATATGCTATATTTGTCCTGGCCCTTTTCCATCTTTTTTAGTGGGTTTAAAGGAGTAACAGGCTGCTTCTAAACACACCTCAGTGGTGGGTTCTATATTACTCAATAGAGAAAATGGGGAAAGGGAAGAAAATGGTCAACATTTACACAGTTTTTGAAATATAGCTTTTGAACCACATTATATCTCTCTTTCTCCAGTCTGTGCAATCAGAAGCCATATGATAGAACTATGTGAGTATGGCTAAATTAACGAGCAGTGGTAGCAACAGGAAACCCATCCCCAACTTCATAACTGAACAGATAACAAAAAGAAGTGGGAGAGAGTACAGCTTACACAGCTAAATGGGAGGCATATGCAATTCCTGGTCTTTGACAATTCATAGTTCATTTTAAAAAGCAGGAACTACTAATCTATTGTAGAGAATGAATGACTTCTTGGTGTTTTCCTATTTTCCTCACTATAAGGGTTAATACATCCAACCTTATTTCTCCCCTAATAGCTCTTCAGATTCCTTCTTTTGTTCAGTGGTATCTAGTTAATACAAAAATTATGTAGGGTCAGGACAATCAAATCACATAAAAGAGAGGCCCTGTCCAGTTCTACTATGCTTACGGATACTGCAGGTTGGCCATGACCTCAAAAAGAGTTAAATCAAAATGGAAATAAATCAAGTAACAAAACTTAAAAGACAAAAGTCAGCGTCAGACATTCTTCAAAGTCAGCCCAAGACCACGGCTAACCTAATGCTTCCCCTGGGATTTTAATAAAAGAAGCCTTTTTGCTGTTACCTCTGGGAGGAGTTAGCATATGCAAACCTGTACAAAAATCCTCTGTCTCTAGTGTTTCCTTGGTATAATCTAACATTTTCACTATTTGATACTAAGCCATCATAAGTTTAGATCAGTCCTTCCTTGAAGACATTGGGAATGTCTGAAATGCATCACCCCGCCCCTCATTTGTATTTATAAGTATGAGCAGAAATTATTTCTGCTACCTAGCATTAGTTGCTTTGTACTGGAAGAGAAAAGAGAAGACATAACTGCTTTGATGCATGGCCTGCCAGTAGGAAAATAAAAAGCAAATTAGAAAGAATTTAAGCAACAAACAAAACCAGAAAATTCTGCAGTTTTGAGTTTTCACTTGCAAAAGCAAAACCCTTGAACAGCTGGCACATATCTACTATCTTCCTGTTTCATTTTTAGTTAGCTGGATTAGATACCATACAAATGAGCTCTATCGTATGTCACATTTTATTATTACATATTCCAAAGCAGATTTTTCCTTATGGCTGAATACTCGTCTGGTCTGATAGCCAAGTGCAAGGAGAGAAGATGCCTGCACATTCAGAATAACTGCCTCTCACACTGATACTCAGGCTACATGTACACTGCAGCCTTTTGTCAGCAGAGACAATGCAAATGAAGCGCTTATTAGCATTTGTCACACTGTCATTTGCATATTTTTAGACGTTATCTCACTTTAAAAAATTATTAGGTTGAAAATGGACGTGTCTGATGGAAAAAATATATTTAAAAGATTTTTTTGTATCTATAAAAGAATATTGTACCCGAGATCCATTATAGGCATCACCTGGCAAGATGAGGTCACCACCAAAGAAGTGCTAATGGGGGCACAAATCTCCGGCCTGACAGCTATCATCAAGAACTATCGGTCTTTGTTTGTTAGGTCATGTGCATAAGATGTAGAATGGAAGACTGCCTAAAGATATATGGCATCATGAGCTTTTGTGAGCAAAACCCACTTCTTCAGATGATACTCTGGTCATCTGAAGAAGTGGGTTTTGCCCACAAAATCTCATGATACCATCTACATGTTTTGTTAGTCTTTAAGGTGCTATTAGACTATTTGTTGTTTTTTCAAGTTTTTCCCATTACAGACTAACTCAGCTACCCCTCTAAACTTTTAAAGATATATGGTGAGTTAAAAGAGGGTTAAAGACAGAGAGGACATCCAAAACTGGGTTTCAAGATGCTTGCCAAGGAGATATAAAGTGCTTTGGTAAAGTGCTGATGATCCAGGTATCACAGAACACAGATAGTGGCTATCTACACTCAAAACAAAGAGGCTGCGTCTAGACTGGGATGATTTTGCACAAAAGCAGCCGCTTTTCAGCAAAATCTTGCTGCCTGTCTACACTGGCCTCAAGTATTTGCGCAAGAACACTGATTTTCAATGTACAAAATCAGTGGTTTTTGCACAAATACTCTGATGCTGCTGCTCAGGGATAAGCCCTCTTCACAAGTATTCTTGCACAAAAGGGCCACTGTAGACAGCAAAGTTACTTTCTTGCGCAAGAGAGCGTCTACACTGGCACGGATGCTTTTGCGCAAAAGCAAATGTCTTGCGCAAAGGCACATGCCAGTATAGACGCTCTCTTGCGCAAATACTTTTAACAGAAAAACTTTTCCGTTAAAAGTATTTGCACAAAATCATGCCAGTCTAGACGCAGCCAGAGAGTACAAAATGAGTGACCACCCATGGTCAATAGGAAACCACTGTCCATTGCACTCAATGCAATAAAATCTGTTTGTACAGAATTGGCTTTTATAGCCATAAAAAATCTGCAACACCCAACTGTGGCCTCACATTTGCAGTAACCAAAAATCTGTAAAGATGAATGGGGCCATTATACAAAAAGTTTGAGGGGCTGGTCAAGATTTTTTCCCATTTGGTCCTGGTCAAGTAGAGCAGGAGCAGAATATGATGGCTACAGCCAAGTCCCACCATAGGGCTAGCTTGCCTTTATTATATTCACTGCTTTGCATAATATTCTGCATTAATGCAAGAAATCTGTAGGCCTGTATCCTGGAAAGTGCAGCAAGTTAGCGTAAGGCTTGGGGCCTGAGAACTTTGAACATATAAATTTTGAACATCTATATGGCCCAAAGGAAAGCTGGGGAGCTGAAAATAGAGTATTTAGGGGGAATTTCTGACCAACTGACCATGACTTAACCACAAAAATGATGACATATGTAAGTGGTACATGAGCTACATTCCCAGATACCCAACTACAAAAGGGCCATGACAACAAACTAACAGTATGGTAATCCACACACTAACCTATAGAAGAAGACTCTTCAACAATAAGTAAGGTGAGGCTATACAAATAAGGAAAAGGATGCATCAAACATAATGGCATGAGTATCATATTACAAAAGTTGCATCCCAGCCTAGGATCAGTAGGAGAAGAAAATGTACTCCTTTGCAGGTATCAGATCGATGGCCACTGGTGATGAGGAAGGTGGTGGTGATGGGGAAAATGACGACTAACATTTCAGGTTGTTCCACAGGAGATGTGGGTATATGGATGTGCAGATCTACATTCTGTATCATTGCTATCTACCTTACTGAGTTGGGGTGTTCAAGATGGTGTTAAAAGTATTAATAGACTATCTGTAAATATAGAAGAGTTCTTATAGTGTGAGTGTTGCAAGTGTGCACATCAAGGTTCCCAACTATATAATAATTTGAATAAAATTAGGCCTGATCTATTGGGGAGGGAGAAAGATGATCTACCTAGCACAAGGGCTCAGCCACATTTCACTCTTAACCAGATTTATCATTTACTCAGGGTGTCACCCAAATGCTATCGTGACATTAACAATGGCACACTAATAATTATTAATAAGTAGATTTTTTTTCTCACATAAGCATCTCTATACCCTTTTACCATATGCACCTTCAGAGGTATTAAATCTGATTCTATTTAGGTGTTTAAGGCTTCAACAGCAGCTTCTGTGTCAAACAATGTGAGGAAATTGCTGATAATAGGGGACATTCGTGAGGTGAATTGTTCTGAATGGAATTGGCCACAACTCAGGCTAAACTTTATTATACCATCCAGTACAGGTACACATTTAGAACATTTTTGTTTACATATTAAAATCTTCATTTACTATAGAACTCTGTGCGTTTATATGCTGTTTATATGCTGTCGTTAGAGACTTATCTGACTATATGGGCTTCAGTGATCACAACTCTGGGAAGCCATTACAAATTAACATCAGTCTCTGAGTCACAGCCAGCTGGAGGTGAATCTGAACTGATAATGTAACCATTTGGATGCTGCCTCACGATCACTTTTCAAAGTATGCTCTTCCCCTCCCCCAAACATCTACTTCACCTTCAAAGAGAATGAACTGTGACACAATAACAGTTTACCTAGAGAGGGGAGATGCCACTGCCACCATACAAAAAGTCTCAGGGAGTAGCCGTGTTGGCCTGTATCTGCAAAAACAATGAGGAGTCCTGTGGCACCTACGGGTATGTCTAGACTACATGCCTCTGTCTCCAGAGGCATGTAAATTAGACTACCTGACATAGTCAATGAAGCCGGGATTTAAATATCCCCGGCTTCATTAAAATAAAAATGGCCACCGCACTGTGCCGGCTCAGCTGATCATCGGCACAACACAGCAGTCAAGACACAGATCGGTCAACAAGGAACGCCTTTGTCAACCACTCACTTATGCCTCTTGAAACGAGGTTTACAGGAGCGGTTGACAAAGGTGTCCATCATTCCTCCTCCCCACTGGGAAAGAGCTGATGGGTTAGACAGGCAGTTTCTTTGTGTGTTTGCTGCAATAGGGGGAATGAGTAAAGGAACATCACTCAGTTCTTAAGGCAACATCACACAATTCTTTGCTGGGTGAGAAGCTGATACTGAAGCCAGATTACATTTCTTATGGACTGCTCCTGGGATTGGACAGTGTCTTGTGTTGCTCATTCTTTGGGATAGGAAAGATTTGGAAATTATGAAATTAGGAGATGAGTTATGTTGTTACACAGCATGGACCGGCATGCCTGGTGACATCCCACTAGCTCTTTAGCATAGTGGCTCCAATGGAATGGCACTGCCAGCTGTCTCATGCTTTGTTGCTTAAGTTCTAGGGCTCTCCATAGGAAATGTGTGGCAATAATGCATTTCACCTCCCCCAAAGGAACTGAGGAGTCTGCCAGGTCCACTCACCTCAAATCCCACAAACCAACATTGTGTCCCTTACCAGAGATGGAATTATCTACTGCCACGGAAGTGACTGCTTCTGTTTGTGTAGGAAGGCCAATATTTTCAAATTAGATCTAAATAAGAAGCCTGATTTACAAAGATGATGAGCATCCAGAAGTCCCGTATGATTTTAGGTGCCCAATTTTAACTACCCATGTTTGAAAATTTCACAGCTGGTAGTTACCAAAGAGCAAAAGTTTCAGCAGACAGATTTAAAACAGAGAAAGATTTAAGAGTCAAGCAGCAATTTGATTCAGTCAAGCAATCTGAACACTGTGTTGAAATTTCAGAAAAACTAAACTTACATTTTCAATATTTGCTTCATTATGTTACTGAAACATTTAACTCACATGTCTCCTTAATATAAAGTCTGACCTTTAGATATCAAATGCTCTGCATTTTTATTTGGCGATAGCAGTTAGCATTCTTGGACACTAGAGACTAGTTCACGTAGGTTATGTCTACACAGCAGTGATATTTCGGAATAACTGACATATTCTAAAATAACACAGTCCGCCTCTACACTACAAGCAGTTATTTCAAAATATTGTCAAAATAATGTGGAGCTGGAGGACTTCTTATTCCGACTCCTGTAACCCTGATTTTATGAGGAGTAAGGGAAGTTGGAGGAAGAGTGCTCTTTCTCAGACTTCCTGCTGTGTAGACAGCGCCAAAAGCCAAAATTAGCTATTTCAACTTAAGCTGCGCAATTGACATAGCTGAAGTTGTATGGCTTATTTCAGCTTTAGCCCTGCTACATTGACGTGCTCTTACAAAACCAGTGAAAGAAAATATCCTGGATACCATCAAAGGAGCAACATTGCATGTGATGAGAAATGAATGAAAAGCATCTGCAGAACAATGTTTAGGTGCCTCTCTGTACCTTTAGCAATTCTGCACTAATGAAAGTCTAAAGACACTAAAAGAGTGGTCTCCAACCTTTTTACACCCAAGATCACTTTTTAAATCTCAGAACAGGCGAAGATCTACCGCCCCGCCCCTTCCTTGAAGCCCCGCACTTTCCTTGAAGCCCCACCCTCTCTGTTCTCTTCCTGTCCATCACTTGCCCAGCCCTTACTTACACACTCTGATAAACAGTTTATTTTTAAATTATGCGATATATAAAATTAAAATTACGTGTTTATAGTTATGAAATAAATGGTCTGTTTTTATTCATGCTATTTCAATCTAAAATGAAGCATTTATAGTTATACATTTTGTGGGGACAGAGTTCTGCGGCTGGGGACAGGGGAGAGGGAACAGGGTGCTGGGAGGGCAGAGGACAGGTTTCTGCAGCAGGGGATAGGGTGCCAGTGGGGACAGAGTTCGGGGAGTGGAGATGGAATGGGGACAGAGTTCTGTAGCTGGGGACAGGGGAGTGGGGTCTGGGAAGTGGGAAGTGCAGACATGGGGGGCGGGATGCCAGTGGCAGCAAAGAGTCCCCTGCATCTGCCTCCTCCCAGGATTCTCCACCCCCCCAGAGGGAAACCAGCACGTGCCTCCTCTGGGCCCGACTCTCCTCCCCCCCCCCCCACACGGTGCAGGGAAATCCCGCACGTGCCTGGCCCGGGGCCAAACCCCCTCTCCCGCGACGCGGCCAACCCTTTCCCGCAGAACAGCCAACCTCCGTGGGCGCCTGCCCTGGGGCCAAACCCCCCTCCTGCAGCATGGCATGGCCAAGCCAGCCCCTTTCTTCCCCCCACAGTACGGCCAACCCCACGGACGCCTGTCCCGGGGCCAAACCCCCCTCCTGCAGCATGGTGCGGCCCGGCCAAAATTAGCGCGGCCAACCCACGTGGGTGCCTGCCCCGGGGTCAAGCCACCTTTCCTGTGGTGGGGCCAACCCCCCGCGGGAGCCTTTCCCGGGGTCAAACCCCCATCCCGCCACACGGACAAACCCCCATGGGATCCTCTCCAGGCCAAACCCCGGGGCCAATCCCCGCTCCCGTGGCACAGGGAAATCCATGCACTCAACTCACCCCTCCCAGGGAAGCTGCCGGACTTCTCTTCTGGAGCTGACGCCTCCTCCCTCAGCATGTGACAGAGCTGTGGGAGGGGAGCTGCCTACACACTTCCGGAGCCCCCCAAAGTGACACGACTTCACCCAGGACTTCCGTCCACTGTGCAGGAAGCCAGCACTACACTAGAGGTAGGTAGTGGGGCTTCTTGGGGGTGGGGGCAAAATGGAGGGTGGGGTTGCCTGAACACCTCGCGATCAACTGGTCAAGGCCTCTTGATGGATCAGTCGATCGCGATCGATGGGTTGGTGACCACGGCACTAAAATGTAGGGAATATAGGTGGAGCTTAGTGTTCCCTCTAAACTGAAGTGCAGCACAGCTTCACAGGTGATTAATCAGCCCTGCCCAGTCAGTCAGTTTCTTCCACAGAGCCCTGAGCTTCTGACAAGGAGGGGCTGATCAATCAGCTGTGAAGCTGTGCTGCCCCACAGCTTAGAGAGAACACTGGTGGAGCCCACAGAACACAGAAACTTAGGGGGGTAAATAAGGAGCTGTTAGCTCCAAAGAGGCTACTTAAAAATGAAGGAATAGCATAAAAGAAGAAAAGGTAAAGCCATACGTTAATCCTTCATTCCTCCTCAAGCCCTACAAAAACCACAGGTGTGAACAGAATAAGAGAACTGCCTAAAGTCACTCTTATCAACTGCATTCTCTGTCTTTCAGAGGATGGCATCAAATCAAACAAGTAGAGGAAGAGAGGAGTGATGAGTATTACGACTGAGGAATTCACAGTTTTGCTGCAAATTTCCTCTATTCCCTTGAACAAGTTATTTCATCTCTCCATGCCTCAATATCCCATCTGTAAAATGTGGAGGAGAATATTTGCCCTCCTCACATCAATGTTTCGAGAATAAATTCACAAATGTCTGTGAGGTGCTCACACACTACAGATGAGGGGAGCATAGACATTACTAGAAAGACCTATCTGCTTTAACTTTTGTTTTAAACTTTCCACAGCAGCTAGGCTACTCTACACTGCAAAGTTATTTCGGAATAAGCTATTCCAGAATAGTTATTCTGAAATAGCTTATTTCAAAATAGCACATCTACACTGCAGGAAAGCCTCCAAATTAGTCTAAGGCAGGCTTCCCTAATATAGACATACTATCTCAATTTAGAGCCCCAGGAGGAATAACTTAAAATGGCCCTGGTGAGGGGCTATTTCAAAAAAGCAAAAGTGGATCATCTACACTTCTGCATCTACAGTGGGAGAGGTCTAGGTTGGATATTAGGAAAAACTATTTCACTAGGAGAGTGGTGAAGCACTGGAATGGGTTACCTAGCAAGGTGGTGGAATCTCTGTCCCTAGAGGTTTTTAAGTCTTGGTTTGACAAAGCCCTGGCTGGGTTGATTTAGTTGGGATTGGTCCTGCCTTGGGCAGAGGCTGGACTTGATGACCTCCTGAGGTCTCTTTCAGTTCTATGATACTATGATACTATACACACACACCTTTTTTCAAAATAGCTATGTCAGAATAGAAGTTATTCTTCATAGAATGAGGCGTCCATTATTTTGAAATGATTTCAAAATAACAAATTGCCAAAAGAACTTTGCTGTGTAGACACACCCTAGCTAGTGGCTGGGAGAGCATTCCTTTTTTGTTTTTCAAATAAATTCTTTTTCTTCCTTTAAAATATTATAGAAGTTGCTTGAAAAAATAAATAAGGAATAGATGCTAAGAGCTGAAAGTTGTTTGAATTAAACAAGCAACCTGGGTTATGAGGGCTCAGAGGGAAATTTAGAGTCTCTAATGCTGTGCCAACTCAGCAGAGAAAAGCATGATCTAGACCTCGGGCGAGCCAGGACCAGGTAAGAGAGAAGGAGAGCAAAGTCTTAGTAATTTCATTCTACAGTGAGCAAGACAAACAAAGTAATATTACTTCATATCAGGGAGGAAAACATGTTATAGCAAATATTGCCTGGCTACCTCTCTAAACGGAGCATGTGAAATGAAGCACAAATCAGTAAAATAGTCTCTGAGTGGAGATATCGGACAAAAGAACCATAATAAATTAATGGGAGTTAACTAGGTGTGGATAATCCAAAGAACTCTTTTCCACAGATCCATGATCTAATATTTGATGCTCATTTATTATTTTTTTCCACCAGAGTGTGCTTTTGGCAGGACATTTTTTATGTCACATAAGCTCTTAAACTCTTTGTAGCTATCACTATGTATCACTATCGCCCCAAACACTTTTTATGTAACAGATCCACTGTGTTCTCAACTTGGCATTCCACTGCCCACAAATGACAGGAAAGTGGCAAAATTATATATGGCTTTTGCTTAGCGGAATAAAATGAACAATGTTGTCTAGTAATAGGCCTCTTCCACTCCAGCACACACATACACACACATAAATGACCTTCGATTTACAGAGCGTCTTTCTGTCTGAAGGATATCAAAATGCTTTATAGATTTAATATAAGTCTCACTAGCCATTACTACAATGTATCCAATTCTGGGACAGACTGTGGCATTCACACTGTCCCTACAGCTCTGCACAGTTTTTTTCTCAAGAGGAAAAATGAAAAGTGACTCTCAGTTGACATTCCGGGGAATGGGGGGGAGTTTACTAGGGGTATGCCATCATTACACAGTTTGAAATTATTTGTATTATTAATTTATATTACTGTAGCACCAGAAGCTAACCAGGCTGGGGCCTGATTATGCATGGTGTTGTGTAAACATACAGTATGTGACAATCTCGGCTCCAAAGAGCTTACTGGATTCAAAGTTAAGGTGAATAGTGCCACTAGATTTTTAAACATCCCATGGGGGCAGGGCCTCAGGTTTGTGTCACATGTAGTGTGTCTGCTGTAACAACAGCCCTCCATCCTATTTGTAAACATTTTACCCAGGAGGCAAAGTTAATTGAAAGGAGTCCTCTCCTTGAATCAGTGGAGCCATGCATCTCTTTTGCATTCATATCTTTCTAAAAGAGATGAATTACACAAATGTCTTAAAAACTGCTCCTAAGGCACTCAAAGGAGGCAGGAAGGAGGTGAGGCATGTTCTAGGCATGCAGCCTCTGTGCACTCAGGGGCTTCAAGAACCATCCCGCTTCCTCCTGCCAGAATGTATCTTGAGGCTCCCTGTAGGGCCATGCAGCTTCATGCTGCTTTTAGCACATGGCTAAGTGACCAAAACCAGTTCATTATCATTTCAGTGGGACCAGTGCTTAATTTGTGCCAAAGCTCGCTTGGTCTAAGCCCTTGCACCTCTAGACTGGGCAGTTTATAGACCAGGCCCCTCTGGTCTCACTGCATCAGGTATGAAAGTTAAAAAAAAACTGGCACGTCTTTCATTGCAAATTAAGCACTGAGTGGGGCTAGTCTTAGTCATTGCTAGTAAAGGGAGCAGAGCCCTACAGTTTGTAATCAATGTGCGATTGGCTGTGCTCTTTGGAACCTCTCCATGAAGCGCTCCAGAAACGTTAATCATTGTTATTCCATATGCAGCTTCAGCTTGCAAGACAGTGTTTCAGCCAAGTCTGATGTCCTTGAAATCATGGTCTTAAAAGGGAAATATCATCTGATACTTAAATTTAGCACCACGGAATTATCCAATCATTTGAGGCCAGATCTTGTGGTATTTTCCTCCACAAACAGCTTCTTGTGTTTAGCCCATTTAATTCCAGTGGAATTACATGAGGAAGAAGACGCTGCTCTTCATGCATAATTGAGGCAGAATCCAGCCCTTATCACAAAGTACCATTCAGCCTCTGTACAGAGGTCACAAAGTGGCCTCTAGGATGAAACTGAATTATATGCAGAAAGCCAGTACAACTGTGCACAGGGCTTAAGTAAGATTTGCACTGGTCCTTCTGCACTTCATACTTATGTGATAATTTAAATAGACTGACACATCAGAGTATAGAAAATTTTAGAATGAAAGAGTGACCTCTGATTATTTCAGTGTTTTCTTGCCTACAGACCTACAAAAAATAGTTTCACCAGTTTCACCAGAATAAATGTGCACTATTGATTTCTATTCAGTTTTATTCATACAAAGATATTAAACGTATTTAAATATTATACCTCTCTCCAGGTTAATTAAGTATCTTCAAAAGCCAATATGATGTACGAGGTATTTAACTCTCATATAATTTCCCTGTTTGGCAGTAATACTCCCAATGAACTACTATTCTCATTAACCAATTTACCTATTTATAATTAGGAGCAATTGCTTCAACAGTAGAAGCACATTTTTAATAATACATCTTGTTAATAGTGTCTTAATGAGGATTATCCACAGATTGCTTTTGGAAGATTTGCCTTCTCCAAAAATAAGAAAAGGTATAGTATCCAAAGTAATGATCCACCCCCAGGATTAGTAATTAGTAGAATAAACAAACAAATGTGGGAAAGTGCTCAAGTTTTTAACCTCAGCAGGCTAATGTTTAAAAACTCCCTGGCTTAGAGCAGGTGGAGTTCATGATGCTCTCATTCATGAATTTAGCTGTTCATATAACCTCTGGTTTCTGCTCCCTATCAGTTGCTATTATTAGAAATTCAGAAGTCCTCTCTTTACACCCTCAGATGCACTGGAGTGCAGGAATGCCTTTGGGTTGCTCTATATATATAACAAAAGGAATGTGGTTAATTAACTTGAAAGAAGTAATAAAAGCAAAAAAGGGACCGGAACAGGATTCTGTCAAATTAAACTATAACAGCAAAGTCGCCAGCAAAGTTATCCAAGGAATTACAATAAAACTGAAACACTGAGCATATGTTCTGCTAATTGTAACACTGAAAATTTAGCAGTCAGACTAGGTGGCTAATTGGAAAGGTTTACTAATGATCAACAAAGTTTTTGGCATTGTTGTGCCAGAAAGCTGTAGTGCATTCACCCAGACGAAAGAGTGATGCTAGAAAAAAAAGCTCAAATTTAAAAGAGAGAGGAGTGAGAAGCAGAAAACAGAGCTGCTAAAAATATTTGGATGCAAGCCTCAGGAGTTCACACTTCAGGTGCAATGGCACTTTCTGAAAGACAGCTCCTTAATGCATTAGAACTGGTAATGAACTGAATGCACCCATAACTTTGCACAGTAGCCAACACACAGATCATTATATATGGTCCAATTGTTTTAGGGAATAGATTGTTTTCCAGCTTCTGTGCAGTGTGACTATATACTATACCACATTCCCTAAATATGGATAAACAAAGACTCACACACATACACCCAACAACTTTTGGTGATTATCAATCCATTTTGGAATTACACCAATGCAATAAAGATGAGATCACTAAACCTCTGAGATCTCCAACTCCACGCCATATCATTCAGTAGCTAGAGAAAAGGAGAGAAAGTTCCCAGGGGACTTCCACTGTATCAATCCATAATCCTCTCCTTGATCATTTTAAGGTGTGTTCTAAGATCCCAGGTTCTCACTTTCAGTGATCAGGTAGGCTTTTGCAGCCTAGTGTAGGTGGAAAAATAATTGCATTAGATTAGTCCTGTACATTGGAGACATGACCAATAAGAGCTGTGAGAAGTGGTGATCCAGCCTGAACCTCTTCCTGCAGCTCCCATTGGCTGGGAACAGCACTCTACAGACACTGGAAGCTGTGAGTGGCCATGCTTGCAGATGCTCAGGTAAACAAAATGTCTAAACAAAGCTAGTACCCCCGTGCACTAAACCACATTAACTGCACTTCTTAAGAAAAGTAATATAGTGATAGAAATGCAGCCGTGTTAGTCTGGTGTAGCTGAAACAAAATACAGGACTATGTAGCACTTTAAAGACTAACAAGATGGTTTATTAGATGATGAGCTTTCGTGGGCCAGACCCACTTCCTCAGATCAAATAGTGGAAGAAAATAGTCACAACCATATATACCAAAGGATACAAATGAAAAAATGAACACATATGAAAAGGACAAATCACATTTCAGAACAGAAGGGAGTCGTGGGGGTGAGGGGGAAGGAAGGTGAATGTCTGTGAGTTAATGATATTAGAGGTGGGGAAAGATAGATGTCTGTGAGCTAATGGTATTAGAGGTGATAATTGGGGAAGCTATCTTTGTAATGGGTAAGGTAGTTGGGGTCTTTGTTCAACCCCCGCGGAGAGTGTAGAATTTTAGCATAAATGCCAGTTCAGAGGATTCCCTTTCAAGTGCAGATTTGAAAGTCTTCTTGAGTAGGATGCATGTGGTTAAGTCATTGAGACAGTGTCCTTTCTAGTTGAAATGGCAAGAAACTGTTTTTTCTTTGTGATCCTGTCTAATGTCTGTTTTGTGGGCATTGATTCTTTGGCGAAGTGTCTGAGATGTTTGTCCAATGTACATAGCAGACGGACACTTTCGGCACATGATAGCATAAATTATATTTCTGGATGCGCAGGAATATGTATTCTTGATCTTATAACTCACTTGGTTAGGCCCAATAATGGTGTCAGCAGAGTGAATATGTGGACAAAGCTGGCAACGGGGTTTGTTGCAAGGGAAAGTACCAGGGTTGGTATTAGTGTGGTATGTCCTGTGGCTGTTGGTAAGAATCATCTTGAGGTTAGGTGGTTGTCTATAGGAGACTATGGGTCTGTCTCCCAGAGCTTCTTGGAGTTTAGTGTCCTGTTCCAGTATAGGCTGTAATTTATTGATAATGTGTTGGACAGGTTTAAGTTGGGAGCTGTAGGTGATGACAAGTGGTGTTCTATTGTTGGTTTTCTTTGGGTCTGTCTTGTAGTAGATGGTTTCCAGGTATTCGTTTGGCTCTTTCAATTTGCTTTTTTATTTCTCCCCACCCGGAGAAATAAAAAAGCAAATTGAAAGAGCCAAACAAATACCTGGAAACCATCTACTACAAGACAGACCCAAGAAAACCAACAATAGAACACCACTTGTCATCACCTACAGCTCCCAACTTAAACCTGTCCAACACATTATCAATAAATTACAGCCTATACTGGAACAGGACACTAAACTCCAAGAAGCTCTGGGAGACAGACCCATAGTCTCCTATAGACAACCACCTAACCTCAAGATGATTCTTACCAACAGCCACAGGACATACCACACTAATACCAACCCTGGTACTTTCCCTTGCAACAAACCCCGTTGCCAGCTTTGTCCACATATTCACTCTGCTGACACCATTATTGGGCCTAACCAAGTTAGTTATAAGATCAAGAATACATATTCCTGCGCATCCAGAAATATAATTTATGCTATCATGTGCCGAAAGTGTCCGTCTGCTATGTACATTGGACAAACATCTCAGACACTTCGCCAAAGAATCAATGCCCACAAAACAGACATTAAACAGGATCACAAAGAAAAAACAGTTTCTTGCCATTTCAACTAGAAAGGACACTGTCTCAATGACTTAACCACATGCATCCTACTCAAGAAGACTTTCAAATCTGCACTTGAAAGGGAATCCTCTGAACTGGCATTTATGCTAAAATTCTACACTCTCCGCGGGGGGTTGAACAAAGACCCCAACTACCTTACCCATTACAAAGATAGCTTCCCCAATTATCACCTCTAATACCATTAGCTCACAGACATCTATCTTTCCCCACCTCTAATATCATTAACTCACAGACATTCACCTTCCTTCCCCCTCACCCCCACATCTCCCTTCTGTTCTGAAATGTGATTTGTCCTTTTCATATGTGTTCATTTTTTCATTTGTATCCTTTGGTATATATGGTTGTGACTATTTTCTTCCACTATTTGATCTGAGGAAGTGGGTCTGGCCCATGAAAGCTCATCATCTAATAAACTATCTTGTTAGTCTTTAAAGTGCTACATAGTCCTGTATTTTGTTTAAGAAAAGTAAATGCTTAGTTGTTTGTTAGAATCAAAAGTGTAGGATTGGAAGGGACCTAATATACACTGCCATGTGGGATCAAGAAAAATTCTCTCGCTTTCGTGGGATACAATTTTATGCAATTCCCCCTTCTTCTACAGTGTTCAGTAGAGGCTATTGCTGAAGGCAGGATACCAAAATAAACAGACTATCCATCTGGGCTGGTATTGAAATTGGAATGGCACTTGGGAGATATGCTTAAGGTTTTGCTTGAAGGACTTGTAGTACTTGGAACATATCCTAGAGTCTCAAATATCCACTAAATATATTCCATTCCCATATTCATCCTCGCCAGCATCAACTTCAGTTCCCATCTAGCTTTGTTTGCTTGTTAAAAGATGTGTGCTAAACCTCCAGCTATATCCTTCAAAGGATGGCGACTATTGGACCAATGTCACATCCATGTGTGACAGATCAACAGAGTTAGTGCTCACAAACAGCTCTAAATCAGCCCCAGCTAGGACCCTCTTAAGTGTGATAACCCTTCCGGGCACACTAACTAGGGTAAACCTTCTTGGCTTCACCATCTCCTGGAACCAACCTCGGTGCCTTCCACACCTCTGTTTCACGCCATGAGCTCCCTGCAGCAAGTACACCTGAATAGGACATGTGGGGAAACCTTATAATACCCCGCAAAAGGAAATCATGCATTCCCAACTTGTGCAATCTGCAGTGACTCTCAGACAAGCATTGTAAAACAGAACAGTTTATCCATTATCTGGGACATAGCGTGGAAAAGTTCTTTGTTAGCACAGAAAGCAGGAAATGACAGCCATCTTGGTCAGAGTCAGAATCCTGGTTCACCACCCCAGACTCAACAAAGAGACAGAAATATATTTTCAGTAGCTACCCCACCACTACCACCACCCATGTTATGCCCATTTACCCCTCTTCCACCTGGCCTCTCCCTCAACAATTTCTTCTCCATCTGGTACTAGATGGCTGGTGTCTTCCAGGGGGTGGGCCCTTGGATCATCTGTTACTAGGTTATGAAATGTCTAACCAGGGGCGGGGCGGGCTGCTGGCAGCTGGTGCCTCAGACAGAATGCGCAATCGGTGCCCCTGCGCCCCAGGCGGAATGCGCGATTGGCGACCCCGCCTCCACTGCCTTCAATGGCGTGATGCCATCACTGGGCACCCCATTTAACATGGCGCCCTAGGCGACGACCGAGTCGGCCTATATGCACAAGCCATCCTTGTGTCTAACCAGCATCTGGACCCAGGCAGCTGGGTGACACTCGTAGCTGAGGTCCTCTTCAAAATTAAACTGCCTTCCCATTCACACAATGTATTAAAAAAATTCCCACTTCACCTCAGTGAGCTTCGTGTCCAGCATAGCAACCGGAATGTAGCACTATAGGACTACTGTTAGGAATTTAGATTCAGGATTGATGATCTATGGATGGTGACAGTGATGTGGCATCTCACTGATGGATCTACATGAGATGAGCTGTGAGATACATTGAAAGAAAGTTAAAAGTTGGATTTACAGTATACCTGACATTTTGATTATATTCCATGAACTGTCTCATAAACACCGAATGACTTGCTTCTTTCTGCTCATCATAAGATGCCATTATCCAGCATAGTTCAGAATGCTCTCAATAAACAAGCATGCAGAGCTAAGAATAATCAATTAGTTTACAGGGAAAAGCTGCAGTGCTGACTGGAGCTGCCAGGGTCTTACTGCAGGGTGGGGAGTCTCCTTATTCTGGTCAAAAACCGGATGCCTGGAAACCCTACCACGGCTAGACCTTTGACTTCTGTTGGTCCTTCTACCTTAGCAGCAGCTCCCTGAGATGCAGAACTGTCATGGACTAGGGATGTAAAATGATGTTTAATTAGTTAACCACTTAACTGATTAAACAGGAATGGGCAGGGGGCTGGTCCAGCCCAACTACCGGCTGGAATGCCCCTGCCCATGGCATGCCTGAGTCAGGCCTGGCGGGGGTTGCTCTGGCCAGGATGGAGCATCCACCACCCATGAGGTAGGCCCCACAGAGCTGGAGCAGCCCTCTGAGGAGCCCCTACTGGTTAACTGTAACCAGTAAGTATCATCTGGCAAGGATGATGTTAACTGGTTAACCATTCACAACTCTATTATGGATGGTCCAAGCAGAAGCATTTCCATTCTGAACTTATGGTGGCACTGGTATCACAGTTCAGTGTTTGGTTTACAGTGTTTGTGTTATTCCTAGTGTCTTTATTTGCTGATGGCAGTTGGCATGCCTAGCAATGGTTTAACATTTTTATTCTAATTCAAGTATAAAAATAGAGGGAAGAGATGTTATTATCATGACCGCATCACATCATCAACACATATTTCAAATAATAAAGGTAGACAAGGGACAACTGGTAAATTGTATGTAAAAAACTAGATGGATGTATATTTATCCACATTAAGCCATACTGCAAATCCACAGTTCTTGCTACATGCCCCCCGCATTGCACAAGCAGGTTCCATGACAATTAATCCCCCATTTCCTTGCATGATGTGGCAGTATCTTTACTGCAAACACTACACAAACATTTATAAACACACCATTATCGCTCTTCCATTGGGCCATACCATTCTATTATGTGGAAACACAGAGCATCCCTGATTTCTGTTACCCACATGCATCTTGCTCCAGATTTCTGGTTGGGTGTATCAGTGATCCATGACTGTGATAGCTACATTCAGGGGGGAACGGCTCACCTTTGGCTTCACAAAGACTGTGAAGAGCATAGCATGCTACATACAATAGCTCTGCAAACAGCTCCAGCAGGATTTCAATCAATGAAACACATTCCACCACTGTTCTATACCTGATGTGAGTGGAGATGAACCTTCCTTTTCCAGGCCATCTGAGACCAGGGTATGCATTCATAAGCTAAGGCAAAGGGGAGTGGGTATGTGGGGTTACCCAGAATAACAATGAGGACAGTAACTCCATTTAGAACATGACTTCTGATGGCAAACATTTTCTGGTCTGTCCACAAATGTAGACTCCCAATCACTGGAAGACCATGACCACAAGAACTTTTCCAGTGCAGCTCACATTGGTGTCCACAAATCAATCTCTGGGTCCACAGGCTTCCCAGAGCTGTTTGCTGGCTGGCATCTCCAATACCTTTGTCACCTCCCAGTGGCTGGTAGGGGAACCCAGGCCTGCCCTCTACACTGGGTTCCAGCCCAGAGATTCTATCACAATCAGGCATAGGTAGCACTTGAACCATCTGTTCAGGAAGGCTATCTCCTACCCCAGCCCCTTCTGCTCGAGGCACCCCCCCCTTCTGCTGCCCCTCCTCAACCAGAGCCCCACCCCAACGTACCAACTGAGCCATGCAAGTACTGTCTCTAGCCCCAAAGTGCTGGGTGGGCATTGAGTTGCCAGATATCTGGATTTTGACCAGAACATCTGGTTGAAAAAGGACCCTGGTGGCTATGGTAGGCACTACCCACCAGGCCCTTAAATGTCCAGTCAGCAACACAGGGAGATCTGGAGCTAAGGCAAGCTCTGGTTCTGTGCAACTCCTAGAAGTGGCCACCAAGTGCCTCTGGTCCCCAGGCCTGGCCAAAGCGTTTGCTGGGCCCAAGGTGGCATGCTGTACCGCATAGCCAGGCAGCTCCCAGCCAGGGCAGTGAGCAAGCGGCTGGGTGGGCACCAGGCAATATAGGGCCTTGAAGGCATGGGACCCAAGGCGACTGCTTTGCTTGCTTGGCTTGCTCGAAGGCCAGGCCTGGTGGCCCCCCAGGTCTGTCAATAGGGCCAACAGCTGCAACCCTGGCACCAACAGGAATATGCTAGTGGCCAGGACCCTAATGTGGGGCCAACTGTGAAGATTCTGGGCCCAAAATCTGGGGGTGGTGCAGCACTCCAGAACCCCTACTTCCCATACCTAAGAGCCTCCTACTCTACTCTTTTCCTTCCTTTCTTTCCCAGTTGGTTCTGTGTCGTCTTGTTCTTCTTTGACTTCTTCCTCTTTTCCTTCCTCCCCTGCATTTCTCCTTTCCATAAGAGACAAAGCAAACCTTGTGAAAATATACATGTGTGGTGAACAGTTGAGCCTCTTAAGTTAGGAGTTGCAATGCTGAGCCTAAGTTCCCTATGTGGACATCGCTCTTAATGTATAATAGGAAAACTGGTATAAGCATGCAGAATGGAAAGCTGAACAAGATTATAGTTATGTGTTAGGCCACATGAATTATAGTAAGAGAAGTTGCTATTTCTGTGGCAGAAGTACTTGTTCTGTTAAATCCTGCACTGTGTCTGGAAATAGAATCAAAAGGAATAAAAGTTTCCCCTGGGGTGTCATAGATAACATAGCACTTCCTCTTAAGGGAGCAAAGAGAAGTAAATGATATTCTTGCCTCGTAATTGGTGCTATTCCGTTGTTATCTCACAGAAGATGTAGTAACAGAGCACTGAGAGTACAATATTGTAGCGCTCCCATCCTTCCAACTTTACATCGGAAATGAAAACAATTTATGGTAATCTTAATCTCTGAATGCAGTTTCCTATGCAAGAAGAGCTCTAGTAGCTGAATTTCAATGCCCCTTAGCCAATCAGTACATCTGTGGAGTTTTTTGGCATCTTTATGGCCCCTACTACCAAGTGAAGTGGGACCAAAAAACACTTACTTAGTTACTCAATTCACCTGGTAAAGGAAAGGGTGGGCATCTGTGGAGCTCAGCTTAAAAAAGGGATTTTGCATGAGTAGGGCTTGGACATGTGACATGGTTTTTATCTTCTGGGATTGGAACATATTAAGAATTTCTGCCTCGTTTGGCACCTTTCAGCAGTTTAAAATAGTGTACAAGTATCAAGAGGAAGAGAAAGCAGCAAAAACACAACTATATGTGCATACATATATAGATACACCCAGATACATTATATTTCCAAACACCCTTAAATACATATACATTTATGCATACAAACATGGACCAGATCCTTAGTTGGTGAAAACTGACCTATGTCAATTACATACAGTAATGTCTATCTAGTATACATACATATGAAACCAGAGATACAATGCCTACATTCATATGCTATTAAGTAGTATAAATTATTTTGTGTGTGTGCATGTAGATGTGTATAAGTATTCTCATCCCCATCTCCAGTTGCAAAAATGCTCATCCTGCAGCGAAGTATGCTTACCACTGTGCAAGCTTCAAAGGAAGATACAATCCTAATCTTCATAGAGCTTCCAATTTTAGTAAGACAAACAATTGAAGCAGTTGAAGGAGATGGGTACAGCACCGCTGTGGAAAGTTTTCTGATTTGTGTGTGTGTGTGAGAGAGAGAGAGAGAAAGAAAGATATACAACTGTTTTTATACTAACTTTAAGTTTTGAACATTAAACACATGCTGAATGTTTCGAACATTATATTAGTGGATGATAATGAGCAATCATGATTATCCTGTCCTTAGTTATTCAAAAACCTTTGCTCGCAAAACCCGGTCACTCTTCTGGGGGTTTTAGATAAATGGTTCCACTGGGCAGCAAGCTTTCAAGTCTGATTCCCCCAATTATAGAAACCCTCCTGGCTGGCTTCCCCCAGGTAGCCTGGCTCATTAGAACGTCTGACAACACCTAAAACTTTTAGAAATTCATGGTTATACTATATAACACACTACAAAGAACCACCAACATTCCCCCATAGCAAGGTGATAGGTACAATACCTTTATTCTGATAGTGGTTACAATAAAATGTAGAGAAATTTTATAAACTTGTGTATATACTCTCTTCTATATACACACAGCAAGCGAGGAAGGATTGTTGGTTTTTTGGGGGGGGTGGATGTTGTTTGCTTGTTTTTTACTACCTCAGATGTGTTTGATGTGTAAGATGCTACAGTGAATTGCTACATGGATCTGTCTCATGATTTCATAGTACTTAAACTATGCGGAAAATGTATTTCATCAGTTTGTGTGTGTACATATGTGAGAGTTGCCCTCCCATTTTCTTGGTCACTTTCAACCCAGCTGTTGGCCAGATGATGGCAAAGAAACGGCATTAATCTAATTAACTGATGGTCTCCTGGAAGTGGCCAGGTATCCAGGTGGAATTTTCCAGATCTGTCAGCAGCTTTCTACACCAGTGATCATGAGATCTTATTGTTTCACTTACTAATCCCTCCTCACTACTTGGGCAATTTGCAGCCCACATTAATGGAGCTTCACGGGGGTCTATTTCATCACATGTCCCTTGGGATAAATATGTGGGGAAGACAGTGAGGAAATTCTGGCTTCAATGCCATCTGTTTATAAATGACACACAGCTTTATGCTTCCTTCCTACTGAACCCTGATAGGTATGGTCTTTACTTTCCCATTGTGTTGTTAAGATAGTGACTTGAAGAAGAAGTTTGCTGATGCTTAGCTGGGATACCACTGAAGTGATGCTGCTAGTAAGGAGATCAGCTGAAGCGTGATCCACAGTTGAAGGGGTTTGCCTACTTTTTGACTAAATGTTTGCAAATTGAAGGTGTTAAGGATCCAGCTGTAATGGATTTCCAAGTGGCCCACATCACTTTTTCTCCACTTACTTGAATTTGTTATACAGATTATGACCATATCTCTTGGTTGTGAACTATACCACAGCAATCCATGCCTTTGTGACTGAACACTACAAATGCTGTACATGGGCCACCCATCAACACCACTCAGAAACTGCAGCTGCCTACTTGCTTGGGAACATTAGCCACAAGACATTGATTCAATATAATCATACTAGTTTCCTATATACTTCCAGATACAAGACCAGGGTTTGTCTTTGATACAAAAAGATACATGATTAAATCCTAGCTACCTAAGAGTGTGTGTGCACTACAATTATATACTTGGCCAGTGCCAGCTGACTCAGATCTAATGGGCTCAAACTAAAGAGGCTCTTTAATTGCAGTATAGACATTTGGGCGTAGTCTGAAGCCTGAGCCCTAAGACTCTCTCACCAGGCATGTCCTAGAGCAGAGATGGGCAATAAGCAATCTGTGGGCTGGACAGTTCGCCAGGGTTAGCCCCCGGCAGGCTGCCAGATGTGTTATTTACCTGTATTTGCAGGGCCAGCCACTCACTGTGCCCACTGGTTAGCAGAGCTAAAGCCAAAATAAGCTATGCAACTTTAGCTATGTCAATTGCCAGGGCTCGCCAGCCGCGCTGTCCAGCGATCTGCGCATGCGCAGATCGTTCTGCGTGTGTGCAGATTGCCCAAACCCGGCTCTTCCGGGTTGTAGCACTCTTCCTCCGACTTCCCTTACTCCTCGTACAATGAGGGTTACAGGAGTTGGAGTAAGAAGTCCTCCAGCTCGACATCATTTTGACATGTTGAAATAACTGCTTGTAGCATACACGCAGACTAATGTTATTCCAAAATAACACTGCTGTGTAGATGTACCCTAAGTGACTATCCTTCCTTCCTCTCTGCTGCATGGTGGCAGAGATCAATCACCTTGAGTACTGTTGCAAACAGACCCTACATTGGACTATCTGGGGCCTGTTGAACTGGAGAGCCCTGGGTTCTGGAATTCAGTTCTGGTGGTCCAAGAGAACTTAAATGTATTGAGTTTCTGGACTTGGTGGAGAGTCCCCCCATCCCTCTTTTCCTCAAGATTTTGGAGCAAAAGAGAATTAACAGGTATTTCCGGGTTTTTTTCCGGTGGGGTGAGAGTCATAGCATTCACAACGGTCAACAAAATTGGTGTTTTTTTAAATAGTGTACATGAAACTGTACACTGTACTTTGGCATTATCTATATATCAATCTATAAAAATATAAATTAAATAAATGAACCATTGCAGCAGTTTCTCTCTCTACACATATGTGTAATGTGAAGGTATAATGGTTTTTACTGTGTAAAGACGACCCAGTTTTTCACAACTGAGCCACACTTTTCAAGAAATATACTTCACAACTCCTGACAGTACAAGTTACCTCCCAGACATGCTGTATAAGAAGAGGTACTTAGCGGCTGTGTCTAGACTGCATCTCTTTTCCGTAAAAGGGATGCAAATTAGACACATCGCAATTGCAAAAGAAGTGGGGATTTAAATCTCCCCCGCTTCATTTGCATAAACATGGCTGCCGCTTTTTTCCGGCTCGGAGCTTTGCCAGAAAAAAGCGCCAGTCTAGACGGGGATCTTTCGGAAAATAAAGCCTTTTCCGAAAGATCCCTTATTCCTCTTAAAAAAAGGAATAAGGGATCTTTCGGAAAAGGCTTTATTTTCCGAAAGATCCCCGTCTAGACTGGCGCTTTTTCCTGGCAAAGCTCCAAGCCGGAAAAAAGCGGCAGCCATGTTTATGCAAATGAAGCGGGGGAGATTTAAATCCCCACTTCTTTTGCAATTGCGGTGTGTCTAATTTGCATCCCTTTTATGAAAAAGGGATGCAGTCTAGACACAGCCGCTAAGTACCTCTTCTTATACAAGAAGAAGTCAGTTTTGGGTATGCTGCCAGAGACAACAATTTATAGCCTTCTTATAGCTTTCCTCTAGGACAACTCTAATGGATATGAACCCAATGTTTCTATATTGCATATATCCAGGAGAATTAGCCAGTAGGTACATCAACCATATACAGAGTGTTTCCCTGTATTTTCTACAGGCTTGGACAGATAGAATTTTCTTAGCATCAGCTTTGTATAAATAAATTGTATCTTCTGAGACACCATAGTTTAAAATAACTCTCCCCCCCCCCCCCGATATTTAGATTAAAAAGCTATTATGAAAGGATTGCATTAGTGGACAGATGAATTGATAGGACAAGTAGTTGATACATGTTGGATAAATGTACTAAGAAATTAACTACTCATCCTGTGAATGGCAACCGGTAATAAGTGCAGAAGGCCATGCAATTACCGGTTTTCAAAACTCCTTTTGCAACATTGTGTGTTTCAGTTTCCCCTTTACACCACAATCTACTTGTCTGCTTAAACAAATGGCTCAGCAAACAATTTGCTTTACATGCGTCGCTTTGTCTGAATATTTCCCATTCCTGGTGCCCATACTCGGATATGTTCCATTAAGATTCTCTGAAGTAAATGACTCCCCCAGTGGCTTGACATTCAGGAATAAGCAGCTTTGGGAAAGTACATGGCCTAAGATGTCAGTTATTTATAGCAGTGCCAAGGCTTGTGAACGCAGCTTTCTTCATCCACAAATATGGGTGTGAAGATCAGAAATTCAATAGCTGGGGATTTGAAAAGGCAGACAGTTTTCCCCTTTGTTTTTTGAAAGAGACTAAATAGGGTGATAATTTCAATAACAAAAAAGTCATCTGCATACACTTTTAGCTTGAGCTCATGGTCTGTATCCCTGCCAACAGAACACTGCCAGCTTTATTAGTAGCTGGGTCAAATATGGAAATCTGGCATATTTTATTTTTAATATCCTTTGTCTCCAAACACTGGAGAGATGTGTGGATCACACTGCCAATGTAAAATAACCTACCATTATACTGCTCATTTCAGAGTGCTCCCACGGATCTTCCCCTGTAGTGTATCATGTGGAATGTGTCATGACTAGGACGAGGACAATCAATCCTAATGAGTGGAGCAGGAATCAAGTCAAGCCAGGTACCAGGAGGTCAGAGTACAAGATAGGCCAGAACTGAACCTAGAGTCAGGCATCAGCAGGCAGACAGGGTCAAGTTACTAGGAGATGGGGGTTAGGCACCACGTTGCAAACAGTGATTGAATAGCAAAGATAAGGACAAACTAGGGTCAAATGCTGGAGTCTAGAGTCTATCACGAGCAGGAACTGGAGCAGAGATAGGCAAGCAATCTGTACTGTTGCTCAGACAGCTCCTTTTCATGGCTTATTGGTTTAAATACTGCTATTAGCCAATCTAGAGACTATGAAGGAGTTCTGCTCCAGTCCTGCTGGGCAGTACTTACTGCTCAGCCCGGTGTCACAGGGTCCTCCCATGGAAGCACAGCCAAAGCCTCCCCTGACAATGCAACAGTGTCAGCAGCCCAGAATCCCTGTAGTCTACAATTCAACCAGGCAGGGTTCTAACAGAATGTCAGCGAGGGGAATGGTGCTTTCTTCTCAAAAGAAAAAGAAGCCCATGTTCCTGATGGTATTCATTTTATTTTTATCCCTAGCTCACTATTTATGAATTAGGTCCTGATCCAAGATATATGGGCAGAACCTTGACTAGAGCTCAGAGATCCAAGTGGAAGCCCAATGATTTTAACGAAGCTTTACAAAGCTCCTTCCACATGGAACTCATTGCAGAATGTGGGCTCTCGGTGAACAGTGAAAGAGTAATCTGAAAAAAAAAGTCCTCCTCGTGTCAGTTTGGTAATTACCATATTATGAAGTTTGTAAATGATGAGAGGAAAAGCATTTAAAGCTGTGCTGGCTCAGAGCTTAGTGATGTCTCTTCTCCCTTCTGCCCAGACTCCAGATGAATACCTCCTAAACTGTGCTGAAAAACTGACTTTGTGTCAGTAGATAAATACATGTGGTCTCTCAACAGCAATTCCTTATTTGCCTCGATTTCCATGGATTTTGAAGAAGCTCTTGTGATGAGGAATTATGTCAAGTGGGGTTGACTGGGACAGGGATCAGTCACAGCAAGGACATACTCAGGTAGCATCTAGTGACTGTTGTTATTTACATGGTTTTTCATTCAAAGAGCATTTGTGGGGACATCGAAGGGAGGAGACATTCTTTTGTATAATACAGAGTGAAATGTACAAAAATTACACATTTGGAGAACCGATGTAGAGATAAATTCAGTCTAAGGCCCATTCCAGAGCTCATTAAAGTCACTGGGAGTCTTTCCTTTTATTTCAAGATTTTTTGGATGAGGCCCATTGAGTGTCTTAAACCTAGGGCCTGATTTGCTTATGCAGTACTTCAGCTCTAAGATGGAATAGCCTTTACTTTCAACAGTCCTGGAGGCCAAATTTAAGCAGCTACATAAGAGACTAAAGTCTAAGACCCCTGCTGTAGCATTCTCTGAAATATGTCCAGTTCCACACACTCAATAGGTAGATGAGACAGTGATGTAGGGCCTTTAGGTTTATTAGAAATTGGGGGAGATTTGGGGAAAGCATGGGCTCCACCCAAACCAAAATAGAACCAGACTGCTGGCATATAAAATTAAGAAGATACCGGAGGAGTTTAAGAACTGGGGAAAAGCCAACAGGTGTGGAAAAACACAGTTTTTGGACAGAGACATCCCATAGGGGAGGATCTATGAACAGGAATTCTCTTTATCCTAACAAAGAGGACAGGAGAGGAGTTGATAAAGCATATGTAGGAGCTGAAGAAAAAATAATCAAATGAAAGAGAGTCCCACTGAATTACATTACATGAAAACAGATAACTAAATATTTTAAAAGTGCTTGTATACAAATGATAAAAGTATAAATCCTAAAATGAGTAAAATTGTGTGTGTGGATATTATTATATTAGGCAACACAGAAACTTAGTGGAATGATGATAATCAATGGGACATGGTAATACCAGGATATAACATACATAGGGATGACAGAGTAGGTCATGATGGTGAGATAGGTGGCACTATACCTGGAAGTAAACATAAAGTCAGATTTAGCAGATGGATCAAACTGCACCATAGAATCCCTATGAATGGAAATTTTGTACTTGAATAAGATTATAACTGTAGAATATACTACTGACAATGTGAGCAGGATGGTAATGGAGACTGTGAAATGCTTGAGGAGATTAGAGAGGCTATAAAAATAGAAAACTCAGTAATAACGGGGGATTGTAACTATCCCCATATTGACTAGGTATGTCACCTCAGGACAGGATGGAGATAGACCCAATTATTAATGGTGTCTAGAAATTGTATAAGATCAGTTACTGCTGGAACCCACAAGAGGAAAGGCAATTCTTGATTTAGTCCTGAGTGGCACAGAGGGTCTGGCCCAAGAGCTGAACATAGCTTGGCTCTGTATTTTTTTCCATTTCTAACTCATCTTGTTTTGAGTTTGGGGTGATGAAAACTGCATGCAGAGTTCAAGGTGTCAGTTTACCGGGGGTTTTATATAATGGCATTATTATATTTTCTGTCTTATTACCTATCCCTTTTCTAATGGGTTCTGTCATTTGGGTAGCTTTGAGTGGCTTGAACAGATGTTTTTAGAGACCTATTGACAATTACCCCAAGGTCTCTTCATGAGCAGTAACAGCTCATTTAGACCCCACCATTTTATATGTATAGTTGGGTTTACATTCTCCAATCTGCATTACTTTGCCCGTATCACATTGACTTGCATCCGTTATACCCTTACCCAGTCATGCAGTTTTGGAAGATCCCTTTGCAGTCAGAACCAGATAGATTGATTATGTATTGCTGGCAAACTTTGCCACATCACTGTTTAGCCCTTTGTCGAGATCTTTTTCAAATACATTGAACAGCACTGGTCACAGTACTAGCCTTCACTATTTACCTCTCCATTCTGAAAACTGACTATTTATTCCTACTCTTTTTTCCTGTCTTTTAACAGTTACTGATCCATGAGAGAATCTTCCCTCTTTTCCTATGACTGCTTACTTTGCTTAAAAGCCTTTAGTGAGGGACCTTATGAAGCCTTTCTGAAAGAACACTGCATCCACTTCTGTCCACAGGATTGTTGGCTCCCCTCATGGAATTCTAATAGATTGGTGAGGAATGATTTCTCTTAATAAAAACTATGTTGTCACTTCATCAGCAAATCATGTTCAACTATGTGTCTGATGATGCTGTTCTTTATTATAGTTCAACCCTTGTGCCTGCTACTGCAGTTAGGCTTACCGGTCTGTAATTACCAGGATCAGCTCCAGAGGCTTTAAAAAAATGTTGTTAGATTAGCTATCCTCCAGTCATTTGTAATATAAAGACTGGGACTTTTTGGCTTGGAAAAGACATGACTAAGGAGAGGTCTGATAGAAGTCTGCAAAGCCACAAATGGTATGTAGAAAGTGAACAAGGAGGTGTTATTTACTCCTTCACATAACATAAGCACCAGCAGGCACCCACTGAAATTATTAGGCAGCAGGTTTAAAACAAACAAAAGGAAGTGCTTTGTCACACAGCACCCAGTCAGCTTGTGGATTTTTTTGTATATTGTGAAAGCCCAAACTATAACTGGGTTCCAAAAAGCTGTAGATAATTTCATCGAAGAGAGCCAGTATTGTCAAGGGACACAACCCAATGGGGCTCTGGGCATCCCTAACCTCTGACTATCAGAAGCTGGGACTGGACAATATAGGATGACGGATCACTGAAAAATTGTCTTGTTTTGTTCATTCCCTCAGAAACATCTGTCCCTGGCTATAGTCAGAAGATAGGATACTGAGCTAGATGTACCATTGGTCTGATGCAGTATGGCTGTTCTTATAGTCAATCAAGTCTCTGCCCTAGGGTTCATGGTATAGGTTTAAACTGACATATAAAGGGTTAAAATTACTTTAGAAAAAGAAAATATATGAAAATTCAGGTGCTTATCAGTCACAGGGAGGTGGGGGGAGGGACCTGGGAGAATGGTTAGGACCAGTTAACTCTGGGAGGAAGATATGCTTTCCTGTAGACACAGAACTTGGAAGAAGTCTGATTAGATGAAAGGGTCACTCCTTGAAGAAGAGGCTCTAATTATTAAGGTTGGTTTCAAATCATTCAAAGAAAGAATGAAATTGAAACAGTCACATAAGATCCGATGCAGAAAGTAGAAAAGGCTGAGTTGTGGGAAGGTTTACTGCTGTCCATTTGAAGCTAGCTAATATGATTGTGTGAATCCTGGGCCTAATCTTATTGTGAGTTGTGGAAGGAAACAGGCCTTCACTCTGCGTTTGTGAGCAACAAGTAGTCAGAGACAGTTTATTCGAGCAATATTGCAAGGGAAGAAGCTACTGTTAGGCAGATCGTCAAATACAAAACAATTAGAAGCCAACATGTATACTCTCTGTTTATATATAATGACAATAAACAATTATTCCCCTTTCCATAACAATTCCCTTCAGATGCCCCCTTATCTCAACGTCTTCACTAGCATTCTATCCTTATCTCAAGCACGAGAGACACGAGAGGCGAAAACAGCATCTCTCACAGTACTCTGCGTTGTCAGGTCTCAGAGTTAGCATGAGTTAGGCTAATCAAAAAGCAAAATGGCTACATAGAAATCCCTTGGCTTCCACAGAGTATCTGATCACTTCTTGTGACTACATGTTACTATGTAGGTGTGGTTATTGCTTAGGTATTTAAGATACATGTAGAGCAGCTGTATAAATAATGTTCAGCCTCTAGCTTTAATAAAGGAATTTATGGATGAATTGGTATAGTGGTGGTCTCCTGCATTAATACATTTATAATACCAAAGCTCATACATGTCAAATATACCAGCAGAATTGTACGTGTTGTGGTTTCATACAAAATAGAAATAATTGATCCTCTATGTGCCTAAAGTTTGCATGACCAGAAACAGGAGACGGCTAATAGTACATTTTATGCTGCTGGAGAGACACTCTGAGCTTGGTTATACAGCACATTCAGGGGTTTGATTTAAAATAAAAATAATTGCTGGTCACTGTTAAGATCATCTACCACTGAGCAACCTCCACTGTAGAACTAAGCACAAACAATGAGCTATGAACACAATGAGAGCTTTAACTTTTCATGTCCTGGCTTTTGATCATTTCTCCTGCACCTTTACAGTACATATAGCTCTGAGGGTGAAAAACTGGTTATACTCCTTGATTTAAAAACTTGGTCATTGGGATCAGAAAAGCTTATTTTCCTGGAGCACTTCAATCTCAGTGAAAATGTAGGAGACAAACAATAGCTCTCCTTTTGAGACTGCTAAGGTCATTTCTGGGGATTAAAAGAGCTGGAGACTGCTAGCTCTGAGATATGTCAAGCTTTCTTTGGTGCATGTACGCACAGTATGGATTTGAAGTCTCTGCATTTGAAGGGGAAATAGTTGTATAGGCTAAGTAAATTGTAAACCTCAAAGCACATGGGAGACGTAATAATACTCATTTTGATGTGACATTAAGGACAGAATGCTATTGGATACCTTTAACTATTCAAGCAGTCTCCTTTCTGTTTTCATGCCATTCTGGGCTCCCTTCAACTGCAGGGCAGGGGAACTGCAGTGAACTTTCAAAGTGAGCTGAAGGTCAGAACAGAACTGGCCTGTCAGGAATACCTCTTGATCTCCTGTTTGAATAGTTGTCCATTAAGGGGCCTGGGTGGAGGCCAATCATATTCACAGAGCGGGCTCTGGAGATTTTGTCACCCTTAGGGGAACTGCAATATGTGTGCAGCCCCTTAACATTTGTGTCCCCTCTCCTACTCTGTGACCTCCCGCTCTCATTTTCCCCCTTCCCTGCTTCTTTTCTCCAGCCCCCATTACTTCTCCTTTCAGAGGCACAACAGATGATCTCCCAATAAGAAGGCTCCTAAGTTACCCAGTTCTCTTGGCTGAAATCCCCCATTTTTCTCTCCAACTAGATGAGTTTTCTTTTTAAAATCTATTTCTCTACTTGCCATTAGATACATATTAACCAATTCCTCCTCAAGTTTGTCTCTTTTTCAATCACTGGGTCAGTTCTGATCCACTGCCCTGACCATTTTTGCTCCACACCCCTTAAGGTCTGGTTCTGTCTCCATCCATTACCCTTACTTCACTCCTCACCTTCTCTCTTCAGGGGTATGTCTTGAGGAGCAAATCAGAACATGTTTCAATCATGTTAGCTCAATTGACTGAGTGTAGTGTGATAGAAAAGCTCTCCAAAGATGGTGGGGATTCGCATTCAGAGCTGTGTTGTTGTCTGTGTCGTGGCGGTGAGGGAAGCCTACTTTGACTGAGCCAGCACAATTAGAAAATGCATGCTTTCTACATATCAAGGGAGGGCCCACATGGCTGCTTCACAATTCAGATCAAACCCATCCACCAGCACAGGCTGCCTCCCACACGACCAGCCAAATGACAGCCTGAGATCAGAATGATCAGCTCTCCAGCCAATCAGCCAACGAGCAAAGTATTGCCTGCATACATCTGACCGAGTAGGCTTAAGCAGAAGGTGGCTGAGCTGCTACCAGGGAGTTGCAGCGAATTCACCGTGTACTTTTAGTATGGCAGTGTGTCACATGACTGTTTGACTACATGGAGCAAAGGTGCAGTTTCCTTAACAGAAGTTTTACAGATATTAATAGACTTACCAGTACAAAATTAAGATACTGCCATAGAATAGAGGGATGGATAGAAAGACAGACCGACTCTATACATATACCCCGTTGCGGGCTACTCAATTTAGTTCTTATTTGGCTATTTCCCTTCTGGACGTGTTTTACCAAGAGCAATCACCATGGTCCTTTATACCTCTCTCTTGGGAAGAGGAGGAGGATTTTGGCCAGTGGATCAATGCCATGTGTATATGTGCATCCTTGCTGTGCTCCTGCCCACCTACATTACAGCTACATCTACACTGGTCAGTCTGGCACAAGAACTTATGCAAATGAGGCATAGCGATGAAAATCGCCACATCTCATTTGCATACTTAATGAGCCGCCATTTTGCACAATGGGCTTTTGCTCAGGAAGGAGCAGTTTATACAGTTCCTTCTTGTGCAAAGTCCCCGTCTTGTGCAAGAACTGTTCTGCCTGAAAATAAGCGGCAAATGTGGTGCCCAGTGGGCTTCATCCACATAGCAATGGCAACCATTTTATTTGAACTCTGATAAGAAAAAAAATGCAGTGAGGTATCAAACATGGAGAGCTAGGAACAATGCCCTGAACTAAGCAGAACAGCTGGAAGAAGCCACTGAGAATTTTAGTCCCAAGTCAAACATTCCCTGATTCTTTACATGTGTCCAAGTCCACATTTACCTCACAGCCTGAATACTGAAGCTAACCCATTATCCCTACCTCAATCTCCTCTGAGGAGCAACCTCATGTTCCTTCTGAACGAGATGGCCCCCAAAGCAACCCCAACCTCAGCTTAGCAGTCACTCTGTCCAGTTTTAGCTTGCTTGATGCAAAGCAAATGTTGTTGGCATAGAACAGAGGGCATCCAGCTGGATATCAGGCCAAATCATTCCTAACTGAGCATGAAGCTTAAGTCACCAATTCTTGAAATATTGCCAACAGCGTACCTGAACAAAATATCTAACCCAGAATGGGTTGGATCAACAAGATACACACCTGGAAACTGGGCAGTGGCCTATTCTGTCATTCAGCTCTCTCAGTGTGTCCTCTTGAAGCTGTTCCTCTTTGAAAAAAATATTTTCTTAAATGTCATTGGAGCAGGGGGAGGGGATCCTGGGTCTCCCACGTGGGGGTTCTAACCACCAGGCTGTGGTGCCATTGGCGTGCTTCTGCTCTCTTTTCCTTCATCCCCACCCCCTCTCAATTGAAGCTTTCATTATTTGGCCACAGTGAACCAGTTTCAACAGGAGAAGGCTCCCAGGATACCTTAGAACCCAGCAGCTACGGACTCAGCTGAGAAGCAGCAGACCCTAATTCAAATCCCTTCTCCTCTTCAAGTGGAAGGTAAGCATAAACTGTGGGTTTGCAGTGTCCCAGGAGAGTCCCCTAGCCATGGGACTAAAAGTTCTGACGGGGCTTTCAGCGTTTTCACGAATGTGTCTGTATGTTGTCCCAGATCCTCCTTTCTCCCCTGCTCTCCATAATGTGGGTTGATATTAATCTGGTGTATATAGACATATTCCTTTGGAGGGTTATGAAGGGATCAAACAACCCCTCACCAAACCTCTCTTCTCCTGTTGCCTAAAAACACACCCATCAATGCCACACCATTGGATTGACAATTTTGTTTTTGAACTATTGAAGAATAAATCAGTGCAATTTTTTTTCCCATCCAGGTTAACTCTGAACAGAACTCACATGTTTTCTTCTTTGTGTGACATGTTAGATTGTTTCTTTTCCTGTTGCAATGGTTACAGGAATAATGGTCTTCATTTAATAAAAGGTGTTGTTACTCAAGTCCATTGATTTAGTTACAGCATTAGTGGAATACATTAAAAATCATTAGCATGTTCCTTTCCTTCACCAAGATTTGTGTACAATTCATATTAGACCGGCAAGATAACATCCATCACAATGAGCATTTAATTATTTTTGTTCTGTGCTGCATTTTGGTTCCCTTGCATTCTATTCTATTAGTGGGAACAGGGAAGGGCAACAGGATGAGATACTAAGGGCCAATTTTTCAACAAGTCTCCAAAAATGCACCCCCCACTGCTTGCTAGAACATGCATTTTCACAGGAGCAGATGCCTATTTGCATATGCAAATTGGGTAACTGATCACCCAATACCCAATTAAAAGTGAAACTGCCAACTTGTATGAGCACTCAAGTTTTTTCAGGGACATTTTGGCAGAAAGGCTCAAAATTTGGCCCTGTGAAGGTAAATGAAATTGGCAGTATCTCTCTGGTAGGTCTACGTAATTACATTTCTTCTGACATGTTAATGTTACCTGCCCACAGGCCCACTGATGGGTGGTCAAAGGAAAGCAACTGCCGCAAGGCCTGGTCTTTCAAAAGTGGCATGCTTCGGGTGGTGCTAAAGGGCTGAGGAGAGAGGCTTACTCCCAGCCGCACCCCTTCTACACAAGGTCCTGCCGGGAGCACAGCGGCAGTCTGCTCTCAAGCTTAGCCAAGGGCATGACCATTCTTTTGCGCACACGCGCACACACACACACACACACACACACACACATACTTGCCCATCTTTGGGTCATCCAAGAACCACCTTTTTAAATCATTAAAGCTGCACATTTTGTACCAAAATAGATTTGTACCACAATGACAATACATTTCCATCAATCCAATATAGTTTTCGTCTTACTTTCAAGTCACCACATTATGATAAGAAAACTGGATGGTATCCACCCAGACACTCAGTGTGAATATTTGGAAGTGCATTAGCAGACAATCCACTGTTTTCTAGCTGTTGCAATAAGATGTATTAAATCACAGATCCTTTTATAAAAGCGTCAGATAATGGCATACTTACGGGATTCCACCTAAGAAACAAAGACGGGAAAAGATTATGTTCTTAGGAATGTGTGAAGAACCACAAATGTGTTTTTATAATTCACAATTGCATTAAAAAAAGGTAAAAAAAGAAGAAAAACAAAGTATTTGACTTCACAACAGGAAAAAGAGTTACTTTTCAGAAAGCCATTTTATGGATATCTACTTTAATGAGAAGCATTGTGCTCCACTGGACTTTGTCTCTTGTAAAGAAATTTGCAGTTTACTGCATTTGAAGGATGAGTGAATAAGTCTGGATATCAGGAGTACAAAGCCTGATATTTTTGAAGTTGATATAAAAACATGATCCTGTAAATGGCTCCCTCAAATTCCATTTACTTCAGTGGGAATTTAAAGAACTTCATCATCACCTCAAGAGGAAATCAGCTCTTTGCAGAAGTGTGAGTCAAAGATGTGGTAACTTACCTATGCCATAGTATAAATACTCACCTGCACAACTGCATACATATATTTGTGTGTGTCCCCTCCCCCCGGATTCTAATTATCCAAAATTATATTCTTATTTTACAGTTAAGCCTTTTCTATAATGATTAACTAATACCCCTTTTATTATACCTTTCATCCTGAATCATTTTACAAACTTAGAGCATGTCTACACTGCATTGTTATTTCAAGATAACTAGCGTTATTTTGAAATAATGTGAATGTCTTCACTACCATTCTGGTAATTTGAAATAATTTTGAAATAATGGACCGCTTATTTCAAAATCTGTAAACCTCATTCTATGAGGAATAATGCCTATTCCAAAATAGCTATTTCAAAATAAGTGTGCAGTGTAGACGTCCCCTTAGACTGATGCACTATATAAATTATACACTAGGCTAACTCCCAAGTGAAAAATCTGTAGAGTACAAAAGCACTATGCAACCATCCAGGATATTCTGTATCCAATTGAAACTGTGGATTTATGTGGGCAGAGTATCTGACCAGAATTGAAATGCAGTGTGAGAATGCCAATATTAATGATAGAATTGTACAAAATGTCTGTATAATAAAAAACGCAACTCATCCCAGCACTGGTTTTCTTTAAAAATTTGAAACAGAGAACAGAAGAACTATAGAGGTCATTAAGATTCAAGACTCTTTCAGGCAAACCTGGACTCAATTCCAAGGCAAGTGTGGTCAACCTATTATTTTGCATCAAAATCAGGCAGACCATAATTCCACAAAATTGTGACGGGTTCAAACACCAAAACTCAAAGTGAAATTCAGTGACAGGCTATAAATCCATAAAGATTCAAGTATAAATTGTGAGTTGGGTGCTCGATGGCCCATCCATTGACTTCACGACTATATTTTAAGCAGATGGTGAACCAGTAAAGCTTGGGAACTGCTGAATCCAAATCCAAATAAAATGCCTGAAAGAGCCACTGAGAAGTAGGGCCACAGAGACTTGAGTAGCTCTAATGAACACTCCTATTCTCTTGGGGAGAAAAAAAGGTGATCTGGGATGACCATAAATGGCCAAGACTGAGTCCAGTTTGGCCCATTACCCTCTTTCCAGCTGTGTTTGAGAAAGCACCTGGGAGTCTCCACACCAAGATCTCAGTGTGTTGTTCTCTGCCGTCACTTAGAGAGCTGCCTGACCCACTGATGCTGGCCTCATGTCTCACCTGAAAGAGAATGATATCCCCAGACCATTGCACTTACATAGTGAGAGAGTCACTCACAAACTGATTATTGGACAATGGCTGCCACTGGCCCCTACAGCCTGTAAATGTATCCAAATGTGATGTCTCAGCACCTTGCTATCGTCAGCCTTTGGCCTGAGGAGATCTTGTCTGTGGGCACTGGGGGCCAGCCCCGCACCTCCACCAGCCCCAGACTACACAAGAATTCCCCTCTAGGTCTCTCAGGCCTCACTGTCAAACTGCAGGCTAGCGACTGGCATAACCAAGCCCCTGCAACTTCCAAGCATCTGTCTGGAGCATCCAGGGGAACAGTGGCTGGACACTCCAGGGATATACTCAGATGGCTCAAGGGTTACTAGAAACTGCAGGGATTTTACTGAGCCAGGACATGCAGACTAGGGATATAACCATGTAGTTGATTAACCGATAAGCAAAAGCTTATAGGTTAACGCTATAAACTATGCACATTTCTCCCCCTCATTCCCACCAGTAATTTTTTTAGCAGGCTGGCCAGCAGCCCAGCTCAGTCCTGGCTTGTGATGGGTCTGGGACCTACCCCTGCTATGGTTCTGCATTTAAAGTGTTTTAGAAGCTGAGTGGGCAGGCAGCCCAGCTCAGTTCCGGCTCGTTCCAGGTCCAGGAGCTCAGACCCCTAGATGAGGGCTGCTGCCTTTATATCAGAGGTAACAGCACAGGTTGACAGGCAGCCGGTCCATGAGGGGAGCTGTTTTTTAAATTGGCTCCCTTCACAGACCAGCTCCTGCCTGGCACCCTGCACTGCTGCGTCTCATACAGAGGCAGCAGCACGGAGTGGCAGGGGGCTCCGTGGGAGTGAGGTGCACTGGCTGCTGGCCCCACCCCCAGGGACTACCGAATAGTTGACTAACGAATAAAAATTCATTAGATTACTCAACTGTTCAATTAACCGATATTTAACATTCCTAATGCAAACTCCATGCAGAGGAATTGTACATGCTCTTGGTGCTTTCTGTGCAGGCCTGTGGAAGCATGGGATGAGGTGAAGATTAAGGATATTAAGTATAGTGTAATTCACTAATCGAATAGTTGATGCATTTTTGCATCGATTATTCGATAGGGCGGTGCTGCCCCTTTGAAACGCCGCCATAGCATTTCAAAGGGGCAGCACCAGACACAGCCTGGGATCAGCTGGGGACTCCCCAGCTGACCTCGGGCTCCATGCGGCTGCCACTTTGAAATGCCGTGGCAGTGTTTCAAAGGGGCAACACCGCACAGCTGATCCCAGACTCCCTGCAGCACCGCCCCTTTGAAAGACTGCGGCGGCATTGCAAAGCAGAAGCACTGCACAGAGCCCAGGACCATGTGGTGCTGCCACTTTGAAGTACCTACCTGTCCCCACCCTCTTTGCTGCGTCTATTTGATACAGGTAGCAAGGGGGTGGAAGCAACTATTCAACTATCCTGCCGACTATCCGATAAACATTTGCTTATCAGATAGTCGATTAGTTGCCTAGTCCTTAACATCCTTAGTGAAGATAAGGTTTACGTGGATCCCTGGAGGGGCTGCTGTTCAGATCCATTGGTCTAGCACTGCATAGAAGGTGAAGCCATAGGGGACCACACCCCATGGAACACAGTCGCAGTTGCTGAATGTTATGTGATAATGTCCCATGTCTGGCAATAGAATTGAGAGAAAGGAGACACCCCAACCACTCCCATGTACATTAGGTCCCTAGTTGCCAGTCCTACTTACTGGGAAACATCATTTAATCTTTTGGAAGGAATAAAAAATACAAGTTAGTGGGGCGGGGGGAATGAAATAGGGAAGAAAATCCTTCCCCTCTACCATCTTTTTAATGATTTTTTAGTAAACGAAATATGATATTTGTGGCTTTTACTTCCCTCACTCTTCTCTCTGCCAGCAGTGGCTCTCACCTTGACCCCTTTTATATTCTACTTTCCGTCAAGAATGCTAACATAAGTGATGTTTAATGCTCCTGATGCAGCTTTCCTTAAAGGCAGTGAAAAGAGTTAGTGTAGGCAGTGTGGAGAAGGAGAAGAGGAAGGGAGGTTAGGACACTGCTTTTAATTCCTCCCCCACTGCCACAACAGCCCAGCTCTGGCTGCTGTATCAGATAACTGGCACACCTCTAGGAAGGTTTTTCTGTGGGGAAGAGAGGAGTTTAAACAGCAGCCTGGTCAACTGTGAGGAGCAACTGGACATAGAAAGAGTTGGAAAGTGCTGCAAGTCATCAAGTCCATTCCCAGAGCAGGGTGCAGTCTCCAGAGAGAGGACATAGCTCGTACTGCACTGATTTTGCACTCACAGGTGGGAAAAAGGCTGGGCCACAGGGAAGAGCAGAGCAATGTGATCCAGGAGAGTTAGATAAAAGGGCATCTGGGGGGGAGGAGAAAACATTGCAATTAATATGGATATATTTTAAATTAAAACAGTACTAAAAAGGGACCTAATGATTAGCACTTACATAGCATGTCACAAACATTAACTAATTAACCCTCACTGCATACCTGTGTGTCAGGTACTATTACGTTTTGTATCTGTCACACCGTGGAACGCTGTACTAGAGAGCTTGCAGCAACAGACCTGTGCCAATGCAGCTGCACCTCTGTAAGAGATTCTGTGTCGTCGCTCTATGCCAAGGGGGGAGAGACAGAGCTTTCTTGTTGACATAATTAATCATGCTTCCCCCCCCCCCCCACACACACACACAGTGAACAGCATAAGCTAGGTCACAGAGAAAAACTCTCCTGCTGACATAGTGCTGTACAGACTAGCATTTAGATTGGTGTACATTATATCATGCCGGAGGGGAGTGTGTGGACTATACACATATAAGTTTTGCCCATATATGCACTCGTGCAGACATAGTCTAATATTAAGGATCAAATTTTCAAAATGTCACGCAGGCAGGTACCATTGTTGTATGGCAAGGATTTGCCTGCACAAATAGCTGATTCTTTGTGGAACAGCCACAGCTTTGCAATAATGTTCACAAGAACTGTTAAAACCATTTACAAATTGCAGTAGTAGCAAGATGGGAACTGAGCACGCAGATCAGTCATGTGTATCTTTATGCATGTAACCATATAACAGATGTTTTGAAAAATCAGGTCCTAACATGCTGTCTTCAAAAGCACATTCCAGGATAAAACTCTTTAGTCTGTCAGGGTATGTCTACACTACCCCGCTAGTTCGAACTAGCGGGGTAATGTATGCATACCGCACTTGCTAATGAAGCCCGGGATTTGAATTTCCCGGGCTTCATTAGCATAAGCGGGGAGCCGCCATTTTTAAATCCCCGCTGCTTCGAACCCCGTGTAGCGCGGCTACACGGGGCTCGAACTAGGTAGTTCGGACTAGGGTGCCTATTCCGAACTACCGGTACTCCTCGTTTCACGAGGAGTAACGGTAGTTCGGAATAGGACCCTAGTCCGAACTACCTAGTTCGAGCCCCGTGTAGCCGCGCTACACGGGGTTCGAAGCAGCGGGGATTTAAAAATGGCGGCTCCCCGCTTATGCTAATGAAGCCCGGGAAATTCAAATCCCGGGCTTCATTAGCAAGTGCGGTATGCATACATTACCCCGCTAGTTCGAACTAGCGGGGTAGTGTAGACATACCCTCACTCTCTAGTCTAGAGACATCCGCAATCCAGCATGATATCAGTTAGCCAGATGTCCACCTAACATGGGTGTGGCCAAGTTTCTCATGGTCTCATAAAGTTTATTTACAGCCACCAGTCCTGACGTTCAGTGTTTTGGTCTGTTATTTAGTGCTAACTTACCCCTAAATGTCTTCCAAAAGCCCAATAAGCAGTGGAAGTGCTGTCTAGACAATACTGACCTCCCTCCCAGTCAAATTCTCTGGTTCAGCACTGCTCAGGTCCCAAGAGTGCTGGACTAGAGACGTTCAACCACTATGAACCATTTTCCATGGTGGAAGGATAAGTCTTAAAAAGATAAAAATGATTGCATAACAGTTTTATATTTCAGTTATATAATGGCCATAGTATATACACACTAAAATAATCCAGAGATGGGTGCAAAAATAGGCCACTGGGATCAAGGCACATAACTAACTGTGGGTTCATACAATACAAATCTCAACAAAATATGGCCTGTTAAGGATAAACTGGTTATTTTAAAGTTTTGTCTCTTCTTTTTTAGCCAAGATCTTAGACTCATTAGTGATGGTTGCAAAACTCTAGTCTGGCATATACCAGTCTCAGCTTACATTATTTCTGGACTTGGGGCAGAGAGATAAGGTACTCTCTCATGACTCAGCTCTATAAATTATGGACCAGTCTTATTTAAGTGCTTAAAAAATGTCTGCATGTCTGTTTCACAGATTTGTTTTGTCCTTCTTACTGTTTTCAACCTATGCACCTTTTGCAGCCAGAAGCAGGGGGGAGTTGATTGCTGACAGAAAAAGATCTATAATGTGAGCAGAGACACGTTAGTAAAATAAAGTCTGAAGGAACAGACTGAACTGTTCTGATGGTCTCATTTATTAGAAAGAGAAAAGCAACAAAGTAGTTTGCAAGGCATGAAAATTGGCTCTGCTGATCGTGGGAGAAAACAGCTGGCATGTGGAAGCACTTTATAAAAAGTCTTTCACGTGGTGCCAATCCATAGAGAGATGCCAAGATGACAGCTTAGCTTGATCGAACTCCCTCTGGCTAGACCCCTTCCAGTGGATTCCTTTTGAGTGAGACAAAGGAAGCAGTTTCTGGGGAAACTAATGGAAGATAAGATAGTGGGTCACACTCATACCTGCTGTGTGGGTGCAGATTTACTGACCTGAATGGGCCAAATTCAAATCTGGTATCATCTGTCCGAATGTGACAGTTTGGCCTAAATGAAAACTGGCATAACTGACTATAGCTCCATTGAATTCCATGCTAATATCAAGTCTGAATGTGCTTCTTAATAGGTCTCTTCCAGTAACCAAAAAATCCCAGAGTCACCTTCTCTTTTCATAGTCTTTTTTCTCACTTCTTTAATAAGGGTGTTTCTATGTAGGTGATGATAACACACAGCTGGAAAAAGCAGTGAAAGAAGGAAACCTTTCAATCAACAGGGCTTTCTATACAATATTATTAAAATACTCAGTAATGCTCACTGCCTATTGATTGAGCAGGGCACCACTGTTTGGTATCTGTGCCCTACGTTTTTTGAGTGCTGAGATCTTCTTTAGCCAAAATATATCTGTAACGAGGAAAGGATTTGCCTGAATGCCATTTCTTTGTCTCTCTAAGGGGATATGTCTACTTTCCAATCAAAGGTGTGACTGAACCTTGCATAGCTACCAGCCTGCACAACCCCATCCAGGGCCCTGGCCATGTATTCAAGAGGCTAGTCCATGCAGCCTCAGTTTCAGTGTTATTGTTATTGAAGCTAGCTAGACTAAGCTAGCTGGGGTGTGTTTACATGCGCTGCAGTGACTCCTCTGGCAGCAGAGGACTTAGATGCACTCTGGGTTTGTGGACACTTTCAGCTTTCCAAAAAGAAGAGGAAAAGTAGAGGCTCACTTGTCATGATGCTTCGCTGCCACTAGCCAGCTCCTAAATGAACATTTGCAACTTCAAAGAATAATTGTTGCTTCGTGTAATAGCATGTGCTCGATCGCAACAATGCGCCCTAAATTCACATTTCACAGTGTCTTCTAACATAATATGCCTCAAACAATCAACTAGGTTAAAGGCAGCACCAGAAGGTCTACCAGATCCTGACCAATCAGCTGATAGCCGTGTGCCATACCTCTTTATGCTTTTTCCTGACAGCACTTCAGCATATCACATTAGCAGTTAAGAGGCCCAACTTAAATTAAACTTGAATGCCAAGAGCTGCTCTTTCCAGTGGAATCCTCAATGGCAGCTTAACTATGAACCAATCTCAGCCCACAGGAGAGCCTACCCACAGCAACTGCAGGTTTGCGGCACAGAGGCACGCTTGCACATGCTCCCTGGACACCTTTTGCTTGGCTTGTGCATCTTTGCACAGCTCCTTCAGGACAGGAGTTTGCTCTGGGAGATGATGGATATGTTTAAAACTGTCGTATTTTCTAATAGCTTGAAGGGCCATAAAGCCCATTATGGGGATGATGTGCTCCATGTAGACAGTAAAGGGAGACAACCAATGAATAATTTAACCACCTTCTTCCCCCTATATAACAATGCAGACTCTGGACCAACTGGGAGAAGGAGGAATCAGTGGTGAGCTGCGTTCCCCTGTAGGCCCAATTATGGAAGGAGAAATCACGCACAGGCCTTAGTTATTAGTCTGCACAGAACTTGTGAAATGCAGAGCCCCAGAAGATGCCTGGCTTGCTTGTACTTCAGTTGGGTTCTCACAGGAATAACCAGCCATTATACAGTTAGTTCTCTCTTTTGCTAAATTTCATACATGAGTTGCATAGCAGCAAGTGGAAGAGCTGGATAACAAGCTCCTCAAAGAGCAAGCTTTGAACCTCAGGTTCTTATGTCAACATAAGGGGCTTGTAATGGACAGGAGAAGTGCTGACCAGCACCTGGTGACTAAGGGATTAAACTCAGGTAGCTAGCAAGGGTGTTGGCCAGGGGTCGAGGAGAACCAATCAAAATGGAGGGCTGGGATTTGAATGGTATAAGGTGCCTTGCCTGCTTTCTGTGTGTGGGAGAGGAAAACCAGGAGTTGAGAGACACATAATGATTTAAAGCCAGACAGGACTATCATGCCTCCAAGAAATTCAGGGCATGGAAGTGGACTGAACCAAGGAAAGATTAGAAATAAGTGAAGGGAAAAAGTGGATCTAGTCACTATTACGGGTATTTTTCTCTTTATTTGGTGGTTTGGTTTGAAGTGCTCTGTGTGAATCTATGCCTCCCCTCCCCATTTACCATCTCAGCATTGTGCCTAGAGACTTCTTCCTGTGTTTTAATTTGTTTTCTTTAGTTGCTCTGTAACATCTAGCAACCAAATATGCTTTATCAAGTTTATATTTTGTTTTGTAATAAAAATCACTTTTTTTAGGTGATGATTTGATTCTTGTATCCTAGAAGGTATCCTGGAAGGTCTGTCTGGGTATGTCTACACTTGTACTCTTTTTCGAGAGAGGAATGCAAATGCAGACATTTGAAATTGCAAATGAAGCCGGGATTTTAATATCCCGTGCTTCATTTGCATATTCGCGTTATGGCGCTATTTCGAAATAACAGACACTGTTAAGACGTGGTTATTTCGAGAAAACCCTTCTCTCGAAATAACTGGTAAACCTCATTGTATAAGGAATAAGGGTTATTTCGAGAGAAGGGTTTTCTCTCGAAATAACCATGTCTTAACGGCGTCTGTTATTTCGAAATAGCGCCATAAGGCAAATATGTAAATGAAGCACAGGATATTTAAATCCCGGCTTAATTTGCAATTTCAAATGTCTGCATTTGCATCCCTCTCTTGAAAGAGGGTGCAAGTGTAGACATACCCTCTGTGTGTATCTGCATACCTCAGTCTGAGAGGTCAGCTACCAGAGACTGCAGCTTGTTTTCCTCTTATCTTTTTTCAAGAGCTTGTAGGGCAAAAGAGTTTAGAGTACCCCTGTGGGTGAGTTCATATGTTTACCCCCCGGGTTTTTTAGGGATAAAATCACTTGACAGTGGCAGCGATCTCCCAAAATCTGTGTATTGTGATTCTGGGCGGAAGCTTTTTGTAACCAGTGCCTGTAGAGGCAAGGTTTCTGCATTCGGAGTACCAAAGTGGGGAGCAGCCCTGACAGGGCTTTTCTGGGCAAAATCAGTTGTGTTGCTCTGAATACCATGTTCATGTACCCGGAATCTTAGTCATTTCTTTCTGTTTCAGTAAAAATCATGTCTATGGTCATGGCAGAGCTCAGAGCTTCTCTCACATGGGGTAACAGAAAATGACTCAGCAAGTGAGGAGTTTTTGGAGAGATTCCAGAGTGATTCAGCTATGGCTGAATGGGGCACGACTAGATAAATACAGTGTCTTCAACTTCTCAGCAGTACCCTGAATAAGGAGAAATAAAAAGAGCAACAGTGAGGATGACAAATCTGCAGGGTGTGCAAGCTGGGAAAGGCAAACAAAATAATAAAGATATGGTAAAACAGCCTGGACAAAAAAACCAGTGAAAACAGAGAAAAGACTAAGGAAAGTGTGAGGCCTTATGAAGGGCCCTGGATTGTCTCTTGTGAAAAAGAGAAGTGATTTGAGTTACAGCCTGATTTGGAGACTAGATTCTGATACCCTGACTAATGTTCAATTGTGCCTTGCGCTGCCATGTAGTGACACTGAAATCAATGGAGCTCCTTGGAGGAAGGTGCCATCTGCATGAACTAAAGGTATGAGGACCTGGCCCTCACTCACTCAACCCACGTGAGAAGGACTACCTGGATTAGGAACAGTCAAAATTATCTGATGAAACAAAATTTTGGGGTGTTTTCAGTGAAACAAATATTTTTCTGAAAAATTTTGGATTTTTCATTAAATATCTAGAAACAAAAAACTTTGCTGATTTTGGCCATTTGGGGTTGAAAACCGAGTTTGTTTTGCCAAACCAAACCAATCAAAAATAGAGATTGTAGATGAAAAGTCCAAATATTTTGAAGAAACTCAGCCCCTGTCCATTTTCCTACCAGTTCTCCTGTGGATGCTGGGGATCCCAGAACTCTTCCTAAGGAGTGACCAGTGTTCCCAAACCAGAGTTCTCTTTGTGATTTAATATGCTTGAGCCATTGCTCCAGGAAGCAACTACAACTTTTTTTCCCCTGTGAAAAAGGTTTTTTAATGGTACTACAGAGAACTGAGAGATAACACATAAGGGTGTCTGAGAATTGCAAAAACAAAACAAAAAAATCTAACTCTGAGCTGTATAGTCAGAAGCCTCAAGGCATTAAAGTGAGCATCTCAGAAGAGGTAATATTTGATAAACTCACCATAAAGTAAAACTGGCAAAGACGACACAGAGAAATAATGGGTCTGGATTCCTAATATTTTGCAGCCATGTGGGATCCAGTACTGGGAAGGGCAGTCCCTAGAAAATGCAGATTGATATGCCTGTTTGGGATTTAAACTCTTGGGACTAGATTTTTTACTCTCCGCCACCCGCCCTGAGCTCTTTTCAGATGCAGGAGACAGGGGTCGCTGCGGACACCAGGCCATGGCACCTTGATCATGCCTTCACCACCGCAGCATAGGCAAGGGCTTTCTGAGGAGCAGGTCCAATTTTTACCACCGGCATACGGTCCCTCAGTAGCCATATGCAAGCAGACCATAGGCCAGGTCAAGCAGGGCTTCACTGGGCAATGTTTCTGCCTCGCATTTCCCCTCCCCTCTTTCTGTGCACTAGTGAGGTGCAAAGAAACCATAAAAGAGCAAAGACTCTGACCCTTTAATTACAATGAAAAAGATCTTCTATGTAAAAGGTTACATACACTTGAATAGCTGCCAGCTACACAAAAGAAATGCTGCACTAGCTGGCTTCTATTGAACATCCCTTGTGAAGAGTCTCGGAGGGGTAGCCATGTTAGTCTGTATCAGCAAAACAATTCATCTGGTGAAGTGGGATTTAACCATGAAAGCTGATGCCCTAATAAATCTGGTAGGCTCTAAGGTGCCATAGGACTCCTCATTGTTTATAACCCATGACGGTAAGGCCTAGAGCATCCATACACATTCATGCCTATTTACAATCTGAGATGAAGGTAGGGTGGTGGGCCCCCATGCACAGCTCTGGTAAGAAAGGAGCCAGCATGTTCAGCACCCAGAGGAAGATCAGTTGTAGTCGCTCAACTACTACATGGGTAGCTCTGACTGTAGGAGGGTGAGCCTTTCTGCAGGAGAGTGAGTCGGGGGGGGGGAGGGGAGAAGACAGCCAGTTTCTCAGCTGGCTGCAGAGCTTGAGGAGAGATAGCTTGGGCAGGCCAGCAGGTTCTTGGCTGTCCATAGGGGGTTGGAGCTGAGGTCCGGGGGATCCAGGTGGACAGATAAGCAGATTCAGTGTCTGACACCCATTTTTGGCATGAAGACTGCCAAATCCTAACTTCCCTCTACCCAGAGACCCAGTCTGAACTTCCCAAGACAACTCAGTAGCTTTTGCACTATTCACAGTCAATCCCCTCGCCGCTGGCTTATAGTTTAACTCTTTGGGAGCCACATGACATGAAAGCAAGGAACACAAGTTCCCTTCCAAAATCCCCACGCCTCCCCCCACCACACACACACACACACACACACACACACACACACACAGAGAGAGAGAGAGAGAGACTTAACCCAGACAGCACAAGAGGCAGAGCTAGACAAAACAAAGTTTCTGAACGCAGTCCCCCTTGCACACTCCATACACCACAAGCGCCTGCCCTGAGCTCCCCCTTATTCACACACCCCAACCCCTTGCCCAGGGCCCTCCACACTGCACCTCACACTTTTTTATAGATATTGTCATATTGCATTCCCCCCACAAACCTGTGCCCTGAGGGCCCCTCCAAATAGAGAGTTGCAACCAGTGTTCCCCCTAAGCTGTGCGCCTGCGCAGCCACACTCTAAAAATTTTAGATCCACCCATGTCATTTTAAGAGCTGCACAGCAGCACTCCCCACTCCCCTTCTTGCTACAATGGAAGGTGAGTGGTGGTGGCAGCCGGTGGCCTAGTGGATTCCTGTCAGCAGGCGGTGGTGCTAAAAATACCTAGAGGTGATGCTGCCCCAGTGAGGCTGCCCCAGCTGGAATGGGCCTTGTGTAGCTGCTCCTTGAGTCCAGCTAGAGTCAAGGCCACTGCAGGGACCAGGACCATGGTACTAAAAATAGCACCATAAGCCCAGCTCCAGCCCCAGAAAACTGCTTTCTATGTGCAAAGTAGAAAATTAGGGAAGGTGCAAAGGGAGAACTAAGGGGAAGGTGGGGGTGAAGTGAAAAGGGCCTTGTTCTGGAGGGAGGGGGACTGTGCAGGAGAAGAAAGGTGAAAGCACCAAGGGGCAGGGTGGAGGAGAGACAAATGCCAGGAGCCCAAGAGGAGACAATGAGGAAAAGGGCAAGCGGGTGGATGGGAGAGAAGGTGCCAGTGAGGAGTAGGAGTGGGGAAGGGACAGGGTGATGCTAGGAGAGGAGAGGAGAGGAGAGGAGAGGAACAATTGGAATAAGAAGGAAGAGTTGAAGGGAGGAATGGGTACCTGGAGAAGAGGGGGTGAATGAAGGGGTGGGCATGAGGAAGGCAGAGGATGAAGGCAAGTCATGTGTGAGGGCACAGAGGGGCATGAGGAGAACTGGGGCAGAGGGTGGTAAGGGGGTGGGCCCCAGGGAGAAAGAGGGCAAGGAGGACACGGGCAGTGAGGGAAGGGAATGGCACTAGGAAGGTGCAGGGTAAGGGAAGGTGCAGGTGCCAGAGGTATTGTGGTGGTAAAGCAGAAGGACGGACACGTGGAGGGGCAGGACAGGCACCAGAGGAGAGAGGCAGGGCAGGTGGGTAGAGGGAAGTGATAGGAAAGAGGACGGGGAGAGGTAGCTACAGATGATCAGAGTGGGGCTAGAGAAGGGGTGAGCACAGGGGGAAGAGAAGGGTGGGTGCAGGGGTCTAGGAGAATGGGGAGGAGGACAGCTCCCCGAAGGGCTGAGGGGAGTGAGAAGGGCAGAAACTAGGACAGCAGAGGAGAGTGAAGGGGGGGGACAGCAGCAGGCACCAGGGGATCAAATGGGGTGAGGGGAGGGCAAGAGACATAGCAGCAGAGGGGGAAGAGAGAGGTTTATAAGATATTTATTAATAACTTGAGTGCCACAGTGGCACACATCCGAACAAGCGCACATGGACTCCATACTAGTACACAAGACAAAACTCATTCCGCTCATGGGAGGAAACTCTTAGGATACGTCTACACGAGCTCGTTAGTTCGAGCTAGTGTAGACGTACCCTGAGAGGGAACACTAGTCCTAAGGTCAGCCTGCAGGAGGCAGGCTACCTCTGACACCTTCCACTGGCATAGCAAGCATGAGCATTTCACATTTCATGCCCAGCGCTGGGGCACAGGAAGCACTCAGCATGCTGTTTCTGCACAAGTATTTGAACTATGCTTCCTTAGCTGCAGCTCGGAACACACAGTTGGGGTGCTGGGAAGGAGGGCATGGGAGGTGTTCAAAATCTGCTTGGCTTACAGCTGTCTGGCAAGTTCATTATTAGTTTTAAATAAGTCAAAGAGCCATCATGAAAAAATCCTGCCCATATGCTTTTTAATATGGATGTACCTCACGCAGCAAACTCAGCCCCAGGTGTATCCAAGCTCTTAAAACAAACTGAATGTTTTTCTGATTAACAGTTTGAAGTTTTTTTCCTTAATTAAAGAGGCACTTCCCAAACTCCTGGCACTTAAGCATCCATCTAGGAAAGGATGAGGAAAGATAGAGAAAGCAAGTGTGATCAGCATGCTTATATCTAGCCTGTTTTACTCCTGCCCTCAGGGGCATGGATTTGGCTTTGTGCACTTGCAACACAACTGTCAGAGCATCCCCGTGAATGTTGATTGGTTAGGGCTGTAATGTTGTTTCCCTTTGTGCCCACTGCTACAGGGAGCACGTCTAGGAACATGATGTTCTGAATTTTGTTCGGAGCACAACACAAAACACAAGTAGTAGATTGTAATTGTTCTTTCCTTATTCAAAAATACCTGAGAGGTGCTTGGAGTGATGGGTGTCATATAAGCACCTAGCTAAAGCTAGGAATCAGTTCATAGGTGAAAGGAAGCTCTGCACCAGGGGGGTCTCAAACTCATGGCCCACGGGCTGTCTGTGACCCAAGAAGTTCCACAGTCAGGCCCATGCATGGCTTCTGACACGTAAGTCCCTGTGGCCCTGGCAGGGGTATCCATACCCTTCTCCCAATTCCAGCCTCTGCTCTTCCCCACTGCACCTGTTCCCTCACATCCTCTCACCCGAGGGACGTGGCCTCAGGAATAAACAGAGGCCAGGCACAGGGTGGCAGCAGGGGACAGTCCCTCACACACACACCACGGGCGGCAGGAGCTGCGGGGAAGCAGAGAAACACAGCAGCCTCCGCTCTGCCCCACTGCCATCTCCCAGGCCAGCCTGGTCAACCCTCTTCCCCACAGAAGTGGGAAGTGGCGCACCACGGCCCCAGTGTGGGCTGGCTTGGGAGATGGTGGCAGAGTGGAGCAGGCTGCTACATAGCTCTGCTTCCCCACAACTCCCGCCACCATGGTGAGTGTGGGAGAGAGGGAAGAGGGGGCCAACCTCTGCTGCTGGCCTCAGCCCGCCCAGGGTCCCATGAGCTAATCTGAGTATGGGGGACCATCTCATCCATAGGACGGTTGGGGCAGCTGCTATGGGGGCTAGGGCAGCCACGTCAAACTGTAGTATGGACGGGACAGCTCTGCACACACCGGCCACAGGGACATGCAAGCTGTGGTTCAATACTAGCAGCTGGAAGCCTCCCTGGACCCACTGTGCTACCAGGGGTGGCACCAGGGACCCTTGGGAGGGTGTTAAATCACCCAGGGGTAGCAGGTGGGCCCAGGGAATGCACGGGGGGTGGAGAGAGTGCTGTTGTTTAATGAAAGGCAGACTGATCTTTAAAGACATTATGGTGCAGGAACTCCCCCATTCACACTGTGCAGAAGGTAAATAATAGCTCTAGTGCCTCTGCATTTCGTGATAAATATTGTCAATTACTGAACTATGTTAACCTGATACCACTACCATTGAAAAGATAGTAAGATAGAGAACCTTGTGACCTAACAGCAGTATCCAGTAGTGGCAGGGAGGGAAAAGTTGTTTCAAGAGAGGAAGTCTTTGGTTTAGTTTGGTAATTCACAAACAGCCAACGTACCAAATCTGTGGTCTCCTAGGACTTCCCAGTTGTCATGGTGAAACATTATATCATGGTAATTTTGAAAATTCTCAATGCAGAAGTGGCAAGAACCCAGCTTCTTGTGCTCTAGAATCTCGGTTAAGTCACATACACCATTGAGCTGGTCTGAGTCCACCCAGCAGAGGGCAGCAATGCACATATACTCTACAGCAGTTAAAAACAACGAGAAGTCCTGTGACACCTCAGGGTATGTCTAGACAATGGGGTTATTTCGGGATACTGAAGGTAACCCGAAATAGCTACCCTGCATCTTTTAAATGCACCCGTAACTTCGAAATATTTTTTGAAATAACGGGCATGTTATTCCAGCATCCCTGCAACCCTCATTCCATGAGGGTTAAAGGATATCTTGAAATAGCACATTATTTTGAAATTTGGCACTATGTAGACACGCCAAATTTCAAATGTCAAAATATAATCGAAATAAAAGATGCAATTTGCGTAGTGCAAATTGCATATCTTATTTTGAGTTTATGGTGCTGTGCAGATACACCCTTAGGAGGAATAACAGGTAGTTCGATTTAGGGCTTTAATTCAAAATACCGGGTCCCTGCCGCGTATAGACGTGGGCAGTTAGTCCGGACTTGTAAATTTCAAAAAATGGTGACCGGTGGGAAGATGCAAATCAAGCGTGGGATATTTAAATCCCGGGCTTGATTTGCAACTTCAAATGCCTACATTAGCCTCCCTAATTCAAACTAGGGGGCTAGTGTAGACATACCCTTAGAGACTAAGAAATATATTCTATCATGAGCTTTGATACGTAAAATGCACTTCATCAGATGAGTTGGAGTGGAAATTACAGAATCTAGAGTATATATAAGAGGAAAAACAATTGCCTGTCAATTGTAGACCCAATGTTAATGACGCTAATTAGGCTGGATGTGTCTCATTCACAGTTTTGATTTATAAATGTAAATATCAAAGGCAGGGGAAATTGATATTGTAGTGCATTAACCAGTTAATATCTTGATTTAAGCTCAAGATGAGAGTGATGAATTTGTAAATGAATTCCAGTTCAGCAGTCTCCCTCTGTAATTGGATGATATAATTCCTTTGTGGAAGAATGGCTACTTTAAATCCACTATTGAATGTCCAGGAAAGTTAAAATGTTCCCCTACAGGTTTATGTACATTACCAGTCCTGATGTCCTGTGTCCATTTATCCTTTGTCGCAGAGACAGTTTGGTTTGGCCAATAGACATGGCAGAGGGGCATAGCTGGCACTTGATGGCATATACCACATTAGAGGATGTGCAGTTGTATAAGCTTCCAATGTTGTGGCTTATGTGGTTAGGTCCTGTGATTATGATGCATGTGGACAGAATTAGCATTGGGGTTTATTACAGGCGTAGGTTTCTGGGTGAGTGTATCCATGATGTGGTGTGTGGCTGCTACTAAGTATTTGCTTAAGGTTCAGGACAGGGCCTGGCTGTGAGCAAGAATTGGCCTGTCTTCCAAGATCTCAGAGAGTGAGGGGTCGTTTTCCAGGATAGGTTGTAGATTGTCAATGATGCACGGGGGCCTGTAAGAGTTCTGTTATTTTCCTTGTTGGACCTGTCCTGAAGTATTTGACTTCTGGGTACTTGTCTGGCTCTGTCAGTAAGTTTTATTCTGGAAAAAGTAAAAACCTATGAAAACTAACTTGGTATTAACTACCCAATCTTCAGCTACTTACTGATTCTCTCTACCTTCCTGATTTTCTATATCCTCTGCTCCCTGTCTCCACACCCCCCCCCCCCCCCCCACACACCTTCTCTCCTATTTATTTTGGGTCTGCACATCCTAAACACAAAACTCCTGTCATCTGAAGAAGTGGGCTGTGCCCACGAAAGCTCATGATACCATCTACATGTTTTGTTAGTCTATAAAGTGCTACCAGATCATTTGTTGTTTTTTTTTCTGTACAGACTAACTCGGCTATCCCCTGAAGCTTCTTGGTTTATTTAATTAGATATAGTTAAATTTTACCAAGTGTAAGAGTCCTTCTACAACAGGGGTTCCAAACTTGGGGTACGCGTACCCCCAGGGGGTACAAGAAGCTTGTCAAGGAGGTACGGGGAACATTTGGTAAATAACTAGATTATCCTAATTGAAATATTCCTAAAGTAGTAGTGTTGGATTCTAGAGTCTAGAATTGATTTCCTTTCATATTGAATAGGAGGTATGGGAAGGTTTACTAAAAGCCAAGAGGATATGGGGACTGAAAAAGGATGGGAACCCCTTTTCTACAACGTCAAATTGTAAGGTACCTAAGGAACTCTGGGAGAAGAACTCAGATGTTTTACCCACAAGCAAAAGGAAAACAGTTCAAAGAGAATGAATGCTACCACTTTTTCCTTGAAGTCATTTTTGGAGAACTTATTTCAAAAGAATTCATCGGTTCTTTGGGAATCTCAGATAATTCATCAAAGGATTATCCATGAGTATATATATATTACAGACTCTGTAATTACACGTATGCATAAAAATTGAGTAAGAGCACGGTTGTAGTATCCCAATCACAATATTCTTCACCACCATCCACGTGACAGTTCACTGTGTCACAACCCACACCTCGGTCTCGAGTGGAAATGGTGCTGCCACAAGGAAATTACACACAGCGCACTGTGTTGATCTGAGGCCAAATACTTATGGAACCCTTTTTCTCCCACAAGACATGTGAGCTGCATCCTCTTCCAATGTAAATTGGTAATCTGGCTCTAGAAATCCAGACTTCAGGCCCCCACTATGGCTTGCTCATGAGAAAATGCTTCTCAGTCCAGATCTGAGGGATCTAGGAAAATATCCACTTAGAAAATAAGATAAAAAAAATTAAGTAATACCATTTTACTTACTCACAGGACTAGAGGAAATAAATCCTGTGTTTTTATGCCCCTATTACCTCTTCCTTTATTTTTTGATTAAAAATGCCCTTCTCCCACCTTAATCACAGTACAGGAGTGTAGCATCATAAACAATGGAATTGTGTTTTAACTGCCTTATACCTAATGCAAGGAAAGAATTTGCTGGTAAATACTTGTTTTTCAGTAGCTGTCTGAGAATTACAGCACCTTTCCATGCTGCAAAGTTAACTGGGTTTTTCAGCAGTGTTAGCCAGTAAAGCGAGGATAAGGATGGTTAAGCAGACAAGGTGGCCATTCTAGCCTATCTTTGCTAGCTATCTCTCACTGCAGTATCTGAGCACCTCACAGTTATTAGTGTATTTGTCCTCACAGCACTGCTGGGAGGAAGGAAAGTGCTATTACCCCATTTTACATATAGAGAACAGAGGTATAGAGAGGCTAAGTGACTTACATAAGGTCATATTAAGCAGTCAGTGGCAAAGTAGGGACTGAAACCTGGATCATAGACTAGTACCCTAACTACTGGACCATCCTTCTACTGGTCCTGCAGAATTTTACTGTGTTTTTACTTCTTTTATCTTAATCCCATAATTCATCTTCCTGACGGTTCTTCCATCCAATGAACCTGAATTCCCTCTTCTAGACATAAAACTGCAGTATCTGCAGTACTGCAAGTGTCTCTTTGGGTGATTTAACATCTTTGCCACACTCAGTTTAATTAGTAATTCAATGCTTTTGGTATGTGCAAATGTAGGCCCCAATTCGGCACATACCTAAAGTGTGTGAGTGGTCCCGCTGACTTCAAGGAGATCACTCACATTTTTAAAGCTGAAACAAAAAACAGGACTACGTAGCACTTTAAAGACTAACAAGATGGTTTATTAGGTGATGAGCTTTCATGGGCCAGACCCACTTCCTCCGATGACTGAGGAAGCTCATCACCTAATAAACCATCTTGTTAGTCTTTAGAGTGCTACATAGTCCTGTCTTTTGTTTCAACTACACCAGACTAACACCGCTGCACTATCACTATTTTTAAAGCTTGGTATGTGTTCAAATGCCTTGCCTGAATTGGGCCTCTAGTGCTACTATTACTCCTGGAGACTGAAGTCCTGTGTTTTAGCAGGGAGCATGGTGCTCTACACTTAAGATTGAGCATCACATGCTGTTTAAAGGTCCCCTATTCCAAGTGCTCTCGGGGTTACTTGGCTTGTGCTGAAATTTGCTGTGCCTTGTAGGTGTGCACTGTAGCATTGGTATGCTAACATTTATGATAATTTGAGCAAGAGATTCCTGAGATATGACACCCTCCCTCAAACCCTAACCCCTCTAGCATTTTGCAAAATCACCAGGCTCTTGTGAAGTTTTTTGCACACGCTTAGGGCTCAACTTATGGCTCTAATCACCCTCTAATGGATCTCTGTGCACTGTCTAAAATGATCTACTCTTGGGGTTAGCTTCTCTCCCCAGTCAATCTATGGTCTCCACTGAGACTGCCCAAAAGTACAAAAGCCATGGTGGTTGCTTTTGTGATGTGGATATTAGTCCCCTAAGCCATTAACTTCCCCCAAACCAGGGGAGTTTGGATGCAGGTTGTTAGCCTGATCCCATTTCCACTTTAGTTCCAGTTGCTGGCTGGCAACTTGAGAAGAGTTTGGCAGCCTGCCCTACTACCAACAGCTTTTGGATAAACTGGAGAGGAAGCATCATCGCAGCATGTGCTTCCCCGAAGGGAATCACTACCAAGTCTTTGTGATCCAGGCCAAACACTTCGGTGGGGAGGCAGCCAGAGAGGGCTTTCCCCACACTCTTACAGAGCAATATGGTTAGAACAAGAATGTGTGTAAAACACAAGCAAATCTTAGACTAGCAGCTTAAAGTCAGAGCAGGCATAGCACTTAGATTTGTATCTCAGCTGTGGGTTTATTAGTATTTGGGGTGTTATTTTGATTTTGTTTGTTTGTTTATGTTTTAACCAGCTTTAGTTTTAAAAGCCTAAACTCTGTATATGTCAAAGAAATGTAATAAAGCCCAGTTAGCATCTTTACTTCATGCCTGAATCTATTATTTCTTCCTCAGGAGAAAAATACATTTGAAAATGAAATGTAACTTGACAGTTTCCAGTGCATTGGCCTTTCTTTACATGCTTGCAAGAAACTCCATGACTGCTTTGAAAATCCCTTGCAATCGAACCCTAGCCACACCCAAACACCTGCTACCTGTGTAACACCGACAGGCAGAACCAAACCTGGGACCTCTGGAGCTTAGTGTATGAACCTCTATTGCATGAGCTAAAAGCCAGCAGGCTGTTAACAACACGTGTAGAACAGGCTCATTTTTCTCTCTCTGTGACTCGTCTCAGCCCCATTAGATGGGACAATACAGTAGGTATGTGGGTTACATACTTCAGCTAGCTGAGGAAGCACATCCCAAGCTTCAGAGACATCCCAGTTGAAATCCTGGATGAGCCCCCACTTGTAATGCTCACAGATGGAACCAAACCTACCTCTGGAGCTTAGTGAATGAGATTCTAACTGCATGAGTGAAAAGTCAATGGCCTGTCAGCAAAGGCTGTAGTGCAGACTTATTATTCTCTCTGTAAATGGTCTCAGTGCCAGTAGATGGGACAGTGCACCAAACCCAGAAGGTGTGTGGATTCCTATTGCATGTAAATGTTGATGCTGTAGATATTGGTCTCAGAGAGGTAGCCGTGTTAGCCTGGAACTAAAAAAAACTTTAAAAACAACGACTACTACAGGAACATTCGTTATAGGTATTGGGACAGTCAACAGGAGCTCTTTGCACAGGGTATACAAAGGGCATGGCAAATTCGGGCTTTTCCATTAGTTAAAATCAAATAATGATTTAATTTAAGATGCAGCAACATAGCCACAGCAGAATTTGAAAATTTCAGCATTTCCATTTAAAAACATCTCTCACAACAATAAAATAAAACCTCCTACAATGAGGAGAATTGGTTTTGTTACTGGTGGTGTGGCTGTTGTCGACAAAACGTGCTGTCCACTCTGGCGCTGTTCGCAGGTAAATCTTTTGTCAGTTAGGAGGATTTTTTCATACCCAAGTGACAAAAGTTTTAGCGACAAAAGTGCTAGTGTAGACTAAGCAAGCATGCCCTAGTATAAAGAGTGGAGAGGCTACAGTGCATTTTGCATTATGGAATAAAATCCTCTGAATGGTTCAGATTGAACGATGTATGTTTTAGGAAATGTTGAGATGACAATTATATTGTTATTGTAGAAATCACATTATGAAGGAGGCATATGATGATTCAGGTGTCAAATGATTCACAAGAGAAGCTGAGCACCCTCAGTCTCCCATTGAAGTTGAGGCATATACTGTAGTGTCTAGGCCTACATTCAGGAAAGTAACCCTGTACAAGGAAGTACATGTGCGCATGTACTCACAAATACGCATGCATGTGCATGCACTGAAGTTCTATCGAAGATTGTGGGTATGTACTTGCCTGAATCTGGGCTCTAAATTTATCCACATAAGTGGATGCACAAACTTTGCAGGTATTCTCAAAAATTTAGCCCTCCCAAAATATACAGTGTTAAATCTCCCAAACTAATATTCAGATAACATTAAGTTTGAGCTTGAGGTCCAGTGGGGAAAAAAATCAAAGCTTCATTTTCAGTGATTGATGAGCCAGTGTGTGCGTCCAAAATTGGAAATACACAGTGCATGCCTGTGCAATGCCAAGTGTGTGTGCAAGAATATATATAGCATACCCATTTGCACACACACCACAGTGTTATGAGTGCATAGGTAGTTACATTAATTACATGTTTAACCCCCAGACCCTGAACCTAGGACCTCAGGGGATAAAGCCATAGTTCTTCACTGCATGAGCTAAAAACCAGCTGACCCTTAGCTACAGCTGTAGAGCAGATGTCACTCTTCCAATTGGTCTCAGTGCCTTGGGATTATATATGCTTAAATATAGACATGCAATTGTACATGCATCAGGGCCTCTGCCTACTAGAAATCTGTACAGTGTATGGGTATGTCTACACTACCCCGCTAGTTCGAACTAGCGGGGTAATGTAGGCATACCGCAATTGCAAATGAAGCCTGGGATTTGAATTTCCCGGGCTTCATTTGCATAAGCGGGGCGCCGCCATTTTTAAATCCCCGCTCGTTCGAAACCCGTGCCGCGCGGCTACACGCGGCACAAACTAGGTAGTTCGAACTAGGCTTCCTAGTTCGAACTACCGTTACTCCTCGTGGAAATTCAAATCCCGGGCTTCATTTGCAAGTGCGGTATGCCTACATTACCCCGCTAGTTCGAACTAGCGGGGTAGTATAGACATACCCTATGAGACTGTCAGTTGCTTATGGACCTCACTGTAGTAAAGGTTTGCAGGGATTGTAATAGATACGTACCAATGCCCAATATTTCAACCCAAGTCAACCTTTTCTGGCTGTGATATTACATCCCACAAAACATGTAGTCATAACAGCTGAGTCAGCCTTAGCTACTGTTGCAGTGGTATGAACAAGCCCTCGCTCTAATTGCTACTGCGTGTGGAAAATAATTGGCAGGCACATAAACGCTGCAACGGAACGTGAATGCTCACTGTTATTACTTATCAGATATTTAAATGGGCAGAGAAGGTACTGTGCTGCATATGTAGGGGTTAAATATAACTCAACAGCTAATAAACTGCCATGAAGGTATAAACTGGGCCAACAACTTATAAATAAAACTGGCATTTTAGCTATTTGTCCTGTGGTCACATAGTTACATTGATTTTGCTGGGTTATATCTCACTCCGGCATTCTCAGGTCTGTGCCCTTGAATTTCTGCTTTCTGCTTTTCATTTATTTTCCTGAAAAGTTCCTGCTCTCTTTCATGTTCCATTTTAAACCATGTCCCACCTACAGAACATGCTGTTATTTCTGAGCTGTCACTCTTACCTCTGATTCATTTTTGCATGTTTTGTCATTATTGCCGTTTCCAGAAATGGCTGAAGACGATGGCAGGTGATAGAAGGATCTACAGGAGAGGAGATAAAAACATCTTGCATTTCTTGGTGAGATAAATTACAAACTGTGGCATTTTCAACCATCCATATGGAGATGATCAAACTACATCTAAAGGACATAAAATGCTTCTCTATAGGAAATGTGATATGCACACAAATACGTCACTTCAGTTACATAGTTTCCTTTATTTCATGGCATTTCTGCCTGAATTGTATTTTGTATAATGATGTGAGCATAGGGTGGAGTTGAATCATTTGGTCTCTGGAGATAACATGGTATACAATACCTTTCCTACCACACAGTGCTATCCTCTTAACTATAACTGACGCCAGTAAACTAACTGTTAAATCTCTTGCATGTTCAGAAGCTTCAGGGGGTAGCCGAGTTAGTCTGTACTGAAAAAACAACAAATGGCCTGGTAGCACTTCATAGACTAACAAAACATATAGATGGTATCATGAAAGCTCATGATACCATCTACATGTTTTGTTAGTCTATGAAGTGCTACCAGGCCATTTGTTGTTTAATCTCTGTAGATGAGTTTTCACCCTGACACAAATTGGCCCATAAGATCCAATTGATTAATATACACTTAATTTAAAAATATTGATAGTGTAATCTGCAAAATTCATTCTTGTTACCCAAAATAGCTGGGGATCCACAATGTTAAAAGATAATACCTTAGACCAGTGGTTTTTCAGCCTGTGGTCTGCAGCCCATCAGGGTTCCACAGACTGTGTCCAAGGGGACCACAAAAGAGATATTATCATAGAATAGTGGTTTTCAACTTGAGGTCCATGTAGTTTATGTCCAAGATCTCCACCTTCATTTGAATTTGTTTTAGGGATCAAATGAAAAAAGATTCAAAACCACTTCTTTAGGCAAACAGGGAATCATCTAGAAGTCTTGAAATGGTTACGAGTCGATAGAAGAAATGTTGTGTGTGCATGTTTTTGTGTTTTTTATTTCAGTTAAGAGGCCTCTGATCCATGCCTCATATGTGTCCAATTCATTATATCATACTGAAATATAAATGATATAATTTCTTTTATCTACAGATTGATATGGCAATGACAGGATACAATGAAGCCAGATATCAGAGCTACACATTCTTGATTTGATCAAATTATTTTCATTGTAGTCACTGGAGTTATGCAAGGCAAACTCTAATGGGAACCATTTATACTTCACTTTGCTTCATTTGCTTTTAATTATTATATGCCTCCTATTTTTGACATTTCTTGTAACTGTTTCAGCATTGAAGGTAGGCAAAGGTATAGCTAATCACTTTGAAATGTGTGCACACACTAGCAGCTTCATCGCATCCCAACCCACAGTGGGCTCACTATAATCCCTCAAGCCGGACATACTGCTACATGGCATTTGCTAACGTGGGACTGCTAGCTGCTCAAGAATGCCAGCTCATCCCTTCTGATTTTAAAATCTCTATCAAAGTTCATGGAAACCCTGCGCTGCCAGCACCTCTGGAAGTCAGGCAATGTGTTCACCATCCCTCTTTGTCCATAGTGAAGTGTAATGGTTATCTTCTGCTAAACCAGGGGCTGGATCAGTTAACTGACACTAATCCCCAAAAAACACCTATCACACAAGGCTTTACACAGATATGTGCATATTTTCCCTACCCAAGTACCTCCAAAGTGATAAACAGTCTCCTCTCAAATGCCATGTTTCTCAGACATTCCCCAAGGTACAGTACTTCTGGGACTAACTAAGAAATAGGACCCTGGAGCGGAGTTCATGATGCTGCCAACAAGAGACTCTTAACCCACTTGAGCCAGTGACTAACGCCTATTCACTTCAATGGGGGCCAGGATTTCACCCGTTCCTGCTGTTGGAGTTGGCAAGCCTGGAATTGATGCTCCCACAGGCTCACCTATCAGTCTGGTTTCCATGGAAGACTCTTCAGTATTCAGTTAACTCAGCAAGACTCACATCTGCCTACGTGATTCCCTGATGTGCTACACCATAAAGCCATAGAGTTTCAGGTGAGAGGGGTTCACCAGTCAGATCTGTATATATCACAGGCTGCCAACGCCACCCAGCACCTGCACACTAAACCGAGCATCCAAAAATAGCCCAAAGTCCGACTACAACTATTTGAAAAATATAGATCTCAAAGCCTGGGCTCAGTTAATCCAGATCTCCTTTTCACCATTAAAAAGAGGAGTTGGAGAGAAACCCAAGTGCATTAACGATTTTCCTGTTAGTTGGCAGGCTATATTCAGTGGGTTCTTCTTTCTTAGGCATTGTACAAAGCAATTTCAATCCCATTAAGGTAAATGCCAAGCTTCCCAGACTGGCAGATTGTTGTCAAAGACATCTAGGTCACAAAGAAGAAAAGTATAAAAAAGTTTCTCAGCTGCAGGAAATATCTTTGGGCAAGGAATACAGAGGTACAGCTTTAGATAAAGCAAAAAGCATCATTACTAAGTATGAGAAACACGATTATTAAAAGATCACACACTATGAATAAAAGATCTGAACCTTTCAGAGAAATGGGTCAGTAACATGTGAGGCTTTGATACTTGTGTGAAAGAGCTGTCTCCCTGAATGAGTCCCAGAAAACTGACTTTGGTCAAGAGGCTAAAGGCCGCTGGTCTCTTCATATTAATGCATGGCATATTGCATGAGACAGTGCTCTTAAGGTCCATTCCTCAAACCATGGAAGCTTAGAGAGGCTACTTTTGACCATAACATAACTTTTTTGCTTGTAAATATTAACGTAAAATTGTATCAACCATCTTTGAGAGTTGGCCATCTGAATTCGCTTTTATACTGTGGTTAACACCATCACTTAGGGAAATGTATGCTCATCAAATACAGTCGAAGTAGTCAGGCTTAGGCTATGTCTAGACTGCAGGCTTCTTTCAGAAGAAGCTTTTCCAGAAGAGATCTTTCAAAAAAACTTCTTCCGAAAGAGAGTGTCCACTGCCAAATTGCATCGAAAAAGCGATCTGCTTTTTCAAAAGATTGCATCCAGACTGAATGGGCGCTATGTCACATGTAAGCTGTGATTACTATGGGCGGAATAGCCACCAGGGCACCTGAGCTTTTTCCTCTTTCCTCTTCTTGTGAAAGAACTCCCTCTTCCCCATCCACACACGCCTTTTTCCGAAAGAGCTCTTTCGGAAAAAAGCTTCTTCCTTGTAGAAAGAGGTTTATCAATGTGGGAAAAAACCCTCTGTTCTTTAAATTTTCTTTCAAAAGAACGCGATCTCAGTGCGGATGTAACTGACGTTTTTTCAGAAAAACAGCTGTTTTTCTGAAAAAAATCTCTGTAGTGTAGACATACCCTCACAGTTCTTGGACTAGCCCCTCAGTACTTCAGGGAGTGGTGTTAGTGATTCAGCAGATAGCACTTATGCTGTTAGAAATGTCTGCTTTAGGAGGATGTGTAAAATTGAGGTCCTGACTGTATATAATTAGTATTGACCCAGTGGCAACATTCTAACTTGAGCAATTACATTTTGCCCATATTTCCATTGATAGAATAGGTTCCAACTTCTGATTTTGCTGGGAGAGGGTGTGCTCAACCCTCCACCCTCTGGCTCCAGGCCCTTCCCCCAAGCCCTTGCCCCCACCCTGAGTCTTCCTGCCCCTGCTCCACCCCCACCCCGCCTCCTCCCCTGAGCGTGCACTGTCCCTGCTCCTTCTCCTCACTCCGGAAGCCCAAATGCAGTGAATCAGCTGCTCACAGTGCTCCAGAAGCCCTGGGAGGGAAGGGCAGTAGTTGGTTAGCATGGGGCTGCCAGCATGTGAGAGACACAGGAGGAGGAGGGCAGGGGATGGAAGCTTGATGCCAGTGGATGCTCTGCACCCACTAATTTTTACTTGTGGGTGGTCCAGAGCTAGGGCCTGTCATCGGTAGAATTAATCTGCTCTCCTTTCACTGAAACACTCACATCATGTAGTGTTTCTGCTGCACAATGGCAGCTTCTTGCCACCTCAGACATGGACGGGTGCCAGTGAATTCTGGGAGGGGCAAAAGGCAAAGATACTAGAAAGGTTCAACAACAAAATTAAGTTGAAAAATGGGGTTTTAACAACAATGACATTTTTCATGGAAAATGGTATTATGTAAATTAGTTCTTTTTATGAAATGTTGCAGGGGAAGCCAATTTTAAAAAACATTGTGAAATTTCTTATTCAAATTAGTTGGAAAAATCCTACACTTAAGTTTTTAATGGAAGGGGTAAAAAGGTGTAAGAAAAAATGAAGTTTTCCTCACATATCCCCAACCTTTTGCTAGAAGGAAAAAAGTTGTTAAAAGTGGGATTTTTTAAATAAATCTCTCTATTTTCTTCCCTGAGAAAAACAGGAGAGTTAAAATGGAGAGGGGGGAAGAAATCTAAAAATCTAAATAAAAAATAAATTTGTCAAAATAAATGTTTGTTCTATTTAGGAAAAAATTACTCTGAGTTGTTCCTTGAAATAATGAAAGTTATTTTGTTCAAATGGTACTTTTAAAAAAATTGTAACATCCATCAAAAACTCTAGTGGTCATATGTTCCTGGCTTATTGCTGAAAAGAGCTACAATTCAGCATAAATGCAGTTAGGAAAATCCACTATACCTGATAACCATTCACAGACTCACATGAAGTGCATTTCTTTTACCTGTTTGCAGCACTTCAATAAAATCTCTAAGATTTCTGGTTTGCTCAGCCTCTACCATTTGCTACAGACAAGGACACAAAAAAAGATGGATCTGATTCACCATTCTGCTATACTAGTTTAAATCAATGCAATGCCACTGTAATCAGTGGCGATATACCAAAGCAAAAGTAGAGCAATAGAGTGACAAATGGTCCAGGAGATGTATGCAGGTGTTATTTAGCCATATAAATAGGTATATAAGGCCCATGTATTTTGCTGCAGAATATCAATAAACTGAAGTTTTCAAAACACTTTGATAATGATCTTTAGGAATAAAATAATCTCTTTCAACTCTGTTCAGAAACCCAGAAAGAGATAGCAAGAAAAATCTGACTCATCTTGTCTTATAGAAATTGTACCAGCGAACACTCAGTGCTAAACATTGACACAGAAACAAAATTTGTAAAAATATTTTCAAAAGAAACAAAACCAAACCAACCCTCCTCTAAGACTCTGAGATTGTGAATCCAGACAGTGGAGTAATGCTATCACCCTAAATGTCTTGTCTTCTTTCCTGTCAGTCACTGAAATGCTAACCGAAGGTACGAAACACCTGCCAGAAATCTCCAGGGAAAGACCTATGTAAAGCTAACATTTGAAACACAGCTTCTCTAGCAGCTAGTCTCTCTCCATCAGCTGTTGTCCTTTATTTCCACTTTATACTACATAAGCTATTCTCACAGGCATCTTTGCATTTCCATTTTTTTCTTTCCATATGCCCTGCACTGGCAGCACTTTAAATAACTGCAGCTGATATTGGTCACATTTAGCAGAAAGAACTGAGCATAATTGGCAATCTATTTCCCCGTAACTTCATTACCCAAGAGGAACACATCTCTTCTGTTACATCAACCTGTACACACAGGACCTTCATTTTCTTTCCCATTTTCAATTCAAATCCACTTTGAAACTTACCATATCATATATCAGACAGTCTCTTTGTGCCATTTAAAAATGGCAGGCAGAAATTGTTTGTAACAGTCTAATGGCCTAATCTTGGTATTTATCAAAATGATAGTCCTGTCATAAATCAGGGTGGGAATCGTAATAGCAGAAACATTGAGTTTATCCAGAAGAATTGACTATTGCTAGCTCAGAGCCTCCTGTAACTTTCTGAAATCCCAGGTGCATAAAGATTCTTCCGTTCCTGTTAGCCGTGAAGAGCCTTCTGAATAAGTAATTATTGGGACTTTGTTTTAGCCCCTCCTTTAAAAGTCATTTTCCTGCTCGTGGTTAACTGCTTAATCCCTTCTTGGGACACAGGCAGAAGTGTTTCTGTCATTTCCTTACTTGTGTCAGAGCAGAAGGGTGGAAAGCTGCCACTCTTCTCTTCTTCCTCACTTGGCATGTCTGCTTGAAGGACTAAAAAGAGATACTGGGAGATATGCTCCATTCATGCAACATGACCTCCTGCATTAAGGAGTGAAAGGAGCTCTCTAGTGCCTTGGCACTGGCATTACCTTTAACAGGGTTCAAAAAAGAGCTAGATAGATTCATGAAGGTTAGGTCCATCAAAGGCTATTAGCTAGAATGGGTAGAAACGGTGTCCCTGGTCTCGGTTTATCTGGAAATGGGTGATGGGGAGGGATCATGTGAGGATTACCTGTGTGATCCCTCCCTCTGGGGCATCTGGTATTGCCCACTGTCAGCAGACAGGAGACTGGGTTGGATGGACCTTAGGTATGGCCATTCTTATGTTCTTAACCAGCTGACTATCAATGATGTAGTCATACAGCATAAGCCCAGGTCTTACCAATCTAAGTTTTAAACATTTCTTAGATGGGAGTCCCTTCAGCTGTTTTATCACTTCTGAACGCCCTGCAATTTCTCTACAGTGCTAGGTCTAAGGCCCAGTCCTCAACAGAAGTACACAAAGGAGGATTATTGCTTTCCTGGTTTGCAACACAATAGCTATGTGTGCACAGCTCAAAACCACAATGGCTTCCCCCCGCCATGTTACATTTCAAGCTCACTTCTCACTGAGCATGCTCTCTGCTAGCTTCCCTATGTCTCTTTCGCTATCCCCGCTCTCTAGGATTCACCCTAGTAACATATGCCAGCCCAGGACCACTAGAACCCAGTGGTTTGCTCCGGCCATGCCAGTTCCACCCTACACACATTCTCTTCCCTGGGGGAGACTAGAGTACTCTCCCCCCAGCCAGCCCTGTCAGACAAGGACTCCCCCAGCAGCTCATCTGGAGAGTTTTAAGCCCCCATTGTGCCAGGGACGCAGCATGTGAAACGAGTTAGTTAGTTCATTTGGAACACGATCAGGCCACAGGTTGGAGCAGCCAGCAGGGCTCAATGGGGTGGTGAACTAATAAACTAACTCGTTCTACTTCAAGCCCTTCATTCTAAATAGCTTTACTTCTCAAGCCAAGGCAAGCACTAGACAGAAAGCCTCAAAGTCTTGGCTTCTGTCTCATCGCACAAGCTGGCAGGATTAGCAGGCGTCTTCTGCCCTGCAGGGTCTCAGGACCAACCTATCAGGAATGGTGACAATTGAGATTGATCAGAACTTGGGGCAGAACTGAAAGGGAAGCTGCTACTGTGACCAACTGTGGTGCAGTGCTGTAAACAGAACATGCTGCACATTCTAGAAAAACAACAGTCGGAATGAAGGCTCGGAGGAATAGCTGTGTTAGTCTGTGTCAGCAAAAACAAGGCAGAGTCCTGTGTCACCTTAAAGACTCATGAATTTATTAGGGCATCAGCTTTTGTGGACCTCAGCCCAGGAAAGCTTATTCCCCAATAACAAAGAGTTGCCCGATTTCCACATCTACTAAAGAAACAGAACTACTGTGCTGATTCTTTTGGAAATATTGAAGCAGCTCAGGGCTTGAAGACACCAAACCCCTGGGTGCATGACTTGGAGGCAAGCACTGAAGGTGTTTCAGCAGCTAGGCCTTGTACATACTAGCCTTGGTGGATCCCAATAACCACATGGACATCTGGCTAAATAAAAGGTCAGAAGATGCGGTCATTTACACAAGCTTAAATAATTCAAAGTGAGCAATGGAAGTTCTTGTTGGGGCTCCATGTGCAGGCCAGTCAAAAGCCAGGGCTCTTCAGGTCTAGTGCCAAAAGCACCCTCTGCAGTCCAGTTTCTACTCAAGCAGAGAGAGGTTTCCAAGCCAGACTCAGTTCACACTGGGGCCCAGTGCATTGACTCCCTGCCCAGGCACTGCTGCACCACAGAGCAGAGACCTGCACCCATCTGGAATGTCCAGCAGCCATAACCTGTTCAACATGGAGAATCATTGTGTGCATCCAGCTTCTGTACAGAGCCCAGGTAGCTGCATGGCTACCATTTCCAAAAAGAGCCAGGCCTTCCCCCTTAGTTAGTCAGGAGAAAGGGGATGTGCAGGGGGAGGGATCAATGAGAGCTGTAGTCCCTTACTTAGCAAATCCCTCACACAGTCAATGGCTTTCAGTGATAGAAGGAGAGTAATGGTATGCTGCCCAAGGTTAGCAAGGGGCAAAGACAGAGTTTTTCAGAGATTCAACTCAGTTTCCATGAGCTATCAAAGCTGCTGGAGTGTTTCCTTTTCAGTCCTTTTTGCCAGTATTTCAAAACTTTCTAGCTCTTCCCTGATTCTGTTACAAACCCATCTCTCCTCCAGGATCAGGGAATAACCCCCCTTGTTCTCTCTTTATCTACAACCTGTCAGTCATGCACTGCAATACTACCCAGTCTGTTAACTACTACTTCTTTTGGAGCCTCTTATATCTTTCTTTCCTGATCCACAACCTCTGCCTACCTTGGGAAATTAAGCCCAGTACAACAGATGATTTTTTTCCTCTGGCTTATTTATGCTGCTCAATTCATGTGTTCCAAGTACAGGAGCTATGAATTATGGAGTGTATGAAATTTTAATTTAATTAGGATGGTTAGAAAGGAAAGTGCTGGGGTCTAGTGGGAAAGCAAGGCAAACGAGCCAGGGTTTATATGAAGAGTCATGACTTGAGCAGCCTACTGAAGGATTTGAAAGGACGGTGGAGGTGGGCTCAAAAGTCAATTAGAGGCTTGTAAGACGGAAGTGCCTCTACCATTCTGAGAACCAAAGAAAGACGGGGGCAAACGGGAGGGTGGAGAGATTCTTGTTCAAATGTATCTGAAAATGAAAACGTTTGGTGTTCATTTCAGGTGAGCTGTGTAAAGGCTCAGAACGGTTCTTTTCCCTTTGGCCAAATTCATCTTATGCTCACCAAGACATCACTTTACTTTATAGAAAAAACATAATTTGGTGAGAAATAGTACCTGAAAGACATTGAAAAGCCACATCTGCTTCCAATCAGATACCTGCTACTAATAAGGACACAAAATATCCCATATGAATTAATTTATGCTGTGTATTCAAATGAAAAAAACACATTAGAATGCCTGCATTGGTCGTGACCCAGAAAACACCTTTGCTCACTGACTAGACAAATTACTTTCAGGCAATTTGGCATCCCTCCAATTATGATTTTTTTCACTTGATTTATTCATGACTCCCAAATAGGGAACATTAGTTTGGAAGCTAGACAATGGAGTGGCTCCACAGAGATGTGAGGAAAACAGCAAAACAAACTAATTAGGATAGGATTTCAAAATTGCTCTCTCTTTAAGTGATGGTGATTGGAATATATCAAAGATTTTAAAAAAAAATCTCTTCCCATCATCCCTTAGGCGCAGCATCTACCCAGCCTGGAACACTAGGACCACAGGCTAATCACAGAGACCTCAGTGTGGGACAATCCCAGATAAACAACCATGCAAGATACTGTGTACCAGACAGACTCAGTAATGCTTGGCAGCAATCACACCTGCTGCAACTTCAGTGTAACAACTCAGCATTTCCAGTTAATTTACAACAATGAATGTTAGAACACCCAGGGCATGAGAGACAGAGGTGAACTGAAGCAGTAGCTTGGAGATGCAGAATACGCCTTATTTACAGCAGAACCTCAAAGATGAGAACACCAGAGTTCCAGACTTACCGGTCAAGCAGCTGCCTTCTGGAACTGGACGTAATCAGGCAGCGGCAGAGACGCACCCACATACAAAAAAGCAAATACCCACATATAAAAATGGGGGAGAGGTTAGGGCTGTAGCCACAGAGTATGTCTAGACTACATGCCTGTGCCGACAAAGGCATGTAAAATAGTCTACCTGACATAGTCAATGAAACAGGGATTTAAATATCTCCAGCTTCATTAAAATAAAAATGGCCACCGCGCTGTGCCGGCTCCACTGATTGTTGGCACAGCGCGTCAGTCAAGACGCGGATCGGTCGACAGGGGAAGCCTTTGTCAACCGCTCCCTTATGCCTCATGAAACGAGATTTACAGGAGCGGTCGACAAAGGTGTTCCCTATCGACCAATCCACATCTTGACTCGCGTGCTGTGCCGACAATCAGCTGAGCCGGCACAGTGCAGCGGCCATTTTTATTTTAATGAAGCCAGGGATATTTAAATCCCCGCTTCATTGACTATGTCGGGTAACCTATTTACATGCCTCTGTCGGCATGTAGTCTAGACGTACCCACAGGGTGAAGATCAGGGCTCCAGGCCAGAGGAAGGGGATGAGAGGGGAAAATCAGGACTTCTGACTCTCCAGAGTACCAGGACTCAAGGCTTTTAGATCTTGGGGTGGGGAGCACTGGGGCGCAGGACATCAGCCCTATGGCTCCTTTTCTACCTTCAGCCCCACAAACATGCTGGGGCTCAGGTCTTTAGCTATGAGGGGAGTGCTGGCTTCTGCCCCAGTGATCCCCCTATAACTAAAATTCTGAACCATAGTGCTCCCCACACTCAGTAGAACTGGGAGCAGAGCCACAGAGCTGAAGCCCCTGGTCCCCACACAAACACCCTGGGGCAGAAGCCAGGAATGGAGCCACATGGATGAAGCTCCAGGCCCCAGCACTCCTCCAAGCTCTAAAGCCCTGGTCACTGGTGCTCCAGAGGGTCAGAAACCTTGAGCCTCCCTCCCCACTCAAGAGGTCTGATTCTGCCCCCACACCTCATGGCTGCTGCCTCAAACCCCACCCACTCAAGGAACATCTACACAGCAACATTATTTAGAAATAACTAGCATTATTTCAAAATAACTTAGCCCATGTCTACACAGCAGGCAGTAATTTTGAAATACTGTTGAAATACTGTCAAGCTGGAGGATTTCTTACTCTGACTCGTATGAGAAGTAAGGGAAGTCAGAGGAAGACTGCTTTATTTCGAATTAAGTGATGTGTAGATGCTCCCAATTTCAAAATAAGCACGCAATTGACGTAGCATATTTGCCTATCTTATTTCGAATTAAGCCCTGCTGTGTAGACCCTCAGTGGCTGAAGTCTATAACATCTTGGTGACACTACAGTAGAATCTCAGAATTATAGACATTTCAAAGTTAAGCACAACTTCCTTTCCTGAGATGTCTAACTCTGAGGGTCTACTGAAGTGTCATCAAGCGTTAAGTCAGCTTAAGTTACATTGATGATTTTAAACCACTGTAATTACAATTTTTCTGCATGTTCACATAATGTTCCTTTGGTCAGCGGAGCACGTCCACAGTTGATTCTCTAGCACTGAAAGAGAGCGAGAGAAAGAGCAGCACGGTGTGGGTAGTTAACCCCACTGTGCAAATCTCCTTCCAGGAATTGTGAGAATGGATCACATGCATGAACGCAGTGGGACCTCTGCCCTCAAGATACAGAGTGTTTTCTATCCCATAGATCCGAGGGCCATTTTTCCAAATTTCGTGCCACTTTTTCAACTGCCCCTGTAAACTTCACACACCGTCATTTTTGCCTGAAAGCTGCGAATTCATGCTGCTTGCCCTGTTGTGGGCCATGGAAAGAAAAGAATCAAGATGGATTTTTGGCATTCCCAGAGAAGCTGCACACAGTGGATCATCACTGTTAGGCTTGAGAAACAAGTGCCAGAGGTAGGATCAGATTGAAGCAGGTATGAGATGATGAGCAGTGACTGCAGGCCTTTCATAAGGGCACCTACCCTAACATACTAGAGAAACATATTTCAACAGGTGCACATATGTTCTTCCTGGATAGCCCCAGTTCTAGGTACTACTTATTTGTCACAACGCCACACTGACAGGAGACGACAGTCATAGTAAAACCTCCCACAGTAAAACCTCCTGCTTCTTCCAATGGCCCTGTATGAAGGCTAAAATTGTAGCCTATGTAGATTCATGAAAGCTGTGTGTTCTTAGAAACTGTCCGTTTGACACTCCTGAGAGCAACATCTTCTTTTTATTCACAGAAAAACAATAGGGTCAGCAGGACAGGTAGCTTCTGCCCCTCCCCAGCTCCCTAATGCCCTTCAAATTTAATCTAGAAAGCGCTCTTCTAAAGAAAGGCAAGAGGTCAATTATGCCTTTGTTTCTATTCAGCTTTTAGCCCCTCATCTGAGATTTTGCCTACAAGGTAGGTGAGATAATGTCTTTTACTAGACTTGTGTTGGTGAAATATACAAATTCCCAAGCTTCACAAAGCTCTTCTTTAGGTCTGGGGAAGGAAACAAGGGTGTCTGAGCTACATTTCTGTTCGGACAGATAGTTAAGCAACAACAGTTAACACATGTTTTGGGAGACCCCTAAAATGAAATAGACAATTGAAGGCTAGAATTTTAAGCATAAGGGACTCGTACATGATATAGGAGACTGCTTAAAATGAAGTGGGTAATTAAGGAATCTGAGAGTGGTAATCTGTGACTTCAAAAACGAGTAGGCCTGTGGCACTCTAGAGACTAAACACAATGTATAGAATCATGGGCAAAACCCACTTCATCAGATGAATTGCATGAATTCATCATCTGATTACGAGTTTGCCCACAAAAGCTCATGATTCTATACGTTCGTCTCTAATGTGCCACTTGACTACTCGTTGGGTAATTAAGCATTTAGCAGGCAGTGGTGTGTGCTGTAATTATTCATCAAACAGACTTTTTGTTGAATCTATAGTTGTTAGTATCTAGGGGTATGTCTACACTAGCTCGTTAATTCGAGCTAGGTAGGCAAATGAGGCGACCGGAGTTGCAAATGAAGCCTGGGATTTAAATATCCCGGGCTTTATTTGCATGTACCTGTCCGGTCGCCATTTTGAAATTTCACTACCCCGAACTCACTGCTGCACTGCTACACGCTGCTACACGCAGCAGTGAAACATTATTCCACAAGGACTAACAGTTAATTCGATCTAAGGACTTAGTTCGAATTAACATTTCACTGCCGCATATAGCCACGCGGCAGTGAGTTCGGGCTAGTGAAATTTCAAAATGGCGACCGGGCGGGAACATGCAAATTCATGCTTCATTTGCAATTCCAGTCGCCTCATTTGCCTACCTAGCTCGAATTAACGAGCTAGTCTAGACATACCCTAGTAGAGTTATGCATGTAAGCTCCCAGACTTGTTCTTTGAAGGCGTTTGTGCAAGTTTTCATTGAGGATAAGTACTGAGTGATAGATAGATAATCCTTATTTTTCATGAGGCGTATAGTTATAGTATGGCTTCTAGAAACCCCACACATCCCACCATCTCAGACTACCAGAATGAACAAGAGAGCAGGAACTTAGGGCTTCAGGAGGGTGGTAGGGCTAGGGGCTTCTGCCAGAGAAGACAGCTGCCTTTTAAGCAGGGGAGGGGGGGACAAACAGCTGGAAGCTTCAGTGAAGCACCTCTGCTTTAGCTCCTTGGGTAGAGGCAGTGGCACTTAAGCTGTGGTAACTATGCTGTCTGGATTTTGCTAGGCCCAACACTTCTCCCATGCACAAAATTCAGACAGTCGTCAGCTCCAAGAAAGAGCGCACGTACTCACATATCTTGGCAGGAGCAGGAGAAGTCCAATAAGCAGTTCGCAGCAAAACAATCTGAAACCAAGTGTCAGCTATGCTGACAAATGGCAGGAACATTCTAAAAGTAGCCAACAGGGTCACACTTGGATCCAGCCCTTTGTTTTGAACAAACATAAACCTGCTGTGGTGAAGGACTCTCAAAGGATGTAACTGCCAGGCTAAAAACCTAGTATTAGCAGGACCAAACCAAAAATTGTTCTGTTGTCTTTCACATTAAAACGCGTGAAGAAGCGATATGTTCCAGCTGCAGCATTGAGTCCCAGGTCTGGATCCCAACTTTGACTACTCTCCCCTTTAATTCTGTCCTTAAATTCAGGGCAGGAGGAGTTTGGGGTCATGCTTATCTCTGATACACATGTCTGAAAGTGCTCATAGGCAAACAAAAAATGCTTCCCTGAAAAATCTCTAAAATAGTCACACATAAAAAGCCACATACTGTGTATCTGAGAGATTGCAACTGGCTGCGCATTGATTGCCTTGTGACCCCAAAAACCTGCTGGTCCAGAGGTTGGCTTCAAGTAAACAACAATGAGCTGATTACACATATTTTGACTGTTCTGGAGCCCTTCGAGGCAGTGGTAGCAGGTGTGAGTCAACCTGAACCACACAGCACAAATATCCTGAGTTACTTTGCTAGTTTGCAGGAGATGAAAAGCTTTCTCTCTTTCCCAGACACACACACAGAGCCTGCCAGTTATGGAGGGAGATTATTTATGCCATTCAACTCCATTCTTTCACTCACTCTCTGAGTAAAGCAGCTGAAGCAGCAAACATGTAACCAAGGACGCAAACCAAGTAAATAAAATCAGCAGCAATGGATGACATCACCACTGCTGCTGCTGCTGGGGCCTACAGCATCATATGAGATTCATGTATGGAATACCCTATATCCAAGCAAGTGCTATTGTGGCATTGTCACACAGCGTGTATATGGATAGGCTTATTTGGTACACAGGGGTTAACAATAAACAAATCTTAAGCCTTTTGTAAACTACGCTATCAGTAAAAGTTACCCTTGCCCATGCTCTTATTTGGCCCGGTAACATTAATCACATAGACTGGCTGAAGAGGGACACACACTAAATCATTTGTTGGCATATCGTAAATTCCGAACGGGAAGAGCTGGCTGGGATACAGGACAAACAAACACTGGAAAGAGGAAAAAGAGAGCAGTGTGTTAACCAGGCAGGAGTTACTTATCAGTCAGCATTAGGTGTAGACCAGAGGTAGCAATAATTTTTGATGGGGGGCCACTCGAAGAATTTGGGAGGTGATCAAGGCTCACACTCTTCCATGATATTAATGGAGGAGGAGCAGTTACAGGCTCATAACAAAATGATTCCTGACTCATGGAGGAATTAATTCTATTTCAGCAAGTAACTAACCTAGGATATAATTTTCAGATGAGATTTTAACTCTTGTGGCCACCTCTCCACATCTGCCTAATTGGTGGACAGACCCATCTCCTATGCCTCAGATTTCCTTTTTATTTCTTACAGCACCAACAAAACACAGAGGCTGAGGCTGTTAGCTTGTGCAACCTCTGTGACGTCCACTATATTAGAATCGCATCATTCCATTGCCACACCCATGAAGCATATGGTATTTGGAAACAGACAAGCTGTTTCCCTTTCTGTACTTTTCCACCTCTGTTTCCTTATAAGAGAAATCAGTACAAAGTTACTCTCTCCCACACAAATGTGTACAGGGTCTGGTATCCATTAGGGTCCATTTTAAATTTCTCTTCTCTAAAGGAGTGCACCACTATCCAAAGCCTCGCTTGAAGGACCCCAGAATTCTGTTAAAAAATCTGGATCTCAATTCTACAGCTGGAGCCCATATGTGTTCTCATAACAACGTTACGATCATCCTGCCCTCATAATTAATGTTTCACCTCCTGATGATAAAGCAAAACTGGAACTTATCAGTGGTGATATTAGTCAGCTTTGGTGCAAGAGACAGCAGGCTCCTCTTACCCAATGGCTCTTCTGAATTGGAAAAGTAACTTTACGCTTCCATTCCCCCAAATGAATTACAGTGCATTAAACACATCAAAAACCAGCCAGCCATAGATAGGGGTCATTTCATCCACTTCAGAAATGCTGCAGACTTCCCAGCTGCTGTTTAACACCACACAGCAAGACACTACCTCAGTCTGAGACAAGAAGTAATGAAGAGCACTGTTATGGTTTTGTTCACAACAAAATATTAATATAAGGAAACCACATGGACACAGCTGGGTTCAACATAACTGTAGTTACTGATCATTGTCAGACATACAAGGAGGCTTAGATATACACGTCTTGCTGCTCTGTTCGTTCTGGTGCCTTTTGCAAGAGAATGCCAGGAGGCCAGCTAGAGGGCTCTCAAACTATTTAAATGTATATTACCAATAAAAACTATATTGAATTTAAACTGCATGGGGGAATTTGGGCCATTCCCTGGACTAAAATTCAAACACCACCTCTACTTTGTACAAACATGCCAGAGGCTCTTTAATGGTGTTGAGTCTTTGGTTTTACCTCTTTCTGTGATGACAACAGCTCCCAAGTAGCCCCAGTGTCCCTTAACACCACGCTGGGCCATTCCTTCAGTACTGATTGGGCAGAATGCTTTTTACTAGACTACTGACACTACAGCCTACAGCTTTTGCTATTAAATATACATTGGCACCAACGCACTTAACTTTTGGGAGGTGACCAGGCCTGCAAGAAATCCCAGGCTTTTACAGATGACTAGGGCCAGTTTTATCATGAATTTTGGACCCCTTTGTCCATGTAGCCCCTGCTAACACAAATTACTGGCTGCTGCTAGGAGCTGCTTGTGTCTGTAAGGCAGGAAATAGGTGACAGCAGTTTTTTCAGCCTACAGAGTGGGAAGTGCTTGTGCAGGATGCAAGGCAGCAAGTGGGAAACTGGCTAGGCCCCCCACATTCCACACCCTCTTCCTGGAAGTGAGCGGATGAAGCAGGAAATCCAGGGAAAGGAAAAGGGATCCCAGATGTGCACCCTCTGCCCAAGTTTCCTGCCACCACAACCAACAGAATGACAGTGGGGAGCACAGTAGCTTCCCTTGCAAGGTCGTGCTTGGAGATAGGGCTGCTGGAATCTTCTGGGTGCCTGTAGAAGGGCAGCTTGGGGGTTGCTGCTAAAAAGTTTGCCCTAGGAGGCCCAGGAGATGGGGAAGGGGAGAAATGATGAAAGCAAGACCTGCAATGTGCAAGGGAGGAGAAAAAGAGGACGTGTCAAGTTGCATTTGAGAGGAGAAGGCTGTCACAGCGGGGGTTGGGGAAAGTTAGTACCTAGTCTGTTTGACTCCGGCTGAATTCTTATCGGGACACATGTACACACTCAAATGGGTGCCCAGGTCATGGGGATGTTGACCCTGGATCAGACAGAAGCAAAACTGCCTGACTGGCTTTTGGCTGGAGGCTACTCTTTTGGGTGCCAGTCAGCAGCTGAGCCTCCAGGCTGCCGGGATAGGCAGAGTTAGTTTCTGCGGTTCCCACTTCCACTACCCCTGCCAGTCAATCAGGCTGCCACCCTCCCCTCAAAACTTCTCCCAGAGCCAGTGAGAGCCCCAGAGAGAGGTAGGGGAGGACCCTAGAACAAGAGAGGTTACTGCAGCTGCTGAGCAAGGATCTCTGCCCAAGCTGTGTGTGAGGACCTGGGAGGGTCCAGAAATAAGACTGGGAGGGAGCAACGAAGGGAAGACAATGACAGGGGGGCAGTGGTGGGGTGAGGATAACTTGAGATAGCCTGAGAAAGAAACTTGTCTAATGCAGGGAGGTGGGGCAGGAGAATGGCCTGCAGGAGGAGGCAAAATTAACACGGAGGAGAACTTGGTGGGGCCCTGTACAACAAGGTGTCTACTTTGAGAGTTTAAAATCCACAAAGTGCTTGTGTGTGTAAATTTTGTGCTTTTGATGCACTGACATAGAGCGGTGTGGACAGAAGATTGAATTCTCGCGATTGAATTGAAACGGTAATAATACAATATTGGCCATTAGTGAGAATATTGCCCAGAGGGACAGACTTGGATTTGTTAAAGCCTTTATGGTAAGGTATATTTAGTCTCTATGTCCCTATGCTATCATGTAATACCAGTATACTTCCTGCTCCATTCGCTTTATGGCAGCACTAATTTTGATTTATGGTTTTCAATTTTTTCTGTCTTGCTCTTTGGCCATAATTTCTTACACTCTTGGATGTGAAAACTCTGCCCATACCAGCTTTGGCCCTTTTGATTTATCTCACATTCATTTCTTATTTTAAAGAGAGAATGAAGAGAGTGAAAAAAAATTAAAAGTAGCAGTTGGCAGCATGTGTCTCTTTGGAGCTGACGAGATGGTTTTCATAAACTGGTGCTTGTATGACTTATACTTGTGGGCAGCTTAAGACAGGAGACAATGGAAAATAAAGCAAGCTATATGTTGCCTATACTATGTCATGTTGTTCATCCAGAAGCAGAAGTAGCAATGGTGATAAGATTAAGATTGTCAAATATTTTTCTATGACACCTTGGGATATAACACAAATCCTGAAAATAGCCTAAGAATAGGGGGCGGAATTATTATTATTATACATGCTCTTCAAATAACAGTGATGGTTATGGATCACAGAAAGTAAATGAGTAGATGAGACATTCGGGAATGCCCAGTGACAAGTGAAAAACAACAGTATTTATTGGTTGGCATCAGTAGACTTCAGTCTCTTCTCCAAAATTCTGGATACTGAATTTTGCAAAAGCTCAGCCACATAAGCAATGTCCACAATATTAGGCCATGTCTACACTATGACATCACATTTATTAAGGTCGATTCTTAGCCTCCAATTTTGAAAAGTCGAAGATGCGCGTTCTCACTGTGCACAAGAATTCAACATAGTTCAATGTAGAGTGTCCCCAGTAGAGTGGCTATCATCAACTTTCGGAGTGATGCACTGTGGATAGTTATCCCATAGTTACTGCTGCCCCTTTGCATTTGAGTTATGCTCCCAGTGCATGCTGGGACCAAAACTGCAGCAGGTGGTTCTGGGTACACGTCATCAACGTCCCATAATGCACTTATCTCCTCTCTCCTTCCTCTGCTTGAAAGCAATGACAAACAGGCTTTTCACAGCCTCACTCCTCTGATTACCTGCTCAGACACCACAGCAGCATAAGCATGGAACCCATCATGGATCCCAATCAGCACCAAAGCATTATAGCAATCATATAAATCATGGTGTGCGTAATGCAGGAATATATCCAGAGGGTATTCAGGGATTGCTGGAATGAGGAAGTATCTCCAGAAATCATGAATATGCTCCCCTGCAAAGCACTTGAGCTGAGCCGCTGGCAAATACTGCCTGTATTTGATCCTCTGGACACAGTGGAACGCTGGTTGTGATGCCATGAGACCAAATCAGAGTGTTGGAACCACGTGGTAATGCAGCTATGTTGGCACACATGGGCTGTGCATGTAGCTGTCCTGGAAGGCTTCCATATGGTTCACCACATCTGACGTGGCCATGTTTGCGGCGATTATCTAGACTGTCCTTTCCTCTCCTTTGTCATCTGTTACGTTTGCATGAGCACTTTTATTTTCTTATGGCACAGCTGGGCATCCCTCATGTATCCTTTCTCCTCCATGTCCTCTGCAATCTTAGCATAGATATCTGCCTTCCTTTTGCTGGGTCATTTTTCTGCAAGAACAGATTCCTCTCCCCACACGTCAATGAAGTCCAGGATTTCCTCCATGCTCCATGCTGGTGCTCCTCTGCAACTCTGAGAATTCATAGCTAGGTGTGCTGCTGAGGTGTGCTGCCTGCTCCGAGGTCTGCTCACCATGCTAGCCACATGGGAAATGAAATTCAAATTTTCCCAGGGCCTTTTCTGTTCACCTGGAGAGTAGTAGAGTTGAAAGTCCTGGACAGAGCAGTCACCGCGGGGCACTGTGGGACACTTCCTGGAGGACAAGAATGTCGACTTTCATAGCCCTGCATCTGCACTACTGTAAAGTCAACCATGCAAGGTTGGATTTAGTGTTACTCCTAGTGAAAATCAGGAGTACCAAAATCGGCTTTAATGGACTTTAAAGTCAATAGAATGGGCTTGGTGGTGTGGACTCATTGTTTAGAAATTTGACCTAATGTGACTAAGTCTGAACTGAACTTCCAGTGTAGACCAGGCTTTAGAAACCACTTCTGAAAACCTGTCCCCTTAAGTCCTGTTCTCACCAGCAACAGACAATATTGCATATAAGGCCCAATCCTGCTCTCATTCAAGTCCATGACAAAGCTCTGAGGGATTTCAATGGTGGCAAGATTGCTCCCATAAGGTGGAATAAGCCATCAAGGCTTAACTTCTCCAGTGATAGCAAATTGAAGTCATTGCCATAGATCATTGGAAAAGTAATTTTCCCTTGACCTGCAATAAGGTCTCAAGTCTTCCCTCTCCGTCGCTAGGCATTACTGTTGTTTTACACAGATAGCAAACAATTAGAAATGTAAATTTGTTAATGAATTTCCAAGGGTTATACTCACTGTTATTGATCAAATCAATTAATAGAGCTCCTTAATGCCCACAATGTAGCTGAGTGGCACTGAGCCTCAGGGCAAAACACTGATAGATTTCAGTGGCAGGACGATGGACCAAGCCTGGTGCTCTGCCTCTGAGGAGTTCTAAGAAACAAAAAGGTGAGATTAATGGCCAAAGTCCTCTCAGTTATAGGTCTGTGGAAAGAGAAAGAAAAGAGGAAAAACAACATGTCACCTCTCTCACCCCAGCATATACACTAGAAGACTCTCAAACAAAATATATACCATGAGGCCACATCAAGACAGCCTCAGAATAGGAAGGGGGAAATGGAATCAATATTACACATTAACCCATAACCATGTGAATGGCTGCACGCAATTTTCATAGACTCATAGAATATAGAACTGGAAGGGACCTTGAGAGGTCATCGAGTCCAGTCCCCTGCCCTCATGGCAGGACCAAACACCATCTAAGATGATCCCTGATAGATGTTTATCTAACCTGCTCTTAAATATCTGCAATGATGGAGAATCCACAACCTCCATAGGCAATTTATTCCAGTGTTTAACCACCCTGTCACTTTTCTTAATGTCCAACCTAAACCCCCCTTGCTGCAATTTAAGCCCAGTGCTTCCTATCCACTCTTCAGAAATTAGGGAAAATATTTTTCCTCTGCCCTCTTCTAGCTTCTCTTTTCCAAACTAAACAAACCCAACTCTTTCACTCTTTCCCCATAGGTCATGTTTTGTAGAACTACCTCCATCCGACTACTTCCACCAGAATTCATGTGTTCTATCTAGTGCTGCCCCTTTCCGCAGCAAGCAGTTAATAAGAACATGTGGCTGTGAGATAGCAAAACTTTGTCTCTATATCTACAAACTAACAGAGTCAGAATGAAAAGAGAAAAATCATTCAGCAGATGCCAGACCCCTTTACTATTAAATGAGATAAGGACTTCCTAAGGCTTCCTAAAACTATCAAGGAGAATGAAGGAAGGAAGGAACACTCCAAGGCCCAGTGCAGCAAGGGAAGGAATAGGAACACCTGGGGAGGCTGGTGAAAGGATATAAGTTCAAAAGATTTGACTAGCTTCTCAGTGCATCACAATAGGTTTGGAGAATGACCTGTTGCCAGTAACTGCCTTCTTGGGATCTCGCATATGAATAGTCTTTATAGATGTGAATATATCAGATGATTCTGTGACTATGAAAGCAGATAGCCAGTCCCTAAGCTAGCTTAATTATCTTTTTTGAAGCTCGTCTTATCCAAGAATCTGATTTTTCATGCCCTGAAATTTTGAAAAGGAATTAAATGGCAGGCACTGTTATTATTATTTAGAAGTTCCCTTGGTATTTCCAATGTTATGTCCCTTTTCAGCATTTCAGGTGGTTTATCGTGTGCAAAGATTGACCCATTTGCAAGCTCTCCTCTCAAAGTGCAACCAGCCGTATTGCCAACATTATTATCTCTTCTCTTTGGGAGAAAGAAACCTGAACTGGTGGCCAGAATGATGTTCAGTTTCACTGCCTAGCAACCATAGGATGGCATTGTCATGTGAGACAGCAATTACTATTGTCCTCAGTAGGGTATCCTGTCTCTCTTTCAGTAATGGGCCAGGACACTCAACAATGCAGAGGCAATGTCTGCATTGCAAACAACAGATGAACTGCACCTCAACTAATGACAGCAAGGTCAAAACTACAGCGCTGTGTCGCCACTAGGTCAGTGAATTGTGTAAGCCAGGGCAGGCAATAATTTTTGATGGGGGGCCACTCCAAGAATTTGGAACGTGGTCAAGGGCCGCACTCTTCCATTATATTAATGGTGGAGGTACAGGAGTCTGGGACGGAGGTTGGGGGCAGAGAGGAGTTTGGGGTAAGGAAGGGGACTTGGGTGGAGGCAGCAGTTGTGATCTGTGGTACTGAACTAGGGCACAGGGGGTTGGATTGTGACCTGGAACAGGGAATTGGGGTACAGGAAGGGGTGCAGGGATTTGGGTTGTGAGCTAGGACAGGAGGGGACTGTGATCTGGGGCAGGAGATTGGCGTCCAGATTTGGGAGGGGATATGGGTGCAGAAGGGAGGCAGAGGATTTGGGTATGTGGAGTAGGGGGTAGGAGTGAGGGACAGCGGGTTGGGGAAAAGAGGGGCTGTGGTGCCAGGGGCAGGGTCTGGCTAAGAGACTTACCAGCCAGCAACCCATTCCTGAATGAGACTCCCTGCCTGCCAGTGCTCCCTCTAAGCAGTGCGGCAGCGCAGCTTCACAGGTGATTAATCAGCCCTTGCTCAGTCAGTCAGCTCCCTGCATGGAGCCCTGAGCCTCTGACTGGGTGGGGCTCATTAATCACCCGTGAACTTAGAGAAAACACTGCTGCCTGCCCTGCCCCACACAGGCTGCAGTCACGTGCTCTGGAGTCCCCTGTGCTTTGTGGCTGCCTGTTATTGAAATAGGAAGCTCCCATTGGCCAGTTTCTGTCCAGAAACCAGCCGCTGGGAGTGGGAATAGCTCCTAAAACTTTTCCCTCTCTCCTCCAGACTCTCAGTTTTTAAAGAATAAACGCCCTGCAGCCACTTTTATGAGTGGCATGCGGGTGGAGTGAGGCAAGCAGGGAGCCTGCTTGGGGTTCCCTGTATTCGCCACAGGTCAGATCTGGTGGCTTTGCAGATGTATTTTGCCCAGGCCTGGTGTAAGCTATGTCAGTGTGAAAACAACTACGTTTACCTGAAGAGCATGGGTTGAGTTGATTTCGACACTTGAAGCGGAATTGAAATCCCTTAAATCATTAACATTAGCAAACCACTATCAAACTGGCACTGTTTCTGATAAGGGCAACAAACTGGAATTTTCCAGGTAGTTGTCATGCTAGGTTCAGCTTGCGGAGTCTAAGCAATTAAAAAAGTTCTCCCTTGGTGTCTAATGTGTGGTCAGATAACTATAGTCAATAGTCTTCTAATTCCCTATGGGCGTTAATCTCATACAGGCCCATCCACAAAGGCTCGTCTTGAAAAATGTTATGAAGTCTAAACCAAATGATTGTCATTCCTTAGAACTCTTTTCTACTCTCTCCCTCCCCCCCGGGGCGCTTGCAGAGAAATCACCACTTCTGTGGACTTTCTGGTTCAGGAAAAAGGCCTATGAACTGGTGATGGCTGGAGATGAGATGGGATTGAGGGGACAGAAGGGCAAGAGAGCATGAGGAGGAGTAGTCAAGGTGGTAGAAAGAGACGGCCCCAATGTAACAGAATGACTGCGTTCTGCTGCTAACAGATCTCTGGTTCTCTAGCAGAGAGCCCAGTTTTACCCATGATAGGAGATGCACTGCGGGGGGCTTCTCCTCATATTATGTTTGAAGCAGGCACTATTTCTGCACAGGTTTTGTATGCCAACACCGGAAAATCCCTTTTGTATCACTTCCAAATCAAATGTTTAGCCTCAGCGCATTAGTGGAATTTCTGCCCTGGATGTAGTACGTGCACAGCATAGTGATGCTCTCTTTGTGATTCGCAGCCAGAGTTGTTTCTCTCGACTGACAGGGCTGCACTCCGATAAGCCGCCATGATTTCTTCATGTACTGTAAAAAGAGGGAATTTGTAAGACGCCTGGTGGCTTTCTAGGAATTAGAGAAGGAAGCCAGAAGCAAAGATGAAAAGGCAAAGACAGACGCATGTCTATTAAGAGTAAAACTAATACTGCGGGGCGGGAACAATGACAATTTTCTGCCCTCTCCAGTGTTGAAGACTTTCATGTGTTAGTGTCGATAAAGTGAAAGCTGTCTAGGCAGTATATTGAAGTCTGATTACCCTCATTGTCCTCTAAAAGGCTAGGTGTTTTGTGCCTCCAGAGCTACACACAAGTTTTGATCAGAAGGCTATGGCCAGCTATCTAATGTAATGTAAACAGTGTGAAACAGGCTTACTCTGCCTCACTGTTAAATAGTGAGGAAAGGATAAAAAGGGGCCTAGCTGCACCATGTGAGGAACTGAGCTCAACTGTGTCCTTCACACCTTAGGCCTTCCCACCCAGGGGAAGACACCTTCATGTCTTTGTTGAGTGGCCCTCCCCCAGAGATCTCTGCAGGCAGCTTGCTTTTTCGGATGCCAAAGATCATTGCAATGGTCACGTTTGATGAGCTCCAGTGGGAAACAGGTGGAAAAAACCAGGAGAAACCTAAAACAATCTCACAGTAAAGAAAGGAACGTTTGGTGGCCCAGAAACAATATTCAAAAATAGGAACATGAAAGTATTTGTGGCTGAATTACCTTATGAGTGGAATTCAGCATTCTAGCCATCTGCTGCTAATAGTGGCATAAGGCTTGGGGCCTTCAGTGCTAAATACGAACAGGATAAACACATATTCCTTTGGCAGAATGTGGGTGGGATTTCAAAGCTTCTTAACTAGCCTTTCACCTCTGAATTACTCATTTAAAATCAGGAAAAACTTAAACAACAAATAGTCTTGCAGCACCTTAGAAACTAACAAAAAATGTAGATGGTGTCATGAGCTTTCGTGGGCACAACCCACTTCTTCAGATGAATGGAGTTTAAGGAGTCCACTTTTCAAATAAATAGCACAAAGAGAAGATGGGGGGAAGAGGAGGAAAAAGAAGAAAAAAAGGGGAAAGAAATGATCAATTAGAATGTCCATGCTAAATGAAGCTGATCAGAATATTAGTACCCACTTTAAGCACCGTTGGTTTGGTTTTTATGTCATTAGGATGTGGAATGTAGCAGGCCATCCAGCCAACATTTTTGTTTAAACTTCTGTTGTAGGCATCAAACTTGTAAAATGAAATTAAGTTCTGTAACTTCCCTGTCCAGCTGGCTTTGAAAATGTATTTGAAATAATACAGTGACTTTGAGATCCATTAAGGAGTGCCTGGAGGATCTCAAAGTCACTGTGTTATTTCAAACCAATTTCCAAAGCCAGCTCAAGCTACAAAACTTAATTTCATTTCCCCTTTTTTTTTTCTTTTTTCCTCCTTTCTCCTCCCCCCATCCCTTCCATGTGCTATTTATTTGAAAACTGGACCCCTTAACTCCATTCATCTGAAGAAGTGGGTTGTGCTCACAAAAGCTCATGATACCATCTACATTTTTGTTAGTCTCTAAGGTGCTGCAAGACTATTTGTTGATTTTTTAAAGTTTTTCCAATTACAGACTAACACGGCTACCTCTCTGAATCATTTAAAATCAGTGTGTTATCAGCAGTGACTGGCATTTATCACCTGAAAGGTTTTAGGTGGCCTATGTGAAGAGTGGTTTGGAGTTTAAATCCTTTCCCCAATTGATTAGATGGCAGCACCACACAACTCACACTATTCAGCCCCGTCCATACTTGCAATCTCTACAGAGAGCTCAAAGCCAGGATGTACATGGAATGGCATATTAAATGCCCATAGCATCTGACTGTGGACAGTTTCTCTTGGTCAGGGTTTTGGCACATGGATCAGACCAAGAGCGCGGAATTTCAGTCACACATTCCAGTCTCACTCTTCTTGATCCAGTAACTTTCACTAGCACAAAATATGGTCTTTTTGTTAGAGCCTCTTTTCTGCTGCTATTGGAAACAGACATTGTGGCTTGTGCAGGCAGTTCTGTACAGGTATGGGGACAGAAAGTGAGTAGACCAGAGCCACCTTGCTTAGCAAAAACCATCTCAGGACAGAAGTCTAGAGAAAATGGGATTTCTGGATGGTGATAAGGATGGAAAAAGAAGAGACTAATAAAGAACTCCTTCTGATTTTCAGTATGCACAGGCCTACGCACAGAGCTCACATGTGGATGTCAAACACCTCGGAGTTGGAGGATGCTCAGCTCTGGGTTCTCTAGGTTATAAGTCAGACTAGAAATAGAAAATCATGAAGAGAAGGTGAACAGTGAGACTGAGCTGTCCTCTCGTCTCAACAGGTGGTATCTCTCAACCAGCTGTAATATGTTCTTCATAGGGTATGTCTACACTAACAGCCGTTAGTTCGAATTAACTTTAATAGGGGCTACACATGCAAACCGCTATTATGAATTTAATTCGAACTAGCGGAGCGCTTAATTCAAACTAGGTAAACCTCATTCTACGAGGAATAACGCCTAGTTCGAATTAAGGGCTGTGTAGCCACTTAATTCAAACTAGCTGGAGGATAGCCCTACCCAGCTTTCCCTGGTGGCCACTCTGGGCCAAACCAGGAAAACTCTTCTGCCCCCGTCCCGGCCCAGGAGCCCTTAAAGGGGCATGGTCTGCCCACGGTGCCTGTGCCAGTTGCAAGCCTGCCAGCATCCAGCCAGTAGACCCTGCACCTGACATAGGATGAGCCAGCCACCCGCTGCCACCCAGCCCTTCACCTCTTCCCAGGACCAGGCTGGCAACTCCCAGGAGCCTGCCCAGGACCGAAAATGATGGGCGCCCACCTGGTCTAGTGCGGAGATCGTGGACCTCATCGAGGTTTGGGGGGGAGGCCTCCAATGTCCACAATCTCCGCACTAGCCACAGGAACGTGGCCGTCTACAGCTGCATGGCTGCCAGCCTGGCCACCAGAGGCCACATGCGGACCCAGGAGCAGGTCTGCTACAAAATTAAGGACCTGCGGCAGGCCTACTCCAGGGCCTCCCAACCAGGGGCCGACCCAGAGGCCTGCCCTCACTTTGAGGCCCTGGACCGCATCCTGGGGGCTCAGCAAGGTCTTCAGTGGCCTCCCAGCTTGGGAGCTTAGGGCAGGCTTCTGCTTCCTCTGGCAGACTGAGCTCTTGGGCTAGGCTTTTATACTACTTGCCCCAGCCCTTGGCTCCAAGGGCGTTAAAGGGGAAGGACAAGGCTCGGCCCACCCGGGCTCAAAGAGGGGTTCCTCCCTCTCTGGGTCAGTGAGCGGCCACCCCTGCTCACTACAGTGACTTCAGTATCTAAGGCTGCCAATACATCACATATTACAGACAGCACATTCACGTAACATTTATTTTTAATGGTATTCCTGTAGTAATTGTCCTTTTGGTCATACTATCCCTAATTGACGTAGACAGATGATGGTAGTTGCAGAGGAATTCCATGTTAGAAGAGAACTTTGCATCCTTAGCTTAGCTTTTGGCAGACTTCTTGTTGGCAGAACACAATTCCTTTAATGTTCAAATGGTTTTCTGTTAATGCTCTTTGCCTTCCGTACACTGGATATAATTTACAAGCTGTCAAACTGTGAAGCTTTGTTTGTGTCACTATAATATTACTGGACTATTAATGCCTGTTAGCCCTCAAAGTCCAATGCAACACAGAGTCAATTCATTCTTTGGAATGTCCATGTCTCTGGCTAATGTCTATTTAAAATAGAAAGTCTTATCTCAATAAAGCTGCATCTGGGGATGCACCTAGTCTGCCTGGAGGCCAACAGGAACCACAAAGATCCAAATGAGAAGAAAAATTAGTTCATTTGTGCCTGAGGATTAGGGCTAGTAGTTAGTAGGAACTTTTATAAGGCCCAGACTTTGTAAACGAACTCATGCTGGGATTTAAAAGATGCCGATTCCAGTTATGTTTAGGATAAAAAATTGCTAGCATTTGCAAAAGTCAGCTTGGGGGACTGCTGTTTATAGCCAGCTGAACTAGCTCGAAACAGTCAGACATGGCTTGTGTGCAGCATGACGGAATGCATGTGGCGGTTCACATCTTAATAAGCAAATTCTGAGAGAGGGCTACACACTCCTCTTGTGTCAGGAGGTTGTGTGAGTGTGAGGTGGTGGGAGTCTCTTAGACTGGGCCTGCTTGGAACTCTGACCTGACTTTCCAGGTCCCCTATGATCAAACCTTGGTATTCCCTCAAGTAGCAACATACGTGCTGAAGGTAATAAAACAAGCCAACCAGTCTTTAGAAAGCAGCAAACCAGGGAGGAGTCGCACTGCCTGCCTGAGAAAAAGCTGAACACAAAGGCACTGGGCCCTTAACAGATGGGGGAGGGCGCGTCTAGTCAAAGTGGGAGTCCCTGCAGTTCTACAGCAGGAGTGATCATCCTGCAGTGACGACGCGCATCCTCCTCAGGGCCACGACAGACAAGTGGTTTTTGGAGGGCACCAGAACTGAAAGGGCCGGTGCTGAGGTAAATTCTTCACTCTCTGATGCCAACTACAGAGATCACACAGGAGCCGACTCTGTGGGTGCTCTGGGCTCAAGCACCCGTGGAAAAAAATATTGGGTGCTTGGCAGCTGATACATGGTGCTACCCAACAGCTTGGGGAGGTGTGTGGGGGAAGGTGGAGAACAGTGAGCAGAGGGCAGGTGGAGAATTAGGAGAAGAGGTGGAGAGGGGACAGAAGAAGCAGGGCAGGGGCAGGGCCTCGGGGAAGGAGGCAGAGGAGGGCAGGAAGAGGCAGAGCAAGGGGTGGTGATTCAGGGCAAGGAATGGAGTGGTGGCAGGCCTTAGGGTAGAGTGGAAATGGCATCGCCAAGGAAAAATAAGTCTGCACCTATGACAGGTACACAGATAGATCAAATGATGGAGAATGCAGCAATAAGAGCATGACCCAGTAAAAGACCATCTTGTTTTCTGCTGAAGCCATAAGATTAAGAAGAGCAAGTGGTATAAAAACCTGCACCCTGGCTACATGGCATGCAAATGTCCACCATTTGCAGCAGTTCTGGAGCAGCACCAGTGCTGAAAAATATTTACAAATATTCCTAGCATAGGCAGGGCTCTAAAAGGATTTTTTTAAACAAAAAGCAGAAAGAAGTCATTAGGGCCCTCTTGAAAGAAATTACATAAATACAGTGGATGGACACTCTTACCTTGGTACTTGCAATATTTCCTCTACTTCCCTTACCTACCGCAAGTGGAGATGGTTGCCTAAGAGAACTGGCAGGCTTTCAAAGTGTGCTCACAGTATTAACAGGTGTTACACAGTTCACGCATCTGACGCATTGAAAAAGTATCAATCCCTACTACATCCATTTCTGGATTAGGTTTTCCCACACTGTACAGCTGTTCAACCAGATCTCATCACTGATTTCTCTTTCTTCAACATGTGTCCTCATTCTTAAAGTCCCCTTTTGATGTGGAATGTCAGCAACTGGAGGGATCTTTTTCTTACTACCCTCTGTCTTTCTACAAAAGGTTCATTGGAATGCAACAAACTGAAGAACTTGGCAAACAAGCACAAATTTAAAAAAAAACAATTCACTGTAGGACCTAACCCAACATCACAAACACATATTTATAACATACATACCTCTATTCCATTCTTGTATATGCCAAAGTAATATTTCCCTACCAGTTTTGGATGATTAATAACGGATGTTATCAAATACCTAGCCAAAAACCCTAGCAATATTTCAGACTGTTAAAAAATAAGCAATGCACAATAGTTAACAGTTTCACAACTAAAACTTTACCTTTGAAAAAGCCCTGAATTTACCATGCATGGATTGCTGCTGTTTATTCACTTTGCCCTGGTCTATACTAGGGAGTTATTTCAAAATAATCCCCCCTTATTTCGAAATAAGAGAGCGTCCACACTGCCAAGCCCGTTATTTCAAAATAAGGGGCTGGTTATTTCAAAATCTGTACTCCTGCTTTTCTCAAGGAATAATGCTTATTTCAAAATAGTTATTCTAGGCATTATCATTTTGAATTGTCTAGAGTAGACATGCCCTTCTTAATGCATAGATATATTTTGTGATTAGAACCCTGATAATTTATTGTCTATAGCAGTAATTAGAAACTAGGCTTTTCAGACAAAAACTTATTCTGCATTATCTTCCCCCTCAACCTTTGCACATTTTTGTCTTACTTGCTAATGCTGGCATTGAAACACATGTAAATCAACTGAGCCGATAATGGCCAAGAACAATGACAAACCATAACACGATTTTATTACATTTTTTCTTTCTGGCTGTGATTTTAAAAAGCAGTGAGGTGTGTGATAGGAACTAGAAGACATAAAGCGAGTCAAGCTCTGGGAAACTATTTCCTGCAACATCTCCAGGAACACACTGAAAAGCTGCATTTCCAAAATAATGAAAAGCGTGTGGGCACCTTTTACTAGAGCAGGCCGTGAGTGGCCCCTCCTGGTACAAGTGTCCCTTCTGAGGAAGGTGGGACTAGGAATTGGGTGACCTGGCTTCCATGCCTTGATCTGCAACAGACATGTGATGTTGGCAAATCACTCAAGATTCTGATCCCTTTTCTTACAGTAGGTAATTGTCCTGAGCTACAAATATTACCCTTGATGTCATGAATTAAGGGCATCATGAGTAAGGCTATCAAAATATAGCCCTTAGTTCAGGCCTGGGCAAAATACAGCCCACAGGCCACATCCAGCCATAGGCTGGCTACCCTGTTTGCCCCGCAGCCCCACGCACTATGCAGAAATGCAGCTTCCAAGTTTTCTTTCTGTTTCAAAACTGGAAGGTGGGGTAGTTTCAGGAGCCGCTCCGCCCCCAGCATAACCCCGTTGTCCGGTTTCTCTCCAGAAACCAGCCAATGGAGCTTCTTGTTTGAATAACAGGCAGCCAAGAAGAACCACACCCCCTCTCCTCGGCTCAGTTATTCAATGAAGCACATGGCCAGGCAAGCAGGCAGGCTGGGAAACGTTTTAAGCTCTGCAAGCCTTAGCTCTGCAGGCAAGCAGGTTGATTGGTAAGTCTCCTGGCCACAGCCTAACTCTGGCACCCCAGCCCCTCCCTGCCCCAACCCTCTGCCCTCTCCCCATTCAACATACCCAAACTCTCTGTCCCCTTCTTCCACCCATAGCCCCTCCCAGATCTGTCACCCCAATCTCCTGCCCCAGATCACAGTCCCCTTCCACTCTAGGTCACATCCCAAACCCCTGCACTAGGTCACAACCACCTGCTTCATCCCAACTCTCCCCTAGACTCCAGGCTCCCTCCTGCACCCCAATCCCTTACCGCAAGCTCCCCTCTGCATCCAACCTCCATCCCAGACCCCCACACTTCCTCCTCTAATATCATGGAAGAGTGTGGCCCTGGATCACTTTACAAAATCTTGGAGTGGCCCCCCTCTCAAAAAGTATTGCCCACCCCTGCCTTAGTGTTAGTGTATCTCTGCATCATCTGTAAGATCAGATCAGAGCATTTACCTGGCAGGAGTGTTGTGAGGTTTAGTTTACAAAGCTCTTCAGACTATCAAATGTAAGGCCCACAGAAGAACAAAGTATTATGTTCTCCTGCATGTCACACAAGTAAAAAAATGGTTTGCTTCTATAGCCTAAACCTAACAAACTATTGTGAAGCTCTCATAGTAAGACTGCAACATGAATTCACTACACTTATTATGAACCCTAGTTTGTTTTCGCTTCCCCTTTCACTTGCCTCAACCCAATGATACACACAGTCATAATTCTGAGCTCCTGTCACTATTGAAAAAAAATTTTCTTCTGGAAAAGTTGTCCAAATTTACAAGCAGAATATTAAATAGCTTAGCACACCCATGAGCTTGTGAGCAGCCCAGGAATAAAGCGATGTGACAGGATGCTAGGTTCTGCAACAAGGAATATTTGAGTGTCAATATTTTGTACTGAACCCAGCATGTGCAGAATAATTATTGCCAAACCATTAACACCATTGAGTCATGGTTAAATTTATCATTCGCTTAACAAAAAATCATATCAGATTCAGTACTGTTTAGAGAAATGAATTTCAAGACAGCCCTTTTTTTTCTTGTGGGCAGGCCACATTATGATAACATTTATTTCAAGCAATACTTCAAAGATTTATTGTGTTTGAATGTTTGCTTAAGTTACTTGCCTACATCAGTGGTGTTCAAACTTTTTTTCTGATGATCCACTTGAAGAAAATTGTTGATGCCCATGACCCAGTGGAGCTGGGGATGAGGGGTTTGGGTGTAGGAGTTGGGAGGGGGTGGAGGCGAGGATTTGGGTTGCAGGGCTGGGGCTGGGAATGAGGGGCTCAGGGTGTGGAAGGGGGCTCTGGGCTAGGACATGGGGTTGAGGCACTGGAGGGGTCAGGGCTTTTGGCTGGGGATTCAGGCTCTGGAGGGGTCAGGGATGATGGATCTGGGATGCAGGAGGGGGGCTCTGGACTTGGGGCAGAGGATTGGGGTGTGGACTTACCTCCAGCAGCTCCCAGTCAGCAGCACAGCAGTGGGGCTAATGAAGACATTGCAGACCATGTTGCACCCCAAAAGCGGCCAGCAGCAGGTCTGATTCCTAGATGGAGGCATGCAAGCGGCTCATTGTGGCTCTTACCCACAGGCACCACTGCCTCTGCTCCCATTGGCTAGTTCCTGTCCAATGGAAGTGTGAAGCTGGTGATAGGGGCAGGGGCAGTGTGCAGAGCCCCATGCCCCCCCTCACCTCCTGCCTAGGGGCTGGACCTGATGCTGGTCACTTCTGGGGTGCAGCACAGTGTCAGAACATATTGAGACTGCCCAGTGGTTTTTAAAGAGTGGGTCACAACACAGCCTTAGCCTGGCAGCATCGTTGACGAGACTTTTAAGCTACCAGGGTGTCTCGGTGGCTGAGCATTCCACGGCCCAATACTGGGTCACGACCCGCACTTTGAAAACCACTGGCCTACATTCTGACGATGAAAGTGCAGTGTTATGAACTCAAGAAGTAAGCAGTGCTGGGTATTCATGACATGCAACGTTGACAAATAAGAGCCCGACTAGGTACGACACGTCATGGCGAGCTTTTTGAAGGATGAGGTACCATTCTTCCTTCAATCAAAGTGCAAGGCTGCTGAGATCTCCTTGAGGTCCTGCAATGTGTGGAATGATACTGCAACTCTGGAGGACAATTGAATCAAAGGAAAGACAGAGGAAGCCAGATTTTCATGCACCCTTCTAACACATATACGACAGTTATTTATACAATGGCAAAAATAAAGCAGAAATAAATATCAGTGGCAAATGGAAGCTAGCTACCATGACTAGTGCTTGGACATCACCATGTTGGGCACAAGATATACCAATGACTCTCCCAATGAGAAACTCTCCTGTGAATGCCCCTTGTAAGCAGATGTTGCAGAAGCCACAAACGTGGCTTGTAAAAAGGCCCTCCCTTCCAAATTCCTTCATGCTCCTTCAAGGAAGTAGCAGCTGCAGAAGCGTGAAGGAAGAAAGTCTGGAACAGCAGCCTTCTAAAGTATCCATGGGAATCACCAAGTGCTCTGGGTCCAGATGCTGCTTCCCACATGACATGTTTTTCAAGAGCAGGGTGGTACTAAACACTTCAGGAATTCCTCCTTCATACATCCCACAAATGTATCCAAAGAACATTGTAGCCTAGCTCTTGGGTTGTGCTAGATGCAGGGGTATGAAAGCCACATGGCTCAGAAACTAAATAAAGGAGGCAAAATATTTCTCATATCAGATAGGAACAACAACTGATGCCACGCTAACGAGTGGCTTAATGGGCTGGGGTGCAGTAGGCCACAGCAGAGAGAATTTGTAGCACAGCTACCTATTAAATAGTCAGAAAGCACCACAGATTGAATCTGATGATCTCCGCGTACAGCTGTCAGCAGAGACGCACTGCTGTGTGGTATCTCTGCTTTTACTGTACTTTTTTACACACCCTGTGATAGTTCTGCTTTGCCCTGTTAAAACAGTCTGATCAGTGGCCATATCCCATTCACAGTGATCAGTGAATTTGCTAATGAATGGAGAAGGAAAACAAGAATCTGTGCTGCTGATTTCTGTTCTTCAAGACAGCTTCGTATCCTTTTGAGGGTAGGGATATGAGCATTAGCTCAACATCGGGTCTATGGTTCACAAGCACATTCTGTTCCAAGGTTTATTAGTCCTCCAAGCCAGGAAATATCTGTTCCCATAGTGACACATTACTGTTTAATCACAGACTCTTGGGAAGCGCTCCTTCTAGGCTAGAGGAAGTTAGTGGGCAACAGACCAGATACAAGGCTGTTGTCCCCTGACTGCCTAACTTCCTCATTTGAATAATGAGAGGGGATCTAAACTTTGCATAAGGATCAACAGAAATGTCTGCCTCAGAGAAGGGAAATGGCAGATAGGGAAACATTTATTTAAGCCTCATCTTACAAAGTAGTTTTAAAACTGGCTCTCTGCAGCTACTCACCTCCCTCATTTATTTAATTCATTTTCTTTGCACTAGAAGCCTAATTACAAAGACAATCAATACAACCAGACGTAAATTAAGAATGAAAGCTTGCCCTGCAAAGTTTTAGGATTGTCCAAATGCATCTTGTGGTTCCACATAGGTCTTCATGAGAGGACTGATGACGCTGACTTTGCTGGCATGTGATTAATTGGCCTATTTCTGCTGCTGCTTATCATATTGTTGCCTCCTGCTTATTTGGACTGTAACTGAACAAAGTCATAGCTATTAGATGGATGCCCCTACAGGTATGTTGCTGCCCGAGTCTCATGCCCCACTCTTATCCCAAAATTTGGACCTAGGGCACTTCAATACTGACCTCTTAATTTGTCTGTTAATTTATCCTGGCCACATGGGGAGAAAGGTGGTGACCCAGCCAAAAGAATTGCCATGTGGGGAAAGAGAGAGGGTGTGGTCTTCAGCCTGCAGAGCACTCCACAGAGGAGGCTAATCCTGCTAACCCCTGGAAGCGTATAGATATAACCCTCCACTTCAAGGATTTTCATACAAGTGGAAGTTCCTTGAAAACAAAATCTTATTTATGGAGAGAAAATTGGATGATTGCATTATAGTCAGTACAGCAAGGAAGGAAAAGAGAAAAAAATACAGTGTATAATTACTATATTTTTTAGAGAATGTGTCTATTTGATGAAGAACTTCTCCTAAATGGTCAGAGTTAGGACCACCAAATTGGCATACAGCTTGCTATTGTACCTTAAAGCGAGGTCAGGGTTTGGTTGTGCTATGAAACAGGATATGCCTGGATTGGGATTGCTTTTCATAAAACCATACAGAAAAGGGACAGAATCACTAAATCAAGTACAGTCCTCAAAATTGGCATAACACAGAGACTGTTGAAAGATGCTGAATCAAGATGAGCCAAAAAATAGGCTGAACCTGGAATAGGATTGCTTCTCAATAACCTTACAGAAAAGTGATAAAACAGAGACACTTAGAGTAGTGCTCTGCTGTGGCATAACTAAATCAATGCTTATGGTTTGAAAACTAGAAGAAAATCTTATTAGAAACCAAACTGACAGTGGCCCTTTTTTGTTAAAACATAGCTCCTGAGAGTTTATAGGGATGAAGAAACAAAATACACTTGATGGAATTCCCACATCAGAGACCTGAGCAATGCTGGGTAAATCTGCTACAAGGAAATAGGGCACAATTGGATTACTCCTAAAGATCATATAAATGGTACAAAAACTACACAAATACAGTATTGCAGTCTTGGTCCACATTGACCTTTTCATACATGTAACCCTTCTGCCAGGTAGCGCCGTCAGCAGCTAGGGCTGGGTTCAATATCTAGGAGGTTCCTTTTCATCCAACTGACACAGAACTGGCTCAAGCCTCCACCCAGTAACCTAGGAAATTCACACACACCCCTGGGCACCTCTGCGAGGCAATGCTTCCCCTCTCGCCAGCACAGAGTCTAAGCATAGAAAATAAACTTGTAATGAAAGAGGGAGAGAAGTAACGTGGCATTAATTTGGAAGAACACCACAGACAGAGTTCATAACCAACCCATGAGTAAGTGTCCCAATACAAGGTGGTTGGGCAATGTCGTTTGCTCCTCAGGCTCACAAGTCCAGCAATCTAAATGTCTCGTTCACTTGCCCAACCCCTCTGGGCACCCCACTCACAGTAGCTGCCCTTGGTTAGGGCAGACCAGAGCTCAGAGGTGATTTGCAGAGTTCACCTCCCATGCTGGGATGGAGGGGGTTGCAGGCGTCTCACCCACTCCACCAGTCACTTGCCATCTACCTGTTTGCTGCTCTCTGGCACCACTTTGCTAGCGGCCTGCTAGCCACTTGCTGCTGCTCCCGCTGGCCGCTCCTGCTGGCTGTTCCCGCCAGCCACTTACTGGCTGCTTGCTTCTGCCAGCTGCCTGCTGGCCACTTGCCCTTGCCAGCTGCCTGCTGACTGCTCCCACTAGCCGCCCCACTGGCCACCTGCCAGCTGCTTGCTCCTGCTGACTACCTGCCAGCCGCCCCACTGGCCGCTTGCTCCTGCCAGAAACTCCCGCTAGCCACTGCTCCTGTCAGCCGGACGCCTGCTGCCACTGGCTTTGTGGTAGATTTGAATCTGGGCCAATCGTAGTGATTTCAGCTCTCTGTGATTCCAGCTTTTCAGCTCTTGGCCCACAGCACAGGCCATCAGAAAGATTCCAACATCTGCTGGAATAACATTTTAAAATAATAAAGAGACTCCTTATGGAATCTGTTTTAGTTCTATCATTAGAATGGGGGAAGGGCAGAGAAACAGGTTGAACCAGTCTTACAGCTCATGCCTGGAGGGCATGTAGCCTGCTGGTTCAGAGCTCTGCTTTCCCCGCCCCGCACTGACTTCACCGAGTCTGGGAGAGAAAGCCTTGTTCATCCAAGATTTTTTACAATGACAGCGTCTCTCCTGAAAGCACCAGTGGTATATTGTACAATTCCTACATTTAGGGTTAACATGGTTTGTGACCCCACAACAGCCAATTTAGTTACAAGAGGCAAAATACCATATTAATAACTGACCATCCACCAGGCCTATAGTAATGACTGAACTGTATTTACATAAGCATACCCTGGATTTCTTTCCCATTCCAGCATGAATTGTATTTACATAACAATTAAATACCTTACAGGCCTAAACAACTAAGTGAGCATAACCACACCCAGGATTCCTTTCCCATTCTAGCTGGCTGCATTGGAAGCATTGGTTCAGACCCTGCTTACATACACATGCATAAGGTCTCCAGTATGATAACATGAGATGTATTGCAATGTAGTATACGCACATGTATAACACAGCATTACAATATAGCATTAGAGAAACATTAACATTCCCATTTTGTGAACTGTTGTGAAATGGGGCAGGGTGGATCACACTCAGAAGCCGGCAGTCAGTTATATTTACAGGCATAGCCAGTCATTTCTCAAGAATCATCATAAAAATCAGATTTACACTCTTTCAACAATCCCCCCCGACTTGTCTTAGGACCTTTTGCTCTCTCAAGTAGGCTGTTGATGCTTGTGAGCTTCTGCTGCTTCTCCTTTCTTCAGTCCTCTTCACCCACACCAACGGTGTTCTCTGGAAGCTGAGTATTTGGGCAGCCACCCAGGAGAGACTCAAATGCATCCCAGCCGATTAGCAGAGCACCCACAGCCAGTAGCATGTGTTTCTACCAGTGGTGCATATCTGCACATGCCTCAGTGCACATAACAAAATGCATTCTACACATGGATGGAAAAAAAACCCAGAGGGAACATTGCACACCAGACCTACTTCTGGCCAGCCTTATATTCATTTTCTGGACTCTGGACTGGTTGATTTTTCTGGCTTGGCTCAGCATAGCCTCCTCTGCACCCTCCTATGTGGGTGGCAATTATCTATTCAATCAGCTTTTGCCAATCACTCAGGCTGCTCACCTCCTATCCCTCCCTTCAGGTATTCTGGAGTGAACTAGATCAGAAGTTATTGAACTTTGTTTCACTCCTCTCTCTTATCTGCTATTGATCAGTTTAGTCTGTGGCTTCCATTTTTAGAATCTCTAATAGAAAATAAGAGCAGTGACCATGTTGGATTTCTAACTATAAACTATCATTAATTATAACTTATCTAAAGCTTTAAATCTAAAACTAATGAGCATTTTATATAAGCCAAAGCATCATGATTCTGTCACCATCTTTGTTAAGTTACTTGAGGAAAGTTAATTTTTGTGGCAATTTAAACCCTTCCGAGGTTTTTCCTTGTACTTACATACCTCAGTCCTGAGTGTTGCCAGTTGTTACATAGGACTAGAGCAGTTAAAACAAAGCAAACAAAAAAACACCTCTTGCATCACTACTAGCAGATAGAATGCTCTAGTATTGTTCCCCATCCTGTAGAATCCCACTGTTCTAAGAACTGGCCAAAGAACAGGGGAGTATTTTTTGCCAACAATTCGTAAATAAACTAAAATTTTCCCAGTTGATTTTCTGCGAATTTTGTTTTCATTTTCAACATAGTTTTTTTTTATTGTTTTATTTCACAAATCACTTTAAAAAAAAAACAACCCTTCATTTTTGGCCAAAAAAAATTTTCTGGCAGAAAAAAAGCTTGATTGGAAAATTCTCAATCAGCTTTACTGTTACTGGTCTTTTCTCTCTGTGACTTTGGGGAGTGAGCGGATTAAAAGTGCCATCTCAGCAATACTATTCTTAATGTTACATCTGCCCCTAAGAGGCTCAGCTGTGTTCAAGATGGAGGTGATGGAGAATACACAGAGCTTGGCAGGTGTGACCAGGCCAGACACATCATCCTACTTCTACCCCTGCAGAGAAAATTATACAGGCCTAGTCAGTGTGATCTTTTCTGCAGAGGGTTGGAGTCCAAGAAACAGGAGTGGTAAAGGACATATGGCACCTCCCTGGTAAAGAGCCTGGTAGGGTACCAGCAGTCCCTGATGTCACATGGATTCCTGGAATTCTGCCCAGTTTGAAGCAGAGATTTGTCTATCTGCCCATTTCATAGAGCCAGTATTCTCCTTCCTTACGCTGCAGCAGACACTGCAGGGTGACTGCAAAGGGTTCTATTCAGCTCTTTGTAAAAGGGGCATTTATTTTGGCCCAGCTAGATCTGCTGTTGTTGTCTGAGGCTTAGTCACCTGGTCATAGACCAAGCTATTGTGATTGGGTGGTATCAGCAAATCTTGGATTGTCTCTCCAGATGGGTGCCATTGGCTTCATGTCAGCCACAGGCCAATGGGCAGCACTCTTGTAGAATGGTCCTGTTGGAGACCGCTTGGCAATACAAGCTGATTGTCACAGATGTAAAAGTTACTGTGAAAATAGTACATGATCAAGCTCCACATTGTCTCAGTGCTATTTCCTCAGATACATGATCACCAGCCATGGCGTGCACAGTGCAGACTAGACAGGCTACGTAGGCGGTGACTGGTATGCACAAAAGTTCTACTTGATCTGACATGCTCCCATTTCAATCTTTGTTCTGGATTTCAACTGATTCATTTTTTAAATTATTAGGTTTTTTTATGTGAGCCTCGCCATCTACTCAGAACAGTAAAGTACAAAAAGTTTTCTATGATTCACTTTTAATTTACTGAAAGCCAATAGGCAAAATAGACTGAAATATTTTGTTCTAATTGTTGTCTAGTTAGACAAATTGAATGATGGAACCTTCAACTCAGACTTTGAGATGAAAAATTAAATAAAGCAAATAACATTCCAAAGTGATTTTCTATTTTGTCTCTATCAAAATGCATGCGCACTTGAAATTTCCAGTTCTTCCTGGAATTAGGCTAAAATTTTCTACAATTTGCCATGCCAACAACTTGAATGGGTTGGGGGGGGGGGGGGGGGCTTAGAACCTAGCATGCAAAAATTGCCCTTGGAATACAAGAATGATCTTAAATTGGACAGAAATGTCAGAGATGCCTTTATCCAGGTTTTGCAACTTTATTAACAGCATTTTATAACAACTTGTATTAATTATCAAATCTCCTAATTGAAAATACAGTTGAAATGGTGAGCCAGAGCACTTTTCCATGTTCCTCTTTTGAAAGTTAATCATAATTGGACTATAAAAGGTGGAACTTTGAGTTCATGACTTCCATGGGGAAATGTAGGAATAAGATCTGTGGGTCCATCTTGTTCAGTATCCTGTCTCCAATACTGGCCTATCCCAGACATTTGGCTGGATTTTTTTCATTATTTAACTGAAGAGGCTGGGACTGTTTTCAGACCTATAATCACAAATTCCTGCATAGTCTACGGGAATAGTTACAATACACATGTGAACATTTATCTTGAAAGATGCCCAGTGATGCATATCTGAGATCAAGCTCATTTGCATTTGTTTCAGGCTGTTGTTCTGCTCAGTTATTACTGCAGTCTAATGGGAAAGCTTTTAGAGTAACCATATATTTGTCACATCCCATGTGTATTTTTTCTTTCATTTTTAAACATTTAAGATTAGTTTCTGATCTCTATTAAACAGGTGAAAACCAAGAGTAAGCCCACTGACTTTGGTGGTGTTCTTCTGGAAATATACTGGGGTACATAGCAGCAGATTCTGGCTATTAGTATAAACTGTAAAGTGTTTTTCAAAATAAATGTAATTTTTTTCTATTAGTAGTGGACCCAAATAAAAATAAAACCAGACCCACTCACGCCTAAGACTTGTGAAATTCATGATTGAAGGTTTCAATTTTGCAACTTGGATAAAGTGCTGGACTAAGTCAGGATATCTGGATTTTATTTTCAGTTCTGCTGCTGACCTGCTGTGTGACTTTGGAACTTCACTTCCTTCCTATTTTTTGTCTTGTCTGTTTAGACAGTAAATCCTCTAGGGCAGGGACTTTTTCTATTTGTTAGTATAATGCCAAACACAATTGGGCCCTGATATCAGCTGGGACCTCTATATACTAATATACAAATTAATAAAAAGAATGGAAATAATAATTTTTTTAAAAAATATGCATTGTTGTAGTTAGCTGCACCTTATTTTACATTGATACATTTAAACACGGAAATTACAATATTACGAATGCCAGAATAATCTCCATTTTATAATCTTTTTGTACATGTCCATGGTGTATTATTTGCAAGGCCCCTAAGTCATTTAGATATGGGAAGGATTTGGTTTCAAACATACTTGAAGCTCTCTCATGATAATATTGTAGCATACAATCAACTAGAGCAATCATAGCTACAGTATGTACTTTAACTCTAATGATGGACAAATCTTCTGTATTACAGAATGTTGCCTATGGGAGACTTGCAATTTTCTGTTTCTATAAAAAACACTATAAATGAATAGATATACCATGTAACAACAATTCCTCTAAAAGACAAAATATACCAATTCTGAGTCATATGCATATTTACTTTCAGCAAGTTACTCATATTTGTTTACAGAGGGAGGTGGTCTTTAAAAAAAAAAAAAAAAGGGACTAACAATCCAGAGCAAAACAAATTACAATTTGCATGTGATTTTGTAAGAGCAGCCAGGTACAATATAAGATAGCATTGGAAAAGTATTCTGTGGTGTTTCCTCCCTCTGAAATCCCATATATAATGATTCATAAGCACAGAGGTACTGCTTTCTTACACAGGGAACAAGAGGCAAAAAATTCCCACGTGATATTAGGTTAAAAAATCACAGACAAATAGCATACAGCTCAGATCAAGGAACCAGTGACCATCTCCTACCAGGGCTTTTCTACACTACCGAGAAGGCTGAAGCTGCTGCAGTCAATTTTCCTGGATTCGAATGAGCGGGTCTAGTGAAGACACACTAATTCGAACAGAGAGGGCACTCCCATTGGTGCCGGTAATCCGACTGCTACAAGGAGTAAGGGAAGTCGAAGAGAGAGTGTACTTCTGTCAACCTCTCATTTTGTGGACAGCGCCAAAATGCGATTTAAGATACTTCGACTCCAGCTACGTAATTAATGTAGCTGAGTTGCATATCTTAATTTGAACTTATCTCCTAGGCTACGTCTACACTGGCATGATTTTCCGAAAATGCTTTTAACGGAAAACTTTTCCGTTAAAAGCATTTTCGGAAAAGCACGTCTAGATTGGCAGGATGCTTTTCCGCAAAAGCACTTTTTGCAGAAAAGTGTCTGTGGCCAATCTAGATGCGGTTTTCCGCAAAAAAGCCCCGATCGCCATTTTCGCGATCGGGGCTTTTTTGCAGAAAACAGTACTGTGCTGTCTTTCGGAAAAAGACTTTTGCCCGAATGGGAGCAGCATAGTATTTCCGGAAAAGCACTGACGATCTTACATGAGATCGTCAGTGCTTTTGCGGAAATTCAAGTGGCCAGTGTAGACAGCTGGCAAGTTTTTCCGCAAAAGCAGATGATTTTGCGGAAAAACTTGCCAGTCTAGACACAGTCCTGATGAATGTAGACCTAGCCCCAAAGACACAAACAAGCAACATACACAGTTTAGTGGTTTTAAAATGCCAGTAAGTCAATCCAACAGATTATATTTGATGTACAATTAACAGTTGAAAACAAAAACAATTCCATATATATGTTTAAAATGGATTAATTTTTATGGCATTGAGGACACTAGTCATAGTCACATAGGGCCATCATTTGGGAAAAGGGACACAAGCCACTGTAAAATGGTCATTTCCCTCACCATAGCATATAACAGGGATTTTCTGTGCCTGGAATGGGCAACCCCACAGTGGAAAATGTCCTGATTTTAATGTCCACTGTAAGCAGGGCAAGTGCACACAGGTTTAGAGGGGAGGAGTGGCAGGGAACTGGAGATTGTATCAACACTAATCTCCTATGTCAGCATGTAGAGTACCAGATGAGGTCTGCTGCCTCCTAGCATGGACTTTTGGCCCACTGGAGTCATGCTGTACACATGTGGACCTGCCAATGCCCCAGCCAGGCTCACTTCCCAACTCTGCATTCCACCTGGGACAGCTACTGCAGAGGAGTCTCCCTAAGGCTACATCTAGACTGTAAGCCTCTTCTGAAAGAGGCTTTTTCGAAAGATACTTTCAAAAAAGCCTCTTTCGAAAAAGAGCGTCTAGACTGCAAGCAGTACTTTCAAAAAAGCAAGCCGCTTTTTCAAAAGAGAGCACCCAGGCAGTCTGGATGCTCTCTTTCTAAAAAGCCCTGTTTGCATTCAAGAACGCCTTTTTTCGAAAGAGCACTTTTGAAAAAAGGCGTTCTTCCTCGTGAAATGAGGTTTTCCGCTGTCGAAAGAAAAGCCGCTTTCTTTCGATTTAATTTCGAAAGAACGCGGCTGTGGTCTAGACGCAGGTGAAGTTTTTTCGAAAAAAGGCAACTTTTTTTTTCGAAAAAACCCTTGAGTCTGGACACAGCCTAAGTGTGTGCTCTCCTGCCAGACAAAACCAAGCACAGCTGAAATGGCATCGTTCCCTTATTGGACCAACACAATATTTTTCCCATTATAGATACTACTACAAATATATTATGGATAAACAGAGAGCCACTAACGATAGTCTGTTTTCAATGAAAGCTATACCATCAAGTATCAAGAAATGATATCACACAAACCCACTTTAACAAATACCATCACGTTAATATATGTCAGAAAATGGAATCCAATCCATAGCCGATGCAATGTCCCCCATTTCTATTTAATACAGTCTGACAAATAAAAAATGTGGGGAGGAAGAACATTGTAAATAGGCATTTTGACATATACCCACTGTAGAAGTAAACATTTGTTTGCTATTTTTTTAAATAAAATGATTGTGGGAATGTGTATTCCATTTGAGTAGGGCTAATATATAAAGAGTTAGTTTAAATGAGGTCTTCTGTGTATGAAATGCAAGCAAAAAGTAATCTAAATGCTATACAACTGCTATATTTCTTGTTACATATAGTACAGGCTTACTTTGGATACCTTAGGTATTAATCACATCTTGTTCCCTTTCTCCTGTACTAAGAAAGATGTTCACTGTGACTATCGAAACCACATTAATGTACTATATTTAACCACAAGTTGGGCTAACATTTAATGATTGAACTGTAAATAATATATTAGCCATTGCTAATTATGATGCATTTGCAAGGTCATTGATCTAATATTCATATTACTTTGTAAACTGTACCCATTCAGTGGTACTCTTTGCAAGAACAGGTACTTTAGTTGGAAAAGCATTTTGATCGTCTCCTAATTGCAAAAGTAACAAGATTCAGTTTGGTTTTCAAATGATATGTACAGTGGGAGTCATAAATACAATATTTTCCACGCACTGATTATGCTACCTGCTATTCTAAATGTAGGGAGATACCATGTTACTTCATGTTCCTCAGATGATGTGACTGCTCAGCATAAACACATATTAATTCAAGGTGATCTGTATTTATATTTTCAAAATGTGCATTTATATTTTAAGAATGTAACATTTCACTGCGGCATGATCGGTGAGACCAGTGTTTCTCAAAGTGGTCAACGAAACCACGCTGAGGAACCTGCTATCCGGCCTCTCTAGTGTGTTTATTTAACCAGTTCCGTGATCATGGAGACTCGCAGCAGCCATTGGCTCCGGTTTGCTGTTTGCAGTCAAGGGGAGCCACAGGAAGTGGTGTGGGCCAGGCTGCCGCTTCCTGCAACTTCCCTTGGCTGCAAACGGCAAACCAGAGCCAATGGGAGCCGCGAGGCTCCATGACCGCAGAACTGGTTAAATAAACCCACTAGAGAGGCCGGTTAGCAGGTTCCTCAAAGTGGTTTCATGGACCACTTTGAGAAACACCGGATTAGACCTTTTAGTTCAGTGGCAACATATAGGGGGACTTATTGCATGGCTTTACCTTACATGGTATTTTAGGAGTTTTCAAATGAAATTACACCCAGGAAAGTTACAAATTAGGACAAGGTATCCAGTAATGTGCAACTAGCCGTGATGAAAACAAGGTTTTAGAAAATTACACAGAGTGACAGCTAATTTTTAACAGGTGAGGGGGAAACCAATAGCTATAAATGGACAGATATTAACTATAGCACTTCAGGTGCTAGGAAAGCAGAAAAACAGTCAACAGTAGATATTTGGAGGATATGCATAGGTGACAATTATGTGTGAAAATGTGTTAAAATACAAAATATAATATATTTTCTAATCCTATCTTTCTAATGCAGATTTATTTGTTGCTGCTATTTCTGTTGATAATATAGATTGTGCCTCTGAAAACCAGCACTCTCTGGTCCGGCAGCATTCAGGATCTGGCAGAACCATGGATACTCCTGGATCGAAGAGCCCGGGAGCCTTACCGCAGGCGGTCCAGCTGGGGCTGGAGCAACAGGGTCAGCAGCCCAGCTCAGGCAGCGTGGGATCAGGGCCGGAGTCCCCTGGCAACCTGAGGCAGCACAAGGATGGAGCCCTGCAGCATCCCTCAGGAGTGCAGGGCTGAAGCTGCAGCCCCACAAAAGCAAGGGGTGGGAGCCTCCTGGTAGCCCCCTGGAGTGTAGGGCCGGAGCACCGCAATATCCCCTGGAGCATTTGGCTGGAGTTCCCAGGCAAACTTCTTGATCCCAGGGCCGGAGCCCTGCAGCAGCCTCCTGGAACACAGGGCCAGAGCCCTGCAGCAGGAGCCAGAGCCTGTGTCACCCAGGGAACCAGCATCAGCTGAGCAAGCAACCCAGCCAGGTTGGGCGGGAGGGTGAGGAAGGGTTGCCTGTTGGGGCAGCCTATCAGCAACAGGTGATGGGCTTGGGGGCTAGTGGCAGGAGACCTCCTCTGATCCAGCAAATTCTCTCATTTGGGACTGGTGAGGTCCTGACAATGTTGGACCAGGGAGGTCCAACCTGTATTTTCAACAGGATGGCATGCAAGAGCATTGCTTGCTTGCTGAAACAGCTCCTCAATGGGCCTAGGCTACTATGAGGTTGCCATTACCCAGATGCCAAACGAGTGTGGGGTAGCCTTCTGTGCTACATTTCAACTTGCTGGGGGAAAATGCTTTATGTTAGACTGGGCTATCGCATGCTTGTTTCCTGTATGGCTCATCAAAAGTAGGGATAAGCCCATGTCCTGCACAACATACCTCCTTGTGATTGAAACATGCCCCTTTTGGCTTTGTACTTCTCTCTCTTATATGCATTTTATATCACCTCAATCTTTTCCATTGAACCTGTCTAGAAAAGGGGTGGATGTCTTGCACCCTCACTCTCTCGCCCTTATATAGGCCTCTGCTGCTGACGTTCACCTCCTTAAAATTTGGGTTAGGGAAATCCCAAATGACAAGGGAAATAATATTCTGTACACTGTTAAGAAATAGTGTCTCATTATTTACATATGCCAGTATATTCACAGTAAATATGATATACTTACATATCCAATCAGTCACAAGCAATTATATGATAAATATGAAATAAACTTATTTCAATAGTCTAGGTATATGTCAACATAAGTATCCTGATGTTTACAGTAGTTATTTTAGATGTAGTGGATATAGTATATCAGACCATCAAAAATGGTTCTCATATTTAGAACTCTAAAAATGAAAGTAACAGCTCCAATAATTCTGAACTGAGATGCACTGCATCTATTTTTAATATATAATACACACAGGGTGTGTCTAGACTACAGAGTTTTGTCGACAAAAGTGGACTTTTGTCGACAAAACTATACCTACATCCACACTACCGCTGAGTTCTGTCGACATAACGTCGACAGAACTCAGCAGTTTTGTCGACGCTGGTAAGCCTCATTTTACGAGGCATAACACCTTCTGTCGACAGAGTTTCTGTCGACAGAAGGTGTTATTGAATGTAAACTGTCCTTTGCGTCTACACTACCATGTCGACAAAGCAGCTTGCTTTGTCGACAGAACTCAATGTAGTCTAGACGCTCTTTGTCGACAGAAGTTTTGTCGACAGTATCTGTCGACAAAACTTCTGTCGACAGAAGCCTGTAGTCTAGACGTACCCCTAAATATGAATAACCTCAAAGTTCATTAACTACTACAAATGTGATTAGCAGCAAAGCATTGGTTTGATTTACTTATTTATTCTCTCAAACAGTAAATGTGTGTGTATATTACACTGTATACATATCATACATATCTTACATATACGTATCTACACAATGCATGCATGTCTATATATACATATATGACATATATAAACACACATTCTGATATTGTATTCAAAGTTGCAATTTAAAAAAATGACAGTTATTCTCAAAAGCTGTGCAAGTTGTAAATACTATTAATGTACTATACCAGCATTAGAAATTGCTACTATCCAAATGGCTACATTTAAATATATTTAAATTATTATTATCAATAAATTTCTAATTCTGGTGCAGTGAACCTAAAAATATTTTATTTCCTGCCTGGTGCCCTTTTTTAATTTATTTTTCTTGCTATAAATGATAGCCAGGCTTTGAGGTTTAAAATAAGTTGCAGCAAACCTGAGTATTCAAGAGTTGTTTAGAAAAATAAAATACAAAAACAGAAGATGTGCATTGTCAGGAATTATGGAATTCTCCTAATGCACAACCTTTGAAGACTTTCCCCAAATATTATGTACAGTACTCCCCTCACACAATGCAAGAAGCTTATGCTGTAAACAGAGATGCCATAAAAGAATCATACTGAAGTTTTGAAAGCTGTCTCCCATATTTTCAGCATTGGAATCCCTTCCCCTCAACGTGTTTTGAGCAAAACTTATTATCCCTTTGGTGATCACACAATGTTAGTTGAAGAAAGGGCAGTTTGACTTCAACAGAAAAAAAGAAATAGTCTGTTCAGAATTGTAGGTTCTCATCTTTTAGTTGGATGGTTCTTTGTTCCCCACGGATAATAGTGGTACCTACAAAGATAAAGAGGTAGTAAATGTTTGTGGCCCTAGGAAATCCTTACTTCTCATGTTCACCAAAATCAGAAGGGCTCTCTGGCTTATCAGCAGATAGAAACATGATCTATAAGCAGGATACAAAGGGAAAGCCTGGATGCTTTTCTTTTATGTTCTGGCTCAGGGCTACGTAGCATGTGGCCCACGAGCCGCATGCAGCCTACAGCCTATTTGTTTAAGGCCCGGGTTGCAGATTGGGTTTACACGGGGCTCAACATGCAGCCCACAGATGGGAGCCAGATCAGAAAAGTAGTCAATACAATGGCCTCTTGTTGATATGCATTTTAGTAGTTAAATTCCTGGACTGTCATTGTTCATTAAAAGGGCTGTCATATGGGTGGAAATTGGGTAACTGACTTAAACGGGGCCTGCGTGTTGTGTAGTCTTGCGTTAATCTTTGTATACGTGCCCGTCAGCATGAAAAAGCTATTTGCATATGTTTGTATATATTTGCATGTATATGTAACCACACTTAAGCTGCACCCCTTGGCATGTGCTGTGAGTATCATTGTGGCCCAAGGGCTTCCAAAGTTGAGTAGCCCTATTGTAGCTCAACCATAAGTTACTGAGCTCGATGCAGGAATTACTGGGTGAAATTCTATAGCCTGCAATTCAGAGGGCCAGACTAGATGTTTTTAATGCTCCCGCCTAGAGTTAAGGAATCTATGGCCTTCCCTATACACTACAAAGAAAGTGTGGTAGGGTGAAAGGGAGTGAATCCTGGCTCCCTGATTTCCATCTGCTAAGCCCTGGCATAAATTAAAGCAGCAAGAGCACAGCTTTAGAGACAAAGGGCCCCCAATGACTTCCAGGCAGTGAAGAATCAGGCACAGCAAAGTCTTGCTTCTCTAGGCCCTCTCTTCTCCTATGAGCCCCTGATACTCCAGGCACGAAAACTAGCACAGGAGATAGAGGAACCGCCTCTGCCAGCTTTATGCTGGTGGCGATTCCCCCATTAAATAACTGAAGTAGCACTATATTATATTACACCAGAAACATGCCCCCAGGCTTACTCTGATCAGCTGTGCTGTTAGAAAGTAAAAACACAGAGTATTTGTTTTCATCAACTCCTGCTTCAAGTTTGAGCACTTCCTCCATCTTGGTTCTTTTTTCCCTAGCACAAACACATCAGCATGTATATGAAAAACACCCCTACTCCCAAACAAAGGGCTAACAAAACAAACCACTGAGCTTTGCACATAGTTTCCCCCCTGGGAAGAGGATGAGTGGCAGAAACAATACATGACAGGTGTTAGTCATGCTGCTTAGTGCATTGCTGGAAAGTACTCCGATATTGGGCTGTAGAAACCTATCTAGAACTCCACACAAATAACGATGTTAAGATTGCAAAGTCAAATACTCGAAAGTTAGGCAATGCTAGCATTAAAGTAATCATAGAACCATAGTGTCAGAAGGAACTGCAAGGGGCTCTAGTGAAACTGCAGGACTTGTGTCTACAGCATCCAAGTCAGAAAATGGCTAGCCAGCCACTTTTTGAAAACCTCCAGTGAAGGAGCTGACAGTCTGTTCCATTGGCCTGTGTTCTTACAATTAGGAAGTTTCTCCTGAGATTAATCTAAAACTGCAATGCTGTAGTTTGAACCCGCTGCCTCCAATCCTGCTCTCTGTGGCAAAAGAGAACAACCTTTTGCCACTTTTTTGGTAGCCTTTTAAATATGTAATGGTGGACAGAGAGGAAGTCAGACCAAATTATGAGTGAATTGCAGCATTACTCAAGCTTGGACCATCTGTCCCGCCCACATTAGGCAGAATCTACCATTCTAGGGAGCTTGCAACAGCTAGAGGAGCAGCTGTAGTTGCTCATTAAGTGAGCACTGTCACTCTGAGTACTACCCAGCTTCCAGTCCCAAACACCTTGCCCCTCCAATCCCAGTCTTCCCATCCTCAGGCACCTTGTCCTAACCCACTCTGCTCCCTAATCCCCCAGGTCCATCTTTTGTCCCTTCTGCATGTGAATCAGGCAGCTTCCTTCTCCACATTGTTTAAGACAGCCTTCCTGCTTTCAATTCCTCTGTGGCCTGAACTCAGACCCAGTGCAGCCCAGAGCTGGGGCATGAGGTGGCAGTGCTGCTCAGGTTTGGTTCAGCTGCCCCTCTCATGATAACAGAGCCAAATTAAGTGAGCAGCTCTCTGATCAATGTGCCAGATTGCAGCACCAGGTTGCCACAGCACGAAATTTGGCCCAGCCAACCCCCAAACATGAGAGAGGAGCTGCTGGGTCAATGTTGAGTGACTCTGTGCCCACACACCAGATCACAATGCCAGGAGCAGGGAACCAGTTCCAATCCTGCAGGATAGGACCAGCGGAGCTGCTATTGTGGGATGACTGCTTTTGGTTTATTTCAATTTTTATGTTGTTTTTTATTTCATAGTTGCTAGAAACATAGGGACCTACCTATAACATTTGATTAGCTAGTCACAATGCCTAAAATGTTTACAGAAATTTTTAAAAAATGCCATGAATAAAAGCTGTGCAACAGACTGATTTATGATGGTACATATAGAAATATATGCTGATGATTAGATGAGGGTCCTCTCACTTGATTATTACTGGAGCTAGAAATGTTTTCTCGGTTACAGAACAGCACTTCTCTACCATAAGAGCACTTCTCATGGTATCTACTATATAATAATTCATTTGGAGTCTTGGTGAACCTCAGCACTCAGTTGAAGACCACTAGAGTCTCTGACCATCATTTCTGCTCATTTGTAACAAACCTATTCACCTTCATGTGAATTGTGTTGCTCATGGGTTAAGCCCCTTAATACACTTAAAGGAACGTTACATGAAATAATGAGGCAACAGAGAGCAAATAACAAAGGGAATATAGTTATTTAAAATCCAATCTTTCTGCTTGGATACTGTGTGAAAGTTCGCAAAAGGTATTCATTGTCCTAGCTGTAAATGATCTCACAAGTAAAAACAGGCACAAACACACCTGACTTCTGTGGGTATGCCACCGTTATATGTGGTGTAACATTCCATCAGGAGAAAAGAGAGACAGAAGAGTCATGGCGTTAAAAACTCATTTTGAAATATTCAGCTAATTTTTTTATAAATTTCTGCACAAACAAGTGACACTAAAGGAAACACTGAGTACTTTCTGGGGATCAATGAAGGATGGGCAGAAACTGATTATTCAGGACACAGCTGAGGGTCATTATCCCCAGCTGGTCATTAATCCTCATGAAATGGCCTGCACTGAGGCTGTAATTACTATTATAATGAAAATAGAAAACAATTACTATAATGAAAAGAAAAAGCATACGACATTTTTCTTATGGGGTTCAGCTTCTCAGTTTCTAATATTTTAATGCCCTACACATCACCTGATAGGGCACTGAAATAATTTCTCAGAATCCCACCCAGATTATAATTTTGCACATCTTTGTGTCATTTGTCTGTGTCATATTGAGTGACACCACCACTATTTTTACAGATGTGCCAGAGATATATAGTGGGGAGGATAAGAACATAAGAATGGCCATGGAAGATTAGACCAATGGCCCATCTAGCCCACTATTCTATCTTCTGACATTGGCCAGTGTCAAATACTTTGGAAGTGAACAGATAGGGGTCCTTAATTGAGTGATCCACCCCTTGTCCTGCAGTCCCAGCTTCTTGTTGGCAGAAGTGCTAAGGAAGAATCAAATAAAAATAAAATGAAAATAAAAGCTTCATATACAAAAGAAAAGGATTTCCCAGAAGAACTGGGTTCCTGGAAGAACTGGGGACCTGTATTACTGTGCTGTGTGCCGTCAAACTGTTGATTTTGCATTTGCTATGAAATACAGGCTACATCTACCCAGCAGCTGGGAGTATGCTTCCAATCAAAGGTGCCAGAAACACACTAGCTCTGCTTGAGCCAGCTTGCTAAACAAATCCAGTGTGGCCACAGCAGCAAAGGTTGCAGCCTGGGTTACAACACCCAAGTACAAACCTGTAGGTGCTGACACTGAGTGCTCCAGGGATGGAGCACCCACGGAGAAAAAATAGTGGGTGCTGAGCACTCAAAGGCAGCCAAGTTCCTCCTCTGATTCCCTCCTGCCTGTGCACTAGTGGCCCCATTTACCAACTCCTTCCCTGCCCTTCTGGAGTGCCATGAACAGCTGATTTGCAGCATTCAGGAAGCTGTGGGAGGAAGGGGGAGGAACAGGAACAGGGCACACTCCGGGGGAAGAGATGAGATGGGGGCAGGGGCAGAGGCTTGGGGGAAAGGGTGGCATGGGGTAGAGCTGAGGCAGGAGGAGGTGGGGCAGGGTACTGGGGAAGGGTCCAAACTAATGATGAGATAACTGGCTCTGTGGACATGGGGAAAGCAATGGACATGATAAACCTTGACTTTAGCAGTTTCTGATACAGTCTCCCACGGTATTCCTGCCAGCAAGTTAAAGAAGTATGGTGTGGATGAATGGCCCATAAGGTGGACAGAAAGCTGGCTAGATCATCAGACTCAATGGGTAGTGATCAATGGCTCAAAGTCTAGTTGGCAGCCAGTATCAAATGGCATGCCTGAGGAGTCAGTCCTGGGGCCAGTTTTGTTCAACATCTTCATTAATGAACTGCAGATGACACTAAGCTGTGGGGAGAGTTAGATGTGTTGGAGAGTAGGAATAGGGCCCAGCGTGACCTAGACAAATTGAAGCATTGTGCCAAAACAAATCTGGTGAAATTCAACATGGTCAAGTGCAGAGTCCTGGCCTTAGAATGGAAGAATCCCATACACTGATATAGGCTGGGGACCGACTGGCTAAGTGGCAGTTCTGCAGAAAAGGACCTGGAGATTATAGTAGATGAGAAGGTATATGTGAATCAACAGTATGTCCTTGTTGCCAAGAAAGCTAATGGAATATTAGGCTGCATTACTAGGGGCATTGCAAGCAGATCGAGGGAAGTGATTATTCCCATCTATTTAGCATTGGTGAGGCCACATCTGGAATACAGAAAGAATGTGGACAAACTGGAGAGAATCCAGCGAAGGACAACAAAAAATTATTAGGAGGCTGAGACACATGACTTATGAGGACAGGTAAAGAGAACTGGGATTATTTAGTCTGCAGTTGAGAAGAGTGAGAAGTGGATTTGATAGCAGTCTTCAATTACCTAGCGGGGTTTCCAAAGAGGATGGAGAGAGGCTGTTCTCAGTGGTGACAGATGACAGAATGAGGAGCAATTGCATTGGCGGAGGTCTAAGTTGGATATTAGAAAAAAACCTACTTCACTAGGAGGGTGGTGAAGCACTGGAGTAGGTTACCTAGGGAGGTGCTGGAATCTCCATCCCTAGAGGTTTTTAAGTCCCAGCTTGACAAAGCCCTGGCTGGGATGATTTAATTGGGGTTGGTCCTGCTTTGAACAGGGAGTTGGACTCAACCTCCTAAGGTCTCGTCCAGCCCTAGGATTTTATGATTCTATGATCTGCCTCTGTCCCATGTGTCCCTGGAACACCTATCCCTCATATGTCTCTGTATCTCCATTCAGCCACCCTCACCTCCTTCATCCACTTGCATCCCAGTGCCACCACTCACTCTCTTTCTCTCTGTACCCAGGTATCCATGCATCCCTCTGCCCCAATGTGTCCCTGTACTCCCACTCAATTACCCCTCATCCTCATGAGGCTCTACATCCCCCACTCCCATTCAGTGCTTGGCTCAATACTATCAGCCCACTAGCTCCAGTGCCCTTACTCCTATCTGTCTCTCCACTAGCCCTTCCAAACCCCAGTCTACGTGAACATCCAGCAGCAATGTGTGCCCTGCTCTGTCCCTCTCCCCCACATTCTGTGCCTCCTCACCCAGCCCTTGGAAAGGGAACTGTGGGGAAGGCAGCTTCTGCCCCATCCCACTTCCACAACTAGTTGCTCCAGCTCCTAGTCAGCTGCCCTCTCTTCTGGCACCACAGCAGTCTCTGGTGGGCAAAATATGTAATTGCAGCACCTTCCCTGCAGAATGTATTTTCTGCAAAGGAAAAAAATTCCACATGAGGACAAGAATTCTGCACATGTGTAGTGGCACAGAATTCCCCTAGGACTAAGTACTGTCAACTCCCGATGTTCACATATTATGACTCGGGTCCCCAGAACTCAAGAGATTGTTTTACAAATTATTAGATTAAATTTGGTAGCCTTTTGATTTGCCTTTTCTTTTTTAACCTCTAGAGTTCATGTTTCATTTCTTCCTAAATAATGAAAGCTGGAAACTTATTTTAAATAAAAGAGAAAAGCTGTGGTTCTCACCCAGTCACTCATCTCCTGGAGCTACGGCTTTATAAGAAAACACCAAATATTGCCAGACCTGTAATTAGAGCTGGCAACATGACAGGCACTTGTGCTGCACTGCTGGGAGGATGAAGTAAGCTGAGTGCACCATCTGACGCACTCTTGCTCCAAAGTCCCATGGATAAAAACACATTGTCTCTGACCAATCAATTTCCATCCTGAAGCAACAGCTTTAATTGATTCCATGCCATAAGCCCTAAAGGGCCTGCAACATTCCAGAGCTAGAGCTTGAAGAAAGCAGTTTAAACAGCCAAGAGAGTTAAAAGTAGAAGGGAGGCTCAACAGATTGCTAGAAGACAAATGCACACAGACTCCTGCTATTATTCTATGATTAATAACTTCTTACAAAGTTTCATTATTTATGAATGATTTCCTGAGAAAAGGAGAAAATTGAGGATTGCAGGAATGACATGATATGCAGGATTTCTTTAGGAAAGGCGGTAGTTATTCCTGAGACAGTCCACTGTGTATTTAGAAGGAGGTTGAGGTCTCCTTGGGCAACACAGGGCTGATAGGATGCTGCTGTGAGGTCTGCAGTCTCATTTATGGTGAGTGCAATAATGCCAAATCATGGTGGACACTGACAAGCAGCATGGATTGCACTTCGTGGAGGGTGATTTGTCCTTTCAGCCAGCTTGAACTATTTGGAGATTGAGAGATAAAAATCTACTGATGTATATCGGCTGGCTACATGAATCATCCCGTACTGGACAGCTATCAAAACTGAACTGTTTGCCTACCAAGACAGTGAGTGTGGAGGAAAAAAAGTGCAAAATTGGAAGGCTCAAAATAGAATTGAGCAGAGCATATTTTAGAAAACATGGTCATTTGTCAGGCAATGCAGATGGCAGACTTTGAAAGTAAACATTTTCTGAAAGACAGTGAGAAATAAGGGGGCTACTTAGTAGTAGTGAAGGGAACTGGGAAAGGAATGATGTTGTAGTGGCAAGGGAGCCAAGCGTAACTATGCAAGACAGCAGATAGTAGGTGTACATTGAAGAGTAACTCATGATATAGCAGCAAGAGAATGTATTGTAGGTGGTGACATATCAAAATCTTACCATGTAGACCAGCAATGGGCAACCATGAATAGTGAGTGCCCTCCTTCACCTCAAAAAGTGGGCCCCAGCAACCCACTTGGATTCTACCTATGACCCCATGAACTCTCGTCTGCCTGCCTCCCCCACACGCCTCTTGTGTGCTGAGGCACTGGAACCCCACACTTCCTACTTCTTCCCCTCCCTCTCAGCCCTTTCGGAGCATGAAAATTCACTGATTCATGCTCTGTCCCCCTCCCTCCCAGAGTCTGAGCAGCAAACAGATGATTCACAGTGTTCCAGCTCTGGGAGAGAGGGTGAGGAGCAGGAATGGAGCATGAATTAGTGAATTTGCATGCTCCAGAGTGCTGGGAGGGAGGGGGAGGAGCAGAAAGTGCAGGACTCCGGTGCCCCAGTGCACAAGAGGTGCATGGAGGATGGGGGTGAACAGAGGGTCCATGGGCCATAGGTGGAGCTCCAGTGGGCCGCATGTGGCCTGCGGGCCGCAGGTTGCCCAGCACTGATGTGCACTATTTAAATACACATTCTCTGACAGTAAGAAATAGTTAAACATACCCTGGGACATTTGGGGAGAAAGCAGAGCCATGCATTCCCTGCCCACTTTCTGACCACATGCATCAGGACGGTGTGTGTACAATGACCAGCTGGGGTTACTCTGCCTTTGGCACTCCTACCCATAGTATGAGCAGACAGCATAGGGAAGTCAGACAGTGGTTTACACCCCATTGTTCCCTTGCATGGCTGTGCAAGAAGAGTCAGAATCTCTCCAATAATGAGGGATTTCCAAATATGTAGAAAAACACTGTAAAATACAAACACCAAAGAGCAACTACATATTAGGAATTCACAACACTCACTGGATGAAAGATGAGAAATAGACATTGGAATTAGAAGATTGAGAATATGAACAATTGTGGAGCTAATGGTATGATGTGCATTAATGCCCAATTCCTATGCTATATGCTGACATACACACATACCGTGCAGCAATGCTAACATCTATGTATAGTTTCACTAAGAAACAGCTTCTTTTTTAAACTAATGTGTGTAAAAGACTCCTGCCCACATGCACCAAACACCTGCCTAGTTATATTTAGTCTTTGCATGATGTTTTGTGCCAGTCAGTATGCATGAGGTAAATGCCTATAAAACTCTCATACATTTATAGAATAGCCTTGTTAGGTCTATGTAAATACCATTGAAGCATCAGGAAATTGCAGGTGTGTCTCATCTCTGAAAATCAGGAAACATTTATGTAAGGAATCTAAGTATGTCTTTAGGAGCTTAATTTTAGGCTCCCACATTTAAAAATGTTGGTCATTGCAACTGAAGCAGGCTGCTGGGGAAGACTTAGGAAAGAACCAAAGATGAGCCACTTCAGCAATAGGGAAAATGTGAATTATTAAAAGCCTGCTGAAGGTGCTTTAGCACTAGATTGTTAAACAATACTAGAAATACCAGGCTTACGTTATTCTATTTTCCATGTGGTATCTCCTCCAAGAACCTTCTTTATGTAACGTGAGTGCACACATATGTGTGTATGCATGTGAGAGAGAGTGCTGCCTGCAGTTTCAAACACATCTTTATTTCACTTCCTGCTGCTCCTTTGTGTTAGCACCTACATTTTTTCCTTTATTGCATCCAAACATTGTACTGACTATGTTAGTTTCAGTCTTGTAGCTGTAGGTTTTTATAACAAAATAATCTCCCATTAAAATGACTGGGTAGAGGTGCCTTTTGTTTCAACTGAGTTTTTACAGAGAATAATGAGAGGAAATTGCTACCAAACATACACCATTCTTCTCTGTGAGCAAAGAATGCAGCAGCTGTGGCTGATCTACAAGACTGGCTAAAATGTCCTAAATCAATTCTATCCAGTCCATGCCTACATGCCACAAAATTATGCGTTACTTTAAAAAATGAAAGAGAAAGCTACAATTAGGAAACAGAAGGAAGTGTATAATTTGTGTAGGCTTACCACACCATCATTAAACCTTTCCTTTTGAAACTGAACTTTGAGACTCACCTGTTCGAAGTGAAATTGTAATAACCACTTTCCTCCAGAACCTCTTCAATCACAGACTACAGATTAAAGTAAATTCTAGTTAGTAAAAATGTATATCGTGGGTAAAATAAGAAAACAAAATTGTTTATGAAGAATGTGAAATGCTGACCTGCATCTGTTCATATGTCATTCCCTCCTCCATGTCAAAACTGCCAGGAAATCCTATACAACAAATATCAGGCAATATTGAATCATTGAATGTTTGGCCTACATGTGCCTCACCAGAATTTCTTAGCAATCACAGAATAGCTAGAATGATAACAGAACAGTCTGTTAACAAGTGAAATGACTAATCTTACTCTTCATCTATTTGCTGCAATGACCACAGCAATTATGTAAACAGGCAAGAGGAGGAAATCTCCTGGACACTGGTACGCAATCATGATAATAGAATCATAGAAATGTAGGGCTGGAAAGCCGCCCCCCTGCTGTGAGGCAGTACCAAGTAAACCTATATCTATCCTCACAGCTGTTTATCCAACCTATTCTTTATAACCTCCAATGATGGGGACTCCACAACCTCCCTTGGAAGTCTATTTCTAAGCTTAATTATCCTTTGAGTAAAATAGTCTTTCCTAATATCTAACCTACATCTCCCTTGCTGTAGATTAAGCCCATTACTTGTTGTCCTGTCTTCAGTGGACATGGAGAACAAATTATCTCCATCCTCTTACAATAGCCCTTAACATACCTGTTATCAGGTCTCCCCTTTCAATTTTTTGTCTCAAGACTAAATATGCACATTTCCTCATAGATCAGTTTTCTAAGGGTATGTCTACACTACCCTCCTAATTCGAAGTAGGAGGGCAATGTAGGCATACCGCACTTGCAAATGAAGCCCGGGATTTGAATTTCCCGGGCTTCATTTGCATGAAGCCGGCCGGCGCCATTTTTAAATGCCGGCAGTTCGAACCCCGTGCCGCGCGGCTACACGCGGCACGGAGTAGCTAGTTCGGATTAGGCTTCCTAATCCGAACTAGCTGTACTCCTCGTGGAATGAGGAGTACAGCTAGTTCGGATTAAGAAGCCTAATCCGAACTAGCTACTCCGTGCCGCGTGTAGCCGCGCGGCACGGGGTTCGAACTGCCGGCATTTAAAAATGGCGCCGGCGGGCTTCATGCAAATGAAGCCCGGGAAATTCAAATCCCGGGCTTCATTTGCAAGTGCGGTATGCCTACATTACCCTCCTACTTCGAATTAGGAGGGTAGTGTAGACATACCCTAAGCCTTTTATTATTTGTGTTGTTCTGAACTCTCTCCAGTCCACCCACAGCTTTCCTAAACCAGACTGAGTACTCTGAGGCCTCACTAATGCTGAGAACAGCAGGACAGTTGCCTCCTATATTTTATTAATCTTGTTAACCTGGTGTTAATCATCCACTCTTGTTAATGAAGCCCAGAATATTAGCCTTTCTTTGCAACTGCATCACATTATAATCCCAGGTCCTTTTCAACAGTATCACTGCTTAGGCAGTTATCTGTTTTGTATTTGTGCACTTGATTTTTCCTTCCTAAGAGTAGTACTCGAACTTGTCATTAGTTCATTTAATCTTGCTGATTTCAGACCAATTCTCCAATTTGTCAAGGTTATTTTGTATTCTAATAAAATCCTCCAAAAGTGCTTGCAGTCCCTCCCAGCCATGTATGTGATGTGATCATACTGTAAAAGCAGTCATGTCTGCTTAAAAACTATTTTTTCCTTTTTAATCTGGAAGGACACTGCATAAATGCAAAAAGAAAGGTATAAAAATTGGGAAATCACAAGTGGATCCTTTGTGGGTCCCCAATGTAGTTGTATCTAGTGTTTACTGGCTGTTGCTGAGGATGGAGCATATTGTTCACAAGAGAGTTCAACTTAGGTACAAACCATATTTCATGATAACCATGGATGAAAAGTATACCTGATTACAAGCCCTTTTATGGAGATTGCTGTAGCAGATTAATTATGTTTTACTTTTCCTCTTCAACTCTTTGAGGCCCCATTCTGACAGGCAATTAAATCATGTTAGTGCGACCATTTTAAAACATGTTATAAAAAGAGCTCTTTCTTGCACCATGTTTATATATGGCTTTGCTTTAGGCCCCAGTGGAAAACACAAAAAAGAAACACCAAATCCCCACTGACTTTCAATGGCAGTTAGGCACCTAACAGCAATTTGTTCCTTTGAAAAATTCCACCCCTCAAATTCAAGATCATATTCCTTTAAATGAGTAGGTATGGTCCACGGTGACTAACTATACTGCCATGGTATCTGCATCAACTTTTTTAAATGGTGGTTTTCAAACATCAAGCCTCTAAGTGCAACCTCTCCTTATAAATTAAAGACATGTTTATATATATATATATATATATATATATATATATATATATATATATATATATATATATATATATATATATAGCTATCTATCTATATCTAACACTATTGTAAATGCTGGAGGCAAAACAGGGATCGGGGTGCAGGCTGACCACTCATGACCCCCCCCATGTAAAAAACTTGTGACCCCCCCCGAAAGGTCATGGCCCCCAGTTTGGGAACCCGTTTTAAACCATCTTTCAAATAAGTTGAGCAAACACGAATTAATTGTCAATAAAGACAGTAACTGACAATGAAAAGTTAATTTCTCTTTACTGAAAACTTCCAGTCTTTAAGTATTTCAGATGATGGGTTTTTGTTTGCTTTCCTTACCTATTCTATCATCTGGGGCCAATACATTTCCCCCTGTGGAGTGAAGTAATAAATGGCAATCTGCTGTAAAAATGTTGGGCTCAATCAGTTCATGCGAACCCTGGAGCAGCTGGAAAAAAGAAAAAAATATTAAAACTACATTTTTTAAACAAATAACTTCCAGCACAGAAGTAGTTTTTCCACTCTCCTAAAATCTAGAGTTAGAGGAAAAAAGAGCTTTCAATACATTTGAAAAGGATAAAGAACTAGTCAAAGCAAAAATGAATGCTATATATACCTTCTTCCTTTCGGGAGTGTTTAATCAAACACTGACTGTAGTCAAACTGTACCCAGTATAAACCTCACAGCTCTATGGTACATGTGAAAAAAATAGTAACATACAAATGCGTATGAACATAGAAAAGAAAAAATGTGTTTTCTCAAAAGTTAGGTAGAAACAGTCAATCTGAGCTTTTCAAAGCTTGGTATGTAAAATTAGGTCCCTATATTAGTATTTATGTTACCTGATTTTCTATCAGTGGGATTTTATCACTTGTGATTTTCAATTGACTGCTCTGAACGTATGAAAACTGAGAAGCAAACTATTTTTTGGTGTCGACCAGTGTTCCCTCTAATTTTTTGCATCTATGTATGCAATTAATTTTGTTATGTACAACATATCAAGGTAATGTGTGGATGTGCACCACCAGTAGAAATAAAAAGCCTAGATACATATTTTTAAAAGTTATCACAGGGCTAGTTATTCCACCCAGGAGAGGTTAGGCATTTTAGAATTCACTCTTCAAATAATTATACATTTTTTGTATATAAGTGTGAGAAATAAAAATTGAGATGCACAGACCAGGAAAAATCCCTAAAACAACACACTTTGAAAGAAGCATTAAGTAGTAACAAGAGCAATACAAATTGTATTGGGAGGTGATTGTGAAAGTGTGTGTGAGAGAGAGATGGACAGTCCTTGCCACTGTAAGTACAGTGACACACCTTGCCACTGTAAGTACAGTGCCTTTAAAGTAAGTCGGCAGTCAGTAGTCTGAAGGCTGGTTGCTTAGACACAGCTACCTTGGGCCAGTAAGCTCTGTCCCACTCCTGACCCATGTTGTGTCCCCTCCCCCTTCTGTAGAGATGCGTTACAGGTAAAGGGAGGGGAACACCCTGACAAACACTTCTCTGACCCCTCTGCACAGCAAGCAGAAGGCTCCTGGGAGCAGCTGACCAGGGCCTTCAAAGCAGAGGGCAGAAGTTGTGGCAGTGCCGGGAGAGACACCTGAAGTGGACGGCACTTGATAGCCTGCTGGGGGCTAATCAGTCATGCACCTTAGAGGGAACATATATGTCTATGTAGCCAGGTAGGATTCACTATGTTTTTGACATTGCAATGCCATTTTTGTGTATCAGCAGATCTCAAACTGTGGGTTGGGATCACATGTTAATGGGGACCCCAGGGCTGGCATTAGACTTGCTGGGGCCTGCAGCCGAAGCCCTTGGGCTTCAGTCATGGGAGGCAGGGCTTAGACTACAGTTCTGCCACCTGTTCTTCCCTGCCCAGGAGAGCTGGGCTTGGGCTTTGACTTTGGTCCACTGTCCAAAGCAGCCGGGGTCAGGCTTCAGTCCGCCCTCTTGCAGTCATGTAGTAATTTTTGTTGTTGGGGGGGGGGGGGGGGAGGTGCCGTGAATTAAAATTTGAGAACCCCTGTTGTATATAAATCAGAAAGAAATGTCTGTTTCTATACTCTACAGTATCACCGGCATAATCAGTAAGTACTCTTCTCATTCCCTAGCTTTTAATACCACAGAATCACACTGGTTAGACATAGACAAAACCTATTATGGAAGGTCATTTACTGCCCTCCCTCCCCCAATCTCTGGCAACACAGGAATCTGCTCAGTCTAATTTTAGGTGTTTCAGGCAATAGGCCTTCTGCCATTTCCCACTAAAAATGATTGCACAATATGACAGACCTTACTGTCTGGAAGGGTCTTCCAGGGGTCCTCCTGAACTTTTGTCTGCCTAATTTCATTTCATAAACTCCTAGTTTTAGTATGAAATATCCTTCCTGCAGGTGGTTCTAGGATGAGATTCTGAACTTTGCTGCCCAAATCCCATTGATTTCAAAAACTTTTACTTCTTTCTCATCCATAAATTTTCCAGCTGCCTGAATATTTTTCATTGTTCTATTAACTGCTCCCAACTTGCTTACCTTTTTCTGGGAGAACGATATTCAGAATTGAATTCAGCCTTTTAAATACTGTCTCCTCCCCACAATGTAACACAATGCTTCTTTTACCACAAAGCTTCTGTGTACATAGCCCAGAACCAAAAAAGTTGAATCCATAACTGACCAAAAAAATCCATTAATGTTTGCAAGTCTTCAGTAATTTTGAAGCAATGACACTGAATTATTGCTAACAGACTGTTCAACAATCAGGAAGGAAAATTTGGCTTAAAACTGTCCAGTGCTGTGTAATGTTTCCTAAGAGCTCAAGATTTGAGTAGCAAGATGTTGTTTCAAAACAACAACTGTGTCTACACTGGCATCCCTTCCGGAAAAGGGATGCTAATGTAGCACTTTGGAATAGGCAAATCCGCGGGGGATATTCCTTGAAAGTAGGAATAAGAGATCCTCCGGAAAAGGCTTTATTTTCCGGAGAATCACGTTTAGACTGGCGCTTTTCTCCGGCTTATCTCCAAGCTGGAAAAAAGCGGCAGCCATGTTAATGCAAATACCGCGGGGGATATTTAAATCCCCCGCGGATTTGCCTATTCCAAAGTGCTACATTAGCATCCCTTTTCCGAAAGGGGTGCCAATGTAGACACAGCCCAAATGTTGGCAGGCTAATAATAATGTAACAGGCATTTACATAATCCAGAACTATTAGCCTTTAAAACGAAAATTTAGCCCTTTTTTCAGTATAAAAACAAACAGTTGCAATTTGTTTCTAGGACAAGAAAAAGGAGGGTTAAATGATAAAGTAAATGCAACCCTGTTAGTTCTGTATTGCATTGAAACAGTTCTTGGTAAATAATTAATAAAATAGTATGCACATTTATATTAACAGAGGCTCACTTTAAGACCATTGAGCAGGGGAAGCATTTGCATTTAAAAATAGATAAGCATTAATTTTCTTTTAAGCATTATGCTGGAAACTGAAAAAAATCTATTTCATATTTATAAAAGAAAGATGAGAATCACATTATGTTAGAAAATTTATTTCTGAAAACTTCTATGTGACCGTTTTGATCTCCTGCTGTTTTATTTTGAATCCCTCCCTACTACTATTCTGATCTGATCCATGAAAAGAAAAACAAGTTCTCTGATCTCTGATGAGATGGATTTTGTTTTGTTTATTAGCAGCTGGCTGGATCTTTCCATTTTCGATGTGTGCACCACCGATCAAAGCAAAACCCAACCCATTCTGCTTCACTGGTTTACGAATAGACCTTTAGACTTACCAACTAAAAGCACTTGCTTAAACATTTTCCATAAACATTGGAAACAACTTCAAATTAATCAAAGATTTTGAAATACTAATTAAAAAGCTACTGGAACCAAAGTATGGGGATAATGATAAAGATTTATAATTATTTGAAAAAATACTAATTTTGTTGTATTTTTACTACATCTAATATACTTATTTTTCATTGCTAAATTAGATAATATGAAGAGCATATGCAATTCAGAGCTTTCTTAATTAACCTTTATATTGTTCTTCTTCCCCTACCCTCGATTAATGCATATAAGATCATTGAAATAGAAAAGAGATTACCATCCATCGTGATCTTCATCTCATAATACTGTACCTTTTTAACTTCTAGTTTCAAGTTACAAGGATTGCTCTGTTGGCTGAAGAGAGATTTCTTGAATCTCTCAATAACTCTTCTTTTCAAGTTGCAGTGCAAAGCTGGAGGAAGCTATATGGGACAGAGATATAGCTATTATCACAGCTCAATTCTGATTCCTCTACAGGCCACATTTCCTACAGTGGCAATGTTTAAAATGGTAGTTACACTCTCTATGTAAACACTGAAATTAAATAGCCAAGCAATGAAGAGCTGATCAGAATCTGAAACAATAGCATATTGTAATAGAGTTCTTTGTATACCCACCCTATTAGGTGTTGGAATCTGAAGACATGGTAACTGGGCCCAGCTCACTGTGATAGGTAGCTTGTTATATTGATCCTGGAGTGGGGGGTAAGGATTGGCCTCACTGGTCAAAGTAATCTAGGACTAGGCAGTGTTAAGGGAGGAACTTTAAGAAGAACAGATTCTGAGGAGGCAGTTTGGGCAGGATTGTGTGTTGGTTATCTTGAGTTATCTGGATAGAAATCACTGGATAAGTCAGGGGTGGGCGAAAGGGCCTCCATGGGCCGGATCTGGTCTGCCAAGTGGATCCAATCAGGGCCTGGGAGCAGGGGAGTGTGTGAAGCCTCCTCCTGCCCTGCCAGGAGCACGTGGTGCTTTGAGGCACCACGCACTGCTCACAGGGTGGGGGAGGAGGGGAGAGTGGAGGAGGTTTTGCGCGCTCCCCTGCCCCCAAGATGATCAGGGCCTGGGGGTGGGAGAGCATGCCAAGCCTCTTCCAGGACATGGGTGCCTAGTGAGAAGGGAGGGCAAAAGGGCTCCTCCACCCCCAGACCACTTATGGTCTGCACCCTCAGACCACTTATGGTCTGGGGGTGGGTAGCCCTGTCCCTTCCTGCTTAGGCCCCACCCCTTCCTGTTTAGGCCCCGCCCCTTCTGGGGTGCCCCCCTGGCAAAAATTATTGCCCAACCCTGGGATAAGGGCTTGATGAAATATAAACTAAAGTGAATGGGAAACTTCCCTTTCATTTCAATGGGCATAGCTTAAGGCCCCAACGTACTATTCAATATGACCAAGAGTGGCAGCTTCTACTGTAAGATTTCTAGGGCAGGAACTTCATGTTTTATTTGTCTGCAAAGCATCCAGAAAAGTTTTGATTTTGTAGCAATGCAGGAACATTTTCCATTTATGTTCTTGTGCATCAAAATGCAAAGAAAAATGTGTGGCATATTCCAGTAGGTGTAAACAGGTCTCTTATAGGAGGATGCTCTCAACTGTCTTCTTTATGAAAGATGAAAACTTTTTCTATTTGAATTTTTAAATCCCCTTTCTACTCTGGAAATAAGTGTAAAGTCCCAGTCGTTAGCTGAGCTATACTGTCAGGGTAGCTTTTTTTAGCTATACCTGTCATCATTCCAATATGGAGGATATAGCGTCCTTTAACACTTATTACACTTTCATCTTGATTTGCTACTGTACATAATCATAGACCCCCTGCACACAGAATGTATAAAATTACCATTCTGCTTTGTTAGCACTTGACACAATCACTGTGCACAGATGCAACTAGCTACACATGATATAACTCAGTGGAAGATAAGGATGCTTGTGTTCAAAGTGTCTAGACCAGGACTGTGTCATGGATGTGATTTTCCCATGTTACACTTGATAAATTTATATGAACAAGTGCTATTTATAACTAAATGGACACTTTTTGAAACATGAAAGTTTTGACCATTAATGAGCCCAGCCCCACAAATCTAGCTATTAGGTCTACTTGTATTTTTTCTGGGAATAATTTTTTGGGAGTTGCTTCAGATTTACACAGGCAAAATTGAGATCAGGATCTGATTCTGAATAGAAAGGGCTTCATCAGAATTAGTTACATCCAGACACATGCTGCTTTCTTTTCACAATGTCTTTCAGATGTTGAGTTACAAACCCTTAAGAACTTTCAGCCAATCAGCTGATGAATCCTCCTAATCCTGTAAGTAAGCAGAAGCATGTGATACTATATGAATGAATACTAAATACCTGCACATATTGGGGGCATTGTGAGATACAGGGGTTTAGGGAACAGTCAGCTGCAACTGAAAATAACCATTGTTGTCTCAGCTGCTGCTGTCTGTTTCCAGATTCTGTTTCCATGAAATCAGCTGTTAGATGAGGGAAAATAAGGCCAAGGTTTTACATAATGTTTTTTTTATCTTGCTCTTACATTATTTTTCAGAGATCAGACCAAAACCTGTTTCCATGGAAACTGGATTGGAAAGACTTCTGACAGCCAAGAACCAGCAATAAGAACTCCCTTGTAAACTTCAGCTTTTAGTTGTCAGCTGAGATCTGCAATTGAGTATTTTAAAAGCCAACTACATATTGAAAGACTGTTCTTCCTCAGATTTCTAAAAAAAATAAACAAATAATGAGAAGAATGAACATCTCAAGGGAATCGGCTACAAGGCATGGAGCTTTTCTTCTACTGGCCACCATTTAAATCTAGCCTGAATTGAAAGCATTGTTATTGCTGAGAGATAGTGGGCACTGCTTGGGTTACAAAGCATTTTGAGACTGATTCATTTTAGTGTCAATGTACCCTTCACTTCAAATAGCTATAATAAACACTTAGAGGAGCACATCTAAAACAAGACCTGACTGGTCAAAAAGTAGCACTGTGTGGGTGGGAGTCTCTCCCAGGATATTGTCACCACAGTGGTGGGTGTGTCAAGGGGAGATAGAACAAATAAAACCTGGGAAAGACTGAGGCTTTGTCTACACCAGCATTTTCGTTGGCCAGGGTATTAATCATCCCTCCCCCCAGACCAACAGAAGTTTCACTAACAAAAGCACTAGTGTGCACAGAACTATGTTGGTGAGAGACCGCTGATTAAGGGTGGTCCCATTATACCACCTGAAGTGTTCTTGTAACACTGGCAGAGCTCAGTCATCTGTGGGTGGAATCAAACCTGGGACCTGTGGAGCTTAGTGCACAGAGCCTCTACCACATGAGCCTTCCATCCCACGCCTTGCTGGGTTGATTTAGTTGGGATTGGTCCTGCCTATAGCAGGGAGCTGGACTTGATGACCTTCTGAGGTCTCTTCCAGCTCTATGATTCTAAGAAAAAGAAAACAGCTGTTGGTAGCTAAGGCTGTAGAGCAAACTCATCATTTGCTCTGTAAGTGGTCTCAGCGCCACTAGATGGGATAGTACACCACACCGAGAAGCTGTGTGGATTACAAATTTCCCCCCAGCTAAGGAAGCACAGACTGAGCTTCAGAGACATCCTAACTAAAATCCTCGATGAGCTCCCATTTGTAATGCTGGAAGACCCTGGTCTCTGTGGGTAGAATCAAACCTGGAACCTCTGGAGCTTAATGCATGAACCTCTACTGCATGAGCTAAAAGTGAGCTGGTAGCTAAGGCAGTAGAGGTTCATGCACTAAGCTCCAACTGTCCCAGGTTTGATTCTGCCCATAGAGACTAGGGTCTGCCAGCATTACAAGTGGGAGCTCGTTAAGGATTTCAGTTGGGATGTCTCTGAAGCTCAGGGTGTGCTTCTTTTTCTACAAGGTCTCAGTGCCATTAGATGGGACAGTACACTCTCTCCCACTAGCCCAGAGGGGCTATATGGGAAATCTCACACAGCATAGCAGGCTGCTATAAGGTCTGTAGTATAGATAAAGCTTGAGGAAATGGCTGTGTCTATACTTGCACGTAACCATGAAAACTTCTGTTTTTCAAGGATGCTTATTCCCCACTCTCTACCCCATGAATGACAAAGTTTGTATTTGTGCTCTGTTGCCAACAAAGTGAAACTCTCTCATTGGGGATGGAAGTATTGTGTTGGTAAAAGCGCCAACACAGCCTTGTCACAAAAAGCTGAGTAGCACTGCTCCTTATCTCTTCTTTAACAGATAGAGGACCTGACACACTCTTAGGCTGGCATTAAATTCAATCAGTTCATTTTTAAAAAATTAAAGAGAAGTTTCTTTTCTTTGGCCCAGGAGATTCACTTCCAGCATTTTTCACCTTTGACAGGTATAATCATTTCAAGGATGTAAAATAGGTTAGAGTCCTATTGTGTCAGATACACATAAATTTAGTTTGGCTGTTCTATTTTAAAAGAAAATTGAGCCAATTTTGCTCAGCAGTCTGAAAGCTCCAGTGGTGATAAGCACCTCTTGCCAAATATAAACTGTGAATTTTGGAGGGTAAGGTGGCATGTATTTAAAATGAGTAATTTTGACCTTTACTACTGAATTGTAGCCATGCTGTTGGAAAGTGAAATCATTTGTTATACTAGCAGTATTAGAGTACAATCTAAGAGATTTATACTATCTACGGATTTGTTTTAGTACCTGCTTGAAATCAGAGCTTCTACTCTCTTTAAATATCAAACACTGAATTTCTTCAATTAGCATTAAGTCAAGAATAGAATCTATATTTAAGCTCAAAATATTTAAGCCAGCTAATGCATTCAGCAATTGAAGTACTATGTTAGAAATAATAGAAAACATTTAAAAATGAGTATAAGAATAAAAGAATTTTATGAAATTTCTGTTCCGATGTTTTATATTGCCATTTGAAATACAATGCTCATGTTATTGGCATGACAAAATATTATTAAAATAAGTTTCTGTATAAAATCAATTTTAATGAGGTGAGCCAATGGTATTACTTAATATGACTCAATTATTACCATCCGCCACATAATATTATTCAAGGGTCATTTTTATTTAAATAAATTTTTTTTTAATCATGCCATCTGTAGAAATGAGAAATTCTGTTGTTTTTAATTAATAGGAACCAAAATAGCAGCATTGTAGTACAATCTTTTTGACAACAAGAAGCAAACAAAAAGGATGGAGTGTTCTGACGCAGCAGAAATCCATACCTGACTGATGTAGATTATTTTGTGCAGCTGGATTAGAATCTGCTGAATTGGGTCACTGATCTGGCGCACCTTCCTTTGTGACACAGCAATTCCTGCAGATGCTGTAGATGATAATACTACAATCAGGAGGAGAGCCCGTTTTGTTATTTTTCCAGGACATACCAGTGGGTATAGATAATTTTTTTTACATTATTGTTTGTACATAGAATTTAGATAAAACATTCTTTTGCATTTTAATCTATGACTGTTTTTCCCAGTAAAGTTCCGGGTTCAGAGTAGTTCTAACATTACAAAAGGGTAAAAAGGTTAACTTAAAAACTTTACAAGTTAGATACCTTTAATCATCATAAATTCAAAGGTAAAATCACTTTCTCTGTTTCATTCCAACTAAAAGAAATTATTTGGGAAAGAACAGGCATAAATATATTTTGCTACTCAAAAAAGCTTTTCAATTTTTTTTGTGTAGGGTTACCTAGCAATATAATAAAAACAATAGTTTGATTTTAATTGTGGCAAATTCAGTTACTCTGCATACACATTAACACATACTCCTTTACTTTCAAATATTGTATTACTATTAACAAGTATTTCTTTTACGTTAAGAATTATAATATGTCTTATGTAGACAGCGTGGAAGCATTCTTTTCACAAAATAGTTTTATTCCACTTATTGTACCATATGTTCCCTCTAATAGTTAACTTTTCTTTCCAATATGTAGCAGCTTTTGAGAACACTTCAATGAGAATGTGAGACAATGGATTTCCTCATTTTTTCTGTTCCCTGCCTAACTCAATTAAAATGGTAGTTATGTCAGAATTTCCTGTTCCTGCCAAATACCATTTTGGCTGACTAAACAAACAAACAAACAAACAAACAAATAAATAAATTTGGGACGCAATATGCAGGAACTTGCTACAGGACTTATAAATATCATTAGTAAGCGTATTACTGAATAACTGGCATATATCAGGCATAGTATAAAAGGCCATAGATGCTAATCAAAATGGAATGCTGCAATAAAGCCAAATGGCAATTGCATCTCAGTGTCCTTTCACATAAGTAGAATTATGTATTATATGGTATTAGAGTTGCTCTCTATATTCTGTATAGATAATATACACAATTTATGTCTGTATGTACACAAATATTATAATTATGCATATAAAATTTATACACACGTATAAACGCACACACAAGGAAGCAGCTGTGTATGAGGGACTTGAGCCCCTGAAGCCAGCTAAAAGGGCACCCTTGCTTGGGATTTCTGTGGAGAAGGAGATTTTGAAATGGGCTAAACAGTGTTACAAAAATTAAAGCCTAGAAAGCACACCAATGATATCTCAAGAACAATCACTGTAAAAATTAATTATTGTTGAATTTTACATCTATTTGTATTTTAAACTATGAGCCACATTTGTACGTATGTGTGTGATGTCAAGCGAACATATTTCTTGTGAAGATTGATGTTGTGTGTGAAATTTCAGTTGTTGTCTTAATGCTGGTGCCATTAGGCCATGGACTACACTTGACTCTGATAATAATGACTTCCATCATCAGGTAACTAAGTCCTTTGTGTGGGGGCCCAAGAGAGATGGAACTTATTTCCCTAAACATCCACCCAGCTTATCTCTGCCCCCCATTAAAAAACAAAACAAAACAAACAAAAACCCACTGAAGACACACCAGCTGTTTCCAGCAAAAACCTTTATCAGCTTCTGTGTATGACTCCTACTTTACGACAGCATTTTGTAGTTTTGGTTTTATTTGTTTTTAGTGTCTGCTAATTATTGTTTGTTATTGATATGTTTTACCTATGCAGCATTTTGAGTACCCTTGCCACGGGGCATTTAATTTTATTGATAAATATTTTGGTAGATTTAGAGACATGAATTTGCTCTGTTTCATTATATATCATTCTACAAAGGGCACATCTAAACTATATTCCTCTTTCAAAAGAGGAATGTAAATTAGGTAAATCGAAAGTGCAAATGAAGAGCGGATTTAAATATCCCGTGCTTCATTTGCATATTTGCGTCTGAGCGCTGTTTCCAAAAAGGGTTTTTCAAAAGTGAAAGCGCAGCTTAGACACAGATCTTTTGGGGGAAAAAAACCCTTTTTCAAAAGAACCCGTACTCCTCATTTTTTCAGGAGTACGGATTTTTTCAAAAAAGGTTTTTTTTCCTGAAATAACTGCGTCCAGACTGCGCTTTCACTTTTGAAAAACCCTTTTTCGAAACAGAGCTCAGATGCAAATATGCAAATGAAGCGTGGGATATTTAAATCCATGCTTCATTTGCACTTTCAATTTGCCTAATTTACATTCCTCTTTTGAAAGAGGAATGTAGTTTAGACATAGCCCTATACATGAGTGGAGATTCATACATGAAGAGCTATCTTCATCTATGAATACACAGGCATACCAGGTATAAAAATTTCAAACTTCCAGATGCCAGATTAATTGAACATTGATAAAAAGGTGTGTATGGTTTATAGAAAACACCAAATGAAAATATGAATTGATCCCCACTTATTTGTGTATACTGTACTCATGTAAGTCTGTTTTGGGACCGTTTCTGTTCAATATCTTCATCAACTATTTAGATTTCGGCATAGAGAATACGCTTATTAAGTCTGCAGATGATACCAAGCTGGGAGGGGTTGCAACTGCTTTGGATGATAGGGTCATAATTCAAAATGATCTGGGCAAACTGGAGAAATGGTCTGAGGTAAACAGGATGAAGTTTAATAAGGACAAATGCAAAGTGCTCCACTTAGGAAGGAACAATCAATTTCACACATACAGAATGGGAAGCAATTGTCTAGGAGGGAGTATGGCAGAAAGGAATCTAGTGTGACATTGTTGCAAAAAAAGCAAACATGATTCTAGGATGCATTAACAGGTATGTTGTGAGCAAGACACAAGAAGACGTTCTTCCACTCTACTCTGCGCTGATTAGGCCTCAGTTGGAGTATTATGTCCAGTTCTGAGCATCACATTTCAAGAAAGATGTGGAGAAATTGGAGAAAGTCCACAGAAGAGCAACAAGAATGATTAAAGGTCTAGAGAAAATGACCTATGAAGAAAGACTGAAAAAATTGGGTTTGTTTAGTTTGGAAAAGAGAAGATTGAGAGGGGACATAATAGTGGTTTTCAGATATCTCAAAGGGTGTCACAAGGAGGAAGGAGAAAAATTGTTTTTCCTGGCCTCTGAGGATAAAACAAGAAGCAATGGGCTTAAACTGCAGCAAAGGAGGTTTAGGTTTGACATTAGGAAAAAGTTCCTGTCAGGGTGGTCAAACACTGGAATAAATTACTCAGGGAGGTTGTGGAATCCCCATCCCTGGAGATATTTAAGAGTAGGTTAGATAAATGTCTATCAGGGATGGTCTAGACAGTACTGGGTCCTGCCATGAGAGCCGGGGACTGAATTCGATGACTTCTCAAGGTCCCTTCCAGTCCTAGTATTCTATGATTCTAACACTGTATGTTTCAAAACATCCTTCCTCCTCCCCTCACATAAGTTTTTTCATGATGCCGAGTACAGACTTTATAAAATTTAGAAGTTATTGTTTTATCTGATTTGTAAAGTATTTCAAAATTTCAGGCTTGATACATTTTTTCAGCATAATCATCACGTCATAGACGCGGAAGTAGAATTTTGCATAAGACAGCTGATAACAAATAATTCATTATGCAATTGGTAAGAAAATAGATTGCAGAAAATGTCATCCCAATTTAGAGAGCATCTTAAATGATGATGATGAACTACATTGTCAGAAGTGAATAGTGATTTTGGGTGCCTAACCTGAGACATACTAAAAAGGCCTTGTATTCAGAAAGCACTGCACATACACCCTAGAAAATCCTGCCCATGTCTTCAATTTTTCACCCAACTAAAAACAGAGATACCACAATTTTTTCTTTTTAATTTAGTGCTTTGAATTTTAATTTTTCTTTAGTCACAGTTATAACTTAAGACGATGTTATGGGGCATTTTTTCCTCAAAACACAGGAGGCAATAGGTGTGCATACATGAAAGTCACACACCTGCTGTAATGAGCAGTCCTGTGGCACAACAGAGACTAAAACTGATTAGGTCATGAGCTGAAATATTTACAACAAATGAAGAGAAGCTCAATTTCCCAATTTTATTGCATGAACATATTAACTAGATTTGCATGTTTTCCTTTTGAACTAGATCATCACTATCTGTTACTCTACTTGATCTTTAGTAACAATTCATTGATGAAATGCAGTTAGAGGAAGTTATACATTCCTAGATGCTATATTTTTGCCTGGGCAAAATACAGTAAAATCTGAGAGTTACGAACTCTTTAGGAATGGAAGTTGTTTGTAAACAGCGTTTCCTGTAAGCTAAGCGCTTGGGTAGCCACCCAGGAGCGATTCAAATGCCACCTGGCTGATTAGTACTTGGGTGGAAAAAATTAGAAGAAACATCATTCATAAAGTGTTCAAAACCATCCAATAAGAGGACATGTATAGATTATACTAAAGTGTATGGCTTTCAGCATAAAGAGATTACACATATGAAATTGGAGTTTATAAACGTATTTCCTCCCAAAGCTACCATCTTGAATTTCTGAATCATTTCATGAACCGTATTAAATCAACAACAAATGGTCTGTTATCACTTTAAATACTAACAAAACATGTGGATGCTTTCATGAGCTTTCATGCGCACAGCCCACTCATTCAGCTGACTGGAGCAAAAACGTTCCTTTGCTAGCCAGCAAGTAATCTTAAAATCCTATGTGATTTGTTCCCTTCTTTCCTCAATGAGATATCAGATATAGATTGGCCACAGGCCATTTGACAGGAAATCAATTTACTAGGCTTTTTTTTTTTATGGAACTAGTATTGCTGAGCTATTTGTTAGGCAGCATATACCAAACCCTGATTTATGGACTACAGAATGAAAAGTTAATGATGCTTCATTAATGACCACCATGCATCTACCTTTTGAACCACAATGGCATAATAATGATTGATTTGTGCTCCCTGGAAAATATTAATTCAAACTTTAAGGATTAGTTTAAAAGATATTGTTGACCAAGCTTTAGACCATTTTAAAGGGCTAAAGCATTCAACGTTATCTCATGTCTTTTGCAAACAAAAATTGATTCACAGAAAGTCAGAAGATACAATTAATTAAAATTGGCACAATTCTCATTTTCACATAGGCCCTTCTGTGCTGTTCTGCCTGCCAAAGGCAGTGTAAAGTGGTTCTAATATATATCAGATTAAAGTTCTATAAGTCCTACACGATAAATCAGTTGCAACTTATAGCTTTCTAATTTTACACATTTATAAGTCATATATATTATCACTTCTCATTCTTTAATAGAGAGTTTTGCCTATCAGCGGATTATCAGTATGGATACTGATACTATCTAATTTCCTGAAAGTATGTAATAGCAACATTTTAAGAAAAACTTATTAAAGAAGATTAAACAACTGCTCACCCAGACTGGGCATCTGATCTGGAAACCAACTGAATGCAATACATTCATATATTGAAATCCAGGAAGCAGGCATATATCTCTGCAATAGATGCATTTCTAAGACATGCTTTAGAGTCTACTTTAGACCTATGCCCTAAAGCAGGGGTGGGCAAATAATGGCCCATGGGCCAGATTTGGTTTGTCAGCATTAGCCCTGGGCAGCTTCCCCACTACTATATTTATCGGTGCCTCCACAGATATGGGTGATAGCAGCTTCCATTGGCTGTGGATCACCATCCCCAACCAATTGGAGCTGCGGGAAGCAGGTATCTTGGTCTGCACCACTTCCTGCCACTCCCATTGGCCATGAATGGCAATCAGTGGCCAATGGCCGCTTCAATCACCAGTAACTGCAGAAACGTAGGTAAATATAGCAGTGGTAGCTCATCAGTGGCTAACTATGGTAAACCATCACCATTTTATTGCCCACCCTTGCTCTAAAAACTTCTAGCATCCTCAAGGTCATAATTATTTGTATGCATGTTTTAATCCACCTACATTTTCTCCAAACCCACTTCTAACAGGAATGGATATGCAACTGATAGATCTAAGCAATAAAACTGATGAGCCCATGACAGAGCTATATCATTCTCATCATCATCTGGATCTTGTCCTGTTCAATTTTCCTGATGATTCTCTTAATCAGAGGTAGAGGGAGAAATGTATTTAATTAAATTATATTATTATTATCACTATTATTATTATTCATTTGAGTTCTAGTAGCACATAGAGGCCAACCTGATTTGGGAAACACTGTGCTAGGCATTGTACAAATACTGAGAAAATGACACACAGCACCATTTACAGACACATTTCTGTAAGCAATCAGGAGGATAAAAAGATGATCCTTGATGCTGGAATATGAATGGTAACCTCCTTTCGCACATGATAAATAGTGTCTTTCACATTTTCCAACGTCTTCTCTGTCTGGTCAATAGTAGGTGTGGCCTTCAAAAGACAAATTCTTGACATTCAGCCAAACCTTTTAAGAAATACTTTTATCCAGGACATTCTACTCAGGAAGACAGAAGCTGAAACAGAGCATGGTGTATCAGAGGCATCATAAGTCACATGAAGAGCAAGTTTGACCACAGCTGTTTTCCTCTCGTTCTTTCCACACCTTAGCGAGCTATTTCAAGATGGGGGGACACCTTTTCCAAAAGAGGAAGTTCTATTTTGACATTATAGCCTAGTAACTGTAGTCTTCATTTGAAGGGTGGCCAAAGAATATTACTCTCCTCAAAGGTCTGTTCTCCATTAAAAAAGTAATCCTGATACAGGCTGAATATAAAATGTTCATACTTGCCAGGACATTCAGAAATAGCTGTGACTGAGAAGAACTGTGAAAGGGGTCTTTTGTTGGATTCAGAAGATCACCATTTATAGTAACAGCCACTCTGACTCCTGATCTGAAACTTCAAGATGTCAGACAACTGGTGGAAATTCTTCTGTATTATTAACACTTGTTCACCAGGTCGTCTGCTATTTTTTGCTGGAAATTATGGAAGTCTTTCAAAGGTAATTACAAAATTATTTCAATCTCAGCTGCTAGAGAACCCTGAAATAACCCTTATTTTGATTAGTGATAGAAATGTAGCCATGTTAGTCTGGTGTAGCTGAAGCAAAATACAGGACTATGTAGCACTTTAAAGACTAACAAGATGGTTTATTAGATGATGAGCTTTCGTGGGCCAGATCCACTTCCTCAGATCAAATAGTGGAAGAAAATAGTCACAACCATATATAACAAAGGATACAATTAAAAAAAAAGAACACATATGAAAAGGACAAATCTAAAATTTGATTTGTCCTTTTCATATGTGTTTTTTTTTTAATTGTATCCTTTGGTATATATGGTTGTGACTATTTTCTTCCACTATTTGATCTGAGGAAGTGGGTCTGGCCCACGAAAACTCATCATCTAATAAACCATCTTGTTAGTCTTTAAAGTGCTACATAGTCCTGTATTTTGCTTCCTTATTTTGATTATCTTCACCCTCAACAGAAGAGATTTCTCTAGGGTAGTGTAAAGCACACTTTTTTTGATGGATGCCCTTCTGAAACTGGTGGACGGCCACAAAACTTAAGTAAAAAAAAAAAAAGTCAAGTCAAGTAAAAAAAAAAAAAAAGGCTGAGTGGCACATGTCTATGCCTAAAATGAGGAGATCTAGCACTTGTCCCATATGAAAAAGATGTACTGCTTGATATGGACTAATATGGAGAAGCTACCAATTGGGGAAATGGAAGATGAGTTTAAGCTCCTGCAGAAACTAACATACCTTCAGAATGTCCTTTCACAGAAGTCTATGCAACAGATTATTGGGGTCAAGGACAAGCCCAAAAATAATTCTCTAATGCCACACAAACAGCAGTGAGACCCGCACCTTATGAACTCCCCATGGAAGCCATTGCTCTAGGGCACTGTCCATGCATCTAGTTTGTCTAGAAGTTTCTGATTAAGTTAAATGGGAGAGGAAGGGGAAAGGGCAATGTTATGCCAATACCCTCTTCTTAGCAGCAGTGGGTTATGGTTATTCTTTTCTTGGGTAGGCCATCAACACTGAAGTGGAAGGAAACTAAGCAAATATTAGTGAAGCCTCTTGACTGAGTCTAACAAGACTGATATCAACACTGATAAGCATACTTCCCTGTCTTACAGAAGGATTTTGAAGAAGTCAGCAATAACTGATATTAATGATTTATTGCATGGGTTCCCAAACTGGGGGGGCATGCGGGCATGAAGAAATTCCAGGGAGGGCGTGAGGCAACCCAGCCCCCCTCCCTAAGTTTTGCTGCTATTTTTGTTTTTCAGTTCCTTTTTTTTTCTTGCTCAACAAGTTTTGCTGCTATTGGGCAGGAGGGCGTGCGAGTTTCTCAAAATTCAAAATGGGGACATGATACCAAAAAGTTTGGGAACCACTGATTTATTGTAAGACATTGGTGCTAAGTAGTCATCCCAGTTACAAATGACTAGTCTCTTTCAAACTTGCTACCCCTAACAGCCTTCCCTAGCAGGATAAGTCTAATGACTGATACCCAGTATTTTAGGGATAGGAATTAAGAGCCACACCAATCATAATAAGGAAAAATATCTTCTATAGACAATGAAGGACAAGGAATTAGGTCCACAACAAGCAACTTCCTCTAACAAGTTATGCAACACTCGAACCTAAGCTTCTTTCTGGGACTAGTCATGTCAGTTGTGGGGCCAAGAACTAAAGGTGATGAGCCTACACTGAATTGGACAGGGAATGAAAATCAACTCTAGTGACTACACAACTAAACTAAACTTATCTTACTCCAATTATAAATAAGAAATGACATACAAAGGGATTTTTTAAATAAGATAAAGCACTGACAAAAGGGCGAGGTCAGCATTCTCTTTAATTTACCCTCAGGCAGTTGTGTTGCCTTTCACACCATTATTTTGAGTCATTCTGCCTGGATACCCCAGACTGCATTCAAAGAGTTTATATTTCTCTAATAACAGCACTTTAAGGAAAACATTAGTAACAACTGCTAGAATTGGGCAATATTTTGTGTTGTGCATTGTGTAATTAAAATGCCCAAAACAGATTTAATAACCAAAAAAACCTGTGAAACAACAATTACTATATGTACAAAAAAGTCTCCCTGAGGAGCAATTGCTCAAAATCATTTTCTTTCAAATACAATTGAATTCAGGTGACAATGTACATTATGAAGTAACAGTATGGAAGCAAAGAGTAATTAAATTATATCAATGAGAATAAAAGGCATCTGAAACTACAAGACTGCTTCACCAATGAAATTTGTGCAAGCATACTGTAATGTACAAAGATTCTATGCAGCATTATTTCAGGAGAAATTCCCATTGCATCAAATGGAAATTTAAGCTGGGTAAGGCATGCTAAAATAGGGCCCTAAAGAATTTTCTTGGAATTCTTATTTTTAAAATGTTTCCTTAAGAATCACTCATATATTGTGTTTCTATCTCACACATAACTTTTTGCTATTCTATCATATGTTTGACTTGAAATGTTACTGTTAAGTACTACCATGATCTTTTAGGTTGCGAAGAACCACAGCTGGAAGGCTATAAGACTGCCACCCTTTTACTAACGATGCCTCTATTTTCTTAACGTTGGCCCTGAACATGAGCGTAGGTACTCTCAGAAGCAGATCAAGAGGCAGCAAAGCTGAAGAAATAAAAGAGGGAGAAACTGTATATGTAACTAAAAAGTTGGAAATAGTAAGATTAATTTCACTGAAAGTCTGGTTGACAAATATGTAATTACCTGGTCTTGGTCTTGATCCTAGGCCTCCAATATAATCCCTATAAAACAGAAGCAAGTTTGATATTGTCTTGTTTCAAATAAAAGATTCTAGGAAAAATAAAAAGTCCTTTATTCCTTTCACATGCTCCCCTCATAATCTCCACGGGTATGTCTACACTACAGCACTAATTCAAACTAGCTTAATTCGAATTAGTTAATTCCAACTAAGCTAATTCGAATTAGTGCATCTAGACCTAAAAACTAATTTGAATTAGCATTTTGCTAATTCGAAATAGCTGGTCCACATTGAGTGGACCCTGAACCGAAATTAAGGCTGGCCGGAACAAGTGCCGGCAGGGCATCAGGTTAGGACTTAGAGTGTGGAGCTGCTGCCTCAGGCTAGCCGAGGGCTGTGGTTATAGGGACCTGACCCCCACCCCGGACAGACAGTTCTCAGGGTTCCCCGCTTGCTTGTCTACCACGATGAGGGACAGCAAAGCAGTCCTGTCTTGGAGTGCCCTGAGTGCCTGCACTCGGCACATCACAGCACTCGGCCATCAGCCCGGCTGCCCTTGCCGCAGGCTGCCATCCGGGGGCGGGGTCAATCGGGGGGCTGTCAGGATCCAGGAGGCCCTGCAGGAGAGCTTCCACCGAAAGAAGCCCACAGAGCCACCCCAGTCCTCCCCATCGGAGGCTCGTGCCCCATTCCTCCCTCACCTCCTTCCATTTACCCCTTCCTAGCCCCCCTTCCTGATGTAAAAAATAAAGGACACGTGTTCAAAAATAGAAACTCTCTTTATTTAACAAAATGGGGAGGGGGAGGAATTAACCTCTGGGGAGACTGGAAAAAGGAGGTGGGAGAGGGGAAGAGAGAGGGTGAAAGAGGGGAGAGGGAAACCTGGGAGGAGGGAGCTGGAAGGGGGAAGCCAGGGGAAGAAGGAGGAGGGGAAGTATCAAACTATGATACACCCACATCTTCAGTACTTTGTACAGATGTGGTCTCCTCACCTCAAAAAAGATATTTTGGCCTTGGAAAGCGTTCAGAAAAGGGCAACTACAATGATTAGGGGTTTGGAACAGGACCCATATGAAGAAAGGCTAAAGAGACTGGGACTTTACAGCTTAGAAAAGAGGAGACTGAGGGGGATATGACAGAGGTCTATAAAATCATGAGTGGTGTGGAGAGGGTGAATAAAGAAAAGTTCTTCATTAGTTCCCATAATAGAAGGACTGGAGGACACCAAATGAAATGAATGGACAGCAGGTTTAAAACGAATAAGAGAAAGTTATTCACACAGCACACACTCAACCTGTGGAACTCCTTGCCACAGGAGACTGTGAAGGCTAGAACTATAAAAGAGTTTAAAGAGACGTTAGATAAATTCATGGAGGTGCTATGAGCCGGGGGGTAGGAAAGGTGTCCCTGGCCTCTGTTTGTGGAAGGGTGGAGATGGATGGCATGAGACAAATCGCTTGGTCATTGTCTTCGGTCCATCCCCTCTGTGGTACCTGGTGTTGGCCGCCGTTGGCAGACAGGCTACTGGGCTAGATGGACTTTGGTCTGACCCAGTATGGCCGTTCTTATGTTCTTATGTTCTAAGCTCAGGGCTCAGGGTCAGGGGTCTCACTGGTCCAACTTGATTTTCATGCAAACCTGCTCCTGGTTTGCATGTGGCCTTTGGGGGCCAGGCTGGCAGTTATCCAGCCCTAGACGGCAGCATTCCTGTGCCTAGTGCGGAGGTCGTGGACTTTGGAGGCTTCCCCCCAAACATCAATGAGGTCCACGATCCCCGCACTAGACCAGGCAGATGCCTGCTTCTTGCAGCCCCGGGCAGGCTCCTGGGAGCTGTCAGTCTGGTCCTGGGAAGAGGCGGAGGGCTGGGTGGCAGTGGGTGGCTAGCTCATCCCGTGCCAGGTGCAGGGTCTGCTGGCTGGGTGCTGGCAAGCTTGCAACTGGCACGGGCACTGTAGCCAGACCGTGCCCCTTTAAGTACTCCAGGGACGGGAGCGGGGCAGAAAAGTTTCCCTGGTTTGGCCCAGAGTGACCACCAGGGCAACCTGGGAAGGGCTAGCCTCCAACTAGTTCGAATTAAGAGGCTACACAGCCCTTAATTCGAACTACTTAATTTGAACTAGGTGTTAGTCCTTGTAGAATGAGGTTTACCTAGTTCGAATTAAGCGCTCCACTATTTTGAATTTAATTTGAACTAGCGGTTTGCATGTGTAGCCGCTGTTAAAGTTAATTCGAACTAACGGCTCTGAGTTCGAATTGACTTTGTAGTGTAGACATACCCCACCTTCCCATCTATTTCTCCACAATATTTGGCACAGTCCAACAACTTCAGATATGAGACCAGGAATGAATATTTTAAAATAATTTTGAACATTTCACTGTAGACATGTGAATATATCTCTGTGCAAGTGATCCTGGCCATAGTCACAGGTAAAGAAAATGAGGCTGTGATTGGAGAAAAGACAGTGTTAAAAGAAAGAACATATTGGATAAGGTACATGTACTATTTTGCAGAGCTTTTCTATTACCTGGTCCAAACAAAACGAAAAAGACCCACAAAACCACAAACAGCAACTGACTTGCTTCAGCAGGGAATAAATACAAAAACCCTTAATTTACAAAGCTTCTGGCAAGAAGTAGACAGGAATGACAACATCAGGTGTTTAAAATCATGAGTCCCGTTCCAAAAAACCCATGAAACTATTGTGTTTATTTGCCTTTTGATTTTTGAGCCTTTAATGTGTGACAAAAGAGTGTTAGATCTAGATCTTCAGTGTTTAAAACCTTCTCTAATCCACTAGATGGTCTCAACTTTTTTCCTCAATATAGCTCAACATATTTTATATAGGTGGGTAAGTATTAGCTTCATTTCACTATGGTGAATATAAGCAACAGAAAATTTGTATTGATGGCATGCTTGTCTAATGGATAAAAGGTATTAGTTGATCTTAGTTTACTCCAGGTTTTAACAAAAACTTTGTATATGCTCTTGAGTAAATTGCATAACCTTTTTATGCCTCATTTATTCCACTGTGAAAAGGAAGCAACAGTGTTGATATCTCAACACTGGCCTATTTTTCAACCAGTTCTAGCTGGAACTGACTGACATAAAGGTGCCCAGTGATAAAATTACACTGGTTTAACTAAATCAATGTAATGCCACACCGTTAGTTAAACCGCTGCAACTTCTATGCATAGAAAATCCATAACGATATGTTGATAGTAAAGTTTTTAACTAGCTTGAGATAATTAACATGTTTACAGACACTCCCCAAACGTTTCATCCAGGACAACTGGGAAAAATTATTTGTGGAATATCCACACTGGAATTCAAAATAACAATGACCGAACCCTGTTAACTTTTTGAAAACAAAATTTGAACATACCTTGTCTGAGGTTGTCTTTCAGAAGCACTGAAACTTCGTTTAATTATACCTGAAACAAATGTACAAAACCTATATTTACTGTACTGAAAGAATCGTATAGAAATAAATATAATCAGTTTCCCAGCAGATATGATGTGCCAAAATCTTAAACTCCCTTTTCCCCTTTAGGTTGAAATCTAAACTTCAAAAATACAAGCAGTGCATAAAGAGTTGGTGACCTTGAACAACAAATTTTAGTATTGAGTCTCCCTGTGACTCATCAAGGATCTGCCTGCATCATAACCATGGACTCACTTCTACTAAGACCACTGGATCATTCACTTGCTTAATGCTAATCATGTATGAAAGTCCTTGCAAGACTGGAGCCTTAAGATGTATCTCTTTCCTGACAGAAAAAGTACTATCTTTCAGAAAGAAAATTTTCAGTTTTCATGGCACAATGTAAAATATCAAACTTATATTTAATTGCTAGTATCAATTAAACAATAGTCTATACAAATTTACAAATGTCTTAGTACACAACAGCAGGTAATAAATATAAAAATTTAAATTGCCACAATTTTTTTAGCTTTTAACTTTTTAGCTTTTAACTAATTCTGTCATTCTTGTGTAGAAGAGTAGCCCCTTGCTTTTCAAATAGTCCCACTGATTTACAGACATGGAAACTAAGGTGCAATGAGGTTAATTGACTTACTTACAATCATGCAATGAATCAGTAGGGGAGCTAAAACAGAACCCAGACTCTCTGTTCTGTTCTCTAACCACTAAACCAAGCAGTCTCCTCATCAAGTCTGGAGTATTCATTCATATAGTTCCTCAATACATCTAGAGGGGGGTAATCCCTCATAATCTTCACTATGTATTCAGTTAGAAGCCATGACCAAAAAAATCCTATAAAACTGTTCTATTGATGATAATCTATCTACTGCTCCACAAACCATTTCAATTGCATGTTTTGAACAGTCTTTTACTCCCATTTTATGTTTGAAGGCAGACTGTATCTGTACATTCAGAATACAGAAATATTTCATCCTATCAAAGATCAGCTTAATAGCAAAATCTAAACAAGTCTTCACCATTTTTTCTTTTCAGATATCATGTCTGGATACAGGATATTCTACCTTTATCTGTGGTATCTATATTTTCACTATTGGTAATAACCATGGAAGTATTATCATCAATTGGGAATAGCAGCATTTAATTACTCAGCCAAGACTGTACTAAACATTCTTGCACTGCATCTTACACTAGTCTTATACCCTTGCTAGTGCTAGGGGAGCTGCCTCAGCCTTCAAAACTGAATAAATGTCTGAGTGACTCGAATCCTTTTCAATGAGGCTGAAGCACATCTCAAGATGCGAGTTAAAATGTGCTTCATTATAGCCTCAGAGGTTTTCTTCCCTTTTCAAGTTTCTCTGGCAATAATGAAAAGTTAGTGGAGTTTGTCATCTTTCATGTGGATTTCAGTTTAAGACAAATTATAAAAACAAAACCTTTCTTTTATTTAGGTCAGAGCTGACAATAAAAAGTCATGCCTCTCTCTTGTTTTCCCTGTTGATGTTGTACACAGCAGAACAGGTACACTTGCAGCATGGTTCTTGGCTCAAAGAATAGATAAATGATGCATCTACAAATGAGCTATATTCTCTTTCATGAGCCAAGAAATAAAAGATAGAATACTTCGGCTGCAAATAGATTTTATAGTGATATTTAAGACTGCGAAGAGACTTTCTAAAGAACAAATCAACATCTATTGAGCCCTGAGTTTGATGTAGACGTTGGGGCACTACTGAAGTACAAATAACAACAAGAGAGCCACAAAGCTCAGTACAGGTTGGACCTCTCTGATCCGGCATCATTAGGACCCGACCGGTCCTGAACAAGAGAATTTGCCAGACCCAGAGAAGGTCTCCTGCCACTAGCCCCCCGAAGCCCATCACCTGCTGCTGATAGGCTCCACCCCACACAACCCCAGCCTGGTCCTGCACAGCTGGAGGGCTCTGGCTGCGGTTCCATGATGCACCCGCCAGGCTGCCGACTTTGATGTCCCGTCCGGATGACCCTCTTGCCCTTAGGCTCCCAGGTTCTCTGCTCCAGAAGCATCCATGGTCTTGCTGGCCCACAAATGTTGCCGGACCAGAAAGTCCTGGATTTTGATAGAACCTGTATCATGTGATGTTAACAGGACATCTTGCAATCAGTGTATCACAGCCCCGATTAAGAAATTTAGAGTGCTTCCTGTGTCAACGACATCCTTCTGAAATGTAAAAAACATTGAGTGGAATGGCTCCTCTTTTAGTTATGGAAGCCGATACAGTAACAGCAATCCACAGTGGTAGTGCAGTTTTGAATGACACTGGGATAACATAGGTCGGGTAGGGATTTTGGATAGTAGCCTCAAGGACATGGTTGTAACAGAGTACAACGGGTTTGGGAAATATATAAAAACAATTAGGGTTGATTTTGGAGCCAGTTTTGTTCAAAATGTTTTTTAATGACCTGGATGAGGGGATAGATTGCACCTTCAGCAAGTTTGCAGATGACACTAAGCTAATGGAAGAGGTAGATATGCTGGAGGGTAGGAATACCTGGACAAACTGGAGGACTGGGCCAAAAGAAATCTGATGAGGTTCAGTAAGGACAAGTGCAGAGTCCTGCAGTTGAGAGAGAAGAATCTACAGGATGGGACCAACTGGCTAAGCAACAGTTTTGCAGAAAATAATCTGGGGATTACAGTGGATGAGAAGCTGGATATGAGTCAACAGTGTGCCCTTGTAGCCAAGAAGACTAACAGCATATTGGGGTGCATTAATAAGAGCACTGCTAGCAGATTTAGGAAAGTGATTATTCCCCTTAATTCGGCACCAGTGAGGCCACATCTGGAGTATCAGTATTCCAGTTCTGGGCCCCCTATTAAAGAAAGGATGTGGATTTCCACCACATTCAGCTTCCCACCCACTCCTACTGGTCTAATTTTCAGACACAGCCACTTAACCAGAGCATCATACTTTGTTTGGGTGTTCAAATGAACAGTTATCAGTAATATCCAGCTTTGCCAAATAGGTTAAATGCGTAAATACTAATTTGAAATCTCAGTTGGAAAATTAGGTTATATAATTTGGGGATTCTGTCCTTAAAAGACAGGTCTCTGAGAATCTGACAAACATACACAGACACCAGATAACCACCAAACCCCCAAGAAATGTTGATATTTTTGCCCCATGGCCATATTTTAAATACAAATGTTTGCAAAGACCACTCCTGTACTTCTACAGAGCTCTAGATTGTCATCTGTAAGAACCATAATTTCCCTTCAAAATCCTTCTTAGACATCTGGTCTGAGAATCAAGTTGGTAAAAATGATCTCCCATCCATACAATTTCCAGAGGGTATGTCTACACTAGCCCCCTTGTTCGAACTAGGGAGGCTAACGTAGGCATTCGAACTTGCAAATGAAGCCCAGGATTTAAATATGTTAAATATTTGCATGTTAAGGACTTAGTTCGAATTACCATTTAACTGCCGCGCGTAGTCACGGGCAGTTAGTCCGGACTAGTGGCATTTAAAAATGGCGACCGGACGGGAACATGCAAATAAAGCCCAGGATACTTAAATCCCGGGCTTCATTTGCAAGTTCGAATGCCTATGTTAGCCTCTCTAGTTCGAATGAGGGGGCTAGTGTAGACATACCCAGAGACAACAAGGAAAGTTGTAATGTTTTAAAATCAACAATGGCAATCTTTTTTTAAAAAAGTGCAAACAGCCAAAAGAGTTTGAATCATGCTTCAACCCAAGTAATATTTTATATTCTGTTTTCAAGCATCTGTACAGTATGAAGCTGAGTCTACACTATGTTCTTTTTTCAGAAAAAGCTACGCAAATTGCACTTTGCAATTTGCATAGCTTTTTCCGATTGCTTTTCCAGAAGAGGCTTTTCAGCCATTTGGCCCTGTCTAGATGGGGCCAAATGGCGGGAAAACCTCCTCTTTTGGAGGGGCCCTTATTCCTCCTAGAACAAGGTATATAGGTCTCCCTGAAAGAGCATGTTTGCTCTTCCGCAAAAAAAAGTGGAAGAGCAAATGCACACCCTGAATGCGGCGGAGTTTTTCTGGAATACCAGAGGTATCCTGGAAAAACCCCGCACTCTAGACATACCCTCAGGCCGTGTCCAGACTCAGGGGTTTTTTCGGGAAAAGTAGCCTTTTCCCGAAAAAACTTCCCCTGCGTCCAGACTCAAGCCGCGTTCTTTCGAAATTATTTCGAAAGAACGCGGCTTTTCTTTTGATGGCGGTAAACCTCATTTCACGAGGAAGAACGCCTTCTTTCGAAAGTTCCTCTTTCGAAAGAAGGCGTTCTTCAATGTAAAGAGGCCGTCTTCGAAAGAGAGCATCCAGACTCGCTGGGTGCTCTCTTTCGAAAAAGCGGATTTCTCTTTCGAAAGATCCGCCTGCAGTCTAGATGCGATCTTTTGAAAGAGGCTCTTTCGAAAGCATCTTTCGAAAGAGCCTCTTTCGAAAGAAGCCTGCAGTCTAGACATAGCCTGAGTGAGGAACCTGAGCAATGGTCTTAATATTGGAAATTTGTTCTACAGCCTTCATTTCTAATTTCTAAGTGTACTTGGCTGTCCTAAAGTAGCATTTATGACAAATTATGACAGCATGATCCCTAGCATCTTTAAAGAAGCAGCCAAAGTCAAGTAAAGGAACAGCCATATTTACTGATCTGAATTGGGACCAAGTGTCCAATTTCAGTGGTGACTGATTTGTTATTACTCAAGCTAAACAGGGTGAATAGAGTAAAATGTCATAAGATAAAAGACCTAACATCACAGAGAATATAAGAGGAGAGGAACCTGTAAAAAGAATATCAAATGCAATTAGTGTCAAACAGTTGAAGTAAAAGTAAGGTTATTTAGAAGAACCCAAATAACAATTAGGTTGGAGATTTTTCTGTTTTTCTTATTTCATTTTTCTATTTGCTCATTGCTGCAGCATTGCCTACAAATTAAGTGCATTTACACTTAAATATAAGCAACTAAGAATGACTAAGATAAAAAGGCAGTTGTGGACAGTTTATGTATTATAATGATTAAAACATTCACAATAAAAGATGTATACCTAGCATCACACAGGTCTCTTTCTGGCTGTTTCCTACACACACACCAGTTGTGTCTTTTATCTTTTCAGACTCTTCAAGACAAAAATTATGTTTTACAATATGTCACTGGCACCCAACACATTTTGGGCATTGCCAACACAAATAATAATCATATCCAGCCTACTTGAATTTTAGGACTGCAGTAGGATGGTCCCTGAGAGTCTTTTGTGACCTCAGTAACTAAAACCATGACAACTCCAGGTGCTTTTTATCACCTCTGGGATATACTGTATTGTATTAGGCAGGCCACAACCTGGAGCAGTGGTGGGCAGCCTGTGGCCCGAGGGACACATGTGGCCTGTTAGACTTCCACGTGTGGTCCAAGAGTAATTTTGTTTACAGTTGTTTATGTGCAGGGTTGCCAGATGCTGCATGTTTCTATCCACGTCATTTTTATCTGACTAAGAGGGATGCCACTGTCAGGGCTGGTGGCTCCTGGCCCTGCAGAGCTGCCAGCCCCCACACTCATGAGGCTGCTGGTTAACCAGTTACTGGTAAGCATCATCTGGTCTGGGTTATGCTTACTGGTAACTGGATTATTGGTTACCTGTTCACAGACCCAATCCGGAGACTATCTTGGTTACAACAGCCTTGTGGCTCACTGTGGAAAAGGAGGGCCACTCAGGCAGCCCTCTCATTAGCCTATGTTCTTCATCGCTAATCTGGAGTGTTATTTACATATTCTGTAGTCAGTATCCAACATACCCAGTCTTCTTTTGGGGACCAGTACAGCATGAGCAGCAGCCGTTCCTGCCTATGCCTACTTCATTCAGGCTTCCTTCTCTCTTCCTTAGCATTTCCTATGCCTACTTCTTTCTTTCTTCTTTGGCATTTCCTTCCCGCCTGGTTACAGAGTTCTAGCTACTGGAGCTACTTCCACCCAACTATCTATTCAGCTGTACTTCTTCTGAAGCAATTAGAACCCTCTGCCAAATGCTTTTCTTTCAATCAATTAATTGGGTTCACATTAATGTACACTGGTGACTGACAGGGTGATAAGTCAACTCCTGAGTCAGCACATGTAGTTATACGGTGCCATATATCTTTAAGTAAATAGACATCTTCAGTAAGCAAAAACAATTACCACAGCATATAAGTTGTGGGCTTTTTTGCATGGGGCAAACCTGAAGTCATTAAGAGAATCTGTCTTGTAAAGTTAAAAATAACTGCACTACTAGCTCAGTCTCCTTCTTATAACTGTTAAATTCAGTTCTACCTCCACAGATATTTTTTAAAAGGGCATCAAATATGTAATTAAATATATCTTGATATTTCCTGGCCCATGATCAGGATAAATATTCTGTATTATACTTATCCTGAATATATCCTATATCCCATAGAACACTTTGGCATGGAACACATTTTTGCAAAAGATCTATATGTTTCAAACATGGAGGAGAAGAAAAAACCTATAAAGAAATAGAGTGAGTGATGTCAAGAATTCCTGGGTGCTGTTATTCCCTTGTTAAGTAGCAATGCATGCTAACTAACTGGGAATGATACACAATCACGATCATTAGAAGTGGATGGAAAACAGTTTTACCTGTCATATGAAAAATTCCTTTTCTCAAATCAGGATAAAAAACTCAAAATCTTAAAAATGTTAACAAAAACAAAATTCTGGAAGGAAAAAACCTGGATCCAGTCCATTTAAATATATTTAAATAAATAAAACTACCCTTAGCTTAAATTTTGAAATAAAAAGTTATTCTGATCCAGAAACTCCCCCCAGAAAAACCAACTTTTTATTTAGAAAATGTCAAAATTAAAGGTTTGAACAATTTCAAATTTCAATCTCAAACTCAACCATTTTCCAAGAATGCTTTCAGTTTAAAAGCTTCAGGGGGTAGCTGAGTTAGTCTGTAACAGGAAAAATGTAAAAAATCAACAAATAGTCTGGTAGCACTTTAAAGACTAACAAAACATGTAGATGGTATCATGAGCTTTCGTGGGCACAGCCCACTTCTTCAGATGATATTCCATTTTCTGTTGAAAAGCATGTCATCTAAAATTCCTAATAGCTCTAATAAATATTCTACAAGTATCAGGCAATTAAAATAAACAAAGTTACCTTTATTTTGATATTCCTGGCCCATTCAGCATTAAGTAGAAACCACAGGTGATCTAAAATGTGCTATTTATGTAATTTTTTTTTTCTTTAAGTAACCAAGCAGTGGTTTTGTACCAGTTACAAACTTTCTTTGTGGAGAAATGTATGATAAATTTTTGAATTTCTGACTAAAATTAATAGATTTAAGAGGAACTGATGGATTCTTACCCCATTCGGCTCTTCTGTATGAGCTGAAACCTGGCAAAGAGCTATTTAACCATTAGCAAATGAATATATTTTGTTGGTGTGCAAATCACAGCTCAAGAAAAATGAATGACAATTTATTTATTATACAACAGGATATTTTTAAGGATAGGATACCACTTATAGGCCAGAATGGATAATGACTCCTCATTTATTTGAAAGCACTGCATAAATGACAACTTCACGTGGAGGCTGCTAACTTCTCCAAAATGTATTAGGGGATTTTGAAGAGAATTATCCAGTTAGTTATTGTCTCCCCCTCTACTGGCTAGATAATTAAATCAACAAGAAGACACATCAGTCAGTACCTGTGACAGAAGAAAGAAAACCATCTAGTAATTAGCAAAAGACTGGGACTTGTCAGCTTAGAAAAGAGGAGATTAAGGGAGGATATAATAGAGGTCTATAAAATCAGGACAGGGATATGATAGAGGTCTATATACAATCAGGACAGGCATGGAGAAAGTAAATAAAGAAAAGATTTAATAGGTAGCGGGTTTAAAAGAAACAAAAGGAAGTTTTTTTCTTCATGAAGTGCACAGTGGAACTCCTTGCCTGAGGATGTTGTGAAGACCAGTACTTTAAAAGGGTTCAAAAAAGAACTAGATAAATTTACGAAGGTTAGGTCAATCAATACTTATTAGCCAGAATGGGTAGGAATGGTGTCCCTAGTCTCTGCTTATCAAGGGCTGGAAATGGATGACAAGAGAGAGATCACTGGATGATTCCCTCTTCTGTTCACTCCCTCTGGGGCACCTAGCATTGACCATTGTTTGAAGACAGGATACTGGGCTTAATGGACCTTTGGTCTGAGCCAGTATGGCCATTCTGATGTTCTTATGTTGCCCTGGAATAACCTTATCAAAACAGAAATATTATGAATGGTTCTTGAAGCCTGGAATAAAACCCTACAAAGAATCTTCAGCCAAATACATTTCCTCCACTTTTCAAAGTTCATAAAGAGGTAGTCAGGAATTTTCCATCTGGATGATATTTTAATGGTACATGTAGTTTCTACAAGACTGAAATATTCTGCAGGAAAATTGAGATTTCATACAAATATTTTTTATTTTCTGTTGGGAAAAATGAAAAAAATATACTGTTTCAGGAAAGTTTGACCCCAAAATTGAAATATTTTGGTTTCTGAAAAAACCCGAAAAGCTTAATTTTGAGTCAGTTTAACATGAAACTATATTTCCCTATGGTGGGTAATTGTCTTGTTAGAATGGAAGTTTGGATGACTCAGAGCCTCATTCCCTGCTATTGACCTAGTTGTCTGGTCAGACTACATCTCCCAATGTAATACAGTTTCCCCTCTTACTGAGCAGAATGGTGTATGGAAATGATTTGTTTGCAGGTACATCTTGGAAGATATAGTCCAGCAAGTGAGCCTATAAGGGAGAATAGGGTTATCAGCTGTAACTCCTATGATGCAATGCACTACCACAGGGAAACACAGTTTAATGTGGAATTGAACAGAAACTAAGTATTTTGAACCAGTTCAACAAACTGAAATGATTATTTTGCAAATATTTAAATACTTTGTTTAGATCAGAAATGATTAATCAAATTCTTTTGGCATTTCTTAAGCAAAACTTCTGGAACTTTTCACTTCGTGAAAAAAAATTGTTTCAATTTTTCATCTTGATTCAGGACAAAAACAAATATTTTGAAATATTGGAATTTCCTGTGAGTTCAGTGGTATTATTAAGCTTTTCCATATCATGATCCCCTTTTCTACCTCAAGATGGTTATAGGATCTCTTCCAATTTAACATCAAAATGTTGGCAACCTCCAAACTCCTGCTTCTGACACAGAGATTGAGACCCCAGTTGGTAATATGACAGCTAAAAATCCAGGAAATCTCCAGTAAATCAGCATTTACATGCATACCAAACTAAACTCACCTGTCTTTCAACCATATAACCAAATGTGCATACAGACAACTATACTTCATAACAAACTCCCTTTGATTCCAACATACAACCACACTGCATAATCTAATTCCATACAAACACATCCAAATACATATCCATTCTCTACACTCTTTGGCTGTGTACTATTCCGTTTTCAGTTTTTCCGGAAAAGGAGCGTCTACATTTTCGCGATCGGGGCTTTTTTCTGGAAAAGACTACTGGGCTGTCTACACTGGCCCTTTTCCGGAACAGTGTTCCGGAATAAGGACTTATGCCCGAGCGGGAGCAGAATAGTTTTTCCGGAATAGCGGCTGATTTTGTACCGTAGAGCATCATTGCTATTCCGGAAATTCAAGGGCCAGTGTAGACAGCTCGCAGTTTATTCCGGAAAAGCGGCTGATTTTCCGGAATAAGTGGCCCAGTGTAGACACAGCCCTTCTGTTGATCTAAAATAGACCTTTTATTCTTCCAGTCAATCTCACCATTGTTGTACAAAACCTACTCTGCAGCTCCAAATGAAGTAGCCTTCTCAGAGCTTTCTTATTTTTCAAAACTGAAAGCTTATCTTTTCTCCATTGCTTATACAATATTTCAATTCTCTATTAATTTGCTTTTTAAAAGAGTGGTCAGTATATCCATCTATCATAAGAAAGATGTTATATAAAATAAAACAGCATTATATTGTAGCATAAGAAAGGCACCACTGAGGAAAGTTTCTCCTAGTTTTCTTTTACTTGAGACCTTTACCTTCTTAACAGCTGGCGAACTTGCAATTAATCAAAAAGTCCCCAAATATTACCGAACAACTCAGATGTTTTACTGTTAGGAAGCAGTATATTGCTTTCATGCTTAAAGAAACTCACCAAATGCAGACTCTTTCAAAGGACTTGAACTGGAGCTGCTGGAATTATCCGATATGTCCAACTCATCATCTAATTCAGAGAAGACATCTGGGTATAAAAATAAAAGCAGAAAGGAAGCTTTCAACCAAGCTCTGAGCAGAATGTTAATGTTCTTGGTGTTTCTTTTGCTATTGACTACCTTTCTCAAAATTTTCTAAAGTGTAGTGGTCATCTGTTAGGATTTCATCACATGTACGGTCTTCATCTTTTCCACTTGTTGGATGAAAGTTTTCAGTGGGAATATCAGTGCTTTCTGAAAATTCACTTTTGAAACTGGCAGCTCCACTACTGCTGCTGCTGAGGCTTGATTTCTCAGAATGCTCCTAACAATGAAAAACAAAGAGAAGGACAAGTGAAGGAAATATTATCAATTTTCCTTTTCATAACAATATCCAAGCTCATTATAAAATCTGAAAATAAAGAGTTATAATTCATAAAAACATTCTTACAGTTCTCAATCATCTGCTTGTCCCTGCTCCCTCATCCTATCAGTTATCCTGCATTTATGGTAAAGTTCTTTACTTAACCAAATTTTTTTTTTACTTTTTATATAAAAAGGGTCATTAAAATTGTATTTTTTTCTCCAAAAATAGATTGCACGGAGTACTGACAAAGTCCGTTTTCACCATATGTGTTCTCTACAAACTAAAAGGGAAACAATGTGAAAATAAGAAACTACAGTGAACGCTTTGTTATCCAGCACTCATGGGGAAGGATGGCTGCTGGTTAATTTAATATGCCAGATACTCAAGCAAAGTGTTAGGCAGCTGGATGTAGGCTGGGGGGAAAGAGGAGCCTGATGATGACATCGTATGGCAGTGCCAGAGGCAAGCTGAGGGGGAAGAAGGCATCTACTCATGATGTTAATCAGCAGTGCTGCAATGCCAGTTAACCAAAGTTTTCCGGTTAACATAGTGAGGATAACAAAGCTTTCACAGTAATGATGAATTGGAAAATAGAAAAATTAGACAAAGACTGATCCCACAGACAACTAAGATGAGAGATTTAACCTCTTTCAGATTGGACAATTAAAAGTAGATAGCTTTCTTGACATAACAAAATGGGTAATAATAATAATCAAGTTTTGTTTAAAAAAAATTAGGTAAGAGACCTTGTGAAGTGGAACCAACCTGATGTTGACTATTATTTCTGACATAAAGCTAAGAAAATTAAGAAACTGGAATACAAACCATAGTGCTGTCATAAGTGTCTCCTGTATGTGGTAAATTTGTCTATAACGAGGAGGTCTTTAATGAATATAAAGTGTTCCAAACATCACTCTGATTGTTTATCAGGGCACATTAGAAAGAGAAGTTACCCTGTGAAGTAATGATGGTTCTTTGAGATACGTGTCCCCATGGGTGCTCCACTCTTGGTGTTGGGCTTGTCCTAGCACTGCAGATCAGACTCCTTTTCTAGCAGTGTCTAGTCAGAATGTGCATGCATGAGAGGGACATGTTCTGTTCGTGCCTTTGGAGTTTGCATGCATGGCCCGGCTCCCCTCAGTTTCTTTGTGTATACCTTCTTGCATGAGGGTGAAGCTGAAGAAGAGGGGAGGAGTGTGGGTTGTGGAGCACCCACGGAGACACCCACCTTGAAAAACTGTCATTACTACACACAGTGAATAACTTCTCTTTCTTCTTTGAGTGATGTCCCCATTGGTACTCCACTGTTGGTGACTATGTAGCGGTACCCTAAAGATGGTAGGTGGGCTTCGGCTAGTCTTATATGCAGATGAAAGGACTGTGTCAGCTACTGCAGAACTTTTGTTCGCTCGTGTAGAGATTGCATAGTGTCTCATGAAAGTATGGTTAGAAGACGAGGTAGCAGCGTGGCAGATAACTTTGAGCAGTACTCCCTTCAGGAAGGCTGTTGATGCTGCCATCACTTGAGTAGAGTGTGTACCCTGGGAGGTGTAGGAAGAGGTCTACCTTGAAGGGAGTAACACTGAATAATGCAGGATGTTATCAATTTTGAAACACATTGTGATGAAAGTGAAATTCCTCTGGAATGCTCTACCAGTGAAACAAATATGTCTGTGAGTTGCAGAACAGCTGTGTGCAGTTTATATAGCATGATAATACCCTTTGGACATCTAGGGTGTATAGAATAGCTTCCTCTCGGGAAGGATACGGCTTTAGGAAGAAGGAAGGAAGAACAACAGGCTTGTTGTTGTGGAAATCTGAACAGACTTTGGTCAGGAAGGTGGGATGGGGTCGAAGGATGAACTTGTCTTTGTGAAATATGGTGTAGGATGGTGATAGTGTGAGTGGCAATATCACTAACTCACCTTGCTGATGTAATGGCCATTAAAAACATCACTTTTACTGTTAGGAGGTTGAACGAGCATTTGGTCATGGGCATAAATGGCAGTCTAGACAGTGCATTAAGAACTAACTCCAAATTCCACATGCGCGGTATAGGTTTACAGAGTGAATTAAGATTATGTAGTCCTTTGAGAAATCTCTTAGAGATAGGGTGAGAAAATATGGAGAATCCATCAGCCGGGGGATGGAACACCATGAGCACAGCTAGATGTACCCTGAGTGATGAATCTGATAAACCTTGTTGTTTCAGGAACATAATGTAGTCAAGGACTATGTGAAGAGGTGCAGCAGATGGCAGAATCCTGTTACTTGCACACCAGGCTGTAAAGCAGTTCCACTTATATAGGTAAGTATTACGAGTGGTCTGCCATCTACTGTGGAGTAAGACTGTCTTAACTTATTGTGAACACCTCTGCACTGCCTCTGAGAATCAGATAGAAACCACACCATCAGATATAATGTTTCCAGTTGCAGGTGAAGAAAGGTGCCTCTTTTCAGTGATAGGAGATATGGGAGGGTCGGAAGTGGGTAAGGAGGCTGGAGAGACATCTGATAGAGATAGGGAAACCAAATCTGCCTGGCCCTCACGGGGGCTATAAGGATGACTAAGGCATTGTCCAACTATCGTGCATGGGACTCTGGGGATAAGCGGGATGGGAAGAAAGGCATAAAGGAGATGAGTATTCCATGAAATAATGAAGGCATCGTCTAGCAATCTGGGTCCCATGCCCACTCTGAAGCAATATTAGGGGCAGTTGGTGTTCTGTAAAGTGGCAAAGAGATGTACAGACAGTCAACCCCTCTGGTGGAAGATGTTGTAGAGGATCCGCTTCTGGATTTCCCACTGGTGGTCCATTGCAAACTGGCGGCTGAGGGTATCCGCAATAGTATGCTAGATTCCAGGTAAGTATGATGCAGTTATGTTGATATTGTTGTGGATACACCAGTTCCACGGTCACAGCGCCTCTGCAGAGAGGGATCAAGAGCGAGCGCCCCCCTGCTGATTGATGTAAAACATCATGGTTTACATTGTCGGTGAGGATGCATACCCTGGGTATGTTAAAGAAAGTGTTTGGAGGCATTGCGCACAGCATGGAGCTCCAGGAGATTGATATGGAGCCCAGATTTGTGGGTGGACCATTTGCCCTGAGCTCAATGATGTTGTAAATGGGTGCCCTAGCCAAGGAGCAAAGCATCTGTGGTGATGTGGTTGAATGGCTGTGCCTGATGGAATGGGACACTGGCAAGGAGGCTGTGTGGATCGTTCCACCATTGTAACGACAAACAAAATCTCTAGGGCAGTGTTTCTCAATTTTTTTAATATATAAAGTACCCCTTTAAAAAAATCATAAGTACCCCCAGTATCTACAGTTTAAGACACACACAATTTTTTTCTACCATTGGAATGAATTTGTTTAAACAACTTAATCATAGCCAGGCGAGTGATGAAATTTTTGGATGCAAAAAGTACAAAAATAATAAAGTGCTGTAAAACTTAAAACAAAAATTCAGTTTTTTCCAAATTTCAGTTGTGTTGATGTACCCCCGAGACTTCTCTTGAGTACTCCTTGAGTGCTCTAGGGAACCGAGATGTGTTTGTACACCTAGTGTTTGGATGGTTTGTAGACAGAGGCAAATCAGTTCTGAAGGCACTAGAAGTACAGGAGTGCATGTTGGATGATGTATGTCAGCAGCCATGTGGCTCATGAGATGAAGGCAGGTCAATATCGAGACAGTTGGACTCAACATCATGGCTGAAATTAAACTTTTTATGGCCTCTGATTTGGCAGGTAAGCTAGTGCTAGCAGGAATTGAGATGAGCTCCTATGAATCCTAGGGATTAGGTGGAGCAGAGGATAGACTTCTGCTCATTGATAATAAGGCCAAGAGATTAAAAAAAGTCTTTGGTAAAGAGAAGCAGATCTTTTGTGGCATGCTGGGAAGGGCCTCAAATGAGGCAATCATCCAGGCATGAAAAAAATCATGATGCCTTTGTGGCACAGATATGCCGTGGCTACAGCCTGGGGCAGACAAGATTCCAAAAGGAAGAACTCTGTAGAGGAAATGATCTGAGGCAATAGTAAAATGGAGGGATCGTCTGTGCATCCGGTGTATGGTTACATGAAAATATGAGTCTTGGAGGTCGAGGACTGGAAACCAGTCTCCCTTGTCCAATGCCGGAATGATTGCCGCCGGTGTGACCATCTTGAATTTCGTTTGTGGAGATATTTGTTTAGATGGTGGAGGTTGAGAATGGGTCTCCAACTGCCCATCTGTTTTTCTGTAAAAGTAATTTGAATAAAATCCCTGCCCTGATATTGCTTGGGTACCCTCTCTATGGCTCCTATTCGTAGGAAGTGGTGTACCTTACGATGGAGCAGCATTTCATGAGAGGTGTCCCTGAAGAGGGATGGGGGAAGGGAGGTTGGTGGAACTTAAATAAGAGGGCTAGAATAACTAGAGTTGACGATTTCTAGGATCCAGCAGTCCATGATAATTGCTGCCCACTGATTGTAAAAAGGGTGCAAACAATGATGGAATATGGCATATTCGGAAGGCACTGGTGGAGTGAGGAGGTCATGCAGGCTGTCATCAAAAGCCTCAAATATGCTGCTTGGAGACCTGCTAGTTGGACAAGTGGATGTTAGAAGCTCTCTGGCATTGGTTCCTTGCCCTGGAATGATTTCAGTCAAACAATCTTTACTGTTGCCTGCCAAATGAAAAGTCACTCTGTCTCTGGTAGGGAGTGTACTGTCTCCTATGATTTGGGGGCATATACATCCCTAAAGTACATAAGGTGCTCTGCAAGTCTTTGCTGGAGTGAAGGACTTCATCTGTTTTCGCAGCAAAGAGTTTGTCTTTGCCAAACGGTAGGTCCTCAGCTTTGGTTTGAATGTCTCTGGGTACACCAGCTGCTTGCAACTATGATGAGCATCTCATCACTGTAGATGTTGCCGTTGCTCTTGCAGCCATGCTGGTGGAGTCATGCACCATTTGCAGCTCTGTGCGGGATGTAGTGTAGCCTTCCTGCATTATAGATTTTACTATGGGCCTTTTATCATCTGGAAGATGTTGTATTAACTCTGGTAACTTGGCATAATTATCCAAATCTTGATTGGTTAACAGTGCTCTATGATTAGCTATATGAAGCTGTAGTGTCAAGGAGGAATACATTTTCCTGCCAAACAGTCTAACGGTTTATAGTCCTTGTCCTGAGTGGCGTATTTATATTGTGGGGTCTTGGATTTGTGCTGTGCAGTGTCTACCACTAGAGAATTTGATTGTGGGTGAAGAAATTAGAAGTCGATGTCCTTGGAGGGAATGAAATACTTTCTATCAGCTCTCTTGTTGTTTGGAGGGATTGTGGCTGGTGTCTGCCAGACCTTATCCACTGCTTCCATAATTGCCTCGTCTTTGGGAAGCACAAACCTTATATTTTATGGCAGATTGAAGATTCTTTAAATGCTTGTTGTTTTTCGTGCACCTCTGATAATATGACCTCCTGGCTGATAGCAACCCTTTTGAATAAGTCTTGAAATTGTTGGGAATGGCTGCCTCATCTGCAAAGGAAGAGAATTTGTCAGTTGGTGATACGTCGAGTTGCTCAGTATCAGGGTCCTCAATAATCTGCCCCTCTTCTGTGTTTGGATCCTTCTTTGGGGAGGTGGAGTATGAAGATGAGAGGCAATATTGACAATATTGGGTTGATGGTGCTGTCGAGAGGCACTGTGGCGGTGCCTAGTAATGGTACCAGCGAGGTGGATAGTGGGGGTGATAGGACCAGTCCGGATACCACAGAGGATTATGAGAGTACCGTGGGCGATGTCTGTCACGGGATGTGTGGGCTCTGGGTGGAGAGGAATGATAAGATGAGAATACACTCTTGAGATCGTCATCATAGTCACTATAATGAGAGAGTACTGGCGATCATGGTGAATGAGGAGAGCTGTGAACTGATAAAGGAGATCAAGATCAATGCCTCGAGGAATCATATGAAGATCTGGGTTTCAGTTCTGGATCTGTGTCACAGGCTCGTGGCTTGCCTATGTCGGGTACTGAGGATGTGCCATGCAAGAATCCTTCTCCCAGCAGCAGGTTGGTCATCGGAGGCCCTTTTTATTAAAGAAAATATAAGCAGGGGCTGAACTACTGCTTGCTATCAGCCAGCTAAAAGGAGGGGTGGGTGTGCCCACTACAGTTGTTTAGCTCTGCAAGGTAATTAACTGTTAACTGTTGACATGTAAATACTGCTCAGGAGAGAATCCGAAGTGTGGCTATGTAAAAATTCCATTCAGCCAGGGTTGATGGAAGGTCAGTGTTGGAATGGAATGTGGAGAATTGTATATAATTTGGGACTGTTGTGGGGGTAACTAATCATGCTACCCCTAAATGTGGGAACTGTAAAATATGCCACCAGTGCTTGCAGGAGAGACACCACCATCATGGTAAGAGGTCTCAGAAAAACAAGCCTCCCCCCTTTCAGAGTTGAGTGAACAGAGCTGGGGGAAAGGGTTAAAGGACTTGAGTCAGCCTGCTTCACACCTGCCAGGTGTGAGCTATAAGACTGGCCCAGCCTGCACCTTTCCCCCTTTGTTTTAAGGACAGACCTAAAGCAGACTCCCTGAGGAGTCTTTTCTTTTGCTAGTCCAGTGAAAGCTGGATTCATTTGGCAGCCCAGCTGGTGGCTAAAGAGTTTGAAATCACTGAGAGCTGAAATCACTGGTTTGGCTGAGAGTTGAAATCACTGAGAGCTGAAATCACTGGTTTGGCTGAGAGCCAAACCTATTGCAGCCAGTGAAGTGGCGGCGACCAGCGGCATGGTGTGGAGCGGCGGCAGGCAAGGAGCGGCCATCAGTGGTGTGGTGTGGAGCGGCGGCAGGCGAGAAGCGGCGACCAGTGGTGGCAGCAGATGAGGAGCGGCGGTAGGTGCCCAGCAGAACGTCCAGAGGCATGGGACGAGACAGCTGGTGGAGCATGGCGGAGTTTCGTATAAGGTGCCCCCTATCTATCCCCCCACCCCCATTTCTACCCAGGTTGGGAGGTGAAACCCTGTGGGTGAACTTTGGGACTCTGGGTGGCACGGACCAGGGACAGAGACTTTTGGGGTGTCGGACTCTTTGGACTTCGGGCGATTCTTGGCTGGGGTGGGGGCTTGGCTCATGTTTGGGTTATGAACTCTGTTTGTGGTGTTTCCCCAAGTTAATGCCATATGACTTCTCTCTCTGTTTCATTAAATGTTTCTTTCCTACACTCAGACTCAGTGCTTGTGAATGGGGAAGCATTGCCTTTCAGAGGCGCCCAGGGGTGCGTGAATTTCCCAGATTACTGGGTGGGGTCTCGAGCCAGTTCTTTGTGAGATTGACCCCAAGATATTGAACCCAGCCCTGGTTACTGCCAGGCCTACCCGGCAGAAGGGTTACAAAAATAAGGCCCATCCGGCCAAGGTCCTTGATCGAGGACCCTATGTAACAACGAACCAACGAAAAGATGGCTCTCCCTCGGCCCAGTCCCTGGGTAAGTGTCCTTAATTAACAGAAGTGCAACCTTCTTGGCCAAGGTCCTCAATCAGGACTTTATGCAGCAATGCACTAGTGGCTCGCTTTGCTAGTGCACGGGTCTACGTCCTCTATTCGCAGAAGTTTGGCCCTCCCGGCCCAAGTCCTCACTCGTGGGCTTGATGCAACCACAGAAGAGTGGTTCAGTCCCCCACATCCACAGGCCTGCGTCCACTCTTAACAAAGGTTCAGTCCTCACTGCCCACATCCTCAATCATGGTCCCCCTTAGAGCAGGCAGGAGGATGGTTAGGGCTAGAGGTAGGGGGACCTTGGCTCTCCCGCTCCACCGGGTCCTGACCCAGAGCCCTAGGGGCAGGGAAATGGTCCACTGGGTTGGCGGGGTCAACTGCCGAAGCTCATCAACCCCACGGGGCCAACTGTCCCACCCTGGGTCACTTCCTATGACCACGCGGCTGCCTACCCTTAGACATCTTACGTCGGAGTTGTCACAGTCCCGAGCAGAGTGGGTGCCATAACCGAGGTTGTCCTGCTCGAATCTAGAGCTGGGATTGCAGCTCCGCTAAAGTGGCCCAACGGAGTTCCGGTTGTTGAAGTGTGCCTTTAGTCCATGGAGCCCCCCTCTGGGTGGAAGAAGCAGCAGTGACTGATCGGGTGGTGGCTTGAGTGACCCTTAACTGCTAAGGCTAAGGAGTCCAAAGTGACAAACCCCTTTGCAAGGAGCCTAGCCGCCCCGGGCCCGCAAGGCTTCCCCCGATACCTGTTTGGCCCCGGGTGCCTGTTCCCCTTCAGGCAGCGGCAGCAGGGCTCCCAGCAGACCTGCCGACTCCGGGCGGGCGGGCGGTCTCCCTCCAGGTCAGCAGCCCCAGTGGTCCCAGAGTAGAAGGTGCAAAGTCCTCTGCCATGGCACCGACCACTCTTCTGCCGGCCACCCCTCCCTCTTCTGGCGCAGAGACTTTTATGGCTCCCGCTGGGTGGACATATATGCTGTCAAGCGTCCGCGGTGGAGCTCCCTCCCCTCCAGTCGCCTCATTCAACCCTGGTTCTAGTGTGGGATGGGTTCACCCTGGCCATCTGAGAGCATGCGCAGCAGGCCCACCAGGGCGAGAGCTTCTTGCCCCAGAATGCGGCGCTCCCCTAAGGCATAGTGCGGGGTGCTGTTGTCCCATCACAGTCTGGCACTGGTGCGTTGTAGTCTTGTGTGTAAGCAGAATAATGACAGCTGAAGGAAGTTTCCTGCAGTGCCAGGGAACACAGTGCTGGTTGTGATGGCACCAACTCCAGGCTTGGGGTGTGAGGCAAGGGCTTGGAAGATTTAGACCTGGCCTTCGTCAGCACTGAGGTCTTAGTCGGTGTCAGCAGTACTGACATCTTGTCTGGTTCCCTGACATCTGACCTCTTCAGTGAGGGGGTAGTCTGTGCCATGATCTGATCAGATCATGATTTTGGGTCTGTAACTGATGCGGTATGTGGGCACCCGGTATCAGAAGTGCCCGACTTGTCTCCGTATTAACTCATGGTGATAGGGAGCAAGCTGGAGAAACCCTTCTTCTAGCAGAAGGCTTAGGTGAAAGGGCGCTTGGGGGTCGTCTTCTGGGAGTTATCCTTCTTATGCCGTTTACTGCCATCCCTGTGTGACTGAGGCTTGCGTGTTTTGTCAATAGTAGCACATGTAGCCTCAGCTCTCTGTCCTTGCGAGCTCTAGCTGTGAGGCTACAACAATGCACACACATCTGGGGGACATGTGCCTCTCCCAAGCAATGAATACAAGATCCGTGGCCATCCAAGGCAGGCATAAGGTCATGGCATTTTTCACATTTCTTAAATCTGGGGAAGCCCAGCATTCTGCTATTCAGCTTCTTTCATCATCTCTTATTATTATTTTTAATGAAATACAGGCCTGAGGGCTGCAGCTGGTGAAGCTGGTAGCACGCTGCGCCTCAGGAACTGCACCTTAACTATTGTGACAGACCCAGACCAGCTGTCTGCCACTCACTGGTGGAGGGAGTACATGCTGGAGCTTGGGTGAACAGCTTTCTCTTTCCTGAGTAAAAAAAGGCCAAACCTAAGTCCAGCATAATCAGGTGGCACCTGGGGTCAATTAGAACTTGCAGAAGCAACAAGCTCATTAGTCACCTGCAGACAATTAAGGCCTGTGGTGTCACTTTAAAAGGGCTTCCCCCAAGCAATGAAGGGGGAAAGAATAGAGAGAAAGACAGGAAGGAGGAAGTGCTGTGTGCAGGAGCTATGTGAGTGTGAGCCGAGGACTGACGAGCAGGTACCAAAAGAAAGGTACGGGGAGGGATTGTTTGGGTGGCCCAGGGACCACCCTGCCTGTTGCTGCTGCCATAGGGTCCCTGAGCTGGAACCCAGAGTAGTGAGCAGGCCCGGTTTCCCCCCCAACCTTCCCACAACATCTCAACCTCTGCCTCAAGAAAGGAGATCAGGACTCCAAAGGGGATTTTACCCCAAACTTATGAACTAGCCTGTGATGAGTATGGTTCAGTAGACTGTGACTCCTGCCTCTAGTAAAGAGAAAGAGGCCATATGGAGGGCCACAGCAAACCTCTGAGGCTAACACTATCCATCAGTAGCGCGAGACCCACGGGGATTAGCTGGAGCTTTGCCACATTATTTACAGCAATAAACATGAAAAATGTATTTTTAAAACTAGCTATTACTAACTATGATAATGAAAGCAAACAGTTTAAAAAACTAATTATAACTCAATTCCTAACTACAGACAACTGAAGAGGAGAGAGATTGCACTCCATCTGTGACTGAGGGCGGTAATGAAGAAACCGAGGGGAGCTGGGCAGCACGCACGCAAACTCCAAAGGCGCAAATGGCATGCGCCCCTCTTACACATGTGCAGTCTGATTGGGTACTGCTAGAAAAAGACTCCAATCTGCAGCACCAGAAAGAGTCCACCACCACCAGTGGAGCACCCACGGGGACATCACTCGAAGAAGAATTTTGTGATCCTTCTTATGCCTCTTGTTTTGAAGGCAGACCAGTTTATATTATTCCCTATTTCCTTTTACCGTGCAACCCTGTAACAGTTTAATGTAAAACAAAACATGCATTTACTTGCAGACAGCATCAATTATATATAAACGTAGAAACATATAACATTATATATAAACATAGAAACATATAAAATGGACATAAAACAAATAACTTTATTATTTATTCGCATTAATTTCAGAAAATAACGTTTCTCCCACACAGGCTGCATTTATCTTAGGTATTTGGCCCTTCTGAATGTTACCTGATTCTCAGACCTTCTCCATACACCTGGAGGTAACTGTTGTCTCACTAAGCCTGTGCAAAATAATGTATTCCCTAATTCTTTCCTCCTTTGAAGAACACTTAGTAGAAATTCTAAATACTGATTGTAGTGCTAGCTACTAATAGTTTGAGGCAATTATTCCCTTCATTCTCTCCCTTAATCCCAGTTCTACAATTGACTCCAGAAGACTAAATAAACAAATCCTCAGGAATTTCCATGGTAATACCTAACAGGAAGGAAAACCTCATGGCTTAGCGCTAACTTAAGATTTAGCAAATTCTGTCAAAGATTTCACAAGGGATCTTATGCACTTCACAATTTTCTATTTGTCAAGTTTCCATTGGTAAAATGGTGATAGCAATAATTCCCTGCCTCAGTATGTGGAAGATACATTTATTAATGCACGTAAGATACAAGTTGAACCTCCCTAGTCCGGCACCCTCGGGACCTGACCAGTGCAGAATCAGAGAATTTGCCAGACCATGGGAAATCAATATTGTCTAGCACCGTTACCAACACTTCCACTGCTTACTGGGCTCTTAGAAGAAATTTAGGGGTAAATTAGAGCTAAATAACAGCACAGAACACTGAGCCCCTCGACTGTTGGCTGTAAACAAACTTTATGGGACTGGGGGAAACTTGGCCACATCCATCGAAAGTGGACATCCATCTAACTAAAATCAAGCCAGACCACGGATGTTGCCAGACCAGAGAATGCTGGAGGTCCAACCTCTACTCATAAACCAGACTTATGCTGCAATAGTAAAACTTATTATTTAAAGAGGTATTCCTTTAGGACTGTAGATTCTAGCTTTACCACATTACAATAGAGTAGTGACATGAAAAATAATTTTCAGTGTGCATCTGAAGATAAACTGTAGCAATCTAAAATTAATCTTAAAAGCATAGTCATTTTAAAGACTAAAACAAATTTCTTTTAGAGAGCATTAATGAAACAAACCACTTCAATGTTTCAGGAACAGGAAAATGATATCTAGAATTTTAGTGTTTCTGCCTTGTGGAATTTCTAGAAGTTTAACAGTCTAAAGAGCATTCTGATACCACATGTTGACAATGTGACCCAAAAGTGGAAATCTGCCCAGTGACTTTTGATGAATTTATCTTCAGTTAGGTAAGGTGGAGTCCCAGCTGCTGACCTCCTGATGGCAATCAATGAATTTCAGTTAGGAATTGGCCAGGGCAGAAAGAAAGGGGAGTTTTCTCACTTTTGCTGTCTTCTCAAGAATTGCCTCTTGAGTTTTTTCTGTCTTTCTTTTCTTACATTTGGTAGATTTCTCCCAAGCTCATAATTGAAATTAGTGAGTGGATGGTAAAGACACAAAATCTCTTTTGCCCATAATCATTTCAGTTCAATAAAGAGAAAATAGTGCTGATGCACTAAAGTATGGATGTCATGTTCCTCCTAGTATAGAATCAAATGTATGTTTTTTCTTCCTTCTGTTTCAAATGTCAAATATTTGTCCTGCCTCATACTCATATGCTGATTGGATAAATACATAATTAGACAAAAGAGAGTTTAAAATAAAGATGTAGAAATGTAGCCGTGTTAGTCTGGTGTAGCTGAAACAAAATACAGGTCTATGTAGCATATGCCCTGTCCTCTTTTTCTGACATTATGATAGGTGATCATTTATATATTTTTCTGGCATTTCCAGCGAATACATTTTCAATACCAAACTCCAAAAATTATATTATTTTCCCCAGATGTACAAGAAGCCTTTTCAGAAATTTTCCACTATGCCACATAATTACAATATTATGGAGATTTTTTTAAAAAAAGCTACTTGTGACCATTAGACTGAAATTACTCCAACTGAATAAATTGAACCAATTGGATAATTACCATGTTTCATTTGAGGATTTTTAAATGCATTAGTGGATTTAAATCCCAATAACAGTTTTTGTGGTGAATAAAATGTACGTATCCTGTGCAGAAATAATTAAACTGTTTTATGAAATACCCAAAGCAATATCAAATCATATTGTGGGGATTTTTGCCAAACTTCATCTTTAATCAAAACAATTTGCTAGTTTTACTGCCTTGAGAGCGATAGATGAGAGAACCTGAAAAGGTTATGACTGTTTCCAAGGAGTAAAGACTCAAAAAAGAAAAAGTACTTGCCAAGTAACTGAGTAAATTATCGGCGTTGTTGGGATAAACTCGTGTCTTTAGACAGTAGTGCCTAAGCTCTTGGGATATGAACAAGTTCTTTTGAAGAACTGAACATTTAACATGAGGTTTCCAGAAGGAGTCATGTGCCCAGTTCTTTTCCATTTAATCAAAATTTAACAAAAGATATGAAGAAAGGGGAGTGAAGGCTGGGCAATATGGTATTGCACTGATAATCTATTCGAAGAATTACAAATTGTTTGAACATTGCTAGTATTGAACCCTAACCTTGGAGAGATTTATTGGCAGTAAACAATCCTCAAAGGAAGTAGGTCTGAGGAAAAAACTAGTTAAATAAAAAAATTACAAGATTACTCTCCCAAATTGGCATCAGATCTAGACACCAAATCCAGAAAGTAATGCTGCCTAAAATATGTGAACTGAGTCTTTCAAATCTCTGTGACAGAAACATTAATCAGATATGCTCTGGAAGCTGCTCTGGAATGGGTTAAATGTATCCTGCAGCCTTCAAACAGTCTGACAACTGCAAGATTATAAAAAATCCATAAAAAAAGTCTGTTAAGTTAATCTCTGAACACAGAGAACCCTCCATCTCCTGTTATCAAACTGCCAGAGTTGAGTATAAATTTAGTCCTAGCTGTCTGTCTACCTACACCATAGAGCAGATGGATGCAGCAACAATTGATAGAAAGGTACAGAATATGCTGGTTTCTACCCTCACCCCCAGAGAGGTAGAAAGGATGTTAATTAATTAAACAAACAAACAAACAAATAAATCCAGTCCCAGTTAGGAAAGAACTAATAATTTTTAATATCTAGACTATATAGAGATAGAAAGACCTCTGTCCTTGAAGAAATACGTTAACAGTGGAATACCCAAAGATTTACAAACCTTTAAACAGGATGTAGCTGGATATTATTATTACTATTAATAATAATACTAATAATGATATAATCAATATTATCATAGCCTGTAGGAGCCTCAGTCATGGACTAGCACCCCATTGTGCTAGCTGCTGTATAAACATAGAACAAAAGACTGTGTGATTAACTTTAACCATGCTTATAGAAACTCTTAATTTCCTTAGTACAGTATTTTCCAAAAAGGGGAGGATCTAAGTGTATTCTCTTTGGAGGCCCATTGTGAGGATGCAGATATATTTGCCATCATATTCAGCCATATTCAGCCAATGCCTCATTTTTTCTATTAGTTGGAAGGTTTATTACCTAGAAATATCAAGACTCTCCTTCCAGTGTTAACAGAAACTATACAAAAAGAAGCAAAACTCCAAAGTCTCTGGGAAAAAGTTCTTTGTGATGGGGTACGCAAACACAACACTGGAGTAACAGAGGTGAAGGAGCTGTTCTGAGCTCAGTCAGCTTTGCTATGCCATGCCCGCAAGGAGGAGGAGGAGCTTATAAGGAGATCAGAGCAGCTCAGCTGAGCGTGGACCAGGGAAGAGAACAGACCTTCAACTCTCAGGGCACGTCTAAACTACATTCCTCTTTCGAAAGAGGAATGTAAATGAAGCAAATCGAAAGTGCAAATGAAGCATGGATATAAATATCCCGCACTTCATTCGCATATTTGTGTTCGAGCGCTTTTTCAAAAAAGGGTTTTTCAAAAGTGAAAGCACAATCTAAACAGGGTTCTTTCGGGGAAAAAAATGAGGAGTACGGGTTCTTTTGAAAAAGGTTTTTTTTTTTCTCAAAAGAAGCCCATCTAGACTGCGCTTTCACTTTTGAAAAACCCTCTCTTGAAAAAGTGCTCGGACACGAATATGCAAATGAAGCGTCTGATATTTACTTCATTTGCACTTTCAATTTGCTTCATTTACATTCATCTTTCGAACGAGGAATGTAGTCTAGTCATAGCCTCTGCTCCTGAGGAAAGAGCCAACTGAAGATAGGAGCTTCCCAGATTAGCACTGCCTTTAAAGCCCCTCCCTGAAGAAAGGGATGGCCAGATCCTAATGTCCCCAGAGAAGGAGTAATTCCCCTCTATATCTAACTAAGTCAGTTTAATTGTGCTAATTCTCCTTGCTTTTTGTTCCCAGACTAACCCAGGAGGGGAGACACTTCAAAGTGACTTGGCTGAAGGGCTGAAGCACAGAAAGAGGCAGGTCACCGCAGAGGTGGAGCAGCCATTGGCAAGAGCTACCCAGCAGGGAGAGACATGTTATGCTATCATCAGCCACAAGGAGGTACCAGTGCGGAGTCAACTCCTTCACAACTGGTGAAAAATATAGGAATCCTTCTCCCCCTGAACAGCAGAAGAATTGACTGACCCAAATAGGCAAATACTCTAGACTTAAAGATGTGGGTTGATAGGACAGACATGAATATAGCTTGTCTTATCAAATGGATGACTGAAAGCCAGGTGAAGGTCGCTATACTGGACTGTCTTGACATCCAACATAGTCTCTGTAGAAATATTTCTAGGCACAGTGGTTAGTCTACCCCTTCACGCCCCGATTAGGGTCCAGGTGAATTGTCTCTCTTTTTCTCGAGAGTTTACCTATTTGTATACTGAGTTTCTGTCTTTGCCAAATTCTTCTCAAAACTTCCTGCCAGGTTTTTAATACAACCCTCTTCCTTAATTCCTTTCTGCTTGGAAAGATCAGAGCGCCTATCCTTTCCTGGGTTCTTCAGGCCAGAGAGACTCACAACTGATCCTACTAGTTCCATAATTTCTCTGAGAATGAGGAAAGCAAACCTTTATGTAACCAGCATGATGTGTCTTCAGCCTACTGTTTTCATGACTGCAAGTTCCAAAATCTTTCTATTTTTGTCATTGTTCACCTATGTGAGCTGAACCCAAGGCCTGTGCTAATCCTATGATTACTTGCCCTCTGAAAACTCACATTTGCCATTGTAAAGCATAAGTGCAGGACAAATAAAACTAGTGCAAGATCTGATGCATTTCTTGAGAGCAGTGGAGGCCTATATTTGGCAAAATGTGCAATCCCTGCCACCAAGTGCAGTGATTTAATTTCTGGATGTACGATCTGTTTATGAGACAGGATATCTGGTAGAATTAGAAGTTGATATATAGTTTTTTTTCACTAGGCTCCCATGGCCCAAGAATCAGATTTGCAATGTCTTGCCTGGTTCTTGATGGGAGGAGGGAAGGCAAAATGGAAAATCTTGCTCCAACCAAGAAGAAAAGTATCTGCAAAGGATCTAAGATCCCTGCCCCATCTTGAATATTTTTGTTTGTTTGTAAGTATATAAGTTAACTACATTTTCTATCACTTCTTACCATTCTTTAAAAACATATTGCTATACATGAACCACACTCCTGCTTTGTTTCCAAGTGCTTTGTGAAATTAATCCATTGAGTCCATTCCTTACTCCTAAAACTCTCTATAGTCACTATATTTCCAAGACTGGTGTATCAGTGTAATATATCTGACACGCACTCCCTCTCTCTCCCCATTCTCAAAGTAAGAATAAGAGCCTCCGGAAAAGGGCACTTTTTCCGGAGGATCGGGGCCAGTCTAGACGCTCTTTTCCGGCTTTTTCAAAAGCCGGAAAAAAGCGGCGGACATTTTTATTTAAATGCCCGGGGGATATTTAAATCCCCCGCGGATTTCCCTACGACGACTAGTGAAATTTACATGCCCCTTCCGGAAAAGGGGCCAGTGTAGACGTAGCCTAGGGATATGAGAATTATCAGAAGACTATCTTCCTCTTTCAAGAGGATGGACTTTGTATATAATAAATCTCTTTCCATTTCTAATTCATAGGAACCTACAATCATGGAAAACAAACAAAACTTGTAAGTTTATTCTGGAATGTATGCAACACAAAAATTCAGAAATTACTGAACATTTTCAAAAAAGTAATAAAAAGAAAGTTACTGATCTTTGGCTTGGGCTTTTTTTTTTTTTGGCCACATTTCAGTTCAAAGTGTTTTTATACTAAAACCATAAAACTCTAAAATAAAAGGTGCTGGAGTGGGCGTAGAGGATTATAATTATCACTCTTAACTGCAGAACAGTGAGGATAACACTATAATAAACTGCATAAAAACACTTGAACACATTAATGAACTGCAACTAAATGAAATTAATGAATGGGCTTGTCCTTGTCATTCTAATGTCCTTGATATGTTGTTCATATATTTTCACAGTTGACAATTTAGAAAATAAATCATGCAAGAAATGACAAATGTACCACATTCAGCAACTCTTGAAAAAAATATCATAAAAACATTTTTTCACAATGGATGTATCTTATTCTTCCAAATACTGTAGAAGTTTACTAAGAGACAATTCCATGCAATGCTGTGTTTAAGCAAGCAACTTCTTCCAGTTTTTTTTAATAATACAAAAAATAGCTATCAGTTCTTAAACTGTAGTTCAAATATGTGCTACTTAAATGCCAAAATGGAAAAGTATCAGGATAAGATTAATAGAGCAAAAGGAAAAAGAAGAAAACAGTTCATGGACAGCTAGATGTTTAAGATAAATAATGGCCCTTGTCCATTTTAAAATAAAAACAATAATGTACATCAGAGCAGATGTAAGCTGTCTCCAAGAAACTGTGCTCAAAACAACTGAAAGTCTGCATATTTTAAAGTCAAGATTGTATTATGGTCACTTTAATAATAATAATAACTTGTTGCCTTCTGTGTGCTTTGAAAACAAACATATTATTTGCTTCAGCTATTAAGAGATCAGTCTACACAACACACACAATTGTTAAAAAAATACTTTTAGGAATGAATTGGTATCTGAGTGGCTGAAGTTGTATTTAATTTAACCCTTATCAAACAATTTTACTCAAATCTATCAAATAAAAGATGTTATCTTGGCACAAATGAAGAGGAAAACAAACAAACATAAAACAAATCCAATTTTTATTTGTGTTCCTTAGTAGACAATAGTAAAGATAACAAACTCATAACTGTTTTGCTAACTACATTTTTACTTTGTAATGCAACGGATAACTTTGAAACAAATGTAAGGTTATCAGAAGTAGGGCCATCATCCTTAGCTGTGGCTAGGGAGAGCAGAGCTCAGTTTATAAATGATAGAGGATTGCAAGGCAAAAGTGGAATTAAGTCCCTTTGAACTCCCCTTATTCTAAGCTGGTTATGTGACTGTCCAGCTTTACTGTGCAAGTTACAACTATTCTTAGTAATTGCCAATAGCCTCAGGGGGCAGTTGCAGGAACCAGGAATTACTGGTAGTCCTGTAGTACCTGAGGGTATGTCTACACTACAAAGTTAATTCGAACTAACAACCGTTAGTTCGAATTAACTTTCATAGGCGTTACACATACAAACCGCTAATTCGAACTTAATTCGAACTAGCAGCGCGCTTAATTCGAAGTAGGTAAACCTCATTCTATGAGGACTAACGCCTAGTTCGAATTAAGTAGTTCGAATTAAGGGCTGTGTAGCCACTTAATTTGAACTAGTTGGAGGCTAGCCCTTCCCAGCTTTCCCTGGTGGCCACTCTGGGCCAAGCCAGGAAAACTCTTCTGCCTCCCTCCCGGCCCCAGAGTCCTTAAAGGAGCACGGTCTGGCTACGGTGCCTGTGCCAGGTGCAAGCCTGCCAGCACCCAGGCAGCAGACCCTGCACCTGGCATGGCATGAGCCAGTCACCCGCTGCCACCCAGCCCTCCGCCTCTTCCCAGGACCAGGCTGACAGCTCCCAGGAGCCTGCCCGGGGCTGCAAGAGGCAGGCGCCCGCCTGGTCTAGTGCAGAGATCATGGACCTCATTGAGGTTTGTGGGGAAGCCTCCAACGTCCACGACCTCTGCACTAGGCACAGGAATGCTGCCGTCTAGGGCAGGATAGCTGCCAGCCTGGCCCCCCAAAGGCCACATGAAAACCCGGAGCAGGTTTGCATGAAAATCAACTTGATCCAGTGAGACCCCCCCCCCTGAGCCCTGAGCTTAGAACATAAGAACATAAGAACAGCCGTACTGGGTCAGACCAAAGGTCCATCTAGCCCAGTAGCCTGTCTGCCGACAGCGGCCAATACCAGGTACCCCGGAGGGGATGGACCGAAGACAATGACCAAGCCATTTGTCTCGTGCCATACCTCTCCAGCCTTCCACAAAGAAAGGCCAGGGACACCGTTCCTACCCCCTGGCTAATAGCACTCCATGGATCCAACCTCCATGACTTTATCTAACTTCTCTTTAAACTCTGTTATAGTTCTAACCTTCACAGCCTACTGTGGCAAGGAGTTCCACAGGCTGACTATTTGCTTTGTGAAGAAGAACTTTCTTTTATTAGTTTAAAGCCTGCTACCCATTCATTTCACTTGGTGTCCTCTAGTCCTTATATTATGGGAACTAATGAAGAACTTTTCTTTATTCACCCTCTCCACACCACTCATGATTTTATAGACCTCTATCATATCCCCCATAAGTCTCCTTTTCTAAGCTGAAAAGTCCCAGTTTCTTTAGCCTCTCTTCATATGGGACCTGTTCCAAACCCCTAATCATTGTAGTTGCCCTTTTCTGAACCCTTTCCAAGGCCAAAACATCTTTTTTGAGGTGAGGAGACGACATCTGTACACAGTACTGAAGATGTGGGTGTATCATAGTTTTATACTTCCCCTCCTCCTTCTTCCCCTGGCTTCCCCCTTCCAGCTCCCTCCTCCCAGATTTCCCCCTCCCCTCTCCCACCCTCTCTCTTCCCCTCTCCCACCTCCTTTTCCCAGTCTCCCCAGAGGTTAATCCCTCCCCCTTCCAGTTTTGTTAAATAAAGAGAGTTTCTATTTTTGAACACACGTGTCCTTTATTTTTTACATCAGGAAGGAGGGCTAGGGAGGGGTAAATGGAAGGAGGTGAGGGAGGAATGGGGCACAAGCCCCCGATGGGGAGGACTGGGGTGGCTCTGCGGGCTCCTCAGGGTGGAAACTCTCCTGCAGGGCCTCCTGGATCCTGACAGCCCCCCGATTGTCCCCTCTGGATGGCAGCCTGCGGCAAGTGCAGCCGGGCTGATGGCCGAGTGCTGTGATGTGCCGAGTGTGGGCACTCAGGGCACTCGAAGACAGGACTGCTTTGCTGTCCCTCATCGTGGTAGACAAGCAAGCGGGGAACCCTGAGAACTGTCTGTCCGGGGTGGAGGTCAGGTCCCTTTAAGCACAGCCCTCAGCCAGCGTGAGGCAGCAGCTCCACACTCTAAGTCCTAACCTGATGCCCTGCCGGCACTGGTTTCGGCCAGTCTTAACTTCGGTTCAGGGTCCACTCAATGTGGACATGCTATTTCGAATTCGCAAAATGCTAATTTGAATTAGTTTTTAGGTCTAGATGCACTAGTTCGAATTAGCTTAGCTCGAATTAACTAATTCAAATTAAGTGAGTTCGAATTAGTGCTGTAGTGTAGACATACCCTTAGAGACTAAAAATATACATACACACACATATATACACTAGAGGTCTGCATCCCCTGCTCACTACACTCACCAAACCCCCTCTTGTAGGGGGTAGGCAACCCCAGCTCTTCCCCCAGCCACTGGGGGGGCCAGGCTTTGGTCACACCAGCCCGGGCCCCTGGTCCCTCCACTATAGAAAGGATGTGGACGCATTGGAGAGGGTCCAGTGGAGGGCAAACAAAATAATTAGGGGGTGGAGCACATGACCTATGAGGAGAGGCTGAGGGATTTGGGCTTGTTTAGTCTGCAGAAGAGAAGAGACGGGGAGGGGGAGTTGACAGCAGCCTTCAACTTCCTGACCGAGAGTTCCAAAGAGGATGGAGAGAGGCTGTTCTCAGTAGTGACAGATGGCACAACAAGGAGCAATGGTCTCAAGTTGCAGTGGGGGAGATCTAGGCTGAATATTAGGAAAAACTATTTCACTTGGAGGGTGGTGAAGTATTGAGGTTACTTGGGTTATCTAGGGAGTGGTGGTGGAATCTCTATCTCTAGAGGGTTTTAAGTCCCATTTGACAACGCCCTGGCTGGGATGCTTTAATTAGGATTGGTCATGCTTTGGGTAGGGGGCTGGACTTCTGAGGTCTCTTCCAGCCCTAGGATTCTGATTCTATGATAAGTCACCATTGAAAGCTGTGCTGCTGTTTGCAGCTAGGCTTTGTCTAGACTCGCCAGTTTTTCCGGAAAATCAGCCGCTTTTCCAGAAAAACTTGCCAGCTGTCTACACTGGCCGCTTGAATTTCCGCAAAAGCACTGACTTCCTACTGTAAGAAATCAGTGCTTCTTGCGGAAATACTATGTTGCTCCCGTTCAGGCAAAAGTCCTTTTGCGCAAAGCTTTTGCACAAAAGGGCCAGTGTAGACAGCTCAGATTTGTTTTCTGCAAAAAAGCCCCGATTGCGAAAATGGCGATCGGGGCTTTTTTGTGGAAAAGCATCCATGCCAATCTAGATGCTCTGTTCCAAAAATGCTTTTAACTGAAAACGTTTCCGTTAAAAGCATTTCTGGAAAATCATGCCAGTCTAGCCGCAGCCCTAGTGTTTCTTTGCGGAATCTGCTGTCCATCCCGGTGCTGCACCATTGTATGTGGCTCATGCCTTCAGTTACAATGATTCTGATTTCCTCTTGGTACCTCTTTAAGAACTGTCCTTGCTGTGGGGGGAAGCCCTAAGCATTGGTGCCCCCCAGCAGGTCTGGAATGCGTATGGAGCCCCAGCAACAACCCATGTTGACTGTGAGCGCAGTGAGGGGGGGGGGGGTTTCTTCTCAGTAGAGAGGAGGGTAAGTGCGTTTTGGTTTTTTGCTTCTCATTTGTCTGTGGCTCCTGACTATATTTTCTGTGGGTCAGTGGTCCCTGACTGAAAAAAAGGTCCCCACACTTCTGTCATAAGGAGGAGGGAGAAACAATTTTCTCCTTGGCCTCTGCATATAGGACAAGAAGCAACGGGCTTAAACTGCAGCAAGGGAGGTTTATGTTGGACATTAGAAAAAACTCCCTGTCAGGGTGTTTAAACACTGGAATAGGTTGCCTAAGGAGGTTGTGGAATCTCTGTCTCTTGAGATATTTAAGAGCTAGTTAGATAGACATCTATCAGGGATGGTCTAGGCGGTACTGGGTTCTGCCATGAGGGCAGGGGACTGGACTCGATGACCTCTTGAGGTCCCTTCCAGTTCTAGTGTTCTGTGGTTCTGTTATTTCAAGTTTTGGTTTTGAATGAGAATGTAAAGAACTTTTGAAATATTGGAATTTCCTGAGAACTTCCAGCAACAGGTCAGTTTTAACCTGAAGTGTTTTTGAAAGTTTGATATTTTAAGTTGAAAAAACTGGCAGTTAGAGAAATTACATCCCATTTCTATTTCCCAGGGTATGTGAATATGTTTGCTTCCTCAGAACTTTTAAGCCAGCGATGGCCAACCCATTACAGGCGAAGAGCTGTGAGCTGCAGGTGCTGGTGCGGAAGCTGCAATTTTTTCTTTGAAGAGCTGCATGCGGCTCGCGAGCCGCGGGTTGGCCACCCCTATTCTAAGGTAGCCAACTCCTGAGACCATGTATAATCATTAAATGGATGGTAACTATGTAATCAAAGAGGTATTTCTACAGTAATTACATCAATTTATTGTGCAGACTTTATTAAATGTTAGATGTCTGACATATAAAGGCCAAGTTTTTCAAACCTAGGTTTCTAAGGTTAAGCTTCCCGGCACCAAAGGAAGCTACATAGCCTACTCCATAAGGTGCTGCTTGATGCACAATTCTCTCAACACCTGCTTTCTCCTCTTAAATGGTTTATAGATAGAGCATCTTTCCATGCAATGCCTTTCTCTTCTAATAGACTCTGACAATGTGGGAGTCAGTATTAAGGATCGCTTCCCTGCACAAAGGCAGTGTTTAAAACCTGGCAAAGACATCTGTAGCAGGCTAAATCTTGCTAAACTACTGACTACCTAAAACCAAAGGATGCTATAACTAACAATACAAACTCATTATATAGAACAAAATCATGGATAACTTATCAAAAACACTCACAGAAAAGCATGAGGTGAGACATAACATAGAATGTTCTGACTCAAGCTGCAGATGGTCAGAGGGAGTTGACATAGCACTGCTCTTAAATAGCCATAGGCAGGGCTATGGTGCCAGTGGACATGGGCACTGTTCCTACAGGTACTGATAGGTAACATTCTCTGGCCTCATTATGCTGAGCCTGCACAAACCTCAGTGGAATACATGTCTGCAAACCCAAGAGGTGGCACTGATTCTGGAGCACAGTTCTATGGCAATGGGGTGAATTCCTCTACTTATGGTGTGTGTTGCTACAATCACGTACTTCCCAATGGAACATTCAGCCCAGGGCAGTATTCAAGGAACATAAAGTCAAAGAACCACAACTGCCACAAGACAGTTGAAGGGCAACCACGTTACAACCTCCCTCGCATGCAACCCTTATAAAATATCAATTCTCTAAAATAAAAATGGCAACAAATTTCACTTTTGAGCTTCTCCCTAGCCAAGAGAAAAAATCCATGGGAGATGCAGTAGCTTCTACATCCTTTGTGTTGAATACAAATAGGATCAGGATCATCTGGAAAATGGGGAAGTCATTTCCAGGGGCTTCTTTCTAAGCAGCATTAATGACTCTGATCACAGACTGAGGCATGAAGGTCCTCCAGATTGGTCATCTGGGTTAAAGGCAGTTAGGCTCCTATGTGCCCCTTAATATCACAGAACCAGAATCAGGATTTGACACTAAGAGAGTTTGTATTTTATATACTAATTTTGTTAACTCAAGTTACAACAGTCTTTGGCAGACAGTTTAAATATAAATTGGTTGGTTTCATATTGTTGCATACTCTATATATGTATGAAAATAAATACTTTTATAGTTTTTAAACCTACAGTAAGATTTTTAATTGTCTATTTATACTTCATCTTCCAAAATCTGGCAAGCACTCTCAACAGCTCTGACAACAATGTTATCATTTTAGTGCATGAGGCAGGAAATGAAACTGACCATCCAAAGATACTGAAAATTACTATAGACCAAGCGAGCTTTCATATGTGGAAAATACCCCTCTCCAGTTTGATTATTTTCCACAATACCTTCTTTCAGTTATAATAATTATGACTGACTTGTAACCCCAGCACAAAAGTTTCACACCAATGTGATGCATGTTGGTATCCCTTTAAATTAAAAAAAAGGAATTAGAATAATTTAAGGTTGTTTTATTGGAGTGGGAGGTTTGGAAAATTAAAGCAAAACTACAGAATGCAAAAATAAATTACTAGTTCCACAAAATGCTATACTGAGCTAGCGATGGAGACAAGGAAGCATCCTAAAGAAATCTACTCTTTGGGGACTGGGAGCTACTGTCCATCTTTTTCTAGGAGACCAGGTTTTCAGTAAGAAATATAAAGGTGATCCCAAATAACAGAAGAGTTAAAGAAGCCCCTACTCAGAGAACTGAATCTACCAGCATCATTGTATAAACTATCATATCTTTACTTTTTCCCTGAGTTTATAATAATTTATACTATGAGTTTTTACTGTGGAGTTTATACTACTGTGTTTTTACATTTTTCTGTCAATTTTTTCAGTACATTCTCCAAGAGTACACATGAGCTGACCTTCATTAAGTAAAACACTGAAATCCTTGACTAAACTCACAAAACAAAGCCTGAAGCAAAATGAAAGGAACTGCAAAAGATACTTCTAAAGAACTATATCAGATAGCAAGACAGGCTTAGCAAATACATTATCAAGTCACTGCTCTTTATCTAGCAACCTGTAATTACAAATTAAATATGTGTAGGTATTACTTTGTAGGCATCATCGTTTGTGAATCATGCACAGAATTAATCCACTGCAGCCAAGAGTAACATTTTGTTATTCACTAGCCACTCAAGAATGTGCACATCCATGTTAGCAGATTCTAGTAAAAACACAAGAGCCTGTATATTTTAGTCTGATTTATGCCATTTTCAATATTGGGCGAAGGGAGTTTTTAAGATATCTGACGAAGTGGGTGTTTGCCCACAAAAGCTTATGCTCCTACACTTCAGTTAGTCTATAAGGTGCCACAGGACTCCTCGTCGCTTTTTAAGATATTGTAACTGTTGCACATAAGACAATTAATAAATAAATATCGAGTTTAAAATAAACGAAGGGGCTGTGTCCCCTGCTTTGCTGCACTTGCCAACCCCCCGTTAGCAAGGGGTAGGCAACCCCAGCTCTCCTCCTCCGCAGGCTGGCCACCAGAGAGGGCTAGGATGGGCTGCGGCCACACCAGCCCAGGTCCCTTCTCTCTTCGCCCACCAGCCTGGGCCCCTTCTCCCTATCCTGCCACGCCAGCCTACGTCTCCCCATTTTCCCTCCCACGCACCAGCCCCGGCCCTTTTCTCCCCCCCAACCTTAACCTCCCTCCCCAGCTGTGGCACACATCAAGCCCGATTCTAACGCCAGTGGCTGAGGAGGCAAAGGGGTGCCTGCCCGCACCACAAGGGGTGCAGCAAGGCACAGGTAGTGCTATGTGCATGCAGTGCCTGCAGGGCACCGCAGCCTGCTGATCTGGGGAAAGCAGCAGTACTGGGGACGCTGTCCCAACCTCTTTCCCATGCGGTCCTGCCTGCGCATCTCAGCACCCCAGCAGAGCCCAGGGCTGCCCGTATGCCAGGAGTGGAAGAGAAGGAGCAGACAGGACAATGTGATGGCTCGGGGGTGCTCTGGCAGCAGCGATAAGTGCAGCCACTTGAGAGGAGGCGAGTCTCTGCAGGGGCAGTCAGACCCCAGGTGGTCAGGCACCGTGCTCGGGCTCCCCAAAAGCCTGGCAACAGGAGATCCCCCAAGAGCCCACTGCTGGTAAATAAGACTGGCTGGGAGCCCCGCTCCTCGCGCCTGTCTCCAGGCTGCTATCCTGAGCACTGCACCCTCCTTCCCCTGGGCTGTCACAGCTGCAATGTGGGGTCTGCTGGCTACTGTGGCACGTTTCTTGGTTTGAAAGCCCTGTGGGGTGATGTTGACAGAAGTGGAAGTAGGGGCTTGGTTCAAAATAGCAATTCCAAGTGGCGAAGGGGAGCAGCAAGGTCGGGCTCAAGCTGCAAGAGGGAGGAGGGGAAAAAGAGGGAGGAGGAAGGTGGAATGCAGAGTGATGTGATGACATCACTCCGCTGTCCCGCAGGAAAAACTTTTTTAAATATATAGACAAATTTAAAACCTGCATCCATTTCAACTTTAATTTTGGTAAAACAGTAGGGCCTTTATATTTTTATTAGTTATTTATTTTTATTATTATATTTTGTTATGCATATATTTTTATTAGCCCACAAAATGTACAGGCATAGTACAATGTGATAATAATTTTAAAAAATAAAATCTTAAGTGATTTACTTACATGAGATAAGATGGCAAGCTGCTGGTGACACATAACTGCATTCCTATTAGCCTCCATGAAATATCTTTGGGTGCGTCTCCTCTCACGCTCCAGCTTCTTCTCCAAAGCAAACTGGGAGGTGGACAAGCCATCTAAATACTTCATCATCACATCAGATATCATTGAACTGACTTCTACTATGTCTGGACGAGTTTCTGCATCAGGAGTCAAACACCTATTGAAAGATCCAGTATCTAATGAAAAATCTATGCAAAATTACACAGATTACTGCTTAATATCATAAGCACATATTCAATGGTAATTATCAGAAGTCATACTGAGCAGCAGATGAGATAAAACTGAAATCTAGTATGTCAACAGCTTGAAAGTCTTAAAATTAATAAAAACCAACCAACCAAATGTACACAGTATCAGTCCAGATCTACACTAGAAGGGAAAGTTGATCTAAGATACACCACCTCCAGTTACGTGAGTCAACATACCTTAAGTCGAATTTCTGTCGCATCCCCATTGCGGGAGGTCAACAGGAGAAACTCACTCCTTGACTTCCTTTACTCCTCACAACTTGGTGGACTACCAGAGTCAACAGAAATGCAATCAGAACTAATCACTCTCCTCAACATAAGAGAAGGTTGTTCATCCTGTGCTATAACAGGTTCTTTGTGATGCTCCACTGTAGTCTCTCTATGAGTACCCCATTATAGGTGCAGTAGCATTGTTTGCACCTGAAACTGGAGATCTTTGGTAGCAGTGCCCATTGGGCCATACACGCTGTCCTTTCTGTCTTGCAAAGTCTATATAGTACTGTGGGGACCACCTGCCCTAAGTTCTTCTCTACAGCAGAGTCTATGTTTGAACTCCAAAGCAGAAAGGAGGAGTGCGCGTCGTAGAACATCCATAGTTGCACACATCTAAGAACCTCAGTTAGTACACTACTTTTTGAGTAGTGTCTTACAGATGCTCCTCTACAGATGACTCTGAAGCAGTGCCTTGTCTAGATGGAAGACTGGGGCTTTGGAGTGATATCTACCTAAGATGATGGGACAGTGCATTCTAGTCGTGCATCTGATGCCATACTGTGCCAGCTAAAAATGTCTGTGGATGCCCAAGTGGCCACTTTGTCAATAGTTAGCACATTGTTTAGAAAGGAAACTGAAGTGGAGAGCAAGTAAGTGGAATGCATTCGAGCTCCAAAGGGGGAGTCACAGTTTATATCATTGGTAGCACAGGTGGATGAACGCTGAGATCCATTTGGAAAGATGTTATTTGGATACATCTAATCCCTTTGATCTTTTGGCAACAGAGAGGAATAAGCCTGCCAATTGCATGAAAGGTTTATTATTGTCAAGATAAAAGGATAAAGCTTGTCTGACATCCAAGATGTATAGTGTGGCTTCATGCTGGTTTGCCTTATGGCTTTGAGAAGAAGTAGGGAAGGTACACAGATTGATTTAGATAAAGAATATAAGAAATTCAGGTGTGATCTTTGTGAAAGATTGTGGGTAGTGGATATGCCATAAGAGCCCTTATATCTCCTACCTGCCACTCAGATGTGATGGCAATGAGAAATAACGTTTTCATGGATAGATGTCTGAAGTAGTACATTGCTGTGGATTCAAATGAGGGAGAAGGGAATGGTGAAACAACGCAAAACTTGGCTGGGATCGCAAGGTGGTATGGGGCCTCATGTTTGAGAGTACAGGCTTTGAAGGCCTTTAAGGAACCATTTTGTTAGTACGTGAGTAAATATGAAATTATCTTCTATGGAGAGGAACAATGAACAGTAGCATTCATTACAGAGATCATGTCAGGTGTCATACCAAGTCTAGAATCTTTTTCATTTAGAAGAAGGAGGACACGTTGCTGACTCCAGTCTGGGAATTGCAGAAAACTCAGACTTCAGAAGCCAGGCACCTCAAGACCCAGGCAGATACCTCACTATCTAAAGAGGTGGGAGCTGATGAGAGCTACATAGACTGAAGAGCCCAGAGAACCTGGAGGCCCAGACCACCACATTGGGAGGACTCTGGGAAAATATCCTGGGCACTGAAGAAAGGCCAAAGAGTAAGGGTCAGATCCCAGGACAAATCTGACCAATTACCTGTGGGAAGAGTATATGGTAACACAGAAATACACATCTTGGCGATCGAGGGTAAGAACTAATCCTCCTGTTCCAGTGTTGGAATAATTATGGACAATCTGACTGACCATCCTGAAATGTTGCAGTTTGATGAACTTGTTTAGGTTCCTCATGTAGAGGGTAAGTCTCTAACCACCAGATTTCTTTTGGATAATAAAGTAATTGCAACAAAAACCAGTGTTGAAGTGGACCAATTCTATGGCTCTCAGTGATGGGTGATTTATTTCTTCTCAAGAAAGTGTTTGAGAGAAGGATTTCTAAAGAGGAATGGGGAGGTTGAGGAAAAGAGAAAAAGCATGAAATATCCTTTGTTGATTGTATCCAAGACCCACTTGTCTGAGATAATTCGATGACTTGCTAAATAGAAGGGGACAAGCAGTCTCCAAACTATTGGGCAAGTGAAGATGGTTCCAACAACTGAATCAGAAAAAGGCATCTCAGGGCTTTGACTAAAACTTTAAAATTGTTGTCTGTACGTAGAAGTATGAGGCATAGCCCCTTGTGTTGGTGTGTGCTTGTGCTTAGGAGGAGGTCTCTGTCACCTGTGTTCTGTATCATACTACCACTAGGGTGAAATGCAATGCAAAGATTGAGGACTTGGGGTAGACTGGTATGTATCCAGTCTTTTCTATGGCACTGCTGTATATATACGGCAAGTGAACAGAGTGTTCCTCTAGTGTCTTTTAAAGAATTTAAGGATTTGTCATTGTGATCGGTAAAGAGTTTAAATCTTTCAAAAAGTGCATCATCAATAATGGCCTCACAGAGATGGAGCTAGTATGTTTATCCCATCACCACAGATGTTGTAATAGAATGGGCAGGTATGTCTGTGGAATCCAGAGAGGCTTGCAGTACAGTACAGACCATAAACACTCCTTCTATCACTAGTGCCCAAAACTGTTCCTTGTCATCTGGTATGTGTTGAAAGAATTCCTGACATTTGGAATAGTTTATGTGATTATATCTAGGCAGAAGTGCTTTATAGTTATCAATTCAAAACTGGATTGTAGCTGACGAGTATGTCCAAAAAGTCTAGCTTCTTCCAATGCCTAGTGTAGGGAGCTGGCCAAGAGGGTGTTGTCAATGCAGTACAAGAGAAGAGATGACAATCTGAATTAGGGTGGGAAAAGAGAATGTCCATGCCCCTACCAAGGGCATATTATTTCTTGACATTTACTTGCAGATGGGTAATATTGATGAAAGTTCTGCCACATCATCTTGGCAGAGTCCAACAAGGCCTTACTGGACTTACTGGTAGTTTAGATAAATTTTGGTTAGACTATATGATCCCTTGCAGTCCCGTTTAACCCTCTGATTCTATAATGCTGGATGTGGTAACATGATGGTTTCATCGAGGAAGATGATAAGTAGGTTGATGGTTTAATTTCTTCAACCTGCTCTTCTCACACTTCCGGGTGAATGCTAGGTGGTCCAGATACTGATGAAGAAGGAGACTGTGTCTCTGTTCTGTGGAGATTTGGGAAAGTGCACTCTATACACACCCCCTAGGTCTCAACTGGGTCTATGTGAGGGAACTGGCATGTGGGATTGAATCCATGCGGGTCCATATCTGCACCTAGATCACTTCTATTCTTTGGGCATTTAGGATGAGATGATAATTTTCTGTGTAGCTGCCCTTGGTATGAAGGTAGGATGTGCAATGCAATGTAGTATTTCTCCTTTTCTTCCTTACTAGAGAAGGGTGCTGTGGTCAGTGGTAAAGGGGAATGGTGCTGTGTTTCTGGGGAAGAGACATCAACTGCAGGGAATTTGCTATGGTGAAGGAGCAACTCTGGAGTATCATCAGAGACAATCAGGTTTTGTGGGTACAGAAACTCCTATAATACTGTCAGAAGAATCATTTGCACCAACGATTGCACAGAGGTTGAGGGCATTATTGATGGAGTGCATTCTCTCAAACAGCCAATAGATGGTGCCAAAAGCTTGCTTTGTACCAAAAGATTGCTTGGTACAGAAGAGCTGGTTGGTGCCAAGGGTTTGATTGGTTCCTGCCAAGCAAAGCTGCCAAGCAAAGCTCCCTGTAAGCTGAGCAGCCATGCAACTGTTTTCTGAGTCCTGTTCAGAGCTCCCACACAGGCAGAGAACTCAGCTGGCCAGCGGGGGAAGGGTGTCTCGCTAAGCAGTAGCTTCAAATGGAGCTGCTGTGTTCTTGACAAGCAGCTCCCAGAGCTGGTGAGGAGGGGAGATAAGGAGGGAATAAGCGGTTAGGGAGAGGGAGAGCAAGGGAGTAATCTGTTGGGGGGGGGGTCAGAGGGAAGGGGAGTTTGTAGACTCCCATCTGCATGAGGAGAGAGAGGCAGAGGCAGAAACTCAGCACTTTCCTCAATCCTCCTGGGCTGGGAAGGGGAAGGGAAGGGGCTGACTACATGGGGTAGGTGGGGAAAAGAGGGGGTGGGTGGGTGCTGGCATTGGGGTGAGGTGAAGGTAGGGGGAGTTTGGGCTGTGTGTCCTGGAGTCTCTTTCATTTGTTCTTGTATAGAGTGGATTTTAAACATTCCCCAGAGAAACTGTATAAGCCTTAGTGAATGCCTTTTACTCACCTTTCCAATGTCACTAAATATTGCCTCTCCTCGTTCTGAAAATTGATAATTTATTCCTATCTTTTGTTTTCTGTCTTTTAACCAGTTATGGGATCCATGAGAAGACCTTCCCTCTTATCCCATCATTGCTTACTTTGCTTAAGAACCTTTGGTGAGAGGACTTGTAAAAGACCTTCTGAAAGTTCAAGTATACTATATGCACTGGATCACCCTTGTCCATGTTTGTTTGACCTACTCAAAAAATTCTAATAGATTGGTGAGAAATGATTATCCTTTATAATAGCATTGTCAACTCTTCTCCCAAAAAGTGTTCATTTACATGTCCGATAATTCTGTTCTTTATTACAATTTCAACCAGTTTGCTTAGTACTGATGTTAGAATCACCCTTGAAGCCTTTTTTAAAATCAGGCCAATGGGAAAGTGTTGGGGCACTGCCGCTGGACGGCAGTGCACGTAGACCCCAGGGCACTCCTAACCTAAGAACCACTGCCAGAAAGGGATGCCTCAGGTAAATGCTGCATTCCAATCCCTTTTCCCCACACCCACCCACCACCAAATCAAATTCCTTGCTACATATCCAGTAATAAAGAGTAAAGCCATCAGCATCCAGCAGTCAAAAATTAGTTCATCTATATAATTCCTAATCCCCAAATTATACAAAACACAGAGAGAAGAAAAAAACCAAGGGATACATCAGAAGTAACTCTGTAAAATTAAAAAGTGCTGGGGAAAGCTGGTATCTGCAGAAGAGCACACGGTGCAGAGGGCCATCCCTTATAGTAGGATATAGTAAAGAGGAGAGGACAGATGTTAAATACATATGTTTACAAACTGTACATCAATCAGTGCTTCTCATCTCATGAAGATAAATACAAGAAAAGCAATCTGAATGTAAAGAATTTTTAAAAACTCCTGTATCAACAGAAACAAATGACCATTTCATTATAATTCACAGCATATGGAAACACAATATCTTAAAAAGAGGCACTGGGAGGCACATTTTATTACACAAATCAACCTATCAGGCACTTTTTAATTATAAAAAAGGAAACATGTAACCAATAAATCATTCACAAAAGGAACAATATTACAGAGCTAGACATGCTGATGATAGTGGCATATATCTTCTCTGTATTATTGTAAGCATGAACACTTCTCTCTGATTTCCTTTAACCCTGAAGCCCTTTTACATTCAGAGACAAACACTGAAGATTACTGAAGTCAGTAAATTGTTACATTGCCATCTGTATTAACGAAAATGTACAAAACAAAGCGCCTTTCTGGGAAGATGTAGAAATAAAACTACATGAGTAATTACCTTTTAATGGTAACTGACATTTTTTCAGAGTAGATGCCTTCTGGCACTGGTTCATACATAGCCTCTACTATCTGCAAAATAAATAGTTGAGAATGAAGAAAATAAAAATATTCCATTATACATGTGGAACTCTGATTCATGTTTTTCCTTGGAACAACAGGAGAGATATTGCATCAACAGAATAACTTCATAAAGAAACTTTGATACATGTCTTCTAATGAAGAATTTGTCTTGTTATCAGATAAACACATTAATATAATATTAAGTAACTGTAAACTAAAGAGCTACAGCATTTAAGTCATGGTGAAATTTACACAAAATTTAAAATACCTTTTTCTTTCATAATGTTCTAGACTACTAGTAGTGCATATCCTATTGAAAATGACTGTACCATGAGGGCAGGAGCTGTTTGGACTTACTGAAGAAGGACAGTTCTGCTTTAAAGCCAAAGCCAGGGGAGAGGGGGTATAAGGTTAGGGACTGCTGAAAAGAAGTGGAGAGAGGCTGAGTTTGCAGCATTGACTGACCACCTCACAAACGTGAGATTCAAAAGTTACAAAGACAGAAGCACTGGGCAAGAAAAGCTTCTTTGTTACATGTAGCAAATAAAGCCTGCACCCACCCACCCTTTCTCATTCCCCTAGTGGAGGTGAATACCATGTTGCATTAGAACCTGCAGTGGACATCATGCTAGTTGCTCTTTTATAAGGGGGACTGGGAAGGAATTTTTCCTGCATCACCAGATTGGCTTTAGGGGAGTAAGGTTTTTTCACCTTCCCCACAGCAAGGATCAGAGAGAACCTTTTTGGATAAGAAGAATAGGACATGTCACAACTTATTTCATAAGGTTGGGTGGATAGGCTGGTGCTCCATAGGGAAAGCATCCAGGGACCAGATAAATGGCCTGTTAAATGACTTAAAAGGAAGTACTGAGTACAGGTACTGAACAAGAGAGGGGGTTTGGAAACTCCTCTGATTGGTACTAGAGATGTAAAATCCCATTTGATTGGTTAATTGGTTAAATATACTGTTAAATCAGTTAATCAATTAAAAGGGGCAGACAGACGGGAGGTGCTCTAGCTGGCTAGAGCAGTCCCCCACTCACCCACTTCTGGGCTGGTGTGTGCCCCCTGCCACAGGCAGGGGCTGACCAGGCCCGCTGCAAACAGAGGCTCGTTCGGCTGGAACACCAGAGCAGTACCTGCCTGTGGTGGATTTCCCACAGGGCTGGAATAGCCCTCTGCCCATGGCAGGCAGGGAGCTGCTCCAGCCTCCACCTGTTAACATTAACCAATAAGCATTAACCAATATCCAGTTAAACACTCACACCCCTAACTGGTACAGCAGGGGGCCAACCCCACTCCCGCCTTGTTTTCATTGCCACCTTAACAGATGTTAAGGTTCAAGCCATAGGTTGACTGGGGGACCTGGATGGAAATCAAGGGGGGTTGGTGGAATCCCAGATAATGGATTGACATGCACTGTATATTTTATCTGCTGGATAATCCTAGACATCTGGATGATAAAGTTGCAGCATGATTAAGATCCAGAGGAAGTGTTTTCCATACTTCTTTCAATGTACCTAGACAATCCACTCTACACTACAATCAAAAACCTTTAGAATGTAAAGATCTTACCATCAAATGATAGAGTAAACATGTATTGGTAATTAAATTATAAGATGCTACTGTGTATAGAGTAACTTTTAGCAATTACAATTGCAATCTAGATCCTGATTTTACTTCTACTTATTTACATTTTGGTATTGAAAAGTATCTTGTCTTCTACAACTGTATATTTAAATGCCAAGGGACCCAGAAGGTGCATGCAAAAATAAATAAAGGTGCAGTTTTATCTAGCAAACCTGCGTACTTTAGTTGCCAAGGAGAGCATGTTAGTGCTGTAGAAAGGTGGCTTCAGAGTTGCCATCTGATAAAGAATGCACCCAGCAGCCCAGACATCAGCCTTCTCGCCATATGGTTCACTCTTTACAACTTCAGGACTAAATAAAAATACAATTTAATATTCACTGAAGGCAGGAGAAAATATTTGGTTTAGAAAATACTGACTTACTGATATCAGTATGTAAACACAAAAAACAAAGGGGACTTTCTGTAGCATTCAATTACCATTTCTTAAAAAGCATAATGCTACTTTGTGAGGCAATATTATTTCTGCATCAAGAAACGCCATCACTATATCTAATGATACCTGGTTATAAATCCATAATCTTACAGAAATGCAACATACTAGAGCTCACTGAAAAATGCAAAATACACTAAAATAAAATAAAATTGTAATATGTTTGAATTTTAAATATATTTGATTTCCTAAGTTTTTACTCCTTTAGGGTGGTCACCTTTCACAACCAAGTTTTAGTGGCAAACATGTAGAAGAAAGCCAATTTTAGGTTATACAGGGGAGTGTTTATGAAAACAGGATTTAAAATTTGCACAAGGAAGCATTTATTCATTCCAAGTATGCTGGCTTTCTTGTCCAGTTGGGAATTGATACCATGCAAGGTAATGAATTATATTTAAGCAATACAGTTCTAATTTTGAATATTCACAGTAATTTTAAAAAATCAAAGACATTTGTTAATAAATTTGAATAATGAATGCATTTGGAGAAATCCCTATTTGATAATCAAGCAAAACAGGCTAAATTTGAATAAATTATATGTTGCTAATTATTCAGTGCATTCTACAATGTATTTTGATAGGTCAGATAATTGCTTGCAAATGGAAGTTCATTGCCTAAATCCTGTAGGTACAAGTGCCATTGATAGCAATTACATTTCTGTAATATTTCTGCTCATGACACTAGTGGTTTAACGGTTTGTTCAGTTGTCTCTTCAGTTGCACTCATGTTTTGCCCTTGTGACATATAATGTATCAGTATTATTAACATACAACTTGTCAAATGCTGTTCTGCTCGACTATGACAAAGCTATTATAGTAGAACTTCAGAGTTATGAACTGACCAGTCAATTAGACACCTCATTTGGTTGGAACTGGAAGTACGCAACCAAGAAGCAGCAGAAAGAAAAAACAACAACAACAACAAAAGCAAAAAAACAAACAAAAACAACAATACTGTGCTAAACATAAAAAATACTAAAAAATAAAGGGAAATGAAAAAAAGATTTGACAAGGTAAGGAGACTTTTTCTGTGCTTGTTTCATTTAAATTAAGATGGTTAAAGCAGCATTTTTCTTCTGCACAGTAAAATTTCAAAACTGAATTAAGTCAATTCTCAGTTGTAAACTTCTGAAAGAACAAAAATATCAGAAGTTCTACTGTACAAGTGGTATCTCTGTCCAGCACCCTCAGGCTCCACAACCACCCTGCTTCTTTTCCCAAGCATTCAGAGCCATCTCTACCAATAGGCAAAACATGCAATGGTGTAGTGCACCATGAAATTTGGGACACCAAACTGCCCTATGCTACCTATGGGCCCAGCCACCTGCAGCCTCATCCTCTGCCCCTTCCCTCCCTACTCAGAGCGTGGATCCTGCAGCCCCCATCCTATCTCCCAGTTGCCTCCCAGGACTGAGTGCCCAGCCCCCATTCACCAGATAGCAGCGAGCTGCCCTCACAGACTGAGCAGGGGGCAACTAAAGAGAAGGAGCATTTTCCCATTACAAGCACATCTTTTCTGTGGCCAGCTGTGCAGTCACCCGCTGCTGCTCCAGAGTCCTGTGGCCTGCGCCTCCCTCCCGGCTCTGCTCCAGGTTGCCAACTCTCCCGGACTGGACATCACTGAAGTAAATGGCATCTAGTCCAAGGAAGTTGGCAATTTCTTTCCCCAAAACCTCCCCCCACCCCGTGTGGAGAAGCCACTCCTGTGGTGTGGGGGGTGCCAGTGCTGGGCTGCAAAGGACACCAGCACTGGTAAGGGATGGCACTGCAGGTGTCCCTCCCATCCCTGACCCTCCCTCACACTCCCTGAGCTTGAACACTACAAATGAGCTATTTGTGGTGTTCTGGAAGCTCTGGGAAGGTGGGGGAGGAATTGTTGAGTGCAGGACCCAGATTTTCCCCATGAATGCTCCAGCCCAGGAGCACCCACTGGGATGCCTGACCACAGGTGTTGCTGGACGACAGAGGTACAGAGTATAGAAGTCCAACCTGTACTACATTGGGACTTTGTTACTCTTCTGACAATACCTTTTGTTCTATGTTACTCTTCTGACAATACCTTTTGTTCTATATTATTTAGAGTAATGCACTTTTTATTATATTGCTGTCTGTGCAATTAACAGACTAAATTTGATCAAAATAATTCTACTACTAAGATCCTAGTTACAGTAGATGGAGGAAGAGTAGGTAACTTCAGTTCTGACTCATTTAAACCGTTTTTTAATGAGATTCCATATGCTGTCTCAGTTGACCAAGCTCTTCAGAATTCTGGACTATGCTTTTGCTGTGATTAGGTCACAATTTATGCCAATCAGGATAACCTGATGCTAGTCTTCATATCTTATCATTAACTAAATGTCAATTACATAGTAGTTTCTTTCACTTAGCACCTTTTCTCTGCAAATACCTGTCCAGAGATGTCAAATATGCTTTCATTCTTTCACTCTTAAAATCAGCCTGAACTCACTTATTTTCCCTTTGTTTTCAACAAATAATATAGAACTTGGAACTGCCGACTGTATGATTAAGTTACTGACATCTTTAGTAAAATGCCTTGAGATGTTTTGGCATGAAAAGGCACTGTGTAAATTGAAGTTATTGTTGGAAGTCAAGATTAAGTTAAATGATAGAAGGAACCATGGTATGTATAAAATAAAACAAGATTTGTTTTCAAATGAAGTGGCAAGGGATACCTTAAAAATGTAACTACAACAAAAGGAAACTGGGCTTGAGGGCATGTTGTGGGAAAGCGAGTAAGACTGATTGGTTATTAGCTTTCTGATCAAACTGATTACAGAATGTACAAATCTGTGGGTGAGAGTTAGCTGGCAACTTTCTTTCAGGTGCTGACATCTCTGCATAATCACTGAGAAAAAACAGTATTAGATCATAACACTTTTAATAAATGGCTTTTTGTTATTCCTTACTGTGACTTTCAATTCATTATGAGGATTTTGCTAAATGATCATTCTGTAAATAAACCTGAATCTGATCAGAGACAAACATAAATCTGGCAACATAATTAGATACTTTTTGAAGGAAAAAATCCCTGCCTTATTCTGCTTATACAGTGCTAAATACCCAATAAAAGGAAACCTACTGTATGAGTTTTACAATCTTCCATTCTAGTGATCACTTTAATTGGTAAAGTGTACAGTGTACAGAAATAAAAGGTTATAAATTATTTTTAAAATACCAAACTTATATTAGGAAAAAACTTTTATTAAATAACAATTGATAGTTTTCACATTTTTATCTAAAGTATCCCCAGATTTAGTGTTTTATTTTAATGCCCCAATTCCTGCAGTCACAGGGGTACATGAGAATTTCAGCTTTCATTTTAAAAGAAGTTTTTAGCCTTTGGGATTCCTAAAATCACAAACCAGAGGAAAATAAAAAGGTCAAAATTTTTTTAGGTCTCATGATTTTTATGTCAATCTTCTTATTATTTCAGGCATGATTCGTGATTTTTGAAAAAGATGCTCAAACTCAATTTTAAAACTTTGATTTACTTTGCACAATTCATATTGTTTATATTTTGTGCTTTACCTTGTTGCTCTGACAACTTTCTGTGCCTCCTTCTGGCTTAAATAAAAAAATTGGTCCAACTGATGGAGTCAATTGATCTCATCAGGGTGCCTTGGCTGAGGCTGTTGTTCTTCTGGCTCCTCAGTGCCCTTGCCCCCCACCATGTGATGGCTGTGTGCAACTCACAGTGCTCGGTTTGAGACCATGGCCATCACACAATGCATCTATTCAAGCAGCATTATTAATTATCTAACAATTTTGTAATGACTGTACCATATTTTACTCATTTAACACTTTACCTTCATGGCTTTTCAGAATTTCACCTGTTTATCCTAAGAAATCCCTCCTCTTAGACAATAAACGTTAGTCATACTTAACCATCTGTTAGTTGGCGGTAAGGGTGGTGTTCAGCATTTACTATTGTGGCATTTTTGCAGTTGAGTTACATCTTCTGGATACACTATATTAAGTGTTATCTTTTCTGCTTGACATCTATTTCTCTCCCCCCTCTCTCTAGTGGTCATTTCACTTTTGTCTATATTATTAACAAGATAATCATTGCAATTTTCCTTTACATTTATAAATCACAACTCAAATCTAAATCATTCACTGAGGTTGAAAACACCTATTCAATAGCATTATGTTAGCTATAAACAAATTTCTACAGAGAGAACAAAATCAAATTCATGTAAAAGCATAAAGGGACTATTTCTCCAAAGTAGCTATTTAAATTCACAATATCCTTGAGCAGACTGAACAGTGCTCTATTGTTTCACAAAAAACTCTGAGCTTTCACTTATCATATGCAGATACTCCATTTTTAATAATGCGTACTTTTTCTCTGTCAACAAGCTTAAAACAATCTATATCTTGATCAATCCATCTTTCCTTCTGAACTAGTAAAATTAAAGAGCTTTTTTTATGTTGAGGTGATATATTCCATCTTACCTGGTATCATTTTTAGTATGTTCAAATGTATGATCACTGGTAAAGCTCCGCTGAATTTATAATTAGTCAACATCAAAGAAAACTTGAACTCAACTTGACAGCTAAGTCATAGCAATATTTATGACATTTATAAACCAGCTCTGCTGAACTGATTCATATCCACATGGCCTTTGAGAAACTTTGCACTTACATTTTCATTTCTAATTTTGTTCAGTCAATGATAATTTATTATGCTATTCACACAAGCTGAATTTCAAACAGGGATCTAGAGACAAATTGCCCATTGCTGAATTCTAATTACAGTAACTGGTTGCTATATTATTCTTATTAATTATTTGTATTACCATAGTACCTAGGAGCCCCAATCATGCACAGGACCCCAATGTGAGGGATTATCGGTTATGTGATAAAGCTCTGTTATGAAAGATGGGTATTGTTGCAGGATTAGCTCACATACATGCTAGTTATCACTGAATGGATTCTCTGTGTCAGCAGGAAAGTGACATGAATTTTGCTACTATGTGAATGATTTTTCATAAAAACAGACACTACTACTAGCATGTTGAAACTTAAAGTCCAAAAGAATGGGGCCAACCTTATTCGTCAATACAAAATAAGGCAATGCCAATGGAAAAGTCTTGTTACAAAGGCAGTGCTGCAGAACCCAGCAACCAACAGTATGTTTCCTACAAGTGTCATTTCAAGTAACACAGGTCTTTTCAAGTGACTCTCTCATATGCAAAGATTGGCTGGTGCATGGTACTTCAAGATGAGTAGTAATATCTTCAACTTTTAAGAAAAGTCATGGCCAGCCAGGTGTGACGGGGTGGACCAGGTACTGAGGCCCCCTGCTGGAGACCTTGTGGTCTTGCCACACCATACCCCAGAGACACAAAGAGAAGTCCTCCAAGCAAGCTAGAGTGGCAATGGAAGAAACAGCTAATAAGGGGACAGGAATGCCTTATAAAAGGAACTGCAGGAACAGAGTCAGTCAGTGCCTCTAGAAACCTCATGCTGTGCAGACTGGGTGACTGGCTGGCTGAGAGAGTGGCAGCACTGTGGACAACTCCACGTGGTTATCTTAGTGAAAACTGGATTATGATGAGACTCCAAGATAAAGCCCTGAAGTAAGACCAAGTAATCTGTTTGCAGAAGGAGAAGCCCTGGGGGCACCAATCTCTGCCAGAGTGGGGAAGAGTAAAGAGGGACACTACAGAGGGCACCAAGATGAGCCCCTTGTAGATGTGTACCCCAGAAGAGGTTTGGTGATTCGCACGCAGTGTGTGAGATTTGGCTGGAGGGCTGAGTTGCTTAAGAGGCTTTTAAATCAAAGAGTGCAGGCACACGTACTTGGCTCGAGGGGGCATTCGCGAGAGGTAAGCACTGCCCTGTTACACCAGATCACAGGCGATAAAACAAAAATTCACAGACGTTATAACACGTGGCGGGCTCTCTCAGTCCCATGAGGCTGATGCCATTTGCTGGAACCCTAAGGAAGGCCTCCTGGCCTATTGCTGGAACCCTGCAGAAGGACCATGAGGAGGCTTCTTCCTGTTGCTGCAACTCTATTGGGGCCCCACTGGCGATTAGCTTCAGCCTTGCAGCCCCAGGGGCTGAACCAGAAAATGTCATGGATGTTTCTGGAAGTCACGGATTCCATGACTTCTGTGACATAAATGTAGCCTTTTTTATGACTAGTGCACAGATTGTTTGAAAGTCTTGAAGCTTGCTGAAGGTTCCCCCAAGATTAACAATGACCAAAGACATACATGAACTTGAAAAATGAAAACAAGTGACCTTCTACAACTGCTATGATCCACTGAATAATGGAACTGTCAACATCAAGCATTAACCTTATGTGGAAGATAGAGCTCTCTCAATAATCGGCCTACCAATCCAAAATGAACTCACCAAAAATATCAGGATGAGTAGGACATCAGCATCTTCAGAGTAAACTGCCAAACTCACTTCTTCCACATAAATATTCCTCCAACAAAACTACAAACACCTAAACCAAAATCTCCAAAAGACTGGTTCCAACATTCTGTCAAAATAAGGGCACAGTAAGACAAAGAGTCCTGCCCGATTGCATCTTTTCTTGTCTTTTTGTGAATGGGCAACTACAGCTTGGTCAATCACAAATGTACTAAATTAAAGAAGGTAAAAGAAAGTTTTAGATTAACTTTTCTCAGTGTCTTTTTGTTATACAACAGTCACGTAGGAAGTGTTGAGCATTTCAGATGTCATCATTATCTACAGCTCTTTTAGAGAAACTGCAGATCATTTTAATATGAGAGGAATTTTGCTTTTACAGAACTAGAACAATACATGCTAGTGATAACTTTATTGTATTTACACTCCCATATTTGTCCACATATTCTTGATCTATTTGTGTACATCTCTGATAGTTGTTAGAAAATACATGTGTACAGGCAGTCCCCAGGTTACGTACAAGATAGGGACTGTAGGTTTGTACTTAAGTTGAATTTGTACTTAAGTCGGAACTGGCGTCCAGATTCAGCTGCTGCTGAAACTGACCAGCGGCTGACTACAGGAAGCCTGAGGCAGAGTTTCTCTGCCCCGGGCTTCCTGGAATCAGCCGCTGAACAGTTTCAACAGCGGCTGAATCTGGACACCTGGGACAGAACAGCTGGGGCGCTGCCGGGGACCAACCCGGCAGCACCCCAGCTGCTCTACCCCAGGTGTCCCCAAGTCAGCCGCTGCTGAAACTGATCAGCGGTTGATTCCAGGAAGCCCGGGGCAGAGCTGACCAGCAGCGGCTGAATCAGGACGCCTGGGGCAGAGCAGCTGGGGTGCTGCCGGGTTGGTCCAGCAGTGCCAAGGAGCGGCGCTGCGGGACCAACCGGCAACGCCCCAGCTGCTCTACCACAGGCGTCCGCGAGAAAAGCCTGGTCTGCTGGGGGGGGGGGGCGCACTAGCTGCACCCCCCTCCCCCAGAAGACCATGGAAACGCGGGCGGCGGGACTGAGACACGCTGCGGTGCCGCAGCCCGGGTCCTCCGCGGCTTTGCTCCACGTCTCCCTGGTCTGCTGGGGGCCCCCCAGCTCCTGGACCAGGTAGACCAGCAAACCAGGGAGACGTGGAGCAAAGCTGCGGAGGACCCGGGCGGTGGGACTATGGCGCATTTGGGCGTCCCGCCGCCCGCGTCCTCCGTGGCTTTGCTCCGCGTCTCCCTGGTCTGCTGGGAGACGCGGAGCAGCTTTTCTCGCCCCGGAGGATGCGGGCGGCGGGACCGCGGCACGTCTGGGCGGTCCCGCCGCCCGCGTCCTCCAGGAGAGAAAAGCCCCATTTGTAAGTACGGATCCGACATAAGTCGGATCCATGTAACTCGGGGACTGCCTGTATTGTACTTTACATATCTACAGCTTGAATGCTGCATATTTATCTAAATTATTTACCACCCGGGAGCTGGAGGTGTTAGGGAAAGTGTCAGTAAAGTGAATCTATTTGTTTTTATGAAGGCTCATGGAACAGTTGTAAATAAGCATTTCACTCAATATGTAATTTTTTAAAGAACACTTTTTTAAATGAAAGAGGAAATTTTAATCTGTAATTGATGTTCACAAAAATGAGATCCAATATGAACCATATCCAACAGATCTAATGCCACATAACTGAAAAATTAAATGTGTTCTAAAAATTTCCAAAAGTATTTTTGCAAAACTCCCAGGACACCATATTGATCTTTTCACAATCCCCTTCTCCGCATATTATCTATTGAGGGCACTATGGGATAGCTGCCAAGAATTCTCAAAATGCACAGGGGCATATGGAATTGGAAGTATGGAAAATACCATTATGCCAATCACTGTCAAGATGGTTATGCCATGAACAGTGTTGCTAGGTGGATGCACTAACCTATGCTTGCTTCAATAATGTTATAACACAGTTTTAATCTAAAGGGTATCTAGAGATAAGGTATTAGAAAGAATATGGTTCTGGCATAATTATGGATATTGTACTAGATTCAATAGCTGTAGGTTAGATAGATCCTAAAGGGACTATATAATCTTAAAGCTTGCAGATCTTTTTATTAAATCAATTAAAATGGGTCTAAAATGTTAACTGAAATGAATGTCTGAAAATTATTGGGGGGGATATGTGCAGTACAAAGAGACTTCAATAATATATAAAATTATCCCCTTAAAAAAAAAAAAACAATCTCATTGTTTGATTTTTTTTTAACAATTCAGCTAATTTCTTCATCATGGGAATATCACATTCAAGAGAAAGAGTATGGTGTGATAGCTATCTCTTATTACATACCTAAAGTAGCCTAATCATCCAGAAAATATGTGCATAGTGGTAGTTGTTTAAAATATATATATATCTGTAATATTTATATCATATTAAATATTGCTCTTGAATTCTGCAGTCAGAAAAGGACTTAAAGAATATGAATTTTAGTAACACAGCTAACCTGAAGCACCTATCAGTATAAAAATCTGCGGCAGAATTCACTTATTTTTGTTATAGAAATCAGCACCAACACTCTTTGGAACGCTATAACTACTTGCTTGCCATTTATAAGTGGACTGAAATTATTAGAACTTCACAGATTATTAGAAGCAGAAACTCTCAATTGATGGGTAATATACATTGGAAAAATAAATGTCAGATAACAGTCACAATTTTCCTTCCACCACTCAGCAGGATACAATCACAAATATTACATTTTGTAATCACACTGAGCACATTTTACAAAAAGATGTAAGCCAGTTCAGGTTTGTTTTTTTTGAGCTGATTAGGAAAAAACCTGGTGTGAATAAAACCTGCTTTATATGTTGGGGCATACCAAATGCTATTAATTGTACTGAATTATTTTGTAGTTGTTTATACTTGTGTCAGGCACAACACTCTAATAACCCTTATGGACTCTAATATAAGAGCTGATGTTTCTAGCAAGCTTCCTGTGCTTCATATGTCTTATTATTCCTGAAGAATGTCAACAAGTATTACTTTTCACATTATAAAGAAAACGTTACAATTATCTAATTAAGCTTAAGTTCTCATGTGCATAGTTGTCTGAGCTAGTTTCATGCCTTTGAATTTTCAGAATTATCATTTGCAGTTCTGACTAATTATAAGCACAAATGCAAGCATCAACACATAGTTAAGTGCTCCAATATCACATAAAGAGCCTTTGGGAGACAGCAAACAGAAGATGTGCATTAAATTCTAATTTACGCTTATTATTCCTTCAGACACATTTTAGAACTCATCTAAAATAATCTTAACAGAAAATATACACCAAATCCTAAAATCCAAAGTGGAAAACAATCTCATTGTGATTGCAGCTTACATATTATATAAGACAATAGTCACTATTTGGTTCAAAGATAAGAAGCATGTTTCTTCTTATGTAACAACAAATCTTACAAATTATCAAACTGTTAGTTTAAAATGAAAGACAAAGTGCTATCTAAGCGTTTAAAAATATTCTAAAGGTGCCTGGCATGTATTTGTAAACCATAAATATTTTGCAGTGAATCAACTGCAATTTCTCAAAAAATACTTTGTAAACAAGCCTTAAATCTTATGAACAGGTCAAAAGAGGAAATAGACTTTTCTTCTTTTATGGAATAAGACCATGATCACTTCAAAAATTTAAAAAAAAAAATCACTTGTCGAGTTACATAACCATGATGTTCTGGTTATATGCCTTCTCCAGAATTGGAATATGGTCAATCCTAGCATGATAAATAATGAGATAATCTTCTGGTTTAGCACATATGATAAGTTTAAGTAAGTTAGAGTAAGAGGCCACAAAAAAAACTTTGTTTCCATGCTGAATTATTCTTTCCTTAATTGTAAGAAAAATAGACTTTCTTGTTTTTTCTTTCAGGAATTCAAGCTATCAAAATCCAAAATGTGAATCTTTCACTTAACACTTATTTGTAAAGATTCCTGTCTCCATTGCAGATGTAGGTGAAAATGGTCACAGTTACCTCTAACTAGCAGGTGAGATCCATTGTTGACCAGGCAAAGGCATTTTGCGTAGATTACACTTACAGGAAAGTTCAAGAAATTAAATATAGGTAATAGAATTTGTATTAATGTGCTTGCAAAAGGGAAGTAAAAGAACAATTTTAAATTTGTAGGATTTCAACTTCAAACATTATTCATTTTATTGAATAATTACAATAGTACATTTGAATCAGAAATTTGTAAAGCTTCCATTACTCTTCCTGTAACTCATTTGAATTATTTTGTGATTTGTAACAGTAAAATTTTTCTTTGCACTAAAATGACAGTTGAATAGGTGACTAAATTTTAATTTTGTTAGCAAATATTTTTATGAACTCTAATCATAATAGTCATGACTTTTTTTCTGATTAAAACAAAAAATAATTATTTAAACCTTTCACCCTGCATACTCCGGTGTAAAAAGTAGTGCATTCAGCTAATTTAAGAGGCAGGATTGTTTATGCAAAATTTGGTATCTGTAGGTAATTGGAAGTATGACTTTATTTTGCACAAATAAAACCATAAACAAACTCTTCAAAATATATGGCCGATATTTTAAAACAGATGGCAACTGACTTTCTCTCTTTTTAATACAAACTAAGATTCCCAAAAATGCAAAAAGGTCCATGTCAGAGGAGGGGTACTCTGCACAAAACACAGAATCAGGGACTTATTTAGAAGTACTGAAGATACAATAGAGAGTATATATTTCAATGGGCATTTTAATATAGTACTTGCACTATAGACTCACATGTTTGATGACATGCCATGACAAAATATGCAAAAAGTAGACAATATGACAAAGGGGTTTAAACTGGGAGTGAGGATGGAGTAGACAGTGTTTAGAAATACAGTATCAGCTTTGTACCCTACAATCTGACCTCTGAACACAGTAAATGTCAAACTTGAGAGTAGGAAGAAATTGTTTTAAACACCCTAATTAGCAAGGGACAAAACTGGATAAATGCCCAAACTGGATTTTCATGTGACCTTCTGATGAAGGTGGCATTATCTCTTAGTAGAATTCCTCTAGTAGAATACATCAATGACACCATCAATTTTTTGTCAGACATAAAGGTGAGACACTCTATATGCATATTTATATACAGTAATCAGCCAAAGCAACTACACAGCTTTTACTATTTCACTTTTGCTACACAATTCTACATCCACCATTTCAATAACTGGGTACCTACATTTATACAAAAATGTATTTGTTTCATGCATATGCTTCACTTGAAATTGTCTTACTAAATTTAAACACAAGATTTTAATTTCTGATTTTTCAAATTTCACTGTGTACAATTTATAGTTTACATGCAAACATGCACTCTTGATTTTGAAATGGGTTCTGTGGCTCAACATTTATACTCCACATGATACATTTATAATCTAACTAGCTGGACTTACCCAGCGTTGCCCGGAAAACTGGAGAAACAAAATTTAGAAAAACAGAAGCTGGTCCTGACAGCCTCCAGCCACACTGCAGCTGCCAGTGCCTGACATCCGGCCTTTATGGCAGACCCCCATGCTTTTCTACTGCTGCATAAATCAAAATCTCTGACTCAAAAAAGAGGCATTGCAATGTTGAGAATCAGAGATATTTGACTTGGCAAACTTAGATGCAAAAGTCACAATAGAAACGATGTCTCTGTTTTCTTCCCACGTCATGAGTCTTGGAGCCATTAAAAGCACAGTTGACAGGAGAGCCCGCAAATCACCATGGCTTGTTTCCCCACCATTGCTGGAAGCATATGGAGGCCCCTCTTCAATAGTGAAATGTTTTGCTTCCTATCAGATGGTATTTTTGCTAATTATCCTTGTAGAAGCTAATGTTTATTTGGTAGGGAAGTAGGGGATAGGCATGCTGGGTCTGCAAATTCTCATCCAAGAGCTGAGTATAGGGATGCCTCAATCAATGGGGCTGGCCCTACTGAATCTGAGCGATTTCAAGGTGACACCTCAAACTCTTCTCCCATCTTTTTTGATGAAACTATGACTCAACTACCTGAGCCTGCTGGCACCTCTATAATCCCTCCTCCAGCACCACCCTCTTGACCAGCTGCTGCTCCCATGGACTGCATCTCTCATCCCCCCGCACCAGGATCATTCAGTATCAAACCCAGGACCAGTGCCTAGATTTGAGGGATTCCTCTTCCCCCCCCCCCCTCGCCTTGGATTAATTTCTCACCCACCCAGCATCATCCAGTGCTGCCCCTTGGGCCAGTGCCCCTCAAAGGAGACCCTCACCTGCCATGAGCTTCATTTCTCACTCACTCCCTGCAGGATTGTCCAGCCCCACTTCCTTCATCCCCCTACAATCCTGCCCTCCCCCCACTCGCTCCCAACAGTTCAGCCCCCCTGGACCAGCGCACCCCTCAATGATCCAGCCCCCCAATCGTGCCCTCCCCCCATGCGCCCCAATGGTCCAGCTCCTCCCATCTTGCCCTCCCCCCACTCGCTCCCAATGGTCTAGGCCCCCTGGACCAGCCTGCCCCCCAACAATCCAGGCCCCCCAGTCCTGCCCTAACCCCCACTCAACCCCAACCCCCTCCCCCCCAGACCAGCCTCCCTCCATTCATTTCCCCCCCCCCCCCCCAACCTCTGGTTCCCCGATGCGCCTCCTTCTGGACATTTTTTCAAAGTGGCAGCTGAGCAGTAACACCAGCCCCGCCCCCTCCGCCTAGAGCAAGCCCCGGTAGCAACCTGCGCGCCCATTGGTCAGGAGCTGGGCCCTGAGCCAGTCGCAGTATTGAAGAGGGGCCTCCATATGCTTCCAGCAATGGCAGGGAAGCCACTTCTCCCCATGCTGCCAAGCTCCGTGCAGCGTCAGGGAGAGGCATCGGTCTCTCATCTCTTCCCTCCAACACTACCTTAAAACCTTCTCCTGGAGGAAAGGTTATCCCATGGAAAGTTTGGTTGCAGTAGGTCTTATAGTGTCCAAGTTATTAGAGAACAAACATACAAACATTCTTCTTTATATTAAGCATCATATTATGCATGAAAACTTTAAAAATCCTTGTGCCACTTCCACTATTAAAATAAAATCTAGAGACTATACCTACCTTATCTCCTTATTATACATCTGGATCACATGGGAAAGAAAAGGTTACTTTTCATTCTTACTCTTACTCTTTAAGAGTTGGGATGTCCCCCCCTCCCACAGCCTTACTACATCCATGATAAGGATATTTTATTTTAAACTGCTAAACAGTTAACGTAATGATAACCTTCATGGTTATACACAAGCCCACCCTCCCACCCATGTTGCTGCCTTTGTATATGGCACCTCTTTTTTTTAGTGCTGGAATCCTCCTCGACTTCTCACCTTTAGAATTTAAGATGGCTCTACATTCATTGGGTTAGATGGCTGATCTGATGTTAGGCAATACATAGGAGAACACCCTGGTGATGAAGACAAGGATCCTCTGCTGCCTATTGGTGCAGATTCAGGCTGGAAAGCACTGAGAAACAATCACAGGAAGGAACTTTCCCCAAGCAGAACAAATGGCAGATAAAGTCTGATGACTTTAGGTTCAGAGAAAAAAAATCTAGCAGCACAAACTACCTGATGCTGTCTATCTAACTAATAAACAGTTTAACTGTAGAAATAAAGAGACTTTTCTATCAAACACCTCAGAAGTAGCTCCAAACATGAACAAATGGTCCCTATATCACTAGTTGTCTGGTTAAGACAATTTTATAAAATTGACTAAGAAAGAGTATTTGAGTGGCTCCAACAGACATTATTTTCCCTAAAGCTAAGTGGCATCAGAGGACAAAACAGACAAACAACATTTTAAGTACATTAAAAGCAGCCTGCTAAAGAATTAGTGGTGCCACTGGATGATCAACGTGCTAAAGGAACACGCAAAGACGACAAGGCTATTGCTGAGAAGCTTAAGTAATTCTTTGCATTGGTCCTTCGCTGCAGAGGTTGTAAGGGAGATTCTCATGCATGCACCATTCTTTATAGGTGACAAATATGAGGAACTGTCCCAGACTGAGGTGTTGATAAAGGATGTTTTGGAACAAATTAATGAATTAAACAGTAGTAAACGGATGGTATTCTTCCAAGAAGGAACTCAAATATAAAACTGTGATATCTAACTTATCACATAAATCAGCTGTGTTCCAAATGTCTGAAAGATAGCTAAGTTAATGCTCATTAAAAAAAAGACTCAAGCTTGGCAACTGCAGGCTGATAAGCAGGCAAACTGGTTGAAACTGTAGTAAAGAACAGAACTATCAGACACATACATTAATTTGTTTTGTTGAGGAAGAGTAAACAATGCTACTGTAAAGTGAAATCATGGCTCACCGATATTTTAGAATTTTTTCATGGGGTCAAATAAATATGGACAAAGATGATCCAGTAAATATAGACTACAGTATACTCAGACTTTCAGAAAGCCTGTAACAAGGCTCCTCACTGAAGGCTCTGAAGCAAAGTAAGCAATAATGGGATAGGAGGGAAAGTCCTCTCATGGATCAGTAACTTGTTTAAAGACAGAAAATAAAGGATACAACTAAATGGTCAATTTTCTAAATGGAAAGAGGTAAAGAATAAGCTCCTTCAAGGATCTGTACTGGGACCAGTGCTGTTCAACATATTCGTAAATGAATTGGAAAAGGGATAAACAGTAATGTGACAAAGTTTGCAGATGATATACAATTTCTCAAGATGATTAAGTCCGAGACTGATTCAGAAGTTATAAAGGGATCTCACAAAACTGGGTAACTGGACAACAAAATGGCAGATGACATTAAAAGTTGAGAAATGCAAAGTGATGTACATTGGAAAACATAATCTCATCTTTACATATAAAATGATGGGGTCTAAATTATCTGTTACCCCTCAAAAAAGAGATCTTGGAGTCATTGTGGTTGGTCATGTGAAAACATCTACTCAATGTGAAGCAGCAATTAAAGAAATTAACATGATGTACCATAAGGAAAAAATATGTAGCACTTTAAAGACTAACAAGATAGTTTATTAGGTGATGAGCTATTAAGTCTTGTTAGTCTTTAAAGTGCTATATATTTTTTCCTTTTGTTTTTCCAAGATCAGACTAGCACGGCTACCTATCTATTACTATTCATGATGTACCATAACGAGGCATTAGGAAAGGATAGATAATAAAAGAGTAAATATCATAATTCTTGGTATTCCCACACATTGAATAGTAGATGCAGTTTTGGTAGTGGCCACCCAGACCAAATATATATATATATATATATATAGTTCAAAAAGATACAGAGAAAGGCAAAACAAAAATGCTTAGATTCCAGATGAGAAGGAATATAAAAGACTTCAACTGTTTAGCTTGGAAAAGAGATGGTTAAGAAACAATATGATAGAAATCTATGAAATCATGAAAGTAAACAGTGAAGTGTGATTTATCTCTATACATAACAAAAGAACTATGGGTCATCCAGTGAAATTAATAGGCAGCAAGTTTAAAACGAAAGGAAGCACTTCTGCTCACAATGAACAGTTTTGTGGAACTTCTTTCCAGGGATGTTGTGAGGCCAAAACTATAAGTGGGTTCAAGAAAGAACTAGATAAGTTCATGGAGGATAGGCCCATCAATGAGGAGGGCTAAGCTCTGGATGTCCCTTAGCCTCCAACTTCTCCTTCTGAGAATGGATGACAGAGGATGGATTACTCAATAATTGTCTTGTTATATTCATTCCCTCTGAAGCACCTGGCACTAGACATTCTAGGATGACAGAGTACTGGACTAGATGAACCACTGGTATGGCACAGTATGTCTGTTCTTATGTTCTTATTCTATAAATGGGAATACGCTGAGGCCACTTCAGAGAAAGGACATTCTTACCTTTTTCAATTAAATCTTTTTGAGCTGACAAATCTAGGGTTCTGCTGTGAGCACTATTCTATTACACAATGCATTTGCAACCATACTGGAAAATTGGTTCTGAATATCTAATAAATATATTTTCTGTAAAGTTCCACAGCAGGAAAAAATATTTGAAAAATTCCATGTGGTGGTGATAATGAAAAATTATCAGATGTACTAAGTTAGTAGAGGAGGAAAAGGATAAGGAGCTGTGTGGACTGACATGCAGAATGCAAGATTCCTTGGGAACAAAATGTCCTAACCCCACAGAAACTTGGTCATATTCACTTAATAGCAAACCCTTTGCATACCTTCCATCCTTCCCCTGCCAAGAATCAGCAGTATGACTGGCTTACATCTAATACTACCTTTAGCTCTCAGCAACTTGCCACATAAACTAGGGCTTATGGCTATGAAAAAGAACTTTCTGCCCCATTCTGGCCAATATAACTCCTTCCATAACATAGGTATTTTAAAACAAATATTGGCACCACATAGGTGGTGATGGGGGGAGCACCCTAAGCAGCAGATGGTATCACTCCTGGAAAGAGTGACAAGAAGGCTGCAGCAGCTCTGCAAGCAAACGAGGAATGAACAGGGAATTCAGTACTTAAAACTGATTTAAAAAGCTAACTGGCAGAGTTCCTCAGCAGAGTTCCTAATGTTCACCTCCTCTTTCCCAAACTGCCCCATCTGCATTTCCCAGCTGCTTCAGAACCACACAGGAGAGAACAAAGATGCTCTTATCGACCTCTCCCCCACAACTGTCACTAAGGAAGAGAATGGGTGTTTCTCTTTTGATTCTCCCAGGTGGCTTCCTATTTCTCTTGGGGAACACGAATGTTCTTTTATAGGTTCCATCATCCAGATGTCTGTCCTATTTCTGGCGGCGATTATTCCCTTTGCAAAATTCTTGCAGGGGAAGCCACAAGCACTCTTTCTTTCTATGCCACCAGTCTTTTGTGTAGTGGCTGGTCCATGCATCAGATGCTTGGCTCATCATGCTGACTCATGTGTGGCATGTGGCTGGCTCCTGGCTCGTTAATGAGAAACCACAAACCCACCTAGACAGGATAGATAATTTTCTTGGGGCTTGGAGAGGAGGGTAGAAGTTGAAGAGAAAAGAAAAGTGGGATCATTAAAAATTCAAAATTAATGTTTTTAAGACACAATTAGCCATTCATTCCACTGGCTCTCATTTTTCAATTTCAGAGATAGGACACTTGGCTAATGAGTGTTTGGAAGGCACTGATTTAATGATGAACAGGTATAGATCTATAAACACAACAATCAGGGCTCATCTAGACTATGGGGAATGGTCGAAAGAAGATATGCAAATTCAGTGGGAATTTGCATATCTTCTTCTGATTGTAAGTGAAAGTAGTTAAGATGTGGCTTTTTCAGAGAACTCCCCCTTTGTCATAAATCTCCTTTTTTGAGGACGAGCAGCTTTTCAACAAAGTGGGGAGTTCGCTGAAAAAGCCGCGTCTTAACTACTTTCACTTTCGAAAGCTCTGGACCTTATTTACAAGATCTTTGAAACATGCATCTGTATGTTAGACCACTCCAAGGTCTCAGAGGGGTAGCCATGTTAGTATGTAACTAAAAAAAACTTGAAAAACCAACAATGATCCTGTAGCACGTTAGAGACTAAAAAAAAATATATAAATAGTATCATGAGCTTTTGCAGGCACAACCCACTTCTTCAGCCAAGGGAAGTGTCAATATCTTTTTATTTGATTTCATATTAAATAATCATAAGCATTGCTCCTTGTTAATTATCCCTTGTTTTAATATACTTTCTTCCATACCCTATGGACTATTTAAAATATATATTTATATCTGTGTTTTTTGTTTGTAGTGGTAGGTGCACATCCACACACTACCTCAACATTGGTGTTGCACATAAGAAATATCAATCCGCCCAAAATAAAATTCAACTCGCCCAAAGATAGAAAATCTTAGAGGGAACACTGGTTAGGACCTGTGATGGTGTCATTTGTATAGATATGTGGACAACAGGGTTTGTTGTAGGGGTAGGTTCCAGGGTGAGTACCTCTGAAATGTGATGTGCAGCTGCTGGAAAGGGTTTGCTTCAGTTTTGGGGGAGGGTTGTCATACACAAGGATTGGCATGTCTCCCAAAGCCAGTGAGAATGAGGGATCATTTTCCAGGATAGGTTGTAGATTGTTAATGATGCGCTGGAAGGGTATAGGCTGAGGGTTCATGGGGGTGTGTCTAGACTACAGGGTTTTGTCAACAAAAGTGGACTTTTGATGACAAAACTATACCTGTGTCTACACTACCGCCAAGTTCTGTTGACATAACATCGACAGAACTCAGCAGTTTTGTCAACGGCGCTAAACCTCGTTCTACAAGGAATAACACCTTTTGTCGACGAGTTCTGTCGACAGAATGTGTTATTGCATCTACACTGTCCTTTGCGTCTACACTCTCACATTGACAAAGCGGCTTGCTTTGTCAACAGAACTAGATGTAGTCTAGATGCTTTTTGTCGACAGAATCTTTGTTGACAGTATCTGTCGACAAAGCCTCTGTCGACAAAAGCCTGTAGTCTAGACATACCCTAGGTGATGACCCTTGGAGTTCTGTTATTTTCCTTGTTGGGCCTGTCTTGAAGTAATTGACTTCTGGGTACTTGTCTGGCTCAGTCAATCTGTTTCCTCACTTCTACAGGTGGGTATTTAAAGTTTTAAGAATGTTTGATGAAGATCTTGTAGGTGTTTGTCTCCATCTGTGGGTCTGGAGCACATCTGGTTGTATGTTAGGTCTTAGCTCTAGAGAATTGATCATTGGATGCATCCTGGATGAATGACAGCTAGAGGCTTGTAGGTAAGAATAGCGGTCAGTAGATTTCCAGTATAGAGTGGTGTTTATGTGACCATCATTTATTTGTACTGTAGAGTCAAGGAAGGAGATCTCGTGTGGACTGCTTCAGGCTCAGGTTGATAGTGGGATGGAAATTGTTGAAATCCCTGAGGAATTCTTTAAGGGTCTCCTTCTCATGGGTCCATATGATGAAGATGACATTAATGTAGCATAAGTACTATGGGACAGGAGATGAAGAAACATTGTTCAAGGTCAGCCACAAAAATGTTGGCATATTGTGAGGCTATGTGGGTGCCAACAGCAGTGCCACTGATTTGAAGGTATTGTCTCCAAACTGTAAATAGTTGTGGATGAGGACAAAGACACCTAACTCAGCCACCTGGTGTGCTGTGGCATCATCAGAGGTTATGTTCCTGACAACAGTTAGTCCATCTTTATGTGCAATGTTGGTGTAAAGAGCTTCTACATACATGGTGGCTAGGTTTGTGTTTCCAGAAAGATTACTGATACTCTGTAGTTTCCTTGGGAAGTTAGTGGTACCTCAAAGATAGCTAAGAGTGCTGGTAGCATAGGGTCTGAGGAGAGAGTCAACAGAGTCAGATAATCCTGCTGTAAGGGTGCCAATGCTGAGATGATGGGATACCTGGGATTTCCTTGTTTATGGATCTTGGGTACCTGATAGAATGTTCCAGGTCAGGGTTCTGGGAGAGTGTTTGTATTGATTGGTCCCAAGCTGTAGCAGGGAGTTTCTTGAGCAGATGGTGTAGTTTCTTTTTGGTATTCCTCAATGAGATCAGAGGAAAGAAGCCTGTAGAATGCTGTGTTGGTAAGTTGTCTGGCAGCCTCCTATTCGTAGTCTGACCTACTCATGATGGCGACCACACCCCTTCTGTCAGCCTCTTTGATTATAATGTCAGAGTTGTCTTCGAGCTTGTGGATAGTGTTGTGGTCTGCATGGCTAAGGCTGTGTGTCACATGATGCTGCCAGTGTACATTTGTGGAATCAATGTCAGTCTGTGTATATTTGTGGAATCAATCAACATAGAAGTCTAAACTGTTATCACCAACTTTTTTGTAGAGTTGGTAAGTGGGATCCTGAGAGTCAGTGCAATCTTCAGTGGTGTGTTGGAAATATTCCTTCAGTCAGAGGTGGTGAAAATAGGCTTGTAGGTCACCGCAGAACTAAATCCTGAATGTGGGAGTGGTGGGGCAGAAAAAGATTCCTTGAGATTGGGTTCTTCTGACAAGCTAAATCCAATCACATGTTTAGGCTGTGTCTAGACTACATCCCTCTTTTGACAGAGGGATGTAAATTAGACACTTCAAAAGTGCAAATGAAGTAGGGATTTAAATATCCCGCACTTCATTTGCATAATCACGTCATGGCACTCTTTCGAACAAGCGCCATTTCGAAATTAAAACCACGGTCTAGACGCGGTTCTTTAGAAAACAGCAGGGTTTTTTGAAAAATCCTGTACTTCATTTGCACTTTCGAAGTGCCTCATTTTCATCCCTCTGCTGACAGATCGATGTAGTCTAGACATACTCTTAGTTCTTTGACAGAGGGATGTAAATTAGACACTTCAAAATTAGACATTTGCACCTGAGGTTTACAGGATCTTTCGAAAAAGGCTATTTTCCAAAGAACTGCATCTAGACTATGGTTTCACTTTCAAAATAGTGCTTTTTCGGAAGAGCACCATGATATGAATATGCAAATGAAGCATGGGAAATTCAAATCCCGGCTTCATTTGCAACTTCGAAGTATCTAATTTACATCCCTCTGTCAAAAGAGGGATGTAATTTAGACGTATCCTATGTGTTAGATGAGTTGAGGGAAAAGTAGTTGTTGTATCCTGTGGCATGTAGTTTACTCATGTCAAAGGACAAATGGTCTTGAGATTAGGGTACTAACACAGGGCTTATGAGTCCTGGGTTCGAGTCTTAGCTCCACCACAAATTTGTGTGTGATCCTGAGCAAGTCACTTCCTCTCTATTCTGTCCTTGTAATATGGAAATGAATACTACTTTACAGCGATGTTGTCAAGATAAATATATTCAAGAGTGTAAAACACTTAGATGCTACACTGATGGGTGCCACCTTGGATAGATAGATGCTTCTAGATTCACATGTACTGTTCATTTACTTCACTGGTGTTTATGACTCCAATAAGTTTAGTTTTACTCAAAAAAATTTTTTAATGTGCTGTTTACTCTAGGGATGTTAACAAATGTTTATTTTTGTAAATGTGTAACTACTGAATTTTTTGGCAGTTACATGTTTACATGCATAGGGACCGCATGTACTGGCTACCACCACCCTCCACCTCACCTCGGCATGAGGAGGCAGGCAGCTCCATGGGAGCGGCTGCTCTTGGGGAGATGGTTTGTAAGCCAGCTCCTCCCAAACATTGGCTCTTGCCTGCACTCCCATGCTGCTGCCTCTGTGAGAGGCAGTGGGGGAGGCAGTCAGCTTGAAGCCGACATGTTGGGAGCCGACGTGCAGGAAGCCATTTGAAAGGCAGCAAGTGTGTGTGTGTGTGTGTGTGTGTGTGTGTGTGTGTGTGTGTGTGTGTGTGTGTGTGTGTGTGTGTGAGAGAGAGAGAGAGATTAACTGTTAGGATTAACCAACAGGCCCAGGTTCATCAGCTAATCATGTAAACAGGTACATGCTAACAACCCTAGTTTACTTTACCTTCTAAATCAATTACTGAACACCGCAATAGTTTGTGTCAGCAGGAGGTCACACTGACACACTAAAAGCTCTCAGAGTTCAGGGCCTCAGGCCTGACTGCAGGCCGAATATCAGTTCTAGAGGCCATGCCTTTGATCGGGCCGGGGCAGCAAATAATAAACAGTTTCTGTTAAGCCGGTCAGCAGTTTATGCACCTGGGCCCTGGGTCAGGGCGGGGCAACAAACAAACTGGTAAGCAGGTAAGTAGTCCAAAAGGTTCAAAGTTGCAGACTTATTTTGCAGGCTGAGCCAGGGGGGTTGGTCTCCTTACTGGTGGAGAGCCAATGAGCACAGGGGTTTTCCTCCCTCTGGGGGAGAACCTGCCACCCAAGGGAAGGGATAGCAGGGGGGACACAGGCACATCTGCTCCACTGCATCCCAGCCCTGGGCCCTCGCAATGGCAGTGCAGTGGCCACTGGGTTGGTGGGGTCCAAGCTGTAACACGCCGACCAGGTCTGTGGGTCGGCGGGAATCCGAGCCACAACGCACTGCCCAGCTGACCTCCATTTCCTCTGCTGCCCCAGGATCAGCTGTCCCTCGGCCACTTCCCCATCCCCCTTTGGGACTTGCCTGGCTCAGACGCAGTTCCTCAGGTTCAGGAGGGGACAGAAGTGCCGGCAGCACATCCATCGGCTCAAAGTCCTGCTCAGTTAAGGGTCCAGGAGGTCCAGCTCACTCATCTGGGCCTGGCAATGGTCCTGGGGGTCCAGAGGAATTTGCAGGCCTAAGCAGTAGCCTCTTCAGACTGGTCCAATTATCAGGGCCCGGCAGTGGCCCGGGTGGCCCAACCCAGTCTTCCCTCTGAGGGCAGCATGGCAAAGCTCCTCTAGGGCTGGAGTAGAGCCTCTGGCCTGCTCGGCAGCCAAGCTCTAACTGAGCTTGGAGCTCCTCTTTGTATACCTCCAGCCCTGCCTTCCTGTTTCCTGTGGGCAGGACTGGGTGGTTCTGGCACCTCCCACCAGGAGTTCTTGAGGGAGTTTCTTCATCCGAGTCAGTGGGAGGCCATGCTGACTCACTACAAAAACTTTTTTTTTTTTTAACAGGACTGGATGTCACACAAGGCCCAGTAGCACCCCTGTAACCACATTTCCAAAACAGAATGTTTTGTCATTCACTGTATCATAGTCTGGACTGCCAGTCAGCAGGTTTCAATCCACGTGATAGTGTTCGTAGCAAAGGTGATCTGGATTAATTTTGATTGTATGGTTTCCTTAGATACCACATCTAAGGCTTCACTAACATCCAATTAGGTTTCATTTACTTTCACTTCTCTTTCATCCACTTAGTTTGTAATTACATTCAAAATAAGAATGAAATCCAATTGGTTTAGTAAAATCTAATATTCATACCAATTGTAGATGTCTCCCTTTTCTTTCAGACATTTAGTGATTTTTTTTCTATCTACATTTATTCTATTGTTTCTCTGGAGTTAGAGGTTACATTTAAAAGGCGATAATTTCCAGGATCACTTTTCTTCCTCTTTCACAAAATTAATAATACATTTGTTTTTCCAATCTTCCATTAACTTGGTATTATTATTCTACCAAACGGGTTATATAAAAACAAAACAACAACAAAACAAATACTGCTTCTAACAAGACACAAATGGAAGATTAGAGTATAAGGTTGAAGAATGTGCATGTGCAAACAGCTTCTTCATCCATAAGTTTCAAAGTGCTTTACAGAGACACAAACTATTATACTTATTTTACCGAGGGGATAACAGCAATGTTAAATAACATGTCCTAAGTCATACCAAAACAAGACATTTTCAGCTTGATTTGTTTCTTTTTTCATGTGTGTCCAAGTTCTGTTTTTCTGACAGCATTCATGCAAACCTCCTTCTTTTGTTAATCAACATAAAGAAACTATTACTACATTTTGGGGCCATTTCAGCCAAACTAGCTAAAAATTAAATCCAAATGGAAATATGATCCACTCGTGCATATTATTAATCTGTCAGCTAAACAGCCGTGGACCCCGATCAATGTAGTATACTATTCCTTCCAAAGGGAAAGGAACGTTCTGCTTCATGGTCCAAAATGTGAAGAACAGCAAGGAAGGCATTTCCTTGAATCATCAAGAATCATAAAAGATGTCTCATCAAAAGCTAATAAGGAAAAAATGTTTGATACTGGCTTAAAAGGAAGATGATAGAACATGTGAACTTGCTAACAGATCAGAAATAGACTGTAATGACAAATGGACATAGAACTAAAACCCCAAAGACAGAGTACAGCCCTATCATAGGCAGATCTTATCCATCTTTGACAGGTGCTTGAGGGGCCTCTCTCTCTTTCAGTTTGGCAACATTTATACAGGTTGCCATACCAATACATTCTCAATTAATACAACAGGGTCTCTATAGTCAATCATAACATCAGAATCTATTTCAATTTCTGCCCAAATATTTTCTTGTCTTTACATACACAGATCTGGTGGTCAAAAGTGGCTATTGGATTCATGATTGAGATGTACATGTTAAATATTTAACTTACATTGAGGCCTGCTAATCTATATTTGATTTGCCATCATCATAAGATCAATATCTTTGTGTGTGTGTGAAACAGAGGGATGGCAGGCATGTAGGAAAAGAAAGATCATTTTCTGTACCCATTCACAGTTTTTATCTCCTCTTCTAGGAATGCCTTCAAGGGATACAGATAATAAAGATTCTGTCAGTACTAACTTAGGCCAGAATTTTTCTGATGACTTAAAGTCTAGTGAAAGGCTCTATAACTTATCATCAGTTCTCTAAGGCATTCAGTTCCTCAGTTATTAGTAGATTAAATACAAACACATTAGTTAAATATATTTTGTATTCAAAACATTCATATTGCTGGAGATTTGAAATAAAGGACATAATCAAGTTAAAGGAATTCAATTAGAATGATTGTTCAAAGAACCGGAATAGAAAAACATAACAATTACAGAACATAATTATATAAGCCTTGTTCTCTACACATAGGGTCACTATGTACGCTATTATTTCATGATGCTAAAAAAGCACTTTTTCAATTACACAAGCAAAGAGATCTATTACTTTCTCTTGCAAATCTGACCTGAATATAAGTATACTTATAGTACATACAGTTAGCTGTATGTTTTTCATACCATGTTAGCTGCTGCATATAATCCATATTTAACATATTTGTAATCAGATACACCTTATTTTGACATTTATTAATTTGTTTCTTTACTGTATTCGTCCCCAAAATGCCTTGCATTTAAAACTATCTGAAACTATTATCCTACCAATTCAGAAGAAAGTTATTTTTGCCACTCCAAAATAACAGTACGGTATTTCTCTTTCCTCTCTCTTTTTCCACAGGGACTATACTGATAGTGCTACCACCAGCATTCTGATTGTTTTATTGATTTTCGTCTTTCCTATAAGTCATCAAAAACAGTCCAGTCCTAATTCTGATACTCTTCAGGATGGGAGTACGGTTTAGTGACTTATGTGAAATAACTGGATGAGCTCATCTAACTCCTCCTGGATAAGTTTCCATATAAAAAAAATCTCACTGTGATAGTTGCTGCTGCTTCTCTTGAAGCAAGTCCCTCTCACATTCATACATAATCACATTATTATAAAGAGTTCAATGTAATATACTATCCTTTTGTAATACACTATCCACTACACAGCTTTAATAGGAGGATATCAGTCACCAGCTCTGCCTTCTCTCTCTAAGGCTACGTCCAGACTACATGCCTCTGACAACAGAGGCATGTAGATGAGGCTACCAGGCATAGGAAAATGAAGCGGTGATTTAAATAATCGCCGCTTCATTTAAATTTACATGGCTGCCGCGCTGAGCCGATCAGCTGTTTGTCGGCTCAGCGCGGTAGTCTGGACGCGTGGGTGTCGACATCGAAGGCATTTGTCGACCACCCAGGTATGCCTCCTGGGATGAGGTTTACCTGGGTTGTCGACAAATGCCTTTGATTATTTAAATCGCCGCTTCATTTTCCTATGCGTGGTAGCCTCATCTACATGCCTCTGTCACCAGAGGCACATAGTCTAGATGTAGCCTAACAGAGGGCAAGGCAAAGACCATTGCTGCAATGATTTCTGGTGAAGAGCAGAGGAGCTGAAAAGTGGTGTCCACATGATGGGACACAGCAATAACAAAATGGAATTTCACCCTGCTGCCTCCTTCTAAAGATTCAGATGGGAGAGGAACACCAGATTTGTATTTGAGGGCATCAAGGTGAGGAAAAATAGGAATAAAAATATAGGTACAATGAATATTTTAAAACTAAAAGCAGTATCTTTAAATGAGTAAACAGGAACTCACAGAGGATGTTCAAATAGGAATTGAAGTCGAATTGTTTAAGGCCCAATTGTCAGATATAGCTGAGCTATGTTTGGAAGAGGAAACAAAAGGATGAAAGCAGCTGTACACCATCATACCTCAATGGTCGTTTGATCAGGGGCTTTGGTCCCTGAGCAGCCTAAGAATTTCTCTAACTTGTGATTGGCTGCCACTTCCCAAAGAAGTTATTACAGAAACCAGGGATTGCTGGAGCACTGCAGGTCTTCAGCTGCCCCGCCATGATTCTATATACTTTCTATGGGAGATAGAAAGAACTGATGTTCAGACAGCTATATCAGCATATCAACCAGAGAGTCTTCTCTTCTTAGGGAATTTTGGGGTAAACAGCTAAGCAAGTTTTCCAGTCGCTTATCCTCTAAACACCCACCCAGAGCAGTAGTTTTAGAGCCAGGATATGAATCTGAATGTTAAATGGTGTTTAAAAATCAGTCTCAGGGACTCACTCTTGGATGGCATTTTAAATTTGGGGTTTTTGAGGAATGAATCTCAATTACCATTACTGCTGCAAAAGGATTCACAAGTTAAGTGGTAACAGGAACTGTAGTAAACAGAAGCCATAAGACTCCTAAGGTGTCAGAGCTCAGGTTCCAGCCCAAATCCAAATGTCTACACTTCAGTATTAAAGCTACACAACCCAAGACCTACAAAGCTGGCACAGGCCAGCTGTAAGCATTTTATTGCAATATAAACATACCCTAAAAGGTCTGAGGGTATGTCTACACTACAAAGTTAGTTCGAATGAACTTTGATAGGCGCTACACATACAAACCGCTAGTTCGAACTTAATTCAAACTAGTGGAGCGCTTAATTCGAACTAGGTAAACCTCATTTTACGAGGACTAACGCCTAGTTCGAATTAAGGGCTGTGTAGCCACTTAATTCGAACTAGTGGGAGGCTAGCTCTCCCAAGCTTTCCCTGGTGGCCACTCTGGGCACCACCAGGGAAACTCTTCTGCCCCCCTCCCGGCCCCGGAGCCCTTAAAGGGGCACGGTCTGGCTACGGTGCCCGTGCCAGGTGCAAGCCTGCCAGCACCCAGCCAGCAGACCCTGCACCTGGAACGGCACGAACCAGCCACCCGCTGCCACCCAGCCCTCCGCCTCTTCCCGGGACCAGGCTGGCCCCAGAAACCTGCCCGGGGCCACAAGAGGCGGGCGCCCACCTGGTCTCGTGCAGACATCGTGGACCTCATCCACAACCTCCGCACTAGGCACAGGAAAGTGGCCGTCTAGGGCAGGATAGCTGCCAGCCTGGCCACCCAGGAGCAGGTGTGCATGAAAATCAAGGTGGTCCAGTGAGACCCCCGACCCTGAGCCCTGAGCTTAGAACGGCCATACTGGGTCAGACCAAAGGTCCATCTAGCCCAGTAGCCTGTCTGCCGACAGCAGCCAACACCAGCTACCCCGGAGGGGATGGACCGAAGACAATGACCAAGCCATTTGTCTCATGCCATCCCTCTCCAGCCTTCCACAAAGAAAGGCCAGGGACACCGTTCCTACCCCCTGGCTAATAGCACTCCATAGATTCAACCTTCATGACTTTATCTAACTTCTCTTTAAACTCTGTTATAGTTCTAGCCTTCACAGCCTCCTGTAGCAAGGAGTTCCACAGGTTGACTATTTGCTTTGTGAAGAAGAACTTTCTGTTTTTAGTTTGAAGCCTGCTACCCATTCATTTCATTTGGTGTCCTCTAGTCCTTTTATTATGGGAACTAATGAAGAACTTTTCTTTATGCACCCTCTCCACACCACTCATGCTTTTAGAGACCTGTATCATATCCTCCCTCAGTCTCCTCTCTTCTAAGCTGAAAAGTCCCAGTCTCTTTAACCTCTCTTCATATGGGACCTGTTCCAAACCCCTGATCATTTTAGTTGCCCTCTCCTCTCCCACCCTCTCTCTTCCCCTCTCCCACCTCCTTTTCCCAGTCTCCCCGAGTTTTGTTCAATAAAGAGAGTTTCTATTTTTGAACACACGTGTCCTTTATTTTGTACATCAGGAAGGGGGGCTAGGGAGGGGTAAGTGGAAGCAGGTGAGAGAGGAATGGGGTACGAGCCCCTGATGGGGAGGACTGGGGTGGCTCTGCGGGCTCCTCGGGGTGGAGCTCTCTTGCAGTCCCCCGATTGACCCCCCCCCCCCAGATGGCAGCCTGCGGCAAGTGCAGCCGGGCTGATGGTCGAGTACTGTGATGTGCCGAGTGTGGGCATTCAGGGCACTCCAAGCCAGGACTGCTTTGCTGTCCCTCATCGAGTTAGACAAGCGAGCGGGGAACCCCTGAGAACTGTCTGTCCAGGGTGGGGGTTGGGTCCCTTTAAGCACAGCCCTCGGCTAGCCTGAGACAGCAGCTCCATGCTCTAAGTCCTAATCTGATGCCCTGCCGGCATGCTTCCAGCCATACTTAACCTCGGTTCAGGGTCCACTCAATGTGGACATGCTAGTTCGAATTAGCAAAATGCTAATTCGAACTAGTTTTTAGGTCTAGATGCACTAGTTCGAATTAGCTTAGTTCGAATTAACTAATTTGATTTAAGTTAGTTCGAATTAGTGCTGTAGTGTAGACATACCCTGATAGAGGTAGCTAAGAGTATCGCAGTGTTAAAACTTCAGAACTTGCAGTATGCAGTATTTATAGGCTGGTTATCTGTCATTTACCCACAGTTTTCTCTTGTTTATTTTCTGTGTTAAATAAACTTTGCTTTATTTACAACAGTTGTAAGCTAATTGTAATAAGACTTGTTGGAAGTTCCCAATGGAAGGAAACCAATTTCAGACATTAAGTCAGAGATGCTCAGTAGAGCCAACAGCATGACTAACTGGTCTCTCAAGTGAGTGCATAGCAGGGCCTACCTCAAAAAGGCACAACTAAACTAAAATAGGCCAGTGTGGGAATATGGAAAGTTTGGAAAGTGCCAAGTTTTTATTCCAGTTGCTATAAACATGTTTCATTAATAAAAAAAATATGGAAATGAGATAAACAAATCTTAGTAGAGTTTTGCTCAGAAGTCAGATTGCAAAACACATATTTTATAAAATCTTCAACCCAGAAATGAGATACTGATCCTTGGAAGTTGAACATTCTGGATGTTCCTTTTCTAGCAATATCAGCAGCAACTCCTAACTTAATTGGCAACATTGGGAATAAGTCCATAGCATGTCAACTACAACTAGCTGAAAACTGGTTTGTACTTTCTTCAATATATTCTGTAACATAGAATGACACGGAAACCTGCTTACTTTTGATCAACATACATAAGTTTTGAGAATGGATATATTTGTGATCTGTTATGTACATCACAAAACAAAAAAAAAATCTGCCTTAGAAGCGTTTACTTCTATTTGACAGCATCTAATCATTTCAGTTACAATACTCTGTATTGCAAGCATTTTTTTCTATTTGAGAGTATTTGACAACATTTAATCATCTCAATTACACATACTTTTCACATTTTGAATTGAACCTTTAGGACAGGATCCACAGACCATTCCATTATCTAGAGTTATTCAAGTGCTAGTTGTAAGGCAGTATAATCATGTTGAAATTTCAGAAGTCTGTTTGGTATTGTACATTAACATAAAATGGTTCCTCATCTTGATTTGTCCTCAAATAGAGATGTAAAAAGAAACAGCATCTTCTTTGTCAGAGGGAATGTATTCACTAAGGCAACAAACTTTTAGAGTTATTATTCACATATTTATTGCAAATCTGTTTTATATTTACTGAAAATTACACAGCTAAGAAAACATGAAGAAATTTCCCATTGGTTTCTTCATTTCTAAGCATCAAGTTATTTTAGTGTGGAATACAATACAATCCCACAATAGGAACTTAAAAGTGTAATCCCTGTTTTGATGATAACCAGTCAAGGATCACTACAATCAGTCTATCAAACAGTGAATTTCCCAAATGCACATAGACAGTGAAGCAAAAACTTTCATTCTTCAATGACAGAGCAAATTCTACTAAGTGTTTTAATGTCAATCAAGGTAATTAATTCAAAGTGGTAATCCAAAATGCTATACCACTATTTATCTGCAACTGAATGGCCAACTACAAAGCGTATCATTCTTTTCTATCTTTGAAAGAACCAAAGAACATTTACAAACAACAGCATCCAACAAAATACTGAAAGATCAGCATAAATCAAATCCATCAGCATCAACTGGAAATACCTTTTGGAACATAACTTTATCTGCCTACAGGCTGTCCTTGCTATAAGACCAAAAAACTTGGACTTATAGCAAAACAACTAAAAGCGGGGGATTTTTTTTCCCGCTGCTGACTTCCATTTGCACAATTTTTTTTTTTTTGTGTGACTTAATAGCAGGGAAGGGGAGGACTTATAACACATCCGTTCCTACAAGACACAATGATTTTAGTGCAGAACGGATATATACTGGGGCAACTTATAGCGGGATGTCCTGTAATGAAACTGATCACTATATGTAACAATCACTAAATCCAAATTCCACTGTGCAAGCACATGTTGTTCCATGAAAAACTTTCATAATTACGTTAAAGAAAAATAACACTGGAGGCAGAAGTCATTGTACTTGAAGGTTCTATAGTTTTTTATTCTTACCAGGAGTAGAGAATAGTTCCCACAACTGATGTGAGTTTGCTGTTTTCTTGCTTCTGCTTTGCAAGGCCAAAGTCAGCTATAATACAGAAAAGAAAGAAAAAAATATTTACAAGTCATTACATTTTCTGTGGGACAGACATAGCTCCTTAAATCTTGCCTGTCAGGGTGACAATTAATGTACATTCCAACAGCTGGAAAGTTTTTTTTTCTCTTTTACACTCTGCAGCAATGTACCATACCATACCATCTGCTGATCCTCCACACCTATCTCTGCACTAATTAATGACATACATTTTAATCAGCTACACCAGGTTTTTAAAAAAACAAAAATATTTCTTTTGACTGCTGATACAAAATGTTATATTGATTCCAATTTTTCATATTTCTGAGTGCCCCAGTTTCTATGAACATAAAATATATATTAAAAATAATCTAATACAAGTATATATGTAAAAGCAGCAGTAGATAAATGCCTAAACTAATAAAAATAACAGAGCTGTCAACAGATTAAAAAGTGAGAGGGTTACTCACCTTGTGCAGTAACGGATGTTCTTCAAGACACTTGTCCTATGGGTGTTTCATCTTAGGTGTCTGGGGTGCTGCTGCATGCCTATTTGGAGATATGTTTAGCAGTGCCCTTCGGTAGGCTATGCATGTGCCGCCAACCGCCCCCTCCATTCCTTCTTTGCTTGAGAAGAAATTAACCATATTCAAAGCAGAAGGGAGGAAGGATGAGATGGGGAGCACCCTCAGGGACAACCATCTCAAAGAACCTCTGTTACTGCACAAGGTGAGTAACCCTCTCCTTCTTTGAGGAGTCTTCCTGAGGGTGCTCCACCTTAGGTGACTATAAAGCAGTACCCATGATCGGAGACGGGTGCTTTGGCTAGTCAGTATCCTAGACAGTAGCCAGAATGCCGTGCCCAAAACAAGTACCCTAGGAGAGGTATGTATCAAGAACATAATGTCTGGCGAATGTATGGGCAGAGGACCACATAGTGGATCTGCAGATGTCCATAAGAGGCATGATTTTGAGATAAGCCGTAGAGGCCGCCATGGCCCTCGTAGAGTGAGCATGTATTTGCAATGAAGGGTTTTGTTTGAAGAGGGAGCAGTCAGCTAGATGCAGTCCACTCTCTATCTGGCAAGCCTCTGGGTGGAAACTGGCACACCCAAGGATCTCCCTGTAGTGGATATAAACAGTCTAGGTGTTTTGCGGATTTCTCTCAGCCTGTCTAGATAAAAGGTAATCACTCTGCGTACATCGAGCATGTGCCATGTAGCCTCTTAAGTGTCAACATGAGGCTGTGGGAAGAAGACAGGAAGTATTATAAGTGTACCACAGGTTACCTTCGGTACAAATTTTGGATGAGGGCAAAGGACCACATAGTGGATCTGCAGATGTCCATAAGAGGCATGAGACCCTTATGGAATACCGTGAAGGGGAGGTCTGCCATAAGTGCACCAATTTCACTCATCCTCCTGGCTGATGTGGCAGCCACCAGTATGGCCACCTTCATGGAAAGGTGGAGCATGGAGCATGTGGTTATGTGTTCAAATGGCCTATGGGCAAGGATCCAGAATACTAAATTTGCAGAGGATATGAAACTGGGAGGGGTTGCAATTACTTTGGAGGACAGGGTCATAATTCAAAATGATCTGGACAAACTGGAGAAATAGTGTGAGGTCAATAGCATGACGTTTAAATAAGGACAAATGCAAAGTACTTCACTTAGGAAGAAATAATCAGTCTCATACAAACAGAATGGGAAGCAACTGTCTAGGAAAGAGTACTGAAGAAAGGTATCTCGGGATCATAGTGGACTACAAGCTAAATATGAGTCAACAGTGTGATGCTGTTGCAAAAAAAGCAAACATGATTCTGGGACGCACTAACAGGAGTGTTGTGAGCAAGAAATGAGAAGTTATTCTTCTGCTTTACTCTGTACTGATTAGGCCTCAACTGGAGTATTGAGTCCAGTTCTGGGCACCACATTTCAAGAAAGATGTGGAAAAATTGGAGGAGGTCTAGAGAAGAGCAATAAGAATGATTAAAGGTCTAGAGAATATGACCTATGAAGGAAGACTGAAAGAATTAGGCTTGTTTAGTTTGGAAAGGAGAAGACTGAGAGGGGACATGATAGCGGTTTTCGGGTATCTAAAAGGGTGCAACAAGAAGGAGGGAAAAAAATTGTTTTCCTTATCCTCTGAGGATAGGACAAGAAGCAATGGGCTTAAACTGCAGCAAGGGAGGTTTAGGTTGGCCATTAAGAAAAACTTCCTAGCTGTCAGGGTGGTTAAACACTAGAATAAGTTGCCTAGGGAGACTGTGGAATCTCCATTTCTGGAGATATTTAAAGCAGGTTAGACAGACATCTATCAGGGACAGTTTAGATGGTACTGGGTCCTGCCATGAGGGTAGGAGACTGGACTCGATGACCTCTCATGGTCCTTTCCAGTTCTAGTATTCTATGATTCTAGTTCCAGGCTGGGACAGGAGGTTTGACGGGTGGGAAAGTATTCTGCAAGCTCTTAAGAAAGTGCTTGGCTGTTAGATGGATGAAGACAGATTTGTTGTCAATGGGCTGATGAAAAGCAGTTATAGCTACAAGGTGAACTTTTAATGAACTAAACGAAAGTCCCGAATTTTCAGTTCTAGAAGGTTTTGCAAAATGTCTGAAAATGGCATCAATGATGGGTTCCCACATTTCTGTTCAGACCAAGGTAAGAATCTGCGCCACTTATGCAAGTAAGATTTTCTGGTTATTAGTCTGTGGCTGCTCAATAGAATTTGCATGATCTTATCAGAGAATGATGTTTCTATTGAAGTGAACCACTGAAAAACCATGTTCGGAGGTGGAGAATTCAGAGGCGTGGGTGACGAACCTAATCACCCTTCTGTGTCAGAAGATGGAGAAAGCAGCGGGAGATGCCATGGTGTCTGCCTGGATATCTGTAGCAGGTAAACGGAGGAGTGGAATTGGAGGAAATGCATAGAGGAGAGATGCATTCCAGGGTATTGTAAACACCCAGGTATTGTCCCCCAGGGAGTGTAACCCAATGCCTGCACAGGAACAATAATGTGAACATTTGTACTGGTTGCAAACAAGTCCACTGTTGGAAACCCCCACTGACTAAGACCTGTTGAAGAATCTTGGAGTCTATTTCCCATTCATGATTGAAATTCCTTCTGAGGTTGTCTGCCATTAGATTGTCCTTGCCCGGGAGGTATGAGGTTTGTATGCAAATGTGAAATGCACCATGACCACAGATGGACAGACTCCCTGCAGTGGCAGTGGGACCTGGCTCCACCCTATCTGTTGATGTAGTACATTGTTGCTTGATTGTCCATAAAAAACTATACTGTGCTGCTGCGTATGAGATGAAGGAAATATTGACATGAGTAGAATACCACCTGGAGTTCTAGTATGTTTATGTGTAGGGTGCAGTCCTGAGGAGACCAACATTCCTGAGTTCTGAGAAAGCCTGAATGAATCCTCCAGCCAAAGAGAGAAACATCCATCGTGATAGACATGGTCAGTGGATGTTTGTGGAAAGATATCTCAATGCATATAGTTTTGGGGGTCTTCCCACCACTCTAGTTACCACCTGATTCTATTTGGAATCAAGACTAGTTTGTTGATACTACTATAATGTGGTCTGTACATGGTCCTTAACCACTGCTGCACTGGACTCACATGTACTATGGCATGGAGCACCACTGATGTGGCCACCACCATGTATCTTAGTAGTTGAGGACAGGCCCTTGCTGGAACTTATGGGATGGTTTGAACCAGTGTAATAAGGTCCTTTATAGACTGGAATCTCTGTTGTGGGAGGGAAACTACAGCTCACAGGCAATTGAGATGAGCCCCTATAAATTCCATTCTCTGAGGGAGTTGTAGCTTGCACTTGGATAGCTTTATCTGTAGCCCAAGGGTCTGGAACAGTGTCATTGTTAAAGAGACTGCATTGTGGGCTTATTGACTTGTGCTTGCTCCTACTGGTAGTCATAAAGGTAGGAGAATATGGGCACCTCTTGTCTGTGGAGATGAGCAGCGACCACTGTGAGCTCCTTTGAGAAGACCCTTAGAGCTGTGGAGAGTCCAAATGGCAACACCATGTATCAGAAGTGGGTGTCACCCACTGCGAATCTTAGGTATTTCTCATGTGCTGGATGAATGGATACATGAAAATAATAATTCTGGAGGTCGAGAGTCAATAACCAGTCCCCTCTGTTTAAAGCAGAGATTACAGTGGATAGGGTTACCATCTTGAAATGCTGGGGTCATATATGGTGGTTGAGCCTCCTGAGATTGAAAATTGGCCTCCAAACCCCTGATGTCTTTCTTATGAGGAAGTAATGGGAATAAAACCCTTTGCCTCTGTAGCAGTGAGGTTCGGGTTCTATAACACCCAGGTGGAACAAATGTTCGATCTCTTGGAGTAGAATGTTTTGGTGAGATGAGTCCCTGAAGACGGATGGGGAAGGTGGGTGGGAGAAGGGAAGGGGATACAATATCTGCTCTTTATGAAGCTGAGTATTCACTTGTCTGTTGTGACAGAAGAAGACCAATGATGGAAGAAAGGTGCTAGATGCTGGCAAAATAACTGATGGGGCTGAGATTGCCTTAAGTGAAGAGGTGTTAGCAGATTCTCAGCCTGACCTTCAAAACGTGTGTCTCGAAGTTGAGGGCTGGGAGGTAAAGGGCTGGTCAAGGGTCTGCCTCCACTGAGATTGACATTGTCTCCTATTGTCAAAATGCCTCTGAGCTTGAGTAAAAGGAGAAGGCTTTTAGGGCTGTATAAAAGATTTACCCTGTTTGCATTTTGGTGCAAGAACGTGGATACCAACCATCTTTAATGTAGCCAATGAGTTCTTGAGGGAGTGGAGCGATGCGTCGGTGGTGTGTGAGAACAGTTTGAAACCCTGGAAAGGAAGGTCTTCAACCATGGCCTGTACCTCACAGGGAAAACCAGAAAGGTGAAACCACGATGACCTCATCACGACAGCCATTGCAATGGAATGGGATGCGGTGTTGGAGGCATATAACACAGCCTGCAACATTGTGTGAGAAATCAGGGTGCCCACATTTATGTTGGCCCTAAGCTGGTCATATTTGTCATCAGGAAGACTGTCAATAAAGTATGCTAGCTGCTCTAAAATATGCTGAGTATATTTCGCGAGTGTTGCGGGGTAGTTAGATATGTAGAGCTGTAAAGATGCAGAGGAGTACGCTTTTCTACCCATGAGATCTAGATGCTTCTGCTCCTTGTCATAGGGTGTGGTTCTGGCTGCACTCTTTCCTCATCTGGTTAACTGCATCTACAATTAAAGAATTAGGAAAAGGGTGGGAAAACAGAAAATAGGTACCCTGTAGTACAACATAATATTTATGGTCAGATCTTCTGCAGTCTGGTGGGACTGTTTCTGGTATCTACCAGATACAGCTTATGGACCCTGGCAAGGTTAAGTCCATTGGTATGGCCAAATGGGCGGCCAGGGAGGCATGTAATATACAAGTTAGTTTATGTTGAGTTTTGGGGATGCTCACAAGGGAGACCTCTAGGACATCAGCTACCCTCTTGTATAGCTCCTGGAATAATTGAAAGTTGTCTCCCACTGTGGGAGGGCGGGGGGCATCAGAGTATCATCCAGGGAGGACAATGTGTTGAAAGATCAGATGACACAGAAGAGTCCTCATCATTCAAGGCTGGCTCATCTTCCTCCTGATAAGCTGACCTGTCCAGGGAGGGCAAGAAGGTGGCCCTTGATGGTGTGGATGGCTGAGGCTGCATCTGTTCTGGCTGCTGGGCTTGGTATGGTGCCCAGGGGTCCCAGTAGGGCCAGTTGGCTGGTAGTGGCATAGAAGGGAGCAGCCATTGAGGCGGTCGCCATTGTAGCGGTGGTTGTAGTTGCTGCTGTGGGTGCTTCGGAGAGGAGTGCTTTTGGGTGTAGGTGCCAACCAAAGGTTTGTTCTCCTCATTGCTCAAGAGCAGTGGTACCAACCCTGCAAGCGTGGACAGTGTGAACTTGCCCAACATGGGTGTATCATTGGCGCCGAACATTGGGGTTGAGGGCACCAAAGTTACCCTTATATCAAATGTAGTGAGCCTTAGCTAGAGGGATGATTGTGAAATCATGTATCTTGAAAGTATTTAGCATTATTGTTGCCTTTCTAACTGGCACCCAAAACTACTGACCAACACGCAATATGCTAGCATTAGTTACATGACCCTATCTCATTGGATAAGCAATTGTTCAGGATATGGAGCCAGGACACAAGTACTTCTTAATAAAAGTACACCAACAATCAAGTATTTTAAATTATAGCACCGAAGTTTCACTTTACATGTCTAGTAACCACACAGACCATTTAAGCTTCATTCTCCTTGTTTGACCTCACCATTATAGCCCATAGTTCCCAGCTACCTGTCATGTTGTGAATTATACATTAAAATGGGAATTGGAAGACTGGTTTAAAGATTATAACTCTGCTGCTATACAAGAAACTTGGGTTCAAATTACAGAAAGGTCTCTTATATAAGCCCAACTGGCAGGAAACAGGAGTATTGCAGAAGCAGAAAATTCAGCCCTTAAGGCATGTCTACACCGCATCTGGGAGTGAACCACCCAAGCTAGTTCCAGAGACTTTTGGTAGTGGGGATTGCCACAGCTGTAATAGCTGTGTAGACACTACAGCTCAGGCTCCAACACTTTGGGGTGGAAGGGTAGGGCTTGCCACACAGCTATTTTTAGACTGTTAGCACATGCAACTCTAGCACAAGCTGAAGACCAGAGCTGGAAGGGTCATTCCCAGAAGCAGTGCAGATAGGCTCAATGGTAGAAAGGACCTTGCAGCAATCCTCACAGAACCAGATCTCTTTAAGGCAGCAAATCTGAAGGATTTTGGAGTGGGTCTGTCACAGAAGAATAAAAGAAACAAATCAAGTGCCTCTGTGCCAGAGAAAGTGTTCCCACTGGCCAATTAAGACTGTGGGCAGCACCTAAGGGCTATAAAGGATCAGGAAGTTCTGGTGAGAGTCAGTCTGAAAACTGAAGGTCTCTGGGGAAATCTCACTGCAAGCGCTCCCTGGAAAGAGGGAGGAATTATCAAGAAGCTTACTGACCTTTCTGAGTCAATGCCAATGCTGAGAGGTTGAAAATGAATGAGGGCTAGGAGCCACTGGAGAGCTTGGTGGCTCACGTTTCTGAGCTCCCAGTGGAGGGAGGCTGAAGAGGACAGATAGCTAAAAACCAGAAGGAGGACTAATTTCTGATCTTCCTGAATCAAAGCCAGGCAGTACTACAGAATGAAAAGGGCTGCAGGTTAGAGAACTAGGAAGAGGCTAGCTGGTTGTCTTCCCTGAGCTATGGAGAGTGATTTGTAAGACAATATGATGGTGCTTTTGCAGTTTTTGAAGGAGGTGGACTGTTTTCCCACATCTAAGGGAAAGCATGGGATAAAGTGCAAGAAGGTGTTGGAGGGAGAAGCAGAAAACACTATGGGACTATTTAAAATGCAGAAGTTCACTGGGTATAGGATTATTTTTATTTCCATTAACTACAGAAAACTATAGGCAAAGAGTCAGATAATGATATGATCTAATCATCACTGACATAAAAATAATAAGTAGCTGTGGATATATAGGTTGAAAAACTGTGCCTATTAGTACTGCAGGTATCCTCTACTGCAGTAAAACCAATGAGGAGGGGGGAAAGAGGAGGACTAAAGATCATCTCTGCAGGACTCCCCTCACCCTCAGAGATGCTCCCACCCACAGCCAGTGTCATCATAGAGAAGTTTTGTGTTTACCCTAGCTCTGGCTCTCAGCTGGCTACCTCTGACTCACTGACAGCACAGGTCCACTGGAATTGCACTACACAAGACTTTCCCTAGCTGCAGCTGCCCACAGCTCGTGGGCGGCGGCAGTAGAGGCAGAGCTCCAATCCTGAAGTCTGTGATGGAGCTCCAGCCTCGGGAGCCATGGCCGAGCAGGCAGCAGCAGGGCCGAACTGGTGCCTTAGCTGGGGCAGAAGGGCAGCATGGGCTATGTTGGGAAAGACATCCCCTTGTTCAGAATTTGGTCAGGTTCCAAGGGTGCTGGACGAGGGACACAAAATGTGCCAGCAAAATCAGCCATTTATCCTGATGAGCTGGGAAACTGAAGTTTGCCGATCCTGCTATATTTTAAAATTTGGAGTCACAAGAAACACACAAAAGTTTTACTAGATTTACTTTAGTGTAATTTAACAAAAACCCTGTTATAATAACTGAACAAATATGTATTCACATATCTTCAAAATTACAGTCTATGTTTTAAAGTCTCATTCTAATGCACTTATTTAAAAAGTCTTAAAATCCTTCAAAGTCCGAATCAGTCTCAAATTCACCAAACATTAAACTCAGCTTCAGTCATAGCTAATCCTGCATTGTCATCAATAATGTCACCAATGTGGTCCTCAGACTCAGATTCCTTGTTATCAGCCTCGGTTGTGTCATCAGCAAATAAGGCATCGCCTCCTGATCCATCAAGCGGATTGCTGATACAGCATTTCCAAAATTATTTTTCTATCATTTGCAAGGGAATGGACTCCCGTATGTCTTGGACCCACTGGGCAACCAGATTGATTTCAGGCTTCTTAAGATTCTTGCCTTTTGTCAACTTCACCATGCCTGAGCACATCTAGTCAGATCACATTTTGTGTGGCCTGTCTTTAAAAAACAATTAATGGTCCTGCAGCACCTTAGAGATTAACGAAAAATGAGCATTCATTAGCACAACCCATTCTGGACCCCTTGCTCCATTCATCTGAAGAAGTAGATTGTGCCCATGAAAGCTCATGATACCATCTGCATTTTTTATTAGTCTATAAGGTGCTGCAGGATCATTACTTGTTTCTTAAATTTTTTCAGTTACTGACTCACATGGCTACCCTCTGAGACTGTCTTTAAAGGGTTTGTTCAGACTGACATAAAGCGGTTGTAGAATAGACGTTAAGCCTCCACGTATTACAGCCACAGTTGTTTTCCTTTTTTTTCCACCACATGTTTCACCTCATCTGTCTTGTGTGCCCTGAACATGTACCAAATAAGCATCAAGGGTTTATTGAGAAGTGCTCCTGATCTCTCACTCCATACTTTTTCCAGCCACTCCAAAGTGCCACTTTAATCAATCCATCCATCCTTTTTCATGTGCGCATATGATGACACCTGCAGGAAATTTCATGTTTTTAAGCAAGGTTTTTCTTTTAAAAATAACAAGAGGAGTGAGCTTTGGTCCATTGACGCAAACATGATAAAACAATTGTAAAATGATTTTTTTCATGGTCAGAAGTTTTAATTAAAACTCTTTTTTCACCAATATCAGTGACCACTCTATTGCTTCGAAGATCAAATGTCATGGTGTTTTATCCATATTTCCTATTTGTCACAGCTCAGATGCATATTCCTTTCAATGTTTTATAATAAACCTTTGGAAAGATTTGATTTTTTTCTTCTAGGTCTCGACAGCTTTTGTGCTGTCTTTGTTTGCTGACGAAGACAGAGACAATGACAGTTCATGAAGTGAGTACACCAACTCGCTGATGTGACAAACACTGCTGACTTGTATTTGTTGTCTTTCAATGTTTGCAGAACAGACAATCTAATTCCAATTCTATTGACGAGATACCCATTTTGTCCACAGAAAATTACCCAATCATTGAGGAAATGAAGCACCCCTTCTTGGATATTTTTTCTTGCTTCTTGGCATGTCTTTTAGTTTTGTTTTATTCTTTTGCCGTTTTCTTACCTGCTTCTAGTTGGTACAGATTTCATGAGCAGCAGAGCAATTATTGTTTGCTTCTGCATATTAAACAACTCTACGTTTGAACGCTGCATCATAAGCAGACCATTTTCTTTTGATTTCGCAGTTGTACATTTTAAATACTAGTGTGAAAATCTTAGAAAATAATTCAGTTATAGATTTTGTAGGACCTTATTGAGGACTGTCACTTGCTTTACCACTATCAAATTATAATCACTCTTTGTTTATTTCAAAACAGCCCTGTAGATTGGCATGTCTGTGGTGATAACAAGCTATTTGAATTTTATTATAGATTTCATTGATTCTGCACATTATATTTTCAGATTGGCTAGAGATTTAGAAGGTCCAGTAGTCAACATGCATGAAGAGATCAAATTACACAGTAGCAAACTGACACGAGTGCCATAGTACTATTGCTCATTGTATGATGAAGACAGAGGCCATGACAGTTCTGTGTGAAATGGATGGGTCAAATTTCATGCAAATACAATTTAAATAAAAATAAAATGTTAGCACATTTTTTTTAAAGAAGCAAATCCAGAACTGACATTCCATCATCAGTGACCTTCAACAGGGGTCAGCAAACTTTGACTTCCAGCCTGTCAAGGTAAGCCGCTGGGGTACCGGGATGTTTGTTTACCTGCAGTATCCCTCAGTTCCCAGTGTCTGTGATTTGCCATTCCTGGCCAATGAGAGCTGCGGGAAGCAGTGCAGGCTGAGGGATGTGCTGGCCACCACTTCCTGCCATTCCTGATGGCCAGGAATGGCTAATTGCAGACTCTGGGAGCTTCAGGGCTCCATGCCTACAGACACTCCAGGTAAACAAAACATCTTAACGTGCCAGCAGCTTAACCTGACGAGCTGGGAACCAAAGTTTGCCAACCACTGAAATATGGTTTATGAAAGGGTCATAGCGTTTCGCCATTTTTTTTTTACCTATTCATCTTGAGGGTTGGCTTGTAAATGAACAGACTACTGAATGAGTTTATATGGTATTTTTAAGGGGAAAACAATCCTAACCACTAGAACAGGGTGGGCAATAAAACAGCAATGGTTTGCCAACATTAGCCCCTGGTATGCCACCACTACTATATTTGGGAAGTGGTGTCCCAGTACGTGCCACTTCCTGTAGCTCCCATAGGCCAAGAACGGTGATCCATGTCCAACAAGGACTGCAATTGCACATATCTGCAGATGCATAGATAAATATAGTGGCAGCAGTGCACCAGGAGAACTGGATCCAGTCCATGAGCTGATATTTGCTCACCCCTTTACTAGAAAATATACCCTTAATCCAATCATTACCTCCCTGAAAGCCCCATGAGAGAGTTACTCCAGCTTTAGACAAGGATAATTTTCACTTACCTCTACAGGTTGAGAGGTTAAAAAACAAAAGAAAATGGTGCTATTCTTCTGATGTTACCCTACAGCTTGTTACCACTGAGCTGTGGTTGAGTTTTAATTGAATTAATGGAGCAAAACCTTTTTATTTATGTTCATATTTATAAAATCTAAATATCTGAAACCTGCTGAAGAACCAGGATTTATGACTTTCCAGGGCTTATGTGTGCATTTTCAATTACACCAAGCTCTATGAAGTTACCTTTATATGAAAACATTATTCTTAGTCAGATAAATACACTTTCTCCACAAATACCTATTGTGCTATGGAATATAATTATCAAAACTATAAACAATGCAATCCTTGGTATGTATGGATTATGTGAGTTACAATGAGATGCTATGTCAATTTACGGATAATGTTTTATCTATTGCTAGGAGGAAATAAATGGAACTCTATTCCCATTAAGACTATGAGATGACTATATCAATGATATTCTAAAATAATGGAGAAAAGGCCACCATGTCCACTTCCCCACTTCATATAGGTAATGCAATATACTATTTTTTATACACTAGATAAAATAACATGGGGTTCAAATAATGATGTTAAAATGTGATTATTTGGCTATTCATATAGTCGATACAATTCCTATCGACTGTATGATTAGTCAGCAAGTGCCTCTGCAGAGCTGCAGCAGGGGTAGCTCCAGAGGAGCCGACTTGAGCTGGGACTGAGGAGTCCTGGGCTATGGCTCTGCATTTTAAATATAGTAATTTACTACATTTAAAATGCAGAGGCACAGTGATGAGCGTGAGCCGGGACTCCGGCTAAAGCCAGCTCCCCCAGCACCTGCTCCTATTCTTGCCTTGCTGCTAGAGGCAGCGGGGGCGGGTGGCACTGCAGAGAACATGGGGCAAGGGGGAATGCTTGAGTCCCTGCTCACCCCTTATTCCCTGCAGCACTCCTGCTTTTGAAATATACGAGAAACCATTCCATCCCAGCACCAGCTCCTGCTTCCCCACACCTTGCTGCCTCTCTCTGATAGAGGCAGCAAGGTGGGGGGGAAGCGAATAGTCAAGTTCAAATATGCAATAACCAATAACAACAGAGAGGGTTAAGGACAGAGTTTCAGTAACTCCAATTTTCCTGTCAGAATTCTAATGTTCCTCAGGTACAATTCTGGGCATATGTTTTAAAATTGCTTTGCATTTTTCTATATAAACAAGTAGGTAGACAGAAAGATAAAGCAGTAAATTCAAGGCAATACTGCCTCTCAGTGGTAATATGCTTTTATACAGTATGGCTACATGTCAATATTTTTGTTAGAAAATATTCTGACTGTGTATTTTCATAATTCATAGATAAAGCACATCTAAATTATCTTCATTTTAAATGACACAATTATTAGGAATCAATACTTTTTAGTACATTAGATTTAATACCAATCAAGGAACTCTCCTCTGCATACTATTTGACATAACTGACACTTGCTACAAAATTAGAGCATTCTAATATTTCTATGTTTTTATCTACTACATTACAATGGGGTGCTCACACATGCATGTGTGTGTTTCAAACAAGGAAAGTTGATTTTTGTAGCCAGGCTTACCATAGCTATTGTGTTAGTCAGATTCTAGATTTGATTTTGCATCTTAAGCAATAAAAATAATATAGCAGTCTTTGCTATTATGAACTTCTATTTTTTAAAATAGAGGACTATAAAGTGCCTAGTAAGATAGTGGAACGTTCCACATTGCATTTCAGTTCAGTCACAGAAGATACTGCAATAAAGCACTGCTGCTTTCAAATCCAATCAGAAAATCCTACCTGTGACTGGGTTCCCTTCTGCCACTTTGGGGAGACTGGAGAGATGTATGCCAACCATATACAGCATTACAGGACTAGACAAATGAGCATTATTCAAGCATGAACAGCACTCCTAACACTGTAACTGAGTACTGATAGGAGAAAAGGGAGCTCTTAGTGTATGAAGAGCCTAAAACATTTATGTAAGATAATCATGGAGAGGTTAGAATATCCCAGTCTAAAGGGACACAAGTGTTTCTGGACTAAGTGGCAGTCGTGTACTGAGCAGAGAAGGTATTTAGCCCTTTCCTCATCAATCACATCTTTTTTGGCAACTGGTCCCTTATGTGTACCTCCTGCATTTTTGTCAGTTTCTTGCTTCATGTTGTGTACTGTGAAGCTAGTACTTTTAAACAGGCTGCAGCAGCACTTCAAAGGCGGCACTGCAGCATGTGGTACAGACAGGGCGGCCCGTGAGTATAGGCCGACTCGGCTGTCGCCTACGGCGCCGCCTTCAACGGGGAGCCCACTGATGACATCACGCCATTGAGGGCTGTGCAGGCAGGAGCACTGATTGTGCATTCCGCCTGGGGCGCCAGCTGCCACAGCCCACCTCAGGCCACCCCTGGGTACAGAGGATTTTAGGATCCTCCTCAAATCTAAAAACAAAGGCTGCAAGTGTGAGTGTATGTCATGCTAGAAAGCCTATCTACCACACAGACCTGCAATGGGAGGCCTTCCCTTGTGTGTCCCAACAACAGGTGGAGGGGAGAGAATTTAATCTGAGGCACACTTGTTGCTAGCTTACAATGAAATGAAACCCACAGAACAGGAAAGATAGCCATTTCAACTTGTACCTTTACTGGCACCTCATTAGATGTGGTACCTAAAATGTCTATCTTATTATTCCACTTGACTTTTAACAGGAATATTCTCTTTAATATCATCATAGATCAAAATATAAGTTTTTAAAAGATATCATTGTATTCTGTGCAATGTTGGGTGCATATAGCATAGTTCTGATTGGTAAAACCTGATAGTTGTGCTCAGTGAGTTTACATTAACAATTATTTTATACAACTGTGTGATTCTAAATTCATTCACTAGAATTTACCACTCTTGAAGTTTGGTGAACAAGATACACTGCGCCAAACCCCACTATGGCCACAGAAATTCCACTTACTAATTGTTACTTTGTCTTTATCCCCCAGCATGATATTGTTTGGAGTGAGGTCTCTATGGACAATCCTCTTCTCCTTGTGCAAATAGCGAAGAGCAAGACACAGCTTCAAAATAAAAAGACACAAAGAATCTTAACTCTATCACAAATAAAATCACATAAAACTATGTTAACATGTTATGACAGCACTTTGGCACTGTAAATACTATTTTATAAATTTACCAGTCCAACATACACAAATGGATCAACAAATTTCATAAAGAAAGATCACAAATTAAAATGCAGGTCCTCACTTGTATAAATATATTCCATATTCTATCTTCTGTAAACTGTTGTTGCTTTTCCTTTAAAGAGTGAAAGTGTTCTCCCAGCGGTGCCCCTTCTATAAGCTCCATTACTATGTACAGCCTGTCATCTGCACACAACAAAAGGAAATGGCAATCCAAATGAATATTACATTCATATATTCAGCATTTCCACAGAAAACATGATCTTGGTCAAAATGTACATATAGATTATTTCATTACTTTGCTATAATTAGATAGCTAATAACAGCCAAAAGGGAGGACAGTCACCTATAGTTCATGCATGTAAAAAGGGGAAAATGGAATGAATAATTCATGTATCAATCACCACCTTATATTATGATTTCTCTTTCCAACCCTCAGCATCTGAATTTTGTCCTTCAGACTGCAAATTCTTTAGAGCAGGGTGTTGTATATATTCGACAGGACCTATCACATTGAGCATGCTACTGCAGTCTAAATCCATGTAAATAATTGCTATTGTTATTTATGTTCTGCTGTAGCCAATTTTTAAACCAGCATTTAAATCTAGACCTGTCTGACTAGTAGTGCTTTTCTTAAGAGAAAATTAGCTCCTATTAATGAAGCTAAATAGACTCTTTCCTGGATCTACTAAGTACTCTTACCATGCAACTATTTTTCATGACAAATAACATGATTTTTAGTAGCTAACTTTTTACTTACTTTCTAGGAAGGTTCTGTAATACCGTACAACATTGGGATGATAAAGCTATAATAAGAAAAAAAATTAGACAGTTGGGATTAATGTCAGATTGAAGGCATAATTTTGATAACATCAATCTATAAATTGAGGGGCATAGCAATACATTCAAGACAAATATTATAAAACTTTCAGAAATTTGTACTCAAAAAAGCTTCTAGATTTAAGAGGGCTGTGTCTGATTCTATCTGATAAATGTGCCCTTGCCTTACATGGGCATGTGGGGAACAGCAGACAGAATTTCCTCTTCCCATTTACTCAGATGGCATAAGGACTCCCTAATCTCACAGTCTAGAAATTCATAAGGTGTAGGCCAAGCTACTGTTACCTTTTCTCCCAATTCCAGGCCTGGGTGGAGAAAGGGATATTGAAGAAAAAAAAAGGTGCTAGATTACTCTCCTCCCCCAGCAAACCAGGAAGTGGGAGAACAGACAAGAAGAGCAGAGGAAAAAAACCAGCTGCAAAGCCATTAAGCTCTCACAAAGCCCCCTTTCTACACAGCTTCACCCCAGAGGCAGCTGCATCTCAGCACTGAGCAGGGGATTCCTGTCCCGCCCCATGTCTAGCTGCACCAGGTGAGAGCCCCTGTAAAACCAGCCCTAGTGTCAATGCTGCACAGTCCCTGGCTATCTCGTAGCCTGTGAAGCGTCCCTGAGAGAGTCCTGCAGTGGTGGGATGCCGGGAGCCAACATCTCTGGCAAGGTAAATGAACTGGACAGTCATGTGAGTGGGGAACCCAGGAGCTACTCGCTGGCCAGGAGAGAACAGCAGCATAGTGACACGCTGTCTGGAGACTTTCCCCACTGCAAAGGGGCACGAAGCCAGGTAATCGTCCCTCCTCATGCCCATACCTCTGCATCCCAACCCCTCTCACTCACTCCCTAACCCCTGCCAAGACCCCACACCTCCAGATTGCTCCTACACCTTCCCTTGCTCCTGTATCCTCCCTTCTGGCCACACACTGCACTTTCTCTTGATCTTGCTCCTTCCCCCCCATAGCCAGACACCCTACCTCTCCCCCAGACCTCGCACCCTCACTCTCTCCTGCACCCCATCTTCCTCCTAGATCTTGCACCCCATCCCTATCCAATCACTGGCAGCCCTGTCCCGCACACTGAACTGTTCATTTTTGTCCCCACTCCAGACCCTAAGGAGGTCCACAAAATCCACTAACTCCGGAACCACAGAAAAGTAAATCTTGGCTATGGGAAGACCTGAACCTCAGTCCTCCCTGTCACTTCCCCTCGCCTCATGGGGGCCAGAGGAGCACCAGAGGAGTGGTGTGTGTTAGTTGGTGGCAACATCAGTGAGGGTTGGGGGGTTTTGGAGGAGTTTTTTTGCTGCTCACTTCTGTGGTCCCCAACTGATTTTTCTGTGAGTCAGTGGCCTCTGACCCAAAAAAGGTTCCTCACCCTTGCCATGAATAAAGAAAACATTTAAATGTTAGTGTTGGACATAAATTCATGTTTTACTGTATTTAAAATGAAGTGTGATAAACTCACATGAGAAAGTTAAAATGCTTACTCTGTTTAATTTAAATTAAACTATTCGCCTTAGCTGCAGCACTAGCAAAATGGCTCAGGAGTAATTATGTAATTAATGATAAGTTTCCATTAGCAACTGGTGACCCACAGAAAGGTTTGCATTCAGCCAGGTGGTCCATGGACCAAAAAGTTTGAGAACTAGAGGGTGAGTGCTGCCTGGGCTGCAGCTCTGGGGCTAGGTGGTGGTGGCAGCTGAGGTAATGGAAAATGGATGGGGATCCCCCCTCTCCAAAGTCACGTTGGCCCCTTGGCGCCCATGGGACACCCATGAGTTGGACACCCCAGGGTCGCCCACCCATCCCCGTGCCACCCTGACCCTAGCCCATGCTGGCGATCCAACATTGTGCCCCTTGCAAGATTGGAGCCAGTACCAGCTTCCTGCAGGGAGAGGGGAAGGCCCCGAATCACTGCATTGCATCCAGCTTTCAGGGAAGTGTATGCATGCTGCTCCTTCTCTCCCCACAGGAAACACTGGAGAGGAGCCCAGGGCAGCAGACCATGCAGGGCGCCTGCCCATAACCCCCCCATTCCTGGGACAGTGGCATGGCCCAGGGCAGCAGCACACCACTTTACAAAGGTTGCTGACCCCTGCTATGTACACTAGGACTCCCAACAGCTGAGCTCATGTTAGTGATGGTGAGAAATTTTTATAAATTGTCCCCAGTGAAAGGTTTATGACATTTACCTGTTCTTTAATGATTGTTAATTCGGAAACAATGTTCTTTACACTGCTGTCTCTGTCTTTTTTATCCTTTCCAAATGCTGGATTATGTAAATTGACTTCTTTCATTGCTAGTAGATTTTGGCCATTATGTTTTCTAACCTACAGGGGATGAAAATATGTAAAAATTAACAAAAAAGGATCGGGTCAGAAAGGACATTAATCGTGATGATAAATGAGTCTTAATCTCTCTCATAAATTCTAAAATCATTACTCTTTCTGTAGTTATCGTGAGATCAGCTAAAAAGTTATAGAGACCAATAATTTAGTTAGCAGTGTCCTGCAGGGTTTGCTTAGATGTTTTAAAAAACTTCATAGATGCTCTGTGTGGGGCTTTGAGAAACAACTGTGCGAATCTCTACGGATTACACAGATTTGTCACACTTTCCAGCAGACAGAACTGCTATCTGTGAAAAGTAACACAAAGAAAAAGAATAGTAAGAGCACTGTTGTTCTGAGAAACATATTGCTACTTTTACAGGTACAAACGGTGTCAAACAGATTCACAATAAACCTAAAAAATGGTGGGAAAAATACAGAAATGTCAACAGAAAATTGTTAGTTAATATCAAAAACTAAGTTTACCTTATAAACACTTCCAAAAGCTCCACTGCCAAGATGATCTAAAATTGCATAATTGCCTATGTATTTTGAAGGTGCTTTATTCTGATTAATGCTTTCAATACTTTCAGCAATTTGCTTCAGTTCATCCTCCTAATTATAAAATTTTCAAAAAAAATGCAATTTTGATTATTTGTATATTCATCAAACTGAAAAGAACAGTTATTTTAACCTCATGAAAAAACTGAAAACTGTGTGCTTACCTGCAATGAATTCAGCTTTGATACCAGCTCTTCATAAGCACTGATGTTACGAACATAATGTCCAATATCAATGAAGATCTCAAATAAATCAGTTGGGAAGAGTCTAAAAATATTAAACATTTTCATAAATTTAGATACTGATCATAATTACAAAGTGAAAACTTTTATTTTGCTAACCTTATTTTATAACTTTCTAAAAAATAATTATTTTTGACCAAGCCATTCAAATATTCCTCACCTCAAATAGCCACTATGTGAGACTACAGAAAATTTCCAAAGGTCCCTGCTGAGACTGGGACATCATTTTGCTGGATACTGTATAAAATATAGATCCTACGCTATACAAAAGTGGAGCTCCACTGAAGTAAATTCAGATCCATGTGGATGCAACGGTATATCTATGTAATTCTGCTGTTGGGTATGCATATATTTAGTTTAGATTTGCCTGATCTCGGCAACTTCCAGTAAAGCTTTAATTTACGTGACTAATACCTGTCTATGTTCAGGATTGGGGCTGTAATCCTTATTCTATAATTTACAATAAAAAAGACACAAACAGATAAAGCATAGGGAAAGGATTAAAACAAATCCAATTAAAAGAATAAAAATTGGCAAAGCCTTGGTAGTTAAATGTTTGGTTGATGTATTGTTTTCTTCTTTTTCTACAAGACCTATAACAAGGGTGAGGAATGACAGGAATGGAAATCAGGAAGAGTAAAGTTACAAAATGACAAATCAGGAAATGGCTCAATCACAGTTCATCTCCTAGTACTATTGCACATTTTTTTAGGCTAGAACTTTTCCAGGAAAAGGAAAACTGGCCAAGTCAGCTTTATTAAGATAAAAGTAAGATGATCAGTCTGTGTTTGTTTGTAATTCTACCATTTAACTCTTTCGATAACAAGTGATGGATAGGTAAGAACTACCAAGTCACAGCCTATTTGCAGTTTGTTATTCTTATGCTACAGTTAGGCATTTGAGTACCCAGGAACTTCATAGTCTAACTTTCTGGTGGAACTCTAGTAACATCTTTCAAATAGAGATGGTTATTGGTGGCAGACATTTGTCTTCATTTAGGGCCAACAACCAACACCCAGTCCAAGTAAACAGGCTTGATGCAGGATCAATTCTCAAAAGGGAAAGAAAGGGAAAGAATCCATTCCTCCCAGACTACTTCGTATCTGGCACTATAGTTTGGAGGTTCCGTGTTGCTTCTCACACAGCTATGCTCATCTTCCGTGAAAGGGCTGATGGACCTATACAGTGGCATATGCAACAGTCCTAACATCACTCTACCTCATGCTTTCTTCAAAATTTGCTACATAGAAATGCAAGAGCAGCTTCTAATGAGCTGGGTCCTCTAGAGTTACTATGGTATGGGCCCCTGCACTAACTCTTTAAATCCTGCCTCATACAGCAGTATTATTACAATGGTTCAACTGCACGCACAGTTATTTTCAGCTATAGAGAAGAGTGGAGGATATGAGCTTTGAGATTTTATTTTTCTCTCGGGGTATGTCTAGACTACATTTATTTTTCAGAAAAAGCTACACAAAATGCGCTCCTCATTTTGCATAGCTTTTTCCGATCCTTTTGTCGGGAGAGGCTCTCTTGACATTTGGCCCATCTAGACTGGGCCAAATGCCAGAAAACCCCCCTCTTTTGGAAGCCCCCTTATCCTTATAGAAGGAGGAATACAGAGCCTCCGAAAGAGCGCGTTTGCTCTTCTGCAAAAAAAGTGGAAGAGCAAATGCGGCCCTGGATGCAGATGAAGATACCTCTGGTATCCCAGAAAAACTCTTGGGCTGTGTCTACACTGGCACCCTTTTCCGTAAAAGGGATGCTAATGAGACACTTTGGAATTGCAAATGCCGCGGGGGATATTTAAATCCCCCGCGGCATTTACATGAACATGGCTGCCGCTTTTTTCCGGCTCGGGGTTTTGCCGGAGAAAAGCGCCAGTCTAGACGGGATCTTGCTGAAAATAAGCCCTTTTCCGCAAGATCCCTTATTCCTATTATTCAAGTAGAATAAGATCCCGTCTAGCCTGGCGCTTTTCTCCGGCAAAACCCCGAGCCGGAAAAAAGCGGCAGCCATGTTCATGCAAATGCCGCAGGGGATATTTAAATCCCCCGCGGCATTTGCAATTCCAAAGTGTCTCATTAGCATCCCTTTTACGGAAAAGGGTGCCAGTGTAGACACAGCCTTGTAGTCTAGCTGTACCCTCAGTCTCTGAAAATCAATTACTACATTTGAAAACTAAGCCTGGCATTAACTGACAATTTACCTGAATTATGGTTTGTAAACTCTACAAATGCCGCCCCATATAGCAATTTATTTATTAAAATACCTTTTGAAGAGATGTCTATTTCTTTCCATACTGAAGAGAAATCTCAAGGCTCTGAAAGCATAACACTAGGGTGAGAGAAATGCTTAAATTAATCACAAATTATGTACAGATTTAAAAGCTGCTTATAAAACTGCAAGGACCTTACGCATATTTTTAACCATCATTTTTAATTAATTAGGTCAGGCAACTAGAATGGTAATCATCCTCAAGCAACCAAAAATAAACAGCTCTACACTTTAGTCACAAGCCATCTGCTTCAGTGTATGTTGTATTTCAAATGTGGGCAGGCCCTCTTGGAAAAAAAACTATGAAGTTGCATAGATACATTAGACCCTGAATAATTTTATGTCTGCACTGCTGAAGTCTTTGAGCCACATTCTACTCTATGACTCCAGAGGAACCCTTGGAAGCCAATAGAGTTATACTAAAAACAAGGAACAAATACGGCCCTTTTTACTGGAAACTGAAGTACAGAGCCCTAGAATGTCAACAGGAGACAAAAACAAAGAAACAAAAAACCCTAAATCTACAAGAATATGAAAATTAGCCACATGTATTCACTTGATCCTATTTACAAAAAAAAATCTCCACCTACCTCTGTTTCTATATAATCACTATTAGAGAAAACATACATAAAACGAATCATGATGGCCATGATGGATTAAATTAAAGTCTCTTAGGGTATGTCCACACTACAACGTTAATTCAAACTAACTTAGTTCGAATTAGTTAATTCAAACTAAGCTAATTCGAACTAACGGATCCAGACTAAAAAACTAGTTCGAATTAGCGTTTTGCTAATTCGAACTAGCATGTCCACGTTAAGTGGACCCTGAACAGGGCTTAAGGATGGCCGGAAGCAGTGCCGGCAGGGCATCAGAGGAGGACTTAGAGCATGGAGCTGCTGTCTCAGGCTAGCCGAGGGCTGTGCTTAAAGGGACCCAACCCCCGCCCCGGACAGACAGTTCTCAGGGGTGCCCCGCTTGCAAAGCAGTCCTGGCTTGGAGTGCCCGGAGTACCCACACTGGGCACATCACAGCACACGGCCATCAGACCAGCTGCACTTGCTGCAGGCTGCCATCCGGGGAGAGGAAGCAATTGGGAGGCAGCAGGAGAGCTTCCACCCCGAGGAGCCTGCAGAGCCAGCCCAGTCCTCCCCATCGGGGGCTCGTACCCCATTCCACCCTCACCTCCTTCCACTTACCCTTCCCTAGCCCCCCTTCCTGATGTACAAAATAAAGGACACGTGTTCAAAAATAGAAACTCTTTATTTAACAAAACTGGGGGAAACTGGGAAAAGGAGGTGGGAGAGGGGAAGAGAGAGGGTGGGAGGGGGAGGGGGAAAACTGGGAGGAGGGAGCTAGAAGGGGGAAGCAAGGGAAAGGAGGGGGTGGGGAAACTCAAGGATCAGGGGTGGGAGTCTCGCCGGGCCAACCGCCTCCCAGCACAGCGAGGGAGGGGGCCTCGGCGTCCCCGGGGGGATGAAGTGGAGGGTGCGGAGGTTGAGGTGGGGGGTGTGGACATTGAGGAAGCTGGTGTGGGGGTTGAGGAGGAAGAGGTGGGAGGGGGGGCAGGAGTGGGAGGAGGGACAGCAGTTGGGGGGGCAGCAGGCGCAGGACCGGCACGGGGCACCATGCTCTGCAGCAGGACTTGCAGGTTTGTGCTCAGCCCTTGGACCTCAGCCAGCAGCTCATGGCGGAGCGGGAGGTCTGCCCGCATCCAGGCCTCCAGTGTGCGGTGCACGGCTCTCAAGGACCCCAGGTGCTGGTCCCAGTACTCCTGCTCCGTGCTGCGGTCCGGAGCAGGCCACGGGTGCGGGAGCATGTCCCGGGCGGGGTGGTGCGCCCTGCATGAGCAGCTGGTGCAGCTGTAGAGAAAGAAGAGAAGTGGTCAGTTCTCCCTGGGGACAAAGAGGATGATGCCCAGCCCTCTCCCCCACCCCGCAACATGAGGGTGACCATGTCCTGCACCATCAGAGCCGCAGTGCTTGTACAGAGGCCATGGTTAGGATGTCTGGCTCTCCCCGGGACTGGGAGCTGCCCCAAGACCACACCCATGTCCCTGTGCCATGTATAGTGTGGCCGGGGCGGCGGGAGGGAGGGGGAGATGTCCCCTGCCTCTGTGTAGAGGGGACATGTGAAGGGAAAGCATCCTGCTGGGTCCCGCCCCGGGGTTGGGAGCATGTCAGGTCTCTTCGCACAAGCATGTGCCTATTGGGCCATGGCCCCTGGGTGTCACGCAGCTGGAGCCACCTGCCCAAGGGCGGCATGGCACGTGCGAGCACGTGCACAGGTGTCTGCGTGATCCGTGGAAGGCATGGCCCACGTGCGTGGTCTCTGGTGTCCCTCCCGCCTCCCCCCCCGAACTACTTAATTCGAACTACTTACCCGGTACGGTCTCCCTGGACGCTGGGACATCCTGCGGTGGCCCCTCCGGTGTGCTCGGGTCAGGGCTCTCCGGTCCCGGCTCGCTGTCCCCCGGGCTGGCACGGACCGCCCCGCCCCGCCCCCCAAGAGTCTATCGAGGGCGGGGAAGTAGGGGCAGGTGTCAGCCCCTGCAGCGGCGCCGCCCCTGGTAGCCCTGGCATACCCCTGCTGCAGCTGCTTCACTTTAATGCGCACGCACCTGCTCCCGGGAGCGCCTGTGTCCCTTTTGGACCATGGCAGTCGCTATGCGGCCACAGACGGCCGCGTTCCTCCTCCTAGTGCGGAGATCATGGAGGTTGGGGGTCTGCCCCCAAACCTCAATGAGGTCCATGACCTCCGCACTAGTCCAGGGGGCCGCGCGCTGTCTACGGCCCCTGGCTGGCCCCTGGGTGCTGGGGGACTGGGCAGGAGACGGCTCGCTGCCACTGGCTGCCTGGCTCATGGTCAGGCCACTGGGTCGGGGCAGAGACCGCTGGCAGGGCTGGCTGTCTCAAGTGCCGTCTGGCCAGAGTCTACCCCTTTAAGGACCCGGGGCTGGGGGAGAGGAGAGGAGTTTTCCTGGTTGTGCCCAGAGAGGCCACCAGGGGGAACCTGGGAAGTGCCAGCCTCCCTCTAGTTCGAATTAAGGGTCTACACAGCCCTTAATTCGAACTAGTAAGTTTGAACTAGGCTTAGTCCTCGTGGAATGAGGTTTACCTAGTTCAAACTAAGCGCTCCATTAGTTCGAATTAAGTTCGAACTAACGGAGCGCTAGTGAAGCGCCTATCAAAGTTAATTCGAACTAACGTCCGTTAATTCGAATTAACTTTGTAGTGTAGACATACCCTTAGTATGAGGCAAAAAAGCACTTTTTGCGCAAAAGCATCCTTGCCAATCTAGACGCTCTTTTGCAGAAATACTTTTAACGGAAAAACTTTTCCATTAAGAGTATTTCTGCAAAATCATGACAGTCTAGACGCAGCCCTCGAGTTCTGTCTAACTGTATCCATGTATCTGATGCACTGCAAAACTAGCTATTGAAACAAAAATGGCTACAATGTGTAAGTCAAAAGAAAATGAGTTACCAAAACAATGGAAACAATAATATAAATAAGTCTAAATAATATTCAGACTGTAAGATGACATTCTTGACTAAATATTCTAATATGGGTCTAATCCAGTGGCCCTTACTTAGATGTTAGGAGTTTTCTCTGAGTAATGACTGCAAAACAATGAAGGAGATAGAAGTTAATCACTATTTTTGAGGGAAGTAGGGCATGAATCACCAATACCGCAAAAACACAGGGTTTTTTTTTTTAAAGAACACCAGTTTTTTTCTTATTCCAAAATAACTGCCCTTTGGACACAAGAAAAACATCAGGTATTGTAGTTCCAATATTCTTCTGAGACACACACAGTCTATCAATGTCGAGTAATTTGCAAGACTGGAGTCATAGTTATTACTTTAAATGTTTTCCTTTTTAGGGATGGTGCATAGTTGTAAACGTTGGAAGGAAGAAGGTTCATATGACTGAAGCACAGTACTATAAACCAAGAGATCCATCCTCCATTCCCAGTTCTACTACAGATGTTCCTATATACCAGTAATCTCTCTATTGATCAATTTCTTCCTGTGAAATGAGAATACTATACATGCAGTCCCCGACTTATGGGGATCCGACTTATGTCGGATCCGCACTTACGAACGGGGCTTTTCTCGCCCGGGAGCTCACGGGCGGCGGGTCGCCACCCGTGTCCTCCGGGGCGAGAAAAGCTTCTCCCGGTCTCCCTGGTCTGCTGGGGGGGTCCAGCAAAGCCGCTGGACCCCCCCCCCCAGCAGACCAGGGACACCCGAGCAAAGCCGCCGCCTGGGCGGCTTTGCTCGTTTGCCCGGGAGCAAAGCCGCCCAGGCAGCGGGACCCCCGCCGCCTGGGCGGCTTTGCTCCTGTCCCCCTGGTTTGCTGGGGGGGGGGGTCCAGAAAAGCCACTGGATCCCCCCAGCAGACCAGCGACACCCAAGTAAAGCTCCCTCCCCCCCAGCAGACCAGGCTTTTGTTGCGGGACGCCTCGGGTAGAGCAGCTGGGGTGCTGCCGGGTTGGTCCTGTGGGAACCTACCAGGCAGCACCCCAGCTGTTCTGTCCCAGGCTCCAGATTCAGCAGCTGTTGAAACTGATCAGGCTGATTCCAGGAAGCTGGGGGCAGAGCAACTCTGCCTCGGGCTTCCTGTAGTCAGCCCCTGGTCAGTTTCAGTGGCAGCAGCTGAATCTGGAGCCAGTTCCGACTTACATACAAATTCAACTTAAGAACAAACCTATAGTCCCTATCTTATACGTAATCCGGGGACTGCCTGTACCTTCCTTTCTTACAACAGTATTCTGAGATTAACACATTGATGGCTGTAAAAAAGCTGCAGATTTAATGTAGCATATTCTTTATATACTGAATTAATGTGATATTATAACTACTCCCCAAGTAATGACCTGTGTGATCCTTAAGTAAATAGAAAGAATGAAGGGACTGATTAGCGAGATAAATATACTGGGCCAAACTATAAGAAATAAACCCATGAAATTAATAAAATTTACAAATATCCTGGAAATCAATAATTATGAGAAAGGGACTACAGAAAGCACCATGAGATGTTAAACATGTTTGGATTAAAGATATATTTTTTACCATTTACTTGGATGTGGTAGGAAAACGCTTCTTATTAAATTACCTGATGTCACATTATATTTAAATTATATTACATTATCTTATGATCAATTGTACAATATAATCTCTTGTAACTTTATGCTGAAGTACTAAATTGGAGTTAATACACTTGGTAAAATAATATAATTAAAAATATGCATATATATGATACTATTGTTAAACAGATGCCTGACTCTTAAATTTCATAAAGTTTCAAAAATATTATATAAATGTACTCCCTCTTTAATTTCCTTTAAAGAATAATGTTACAAGAAGTTTTAAATTAAATTAAGCATTATAAAAGTAACTTTAGTGCAGATGATAGACAGTAGTTAACGTATGGAGACTGCAGTCTCATCTATAATTAATCCATAAAGAGCATATGCAGTGCAAACTCAAAGCCTGATCTTGAGGGACTACTGTGGGAAAACACAATAAGCATTGTCATCTTTTCCTCTCTACTAAGAGAGGTTGCTAGGTGACATTTATGGTGATGATTTTACGGACATGAACAACTATTCACTAGAAATCAGAAAGACACTAATTTTTTTTCACAGAGGCCAAAGAATAGCTATCAGATAGTTAACACCTATAGTCACTGCCAACCTGAGTTGACTATAACCAATATATTTACATAACAAACATAGAAGCCATCCAATCTTTAGCAAAGATTGATCATCTTAAAATTTAATTTATATTACTTTATGTTGTGTTTTGCTATACTTTATTTAACAAACACAGCAAGGTGCTCCAACTCAAAAATACTTAAGTCATACCATTGGGTCGAGTGTTTATAAGCTTTCACTGAAAGCCACAGGCATGATAAAGGGAGAATATACATTGGGCTGCCTAGAAAATGAGATTTCATCATAACTAAATATACATTTTTTTCTATCTATGTTACATAGTGTACAAAAACCACACAAAATATTTTATAATAGAAACACACTGTGGAATAGTCATCTGCCATTTGTTTCATAAGCTTCAGAGGGGTAGCCAAGTTCATCTGTAACTGGAAAAACTTAAAAAACAATTGTCTAGTAGCACCTTAAAGACTAATAAAACATGTAGATGGTATCATGAGCACTTCTTCAGATGACTGGTTAATAAGTTAATTAACTTATTATACTGTGTAAGTTAATTTCTGTGTAAGTTAATTTCTCAATGTGCTAATTGTGTAAAGCTTTTAATATGAAGGAGAATTACCTGTAATAAATTAGCTTTTACTGCATTCCTTTTTCTATTTGGTAAAATCAGGTTTGCTACTATATATACGCCATTTTCCTGGAAAAGAAACAAAGGAAAATCATCATTGTTAGTGCTGCTTAGTATAGAAGGAGCAGACACTGTGCATTCAGGAATATCATGAACTGAGATTTATGCAGCAAAAAAGCTCTGGAGTAAAATCCTATGTGATCATTTTGGAAATAAGTCTACAGGTACAGTAGTCCAATTCTGTGAAAATCATGTTGGAGCTCAGAAAAAAAGAAAAACCCTAGTATCAAAAAAGAGTTGTGCTAGTTTTACCATTTAATCCATCTTAAATAAGAGGTCTCTAACTAAAACAGAAAAATGGATTCCATTTCAGATAACACATGCGGTTCAGATAAAAAGAGTTCCCTACATTTATATGGTTTCTATAATTCTAGTGCTTATAGTGGTAGATGAACTTTGGGCCCATACCCAGGGGCCCTGGCTAATTTGGGGGCCCCGCAGGAGCACTTGAACTGGGTAAGAAGTGGGGGAGGGACATAAGCTGCCAAATCTATGACCCTGAACCCACTCCTATTCTTCTCTGAGACCCTCTGCCCCCTGCTCTTCCCCTTGAACTCTACCCTCTGGCCATACCAGAAAATGAAGCCAGGCCATAGAAATAGCCTCTCTGGGAGCCTGGGTTGCTGTGGGGAGTCCTGAACCCTCCAACTGCCTGGGGCACACCACCCAAGGCAGGTGGAGAGTCCAAGTTTCCCCATAGCCATCCAGACTCCTTGGATAGCTGCTGCTCTTACCATAACCAAGCCAAGGCTTTTGACCTCACTAGGAGCAGGGCCTTATAGGGAGAGGAAGAATGGGGTGCAAGGTTGGGTGACATGTGGGGTGTCAAATGAAAGCTTATGTTCTACTGATTCTATGTATGGTACTCATGTACTTGTATGATGTCTGTATGTGGAGTTATGAATGTGAACTCTGTGCTGATACTGGTCTGGATTGCCTGTTGTAAAGAACAATTGTTCAGTCAATGACTATGCTAACTAGGACAGTCCCAGGGACAATGGCTCTCAGAGAGGCCAATACACACCTGAGGAATGCCTCTGGAAACAAGCAGACAGACAGGGCAAAATGGCTGCTGACATGTGAAACAGAGATAGGTCACTTGACCATGTGACCTGCTCCACTGGGGAGATACCAGGAACGGATACAAAAGTGCCAGGTGGCAGTCTCCATCTGTTCTTCAATTCTGCTACTGATCCCAGATGCAACCTTGTCACGTTATTGGATTTTGAGGGGAGCAGCCGGATCACTGCTGCACCTATGGGGGGGTGTTCACCCCAAAATTGGTACAAAGGGAGCCATGTGAGGTGTCAAACAAAAGCTTACTTTATACTGATTCTATATATGCTATATATATGCTATATATATATATATATATATATATATATATATATATATATATATATATATATATATCGTATAATATCTGTGTGTGAAGTTATAAGCGTGTATTCTGTGTGGATACTGAATATTTCTCTGTTTGTGGCTGAGAATAGGTGAAGAATGCTCAGCCTATGGACATGCTAATGAGCAAGTCTCCAGGGAACAATGGATCTCTGGAGGACAAAGACACACCTGGCCACTGGCCATGTGACTCTAGCCAGCTTGGAAGAAACCAGGAAGGGGGGATAAATATGCCATGTCGTCGATTCCATGTTGGTCTGCAGATTTGCTCCTGACCCCAGATGCGGCCTCGCAGGGATTCACGAGCTGGGAAGAACTGTGGACCCATCTTGGCATAAGATGTGCACCAAGGACTTTTAATCCAGCAGCTATAACATCTCTGCTGCAAGCCTGCATCGAGAACTGGGTGATTCGATGCATGTAATGTATGATACTTTAACAACCTTACTCTCATGCTTTTCTTTCTTATAGTAATAAACCTTTAGATTTTAGATTCTAAAGCATTGGCTCAGCGTGATTTGTGGGTAAGGTCCAGAGCATATATTGACCTGGGATCTGTGGCTGGTTTCTTGGAACCGGACAGGACTTGTTCGGGGAAGGTGAGATTGGACCCTAAAACCCCTTATCTGTGTACGAGGCCCAGGGCCATCTAGGGCACGGCTATTGCTGGGGCGTTGGAGGGGTTTCAGGCAGGCAGCTGAACTGCTCTGTGGGACTAGTTGTGGCCTATTAGGAAAGGTCTCCAGTCTGGGGGCTGTAAGGAGCTGAATTTGAACAATTCGCTCTGAGCGGACGCCCTCAGCTGTGCCCAGACTCGGCCAGGTCTGTCACAAGCCTTGTGAGGGACAGAGAGCTGGGAAGGATTGTTGGCCCATCCTGACATAGGATGTACACCAGAGACTTTTAAGCTAGCAGTTTATAACATCTCTGCTGAGAGCCTGCATCAAGAACTTGGTGATTGGTGCATGTAGTGTATTTTCCTTAAGAACCTTACTCTCAACCTTTTCTTTCTTTTATTAATAAACCTTTAGATTTTAGATTCTAAAGAACTGGCCCAGCGTGCTCTTGTGGATAAGATCCAAAGAGTAAACTGACCGGGGATTTGTGGCTGGTTCTTAGGGACGGGGAGGACCCATTTTGGGTAGGTGAGATTGGGTTCTATAACCCCTCACCTGTGAGTAAGGCCTGGGGCTGATTGTGGCACAGGGAGAGCTGGCGTGTCTGAGGGGTTTTGCTCATGAGGCTTCCTGCTGGCCAGATTGGCAGCCAAAGCGCTCAGTGTGACTGGTTTGTGGCCCATTTGGGAAAGGTCTCCAGTCACGGGCTGTAAGGAGCCCTGGTTTTGAGCAATTCACCTTGAGCAGATGCCCTCAGTTGTGCCCAGACCCGGCCCAGTCCGTCACACTGCCTCTGAGTGCTTAAGCTATATGAGGAGTAATTTCTTTCAGACTCTTTTTCACTCCAGCTCTTGCTCCATAAGCATGTAAAGTATTGCAACACATTGTGCCTGTTCTAGCTAAGAACTTTCCTTTCCTCTACTCCCGTTACGTATGCCGCTGTTTGGTTTTAAAGTGATTGAGGAAGTTACTCACCTTGTGCAGTAATGACGGTTCTTCGAGGTGTATGTCCCCGTGGATGCTCCACTCTAGGTGTCGGGCTTGTCCCGGTGCTGCAAGTCAGAGATTTGTCAGCCGTGGTTCAGCCGGACCATGCATGTGCAGTGGTGGCGCGGGCTGTTTGCGCCGTTTGAGAGTTTACGTGCGGTCCGGCTCCCGCCAGTTCCTCCTAATCAGATCACTCCTGAAAGATATAAAGAAGAGAGTCTGAAGTGGGGAGGGGGGCAGGTCGTGGAGCACCCCCGGGGACACACATCTTGAAGAACCGTTGTTACTGCACAAGGTGAGTAACTTCCTCTTCTTCTTTGGGTAGTGTCCCAATGGGTGCTCCACTCTAGGTGAGTACAGAGCAGTAGCCTCATGTACGGAGGTGGGATCAAAATTAGGATCTCGTTACTGTGGAAAGTACTGCAGAGGCCAGTGCTGAGTCCCGAGCAGTAGCATCGATAGCATAATGTTTAGCAAATGTCATGTCTGAGGACCAGGTTGCCGTGCGGCGAATGTCTTGTAGCAGGACACCTTTAAGGAAGGCCATCAAGGTAGATGTTGCCCTGGTGGAATGAGCATTCATTGAGGTAGGTATTGGCTTGTTGCATAATGAGTAGCACATTGTAATACATTTTATAATCAAGTTATAAATACGCTGTGATGGCAATGGTTGGCCCTTAGCTCGTTCGCCTGTGCATAATAGGAGACGTTGCAACTGATGGAAAGGGTGCGTTCTCTCAAGGTAGAAAGCCAAGGCTCTATGGACGTCTAAGGTCTGTAAGCGGGCTTCATGGTTAGAGATATGTGGTTTAGGATAGAATGTTGGGCGTATTATAGGCTTGTTAATATGGAATTCCGAATTCACTTTCGGTAAAAAATTAGGGTGGGATCAAAGTATTATTCCCTGCTTGGTAAACACTGTGTATGGCAGACTGGCTGAGAGAGCAGTCAGTTCCCCAACCCGTGAAGCTGACGTTATAGCCAGGAGGAAGGTAACTTTCAGAGTGAGTGCAGCAATGTCACAGGTAGCTAAGGGCTCAAACGGTGGATATGTGAGAGTGTCCAAGACTAGTTCCAAATACCATAGCGCAGGAGGTTTTCTGCGCAGAGGGTATAGATTTGTTATGCCTTTTAAAAAACTTTTGGTCATTGGATGAGCAAATACTGAAAAACCCTCAATCGATTGTCTAAATGCAGAGATCACTGCGAGATGAACTTTGATGGACGAGAGTTCCAGTCCAAAATGGTGCAAATGAAGTACATAGTCCAGAATGCGATGGATTGGAATGTACATCGCATCAAGACTATTGGCAGTACACCAGGAGTGAAAACGACACCACTTATAAAGGTAAGTTTTTCAGGTTGAATTGTGTCTACTATACATTAGTACATGTTTCACCTCTTGGGAGCAGAAGACTTCTGTGCGGTGGAACCAGCTAGGAGCTACGCAGTGAGGTGTAGCTGATCAATTTGGGGGAGTGTCATGGACAGGCCTGGTTGCATCAGAAGGTTGGGTCGTTTTGGCAAGCGATATGGGGGCTGGAGAGACATTTGTAGGTGGAGAGGAAGCCAAGTCTGTCTGGGCCAGAACAGGGCTATAAGTATGACTGTGGCCCTGTCTTCGGTTATCTTTTTCAGTACCTTTGGAAGAAGTGGAACTGGAGGAAAGGCACAGAGTAGATGACAACTCCAGTTTATCAGAAATGCATACCCCAGTGATTTCAGTCCCAGACCCACTCTGGAGCAGTATTTGGGGCATTTTGTATTGAGATGTTATGCAAAAAGGTCTATAGAGGGGTATCCCCATTGTTGAAATAGAGAATGAGTTACAGCTGGGTTGAGTTTCCACTCGTGCTGGGGAAAAAAATGCCTGCTTAGGGCATCGACAATGGTATTGTCCTTTCCTGGGAGATATGTGGCTATTATTCTGACTCCGTAGCGTCTATACCAGTTGCAGAGTCTCATGGAGTCTGCGCAGAGGGACTTGGATCTGGCTCCGCCCTGACGGTTGATATAGTAAACTGCGGTAGTGTTGTTGGTGAGGATTTGAACTGTCTGGCAGCGAATCTTTGGTAGGAATATCTTGCATGCGTTGAACACTGCCCTGAGCTCCAGAAAACTGATATGTTGAAGGGCCTCCCGTTCATTCCACTGTCCTTGAGCATAATCGCCCGCACAGTGGGCTCCCCAACCTAGAAGAGATGCGTCCAAAGTAATTTGGAACATTGGTTGTGGACAGTGGAACGGAACACCTGAGAGCATGTTGGTAGGAGAAGTCCACCATGTTAGGGATTGTCGTACCATCAATGGTACGGTTACCAGGTCTTGATTGCCTGGGCGATAGAGTGAGGCCAGCCAATATTGGAGGCATCTGAGGTGTAACCTCTCATGTTGCACCACGTATGTTGTGGCAGCCATGTGTCCCATGAGTTGCAGACAGGTAAGTATCGGCACCTTGGGACTGACAGAAAATGTCTGTGCAAGATTCTGTATTTTGTGGAATCTTTCCTGAGGAAGATAGGCCTTGGCTATTGTAGAATCTAACTGTGCCCCAATGAACTCGAGGGACCTTTGCAGTATGAATGAGGACTTTGGGACGTTGACTATGAGACCCAGAGCCAAAAATAAGTTCCTTGTGACTTCAGTGGCGCGAAGCATATGATCGTACGTATGCGCCTTGATTAGACAATTGTCCAAGTAGGGGAACATCATGATACCCTGGCAATGCAGATACGCAGCCATCACTAACAATGTCTTGGAGAAGACCCTGGGTGCTGATGATAGGCCGAATGGAAGGACCTTGTATTGAAAGTGCTGTGAGCCTATGATGAACCTGAGGAAGGATGTATTGTCACATGGAAATATGCATCCTGCAAATCGAGGGACGTGAACCAATTTCCCATGGTTAGCGCGAGAAAAATAGAAGTTAATGTCACCATCTTGAATTTGTGTTTCCGGAGATACTGGTTGAGACATCGAAGGTCCAGAATAGGCCTCCAGCCTCCTGATTTCTTCTCGGTGAGGAAATAACGAGAATAGAATACTTTGCCGTGAAACTGTTCGAGCACTCTCTCCACTGCCCCAATCCCTATGAGTCATAGAACCTCGTGCATTAAGAGAGTGTCCTGAGATGGGTCCCTGAAGAGGGACGGGGATGGGGGGGAGGTAGGAGGGAGAGAAAGAAGTGGAATCAAATACCCAGATATTATCAGTTCCCAGACCCACCGGTTGGTGGTGATGGTTGACCACCTGAGTTGGGAAGGTCTTAGGCGATGGTGAAATAACTTCTGTGATCCCGGGGGTATGTCAGGGGAATGATCTGCAGTCCCTCAACTGGACCGTCCAACTGGCTGCCTGTTGTTTTGAGGATTGGGCGTCCTACTCGTCTGCGGCCAGCACTTCCATTGTCAAGGTCTGCCGCGCTGCTGTTGGTCATATTGCCTATATCTAGGTGCAGAATATGAGAAAGGCCTCTGTTTGTAGTAAGGTGTGTAAGGCTTACGACGATATGGTGGCGTGTATATCCCTAGCGTTCTCAAAGTTGTTCTGGAGTCTTTGCCCGAGTGTAGAACTTGATTGGTCTTTTTGGCAAAGAGACTCTGCCTGTTGAAGGGCAAATCTTCAACCTTGGCCTGTAGCTCCTTAGGCACTGAAGCCAACTACGGCCAAGGTGATCTAATCATGACCACCAATGTTGCGGTGGTATGAGCTGCTGCATCCGCAATGTCCAGAGAAATCTGTAAGGCCCTCCTTGAGGCCGTGTAGCTTTCCTGGACTACTGATATTAGAACTTGCCGCTTGTCCTCAAGTAGGTGTTCCAATAGTGTCACTAACTTTGTATAATTATCAAAGTTGTGGTTATAAAGGAGGATGGCATAGTTCGCCATCCTAAGGATCAGCGTGGCAGAGGAATAAACTTTTCGTTCAAAGAGGTCTAATCATTTAGCCTCTTTATCAGAAGCAGCATTTTTGTATTGTGGCGCCTTGGCTCTTTGTTGAGCTGTATCAACAACCAATGAATTTGGCTGTGGGTATCTGAACAAAAATTCCATTCCCTTTGAGGGGACAAAATATTTCTTGTCCACCATCTTATGCGTGGCCTGAGAAGATGCTGGCGTCTGCCAAATGTCATTTGAAAACTCTAGAATTGCATCATCCAACAGTAATGCCATTTTTTATTTCTGTGAAGGTTGAAGATTTTTTAGGAGGCGATGTTGTTTCTGTTGGACCTCGCTCAGTTGGACTTCTTGAGATTCTGCTACCCTCTTAAAGACGTCGTGAAATTGACGAATGTCATCTGTGGGAGAAGAGTCACCCGGAAAAACTGCGTCATCTGGCAAGCAGGAAGATTGATCCATCAGAGATTGCACTTGAGACTATGTCTGCACAGGCCCGAGTAGTTCCGTTGGTTCTGGTTGTGGAAAAGAGAAAGGAACATCTCTGGACAGTGTAGGTGGCCTTGTAGGAGGTTCCAGTGGTGTTGGTAACCAGACATTGCTGTGAGAGCGCCGTCGGTAGCGTTGCAGAGACCTCGAAGAAGAGTGGCCTGAAGAGTAGTGGTGTCTGTAGTGGTAGTCTCGATGCCAGTGGTACCGATCATGATAATACTGTCTTGGGAGTATAGTCTGGCAAGTATCTCCTTGCAGTATCATAGCAGTACCTGGAACACGAAGAGCGTGTGGGGGATTCAGGAGAATGAGATCTAGCTATGGCATACGATGAAGAATGTGAACGCCTGTGATATCGCTGTGGTGATGGTGAATACCGTGGTGAGGGTCTATGTTGTTCGGGCTTGAGCATAATGTGGCTTTCCTGTTGTAATGGCACTGAAAAGACAGAGGCTGGCGACTGCAGTTGAGGGGAAAAGACAGCCCGTTCTGAGCTTGGGGAAGATGTTATCAGCCTTCTAGATTTGTGTTTGGCTTTCCCCAGCACCAGAGAAAGGTGTACGCTAGAGTGGGACATGCGCTATACCGGTGCCACTGATGGCTGAAGAGCGCCCTGTGCTGTTGTACCTGGTGACGTCATGGCGGTCAGCACCAATATTGGTGTGGATGAGCCGCTCTGTGATGGTGCCAGAGATGTTGCCGGGGATGGTGCCGCAGTAGCTGGCGCCGTCGATCCCGGTGCCGTAGGGGTCGGTGCCACTGTAGGTATAGATGTCGGTGCCAGAACTGCTGACAACGGAGCCTTAGTTATTGGTGCCGTAGACTTTCGTTTTATGCACAGCGGGGCAGAATTAGGCCTTGGGGCTGGAACCAGTGCCAGAGATGGTGGGAAGGGCTCGGTTCTGCTATGCTGTGGCTTGTCTTGTGCCTTTCAGCATGCCGGAGTACCATCGATCCCGAGGTACCCGGCTTGTCACCCACGCTCTTTCACGAAGATGATGAGTGTCGGGGGGGGGGGTGACTTTTTGCCCACTGTTGGCCCCAAAGATGTTGGTGGTTTGGGCGACTCGGTGTCAGCAGGCTGTAACACCTTGCTGAAGAGAAGCATTTTAAGCCGCATCTCGTGGTCGTGTCTGGCCTGGGCTGTCAGCTTCGAACAGTGTGGGCATTTCTGAGGGATAGGATCATTGCCCAAATACTTTATACAAGTGAATGTCCATCTGATGCCGGTATTGTGTCGCGGCACGCCATGCACTTCTTGAAACCGGGAGACCCCGGCATACTGGAAACTATAACTAGTAGTCTGAGAAAAAATTCTTCTCTCTTTTTTTTTTTAAACAAGAACAAGAACGAACTATATAACTACTACTATAACTAACTATCAACTTTTATCTAACTATTTATAATTTTTTAACAGGTTTCTTTGGTCAGACTGAGGAGAAGGGGTTTGCTCCACCTGCAATCATGAACGGTTAGGAGGAACTGGCGGGAGCCGGACTGCGTGAAAAAATTCACAAACGGTGCAAACAGCACGTGCAGCCACCACGCATGTGCGGTCCGGCTGAACCACAGCTGACCAATCTCTGACCTGCGGTGCCCAGATGAGCCCGACACCTAAAGTGGAGCACCCATGGGGACACTACCCGAAGTAGTATTGATGATTGACTCATGTGGGTTCATGGTCTTGACTTAAAATTTAATATATAATAGATGGGTTTCATTTTTTATTTGTCACTAACCCTGTTGAGTTGGAGCATCTTGGAGTGTGCACTGGAGCCATAAGAACATAAGAACATAATGCCATATAATAGTGCATTAATTAAAACTATTTTAGAAACATACATTTTAGCCAATTAAAATGATGTTACTTGTTAAGTTCATAACTTGAGTGTTCATGAGTCTTAGGATTTATGTGTATCAGTCTATGGCAAATCTATGACAATTATTTTATATTCTGAATATGTCAAAAAGAAATAGATAAATAAATAAAAACAACTGTCAACTCATAAAAGAAACTCATATCTGAGCAATGCTACTTATACACTAAAATACAGCAATATTGGCCAGTTTTAATGAGTTCTGCCTAAAATTTAATGATATGCTATAAAAAGCTATAAGCCTAATGTCTATAAATATACATTTTGCATCCTGGCTGGTAACCACACTAGTAGCAGAATACGGTTCCTTGATAGGTTATTATCCTGCTCCTGTTGAAGACAATGAGTTTTGCACTTGACTACAGCAGAGGCAGGTCCATAGTATTTAAGTAGGTGGTATTCACATCAATATGCCCTGTCTAGCACTTTGAAATCTATGGATGAAAAGCACTATAACACATCTAGGTATTGTTATCCCCAAGGGAGGTGTAGCCTGCCAGTTAGTGGGCACATCCAAGCAATATGTACTTGTTGGTGCCATACTGTATTCTTTTCAGAAGGACAAGAAGCTGTACGTTGTGGCTACGTGACTTCAGCTGTCTTCCTGTGCAAAAGTGACTTCAAAGCAGGATGTACAGCTGCAACTCCTTTAATCTCACCTTCATATAACTCCCTTAGACAAAGACAGGAATTTGAGAAAGGTGCGGTTAACAACATGGCTTGTCCTGTGGGCTGGAGATCCTAGGGGCTAAGCCAACCGTCATTATAAAATGAACCCCACCTGAAGAAAATTAGGAAATTCCCTGTGCAGAGCAGAAGATGGCTGCATTAAAAAGAGTAAGCCCAGGGACCTACAACTATGCCGGTGATCACATCAAGGGGCCAAAAAGAAGAAGGCTCCGCAGAACCAGTGAGCTCAGTGAGGAGGGAGAAACTTTGCCTGTTTTTGGGAGAGGATCTCAGTGAAGTGAAGAAGAACTTGGAAGACTGCCTGGGAGATCAGACCAAGATGGAAGAACAACCCTAGTGGAAAAAGACCATGCTAGAGGTTATTACAATGAGGTTTGGGGGCCTACGATGTACAGGAAGTCAGACTAGACAATCATGATGGTCCCTTCTCACTTTAATCATACAATCCTAGAATACTAGAACCAGAAGGGACCTCAAAAGGTGATCCAGTCCTCTGCACTCATGGCAGGACCAAGCACCATCTGATCATCCCTGACAGATGTATGTCTAACCTGCTCTTAAAAATCTCCAATGATGGAGATTCCACAACTTTGTTAGGCGATTTATTCCAGTACTTAAATACCCTGACAGGAAGTTTTTCCTTACATCCAACTTAAACCTCTCTGGCTGCACTTTAAGCCCATTGCTTCTTGTCCCACCATCAGATGTTAAGGAGAATAATTTTTTCTCCCTCCTCCTTGTAACACCCTTTTAAGTACTTGAAAACTATTATGTCTCCTCCCAGTCTTCTTTTTCCAAAATAAACGAACTCAATCCTTTCTGTCTTTCCTTACAGTTCATATTTTCTAGACTGTTCATCATTCTTGTTGCTCTTTTCTAGACCATCTCCAATTTTTCACATCTTTCCTGAAATTGGTGCCCAAAGCTGGACACAATACTCCAGATGAGGCCAAATCATTGCAGAGTAGAGCAGAAAAAATATTTCCTATCTCTTGCTTTCAATACTCCTATTAGTGCATCCCAGAATGATGCTTGCTTTTTTGCTACAGTATTGACTCATATTTATTTTGTGGTCTATGACTCCTAGATCCCTTTCTGTAGTAATCCTTCCTAGACACTCACTTCTGATTTTGCATGTGTGAAACTGATTGTTCATTGCTAAGTGGAGTAATTTACATTTGTCCTTACTGAATTTCACCCTATAAACCTCAGATCATTTCTCCAGTTTGACCAGATCATTTTGAATTACAATCTTATCCCCCAGAGGACTTGCAACCCCTCCCAGCTTGGTATCATCTGTAAACTTTATAAGCATACACTATATGCCATGATCTAATCATTGATAAAGATATTGCACAGAACCAGTCCCAAAACAAACCCCTGCGGAACCCCATTCATTATGCCTTTCCAGCATGACTGTGAACCATTGATAACTATACTCTCTGGGTATGTCTACACTACAAAATTAATTCGAACTAACAGCATAGGCGCTACACAGGCAAACTGCTAGTACGAACTTAATTCGAACTAGCGGAGCGCTTAATTCGAACTAGGTAAACCTCATTCTACGAGGACTAACGTCTAGTTTGAATTAAGTAGTTCAAATTAAGGGCTGTGTAGCCACTTAATTCGAACTAGCTGGAGGCTAGCCCTTCCCAGCTTGCCCTGGTGGCCACTCTGGGCACAACCAGAGAAATTCTTCTGCCCCCCCTCCCGGCCCCGGATCCCTTAAAGGGGTACAGTGCCCATGCCAGGTGCAAGCCTGCCAGCACCCAGCCAGCAGACCCTGCACCTGGCACAGCACGAGCCAGCCACCCGCTGCCACCCAGCCCTCCGCCTCTTCCCGGGACCAGGCTGGCGGCTCCCAGGAGCCTGCCCGGGGCCGGAAGAGGCGGAAACCCTCCTGATCTAGTGCGGAGATCGTGGACCGCATCCAGGTTTGTGGGAAGGCCTCCAACGTTCACGACCTCCGCACTAGGCACAGGAAAGCTGCCGTCTAGGGCAGGATAGCTGCCAGCCTGGCCACCAAAGGCCACATGCGAACCCAGGAGCAGGTTTGCGTGAAAATCAAGGTGGTCCGGTGAGACCCCTGACCCTGAGCCCTGAGCTTAGAACACAAGAACATAAGAACGGCCGTACTGGGTCAGACCAAAGGTCCATCTAGCCCAGTAGCCTGTCTACCGACAGCGGCTAACACCAACTACCCCGGAGGGGATGGACTGAAGACAATGACCAAGCCATTTGTCTCGTGCCACCCCTCTCCAGCCTTCTACAAAGAAAGGCCAGGGACACTGTTCCTACCCCCTGGCTAATAGCACTCCATAGACCCAACCTTCATGACTTTATCTAACTTCTCTTTAAACTCTGTTCTAGTTCTAGCCTTCACAGCCTCCTGTAGCAAGGAGTTCCACAGGTTGACTATTTGCTTTGTGAAGAAGAACTTTCTGTTATTAGTTTGAAGCCTGCTACCCATTCCTTTCCTTTGGTGTCCTCTAGTCCTTCTATTATGGGAACTAATGAAGAACTTTTCTTTATGCACCCCCTCTACACCATTCATGATTTTATAGGCCTCTATCATATCCTCCCTCAGTCTCCTCTTTTCCAAACTGAACAGTCCCAGTCACTTTAGCCTCTCCTCATACGGGACCTGTTCCAAACCCCTGATCATTTTAGTTGCCCTTTTCTGAACCCTTTCCAAGGCCAAAATATCTTTTCTGGGGTGAGGAGATCACATCTCTACACAGTACTGAAGATGTGGGCGTACCATAGTTTGATACTTCCCCTCCTCCTTCTTCCCCTGGTTTCCCCCTTCCAGCTCCCTCCTCCCAGGTTTCCCCCTCCCCTCTCCCAGCCTCTCTCTTCCCCCTCCCACCTCCTTTTCCCAGTCTCCCCAAGGTTAATCCCCCCCTCCGAGTTTTGTTAAATAAACAGAGTTTCTATTTTTGAACACACGTGTCCTTTATTTTTTACATCAGGAAGGGGGGCTAGGGAGGGGTAAGTGGAAGAAGGTGAGGGAGGAATGGGGTATGAGCCCCCAATGGGGAGGACTGGGGTGTCTCCGCGGGCTCCTCGGGGTGGAAACTCTTCTGCAGCCCCCCGATTGACCCCTCCGGATGGCAGCCTGCAGCAAGTGCAGCCAGGCTGATGGCCGAGTACTGCGATGTGCCGAGTGTGGGCATTCAGGGCACTCCAAGACAGGACTGCTTTGCTGTCCCTCATCGAGGTAGACAAGCAAGCAAGGAACCCTGAGAACTGTCTTTCCGGGGTGGAGGTTGAGTCCCTTTAAGCACAGCCCTCGGCTAGCCTGAGACAGCAGCTCCATGCTCTAAGTCCTAACCTGATGCCCTGCCGGCACTGCTTCCGGCCAGCCTTAACTTTGGTTCAGGGTCCACTCAATGTGGACATGCTAGTTCGAATTAGCAAAACGCTAATTCGAACTAGTTTTTAGGTCTAGATGCACTAGTTCGAATTAGCTTAGTTCGAATAAACTAATTCGAATTAAGTTAGCTCGAATTAGTGCTGTAGTGGAGACATACCATCTGAGAATAGTTATTCAACCAGTTATGCACCCACCTTGTAGTAGCCTCATCTAGATTGTATTTCCCTGGTTTATTTATTAGAAGGTCATGTGAGACTGTATAAAAGGCTTTACTCAAGTCTAGGTATACCACATCTACCACTTTCCTCCTATCCATATGTCTTGTTATCCTATCAAAGAAAGCTATCAGATTGGTTTGACATGAATTGTTCTTTACAAATCCATGCTGACTGTAACCTATCACATTTTATCTTCTAGATCAAGAGTCTCAAACTCACTCCCTGTGGGCTAACTACTGCCTGAGCAGTTCCACAATCCAGCCCTTGTGCCACTGCTAGCATGTGAGTCCCTGCAGCCCAAGGGAGTGTGTCTATATCCTTCCCCTAAGCACAGTCCCTGCTCTGCCCCCACCCTGCCTCTTCCCACCGCTGCTCCACCTTCTCCCACCATTGCACTCTTTCCCTTAAGCTCCCTTCCCCCAAAGGATATAGCCTCAGAGATTACCGATGGGCCTGGCGTGTGGCAGCAACAGGGGTCAAGCGCCTCCCCTTCCCACACTCATCACAGTGGCAAGAGCCACAGGGAAGCAGAGCAATACAGCAGCCTCTGCTCTAAAGCCATTTCCCAGCCCAGTTGCGCTGCTTCACCACTCTGCACACACCTCTCCTGGCTCACAGGGACATGGTGGCAGGTGCATGGAGTTAGCAGTTAGACACCACTCTAGGCCTGCTGTACTGCCAGTGTGGTGGCAGGGGCCACTGGGGGTGTTAAATTGCCTGGGGGTGGCAGGCAGGATGGATTGATGCACAGTGGGAAGCATATGCACCGGCAGGTGGATCCAGGAGACATTGGAGGAGGGTGAAATACAGAGACTCTCACCTCCACTGAGCCCTGCCAGAGATGGAGTGCCTGCCAGCCTGCTAGGAGGATTTGAAAATTGGTACTGGCCCTAGGGCAAACTGAGTTTGAAACCCTTGTTCTGAATGTTTGCAAATGGATTTCTTAATTATTTGCTCCAATATCTTCCCTGGCAGAGAAGGTAAGCTGACTGGTCTGAAGTTTCCTGGGATGTCCTTATTTCCCTTTTTGTAGATGGGCACTATATACTTGCCCTGGGGGTCTTCTGGAATCTCTCCAGTCTTCTTAATAGCTAATGGCTCAAATACCTCCTCTATCAGCTCCCTGAGTATTCTAGAATGCATTTCATCAGGCCGTGGTGAGTGACTTGAAGACATCTAACGTGCCTAAGTGCTTTTTAACTTGTTCTTTTCCTGTTTTAACTTCTGAATCTACTTTCTTTTCTCCTGTATTTACTATGTCTATGAATTTATGAGATTTATACACTATCAGAAAAAACTGCTCAAGGAGACACAAGTAAACAAATAAGAGATATGAAAGGGATACCAATGACACACTTAAACACCTTACTTTAATTGAATAAAGTCTTCTTACCTGTACTACTTGGTGAGCATTAGTGTCATTGAGCACCAGTTCAGTAATTGCAGCACAACAAGCTAGAATGAAAAAATCATATATAAATATTCAAGGTGAAGATTTATAAAGGTACTTCAGTGCTTAACAAAATTTATAAAAGTATCTAAGAAAGTTACGTGCCTATCTCCTACTAACTTACATTTGAGATATTAAAAACTTTAGAGGGGTAGCCAAGTTAGTCTGTAACTGGAAACATTAAAAAAACAATAAATAATCTAACAGAACTTTAAATACTAACAAAACATGTAGATGGTATCATGAGCTTTCATGGGTACAACCCACTTCTTCAGATGAATGGAGTATTAAAAGTCCAGTTCCAAAATAAATAGGGGGTTGAGTGGGGGGGACGACAAAGAAGGGGGAAAATAGTGAATTATAGTGTTCATGTTACATAAAGCTGATAGAGAAGGTGCAAATTGTTCTTAAGTACCCACTGCTTGGTTGGTTAAATCATTAGGATGTGGAAGGTAGTGTTCTAGCCCGGAAATGTCTTTATTCATACCTTTTTGATAGGCCCCAAACTTGTAAATGAAGTTAAGTTCCAACTCTTCCCCATGTATTTCAGGCCAATTTCACAAGCCAAATACACAGAGAAGCATTGGAAATTTTAATAATCCATTCATCTGAAGAAGTGGGTTGTACCCATGAAAGCTCATGATACCATCTAAATGTTTTGTTAGTCTTTAAGGTGCTGGTAGACTATTCATTGTTTTTTAAGAGATATTAAGGAAGCAGTCATAAAAAGTACACCAGAAATATGTCAAAGGCAGACTGATGTTAGGTGTCTGCTCTTTCTTCAACATGAGACCTACTAGGGAATGTCACCTCACATTACCAATTCCTAGGGCTGTCAACTATCTGATCACACAAACCAAAACACCCTTGCCCTGCCCCTTCCCTAGGGTTGCCAGGTGTCTGGTTTTTGCCCGGACCATCTGGTATTTGTGGCCCCTGTCCAGTAAAAAAAAAAAAAACAGAAAATACCGGACATGTAAAATGTCTGGTATTTTCTGTGGGGGGAAGGGGTTGGACAGAAGGCTGGGGGGACATTTTCCCCTGCTGCGTCTGGCGGGGGGAGCAAGGAGCGCAATGACTTTTTTTTTTTTTTTTTGCGCAACCAATTTTTTTCCTGCCATGTTCAGGATTTTTTGTGAAAGTATCTGGCAACCCTACCCTTCCTTGAGGCCCTGCCCGGTCTCCAACACCCTGCGTTGCTCACCTAATTCCCTCTCCAGCCATCACTCCTTCTCCCCTACACTCATGCATTTTCACCAAGCTAGGCAGAGGGTTGGTGTGTAGGAGGTAGTACAGGCTCTGTGAGGGAGTCTGGATGCAGGGCTGAGGGCTGGGAAAGAGGGTTGGGGTGCAGATGCAGGCTCCAGCTGGACAGCAGTTACATCAGGAGCTCCCAGTCAGTGGTGCAGCAGGGCTAAGGTAGACTTCCTGTTTTCCCAGGCCTTGTGTAATGCTCAGAATTAGCCAGCACAGCTCTGCAGCCCCTTCCAGGGGAGCAAGAGGTCTGCACACTGCTCTTGCCTGCAGGAACCATCCCCACAGCTCCTAGCCAACAGAAACTGTAGAGTCAGCATTTGAGGAAGGAGCAGCACATGGAGACCCCCAGTGCATACCACTGGCTGCAGGGACATGCTAGCCACTTCTGGGAGCAGCACGGGGCCAAGGCAGGTAGAGAGCCTGACTTTAAGCAACCTAAAATTTCCTGGATTGGCTTCAAGTGGCCTCTGGAAGACAGCCTGATTCTGGAAGACTCCTGACAAAAACAGGGGGATTGACAACCCTTCTGAGTCCTGAAGGGTGAAACTAAAAGTCTGAAAGGGTTCTAATGTATTATCTCCAAAATAAGCACATTATGAGTAGACCTGACAGAATATATTTGTATTCAATAATTCTTCTTGATATTATCAATATTAATTTAAAGCAGATTGTAAATGTTTATCCACAGAATTGTGGAAAATTATGAGTTTTAAGCATTTTTTTCAACTTTGAGTTATTTAAATTTTCAGAACTGCAGGAAATCAAGGGAGAAGGATCACAAATGGGGAGTCAGGCAATTATTTCTTGACAGTAGACATTGAGATTTTAAAAGTTAAATCTTTATAACAATTAAAACATAAATTGCCAGCATGACATGTCAAGAAATACAAAATATATATCCTTAAATCATGTTATTAAGTTCTCAAGCAGCTTTTTCTTACTTAGCTTATTAATACATTTTTATTATTATTGGTGGAAATATTTGTTGTTGATTTGTGTATATATGGTAGAATCAATGCTTAGCAACATTTACTGTCAAAAATTTAATCCTTTTAAGTAATCTGGTATCCTATAATTTGGATATTAATAAAACTTGAATAACTTTTGATCAGGAGTTTAAAACAAACACTATTTGAGCTGTTGAATACTTCCTTCATTTTGTGATGAAAAATACATTGGCATTGCAGATCAGCAAAGAAACTAACCCCTCCTCCCCACTGCTGACCTGATTCTCCTCCTCTGCAAAGCGAGTGTAAAATGATACCATTATAATCTGATTACGCTCTGCCCTACTTTACACAAGTATAAATGACGATATAAAGTTCAACATAGTGGAAAATCAGGCTCAATATACATACCTGCTTGAAGGGAGAAAGTATTTTCTTGTATTTCTTGAGGACTTAAATCTTCTGACAAATGAAGCTGTTGGATTCTCCCTGCTGCATTTGCACTAGATAAACTCCCAATAGAAGAACGATCAGAAACTAGATTTCTATCTCTAGAAAAACAAATCACAGAATAAAATAAATATTTAATAAGTATCAGTGCTAGTTATTTCTGAAATTTGCCCTATTTCTATATCTACATATGAAATGTACAATGAAAAACTTAATGCATTTAAAAATTTCTAATTGATATCAAAAGCATCACATATAAAACACACAGTTAATGCATAAATGGTTTAGCCCCATTTCTAATTTCAAACAGGCACTGTGCGGAAGACTTTGAACTACAGGCAGTCCCCGACTTACGCGGATCCGACTTATGTCGGATCCGCACTTATGAACGGGGCTTTTCTCGCCGTCCGTGTCCTCTGGGGCGAGAAAAGCTTCTCCCGGTCTCCCTGGTCTGCTGGAACCTCCCCCCAGACTAGTGTGCCCCTCCTCCCCCCAGCAGACCAGGCTTTTGTTGCGGGATGCCTCAGGTAGAGCAGCTAGGGTGCTGCCGGGTTGGTCCTGTGGGAACCTACCGGGCAGCGCCCCAGCTGTTCTGTCCCAGGCTCCAGATTCAACAGCTGTTGAAACTGATCAGGCTGATTCCAGGAAGCTGGGGGCAGAGCAACTCTGCCTCCGGCTTCCTGTAGTCAGCCCCTGGTCAGTTTCAGTGGCAGCAGCTGAATCTGGAGCCAGTTCCGACTTACATACAAATTCAACTTAAGAACAAACCTACAGTCCCTATCTTGTACGTAACCCGGGGACTGCCTGTATAACCTAAATTTACTAAAGCAAGTAATGATTTAGGGTACCCAATTACAAATATTTTCATGGAGCCTGATGTTTAGAGGATTTTCTGAAAATTAGGCCCTTTAAACATAGCTTGAGTTGGGCATACAAAAATTCAGGTAAGCAAAAGCATTAGTCACTGTGGAAAATGTAGGGCTATGGTCTTATCACTGGACTGAAAATCCAATTAACAGAGCTGATGTACCCTCCTACTTGTCTAATCAACATGGAAATTGTATGGATGGACACTAGCCGTATGTTTTATCTCTATGTAATTGATTTAACACAGCCAAGTCATTTTATTCTTTTGAAAGGATAGTATATCTGGAAAAATACACTGCATAGTCATTAACCTTTGAATTATCTACCTGAATTTCTTTTAATGTATGCATTATGCAAAGTCTGCAAATACTGTCCAAAGCAGAGGATGAAAGCTTTTTTATACACTGGTATATGGTCAAATGATTGTATGATAGCCTTAAAATATGAGAAAGTAATTGACAATTGTAATGACCTTCCAGACTGAAGACCTACCCCTGTAATATATGAAGGAGTTGCTTGATGCCGCCCCAAATACGGATTTCCACACTAATCTCAGGGTCTTCACAAATCTGTACCAGAATCCAAACAACACTCCATAAAAGCTTGAGATGATCTGAATGAAGCAAACTGAGCAGGATAGGAATGCCTTCATATAGTTTAACTTGCTCTTTGACTTGTGACTCAGCACAGAGGAGGCGCAGCAGCTCTGCAGTCAGCCTGCAAAGGTATCAGCAACAAATTACAACCACACCAAATAGTATATCTGCGTTAAATCACCTCTATAGTTATTATTGCCATTCCTATTGCACTCTTCTTACTTAGGGTTATTGTACATCCAAAGATGCCTAAGTAGTCTAAAATATATTTGCTGTTAAGTTACATTCAATAAAGTGTCATATTTTATTTACCCATTAAAACAGCCCTAAGCTTTATTAAATTAAGCTTGTCACATTTTTGGTGTGCAGTAATTCATAACACTAATAAGTTGGTATTACAATCTGGCCCATGTATTATCTGTAGCTTTTCAAATATGTCTATAAGTCTTTCTGAATTCACTTCAGATGGAACTCTGAAATCAAAGATGATGGTATAGTGCACTTAGTCCAGATCTTTTGACACTGCAGCTGATATAGTATATGCAGCCCTTGAATAAGTGGGAATCCTTGTCTGGGAGTTCCTGCCCTTTGCATTATTGTGTTAATATTCAGTGACACTTTACTCTGGTTCCATCAATAATGCTTTCCAGGTTAATTTGTCAGCCACTGCTGTTGTTTTTATGAATTCCTTCTTTTAAAAAAAATGGATTAGTAGTGGATGAACTTCAGAAGGTTCAAGGTTGTGGTAGAAAAAGCACTCAGAAGTTTGGATCCTTCTTCATACTTGCGTTCAAAAAATTGACTTGGAAATGTAACAAGAGAAATTTCTTGCACCATTTCCTCTATTTCCTCCCTCTACAATATGTCCAGAGATACCACAAGCAAAGGTATCTCACTGTGTTTTGGCTCCTCTTATACTTACACCTGGAATGGTAAAGTGCGAAAGTGTACAAAATTAAAACTTCATATTTTGAACCTGCAAACTTAGCTAGTGTTTCAATTTCAATTACTTCTTCCTTAAGTTTGAAACTTAAGACGCATAGCAATATCCATCAGAGAAACCTTTTTGTTATGGTTCCTTTTTTTTTTTTAAGTATTTCTTTCAAAAGTTAACTAAAACTTTTTTCAAATCTGCCAGAAGTTTCATCTTGTTCCTCTGTTATTTGGTTTTCCTGTCCCTAATTATAAGTTCAATAAGCAATAAAATCTCTATTTTGAAATGAAAAATATTCTTCGGTGATTGGAATGCAATCATGTTTGAAAAAGTGTTTTTGATCTTCTTGTTTTGTATTTAAGACCCAGTGGTCACTTTATCACCAGTTTCTTTTAAATCTGTACTCCTCAATCCCAATCATCACATCCAACTGAGTGTGATGACTAAGTCGACAGAGATATCTTTTTGTACAACTGATTCATTTATGCTGAATTGTAGGTTAGACTGTAACCCATTAATCGGAAGAAAGACGATAGTGTACTAGATAACCATCAAAGTATATTTTGCTGCATCGGTATCTGATTTTGAAATGTCACTACTTTGAAACTTTCCCACTCTAACTAAATAAATGCAGTATGTCTGCATATCAAAATAAAGGTTACCACAGAAAAGGATTTACAGACTATTTACATTAAATAAGGTCCTACCTTTTAGACAGCAAGTCATATTCATGTAGTATCACCAGCAAGTTTTCTACAATGGAAAGTTCACTGATCTTCTCCCTACATTCTGGGCTACAAATGAAAAATTCATGGATATTTATATAAAATAAAATTACATGAAAAATACATGTGTTATTTCCATTTAACTTCTGCCCACTTTCATTTCATCATCCATTGCTTTGACTACTTATATTTTCTTATGGCTAAAGTAATGATGCCACGTTGCATATGAAGGTTTAAAAATACAAAAATAAGTTGGCCCCACATTGACATTGCAAAAGTTTCCTCTTATTTTTTATAATACAGATTTTAATTAAATATTAACATGATGAATGAGAGAAAAAGCTTAAATATTTAAATATGCTTCAAAAATTAACTTTGAGAAAACTAACTACAAAAGCTGGGGTTTAATATTGTATTAATATAATATATTCATATTTTATTCTATTCTAACACTGTTTCACATATCCCCATGTAAGTGTAAATAAAAATAGTTTATATGAGGAATACTCAAGGCAAGCTGCAATTTACAAGTGAATTACTGAATTTACAGGGCATTGTAATCACCAAAGCCTTTAATTTTAAAAGACTGTAATCATCTAGGCCAGTGGTCACCAGTCAGTAGATCAGGACCTATTGGTAGATCTTGGAGCCTATGACAGGTGATGCTAACTGGTTTGGTCGGGAGGCTAACAAACATGTCAACACTTCAGTTGCTTCTCCCCTCACTGCCATGCTTCTCCTGCCCTCTGCCTTGGAGGAACCTCCTGTTTGCTGTGTAAGGTGGGAGAGACGAAGGAGAGGGGTGTTGATGTCAGGGTGTGCCTCTCCTCCATCCTCTGTAACACACGTGCACAGAGGGGAGGAGATGACAGGACTCCGGACAGAGGGAACCTACTTGTAACTGCTACTATGTCTGAATGTGCTCAGCATACTTAAAGAAACAATACAAATCACTGTCATTCTCATATGTTGTGCATCTATGTCATTCAAACAAATACACTTTGTCTTTCACACTCATCTTCCAACCCAACATGTACTTGTGATGATGGTACTGTTACTTCTTTTACTTCTTTCAAAGTGTGTTATTTTACGGGTTGGACTGGTCTGTGTATTCCATAATTTTTATTTCTCTCTGAGGCTTAAAGTTCATTCTTTGAGTAGTGAATTCTAAAATGCCTAACCTGTTCTGTCCGGAGTAAATATCCTTATGGTAATTTTTAAATATATATATATATATATATATATACACATTATAGCTAGGTTTTTAGTTTCTATTGGTGGTACACATCTGTACATTACTGCTATATTGGTGCACATAACAAAATTCATTCCCTCTAACTTTTTCCATACATGTGCAGAACACTGGCCGGGAGTCTCCTGGAACTGAGCTAAGGTAGACTCCATCCTACCCTGGCCTTATGCCACTCCTGGAAGTGGCTGACACATCCCTGCAGCCCCTGCGGGAGGTGGGGCAGAGTGTCTCCACACATTTCCCTTGCCTGCAGACACCCTCCCTGTGGGTCCCACTGGCTGGGAATGGTGAACCATAGCCAAAGGAAGATGTGGGGAGCCATCTACCCCTCTCCCCGCAAGGAGCTGCTTTTGGACATGCTTGCTGCTTTTAGGAGAAGCTCAAAGCCAGAGTGGGGGCAAGTCTGTCTTAGCCCCAATGAGCCTCAGCCTAGGAGCCTCCTGAAGTAAGCAGTGCCCAGCAAGAGCCCAAATCCTGAAGCCCTGTCCCAAGCTCAGCTCCTTCACCAAAACTCCCTCCCAAAGCCTGCACCCTGAATTCTCTTCCGCTCTCCAACCCTTTGATCCAGCCTGGAGCTTCTCCCATATGCTGAACCCCTCAGCCCTAGACCAGACCCTGCACCCCAACTCCATGCTTCAGCCTGGTGAAAGTGAGTGAGATGGGGAGGAGGGAGAATGGAATGGACAGAACAGGGCCTCAGGGAAAGAGGCAAGGAAAAGGTATTGGAGTTTCAAACAAATCCTGGATTGCATTTAAATTCAAAAAATGATCTTGTGCTGACCACTGACCTAGGCCCTGACTCAGGAAAGTATCTATATTCAGAACAATACTTGACATACTTAAGTACCACTGACTTCAGTGCTTAAAGTTCAGCACTTCTCTCCTCAATCAGGACCCTAATTTGAAATAACTATTTACTCATTATATAGGATACTCTTTTCAGATAAGATTAAGAATCTTTAAAAATAATTTAAAAGAGTATTAAACAATAGTCAAGTGAAGGAAAATCAATTTAAATTACCACAAGAAAGAGTAAAAATTTCAAATGTACTTGAAGAAGTTAACTGAAAGTGGCCTAATTATTCTGACAAAGTTAACAGCATTTTCAGACAGCTGTTGAAGACAATCATGAGTTTAAGAAAAGCACGGACTACAAATTTAACCCTTATATTCAATAGTAGGGATATGGAGTAAGAAAGAACTCTTTTGGATTTATGTTTAGGTGATGTCTACATGATCACTTATGTTGGCAAAACTTTTGGGCTGCGTCTACAGTACAGGGTTTTTGCGCAAGAAGCCTTTTACGGAAGAGTTCTCACGCAAAAGTGCATCCAGACCTCAAAGGGCATCGCAAAAGTGATGTGCTTTTGCACAAGAGAGCGTCCACATGACATGGACACTCTTACACAAGAAAGCTCTGACTGACATCCACAGAACGGCCATCAGAGCACCTGTGCTTTTTCCAATAGGAGTTTCTTGCACAAAAATCCCTCCAAAGGATCCACGCCTGCCTTTTTGTGCAAGAGCTGTACCACAAAAAGGAGTTATTCCTCCTGAGGAGAGGAATAACTCTACCGGCAAAAGCCCTCTGTTCTGTCGATTTTCTTGCGCAAAACTGCGCTTGAGGTGTAGACGCCCCTCTGTTTTTTTGTGCTAAAACCTTGTAGTGTAGACATAGCCTTGTTGTTTAAGGGTGTGAAAAAACATACACCCAGTGATATAAGTTTAGCCAGCATAAGCACCTATATGCACAGCACTATGCCAGCAGAAAATGTTCTGTCACCACTTCTTAAGCTGTTTTTATTATGTCAACTAAAGAGCTCTCTTCCTACGGGCATAATGTGGATACACAAAGGCTTTTACAGTGGCACAGTTGTATTGGTACAGCTGTGCCACTGTAAGCTTGTAAGTACAGACATGACCTTAGTTAACCAGAGAACTTACATGTTTTTAGGGTGAAACATTCTGGTCTTTGTAGGTTTGATTTGTGCAATGGTATTTGAAAATGAACAGTCTTCCAACATTAAGTTAAAGATATTCAAGCAAGATAAATTTATTTCACTTCTAGCATAAAATTAAATGCAAGACCAAAATATCTATATTATTATTAGTCTGATTATCGCTGTGGGGTTTTAAGCGAGAATGAAAACCAAAATGCTTTTCAAATGCCTTCTGTTGACAGAAGAGAAGAGGGATTCTGGAGAAGTCTCTGTGAGGACTTCTCACAAAGATTGTATCAATTCTCTACTCTTTTCACTTTTCTCTCTGTGTAAAATCTCTTTAAAGCAGCATTTCTTCAACTTTGTTCCACGGAACACTGGTGTTCCGTGAACAACTCGCAGGTGTGCTGCGACCTCTTCTTTGTTTTTGTTACTTCTTTGTCTTTTTTTGTCTAAATTTTTTTTTAAAGAAAATTTTCATAGGTGTTCTGCCTTAAAAAAATATTATTGTTTAGTGTTCCGTGGTCTCAAAAAGTTTAAGAAACACTGCTTTAAAGCATAAAGCTGTTCTTCAAGTATGAGAGTCAATAGAATAATAATGGAGAACATCAACGCCAAGGCCTGCATAGGGGACTGTGTGGCCACACTCTTGCAAAGTGCTCCATGTAAGTACAGGATCTGCTTTGAATGATTAGGGGCTATATTTATTTTTAAACAATTGAAAAGAGTAATGCCCTGATGCTGCAAAAGCTTAGAGACACACTTTTCAAACTGTGAGCAGTCTCATTGGTTTCAATGCAAGGTTAAGCTGTAATGCTGGTAGGCCAAATGTCAGCTCTGGCTAATACTGAACACATTAGTTAAGAACAGACAAACTCATAACTGCAGACCAGACCAGTTAACTTATGTGTTAGTGTAGCTCAAAATAGATATTAGTCTTGTAAGACTGTTTAGTGTTTAGACTCTACAGAATAGTTGTAAATTACTGCATGCGTTAATCTTATTTGTAATCTCTATATTCAGTGCCATCAAGAAATATGTAAGTTTTGCTTTATGACTTTGAAAATATTTGTTTTACAGATGAAATCAGATGGGAAGAGTGTTTCCCCCACTCATCTAGAAGAACAATCAAAATGGGTGAGCCATTAAGGAATACAAGGGATTTGTGAATAGCTCTACCAAACCTTGGAAATACTACATGCAAGGAAACTAGTGCAATGGACCTGCAGGCTAATAATGTAAATAAAACAAAGGCACAAGAAAGTTTATCATCTCTTTTCTGTTTGAACTTTCACAGGACTAGGAACACTCAAATGAACCCAGAGATTCCCCAGGTCTGTTCTGAAAGACATTTTGAACTCACAAGTACAAATCTGTCACTCTTGGGAGTTAGATTATAACTTATTTGTGTGTACAGGCAGTCCCCGACTTACGTGGATCCGACTTACAGCTTTGCAAAGCCGCGCCTGGGCTGCCTCGCTGCCCGAGCCCCCCCGCGGCTTTGCAAAGCCTCGGGGAAGCCGGCAGCGAAGCAACCCAGGCGCCCCGCGGCTGTCCCGCTGCTGGCGTCCTCAGAGGCTTTGCTCCCTATCTCCCTGGCAGACCAGGGAGACTGGGAGCAAAGCCGCGGAGGACCCAGGTGGCGGGACAGCGGTGCGTCTCGGTCCGCTGCCCGCGTCTTCCTGGTCTGCTGGGGTGGGGGGGGGGGCGCAGCTAGTATGCCCCACCTCCCCAGCAGACTAGGCTTTTCTCCAGACGCCTGTGGCAGAGCAGCTGGGGCGCTGCCGGTTGGTCCCGCAGCGCCGCTCTGGGCGCTACTGGACTAACCCGGCAGCACCTCAGCTGCTCTGCCCCAGGCGTCCTGATTCAGTCGCTGCTGGTCAGTTTCAGCAGCGGCTGAATCAGGACGCCTGGGGCAGAGCAGATGGGGTGCTGCTGGGTTGGTCCAGTAGCGCCGAGGAGCGGCGCTACTGGAGCAACCCAGCAGCACCCCAGCTGCTCTGCCCCAGGCGTCCCCAAGTCAGCTTCTGCTGAAACTGACCAGCGCTGACTACAGGAAGCCCGAGCCAGTGTTGCTCTGCCCCGGGCTTCCTGGAATCAGCTGCTGATCAGTTTCAGCAGCAGCTGACTTGGGGACGCCTGGGGTTCTTAAGTTGATTCTGTATGTAAGTCAGAACTGGCGGTCAGTTTCAGCAGCGGCTGAATCTGGACGCCAGTTCCGACTTACATACAGATTCAACTTAAGAATAAACCTACAGTCCCTATCTTGTACGTAACCCGGGGACTGCCTGTATATGTTTGCTTGCTTTAACCTGTAAGCAACTCATTTCTTTATCCTAGTTAATAAATCTTTATATGGTTTATTATGGGATTGGGTACAAGTGTTGTCTTTGGTATATGATCTAGGATACCAATTGATCTGGGATGAGTAACTCGAAACAACCTGGACATTTCATGATTTTTTTGGTGTACGTGACCATTCATGGCTAAGTCCAGCTTTTAGGGGTGGCAAGATAGACTAGAGATACTGTCTGTGACTCTGTGGTAAGACTTGTCACAGTGATCCAGTTCATATTTGTCATTGGCTTGGTAAAATCTAATGATAGAATTTACAACCAGTTTTGGCCATATGCCCTGTTTTTGATGGCACTCGTAGTTGTGAGCCACTCCAGACAGCCTAACATAAGCATATGCATAAGTCTCTTCAGATAAGAGACTTCAGTTTGTGCAGAAACTCAACCCTTCTAAATGTCACCTTCGATATTTTGGCAAAAGATGCGATTAATTGCAAACAACAGCTATTAAAATGAACTTACCTTTCTGCTAAGCTAGTAAGAGCAAGAAGTGCTCCCAACAGCACATTACTGTCTCTGGCTCCTAGCAAATTTACTAATGTCTGGAAAATTAAAGATTCAATAAGATAAACCTATATAAATTATGTGTTTTTAAATTATGATCCTAAAACATGCATATCTATTGAGTAAAATTTAAATTCCATTAACATAAACGTACAAAATTAGTAAAGACACAAAATCATCACAGAACTCATTACTTGTCTTAGGTATTTAAAATAAATATATCAGAAAAGCATTTTGCTCTTTTCCATACTTGCCAAGTCTTAAGATCAGAAAAGTGTGTTTCTCTTCCACTAGTCAAAAGCATCTGAAACAACTTACATAGGGTAAAGCATCCACACTTCTCAAAGTATTAAGCATGGCATCTGATACTGTTGGAGATACTCAGAACCCTGAACTTAGCTCCAACCAAGTGAAAGTTTTTTAGTTTATGTTTAAAATAATTATGTATGTTTATAATTTTAAGGCCTCACCTGTATTCTGTTCATAACTTAAATGTTAAAGTGATTTATGGTTTTAATATTTTTACAAATGCAGTTGTGGTTTCTAAAATATAACCATTTTATTTGTAAGATTCATAGTTATTTTTTTCTTCTCTTGAACCATCAGATGTAAATAAAATTGCCTTCATTTTCCAGCAACAAACCTATACTATGAAACACTAGTTGCATTAGTACTAAGGATATTAAGAGGTGGGTTAATTGGCTAATCGTGTAGTCCAGGGGTCGGCAACCTTTCAGAAGTGGTATGCCAAGATTTAACTTATTCACTTCTACTTACAGATCTGCATGGCAGGAGGAGGAAGGGAAAGGGGCAGGCTGCAGCAGGAGACCATATTTTCTGAACCAGCTGCAGCAAGGGAGAACAGTTTAATTTAAATATTTAAACAGAGGAAGCATTTTAACTTTCTCATGTTAGTTTATCAAACTTCAGTTTACATAAAGTAAAATATTAATTTATGTCCAACACAAAAGGTTTCAATGTTTTCTTTATTTATGGCAAAAGGGGGAACCATTTTTGGGTCAGGGGCCACTGACTCTCAGAAAAATCAATTGGGGACCACACAAGTGAGAAGCAAAAAAACTCCTTCAAAACCCCTAACCCTCACTGATGTGGCCCCCAACTGAGACACCTCACTCCTCTGACTCTCCAGCCTCAGGGGGTGAGGGAAAAGGACAGGGAGGACTGAGGTTCAGGGTTTCCCATAGGCTAGATTTACTGTATTGCGGTTCCAGAGTTAGTGGATTTTATGGACCCCCTTAGGCTCTGAGGTCGGGACAAAAATGAAGGGTTCAGATTGTGAATTAGGGCAGCTAATGAGTAGGATAAGGATGGGGTGCAGGATCTGGGAGGGCAGGAGGGTACAGAAGGGGGAGAGATTGCGAGGTCTGGGTGGGAGGTAGGAGGCAGAAGCAGGCTGGGTGGAGGGTGTGTGGTCAGGTGGAGGGAGTGGGAGCAAGGGAGGGTGCAATGTGGGGCTGGGAGGGAGGGTGCAGGAGCAGAGTGGGGGTAGGTGTCTGGCCAGGCCAGGAGGAGGATGTCTGGCCAGGAGGGAGGGTGCAGGTACAAGGGAGGATGTCAGAGCAACCTTGAGGTGCGGAGTCTTGGTGGGAGGAGGAGCGTGAGTGAGGGGGTTTGTGGTATAGGGGTCTGAGCATGAGGGGGGCCACTTAACTGCCTTCACACCCCCTTAAGCAACTGCCATGGCCATGGAGGCCAGAGGCACAACTAAAGTGGCCACATGGTCCTGGGCCAGCCCTGGAGGCACTGCTGGTGCTACCACAGCCACGAGGTCCTGGGCTGATTTGTATAGACTACATGATTAGTCAATAAGGGAATGCCCTCAATTCCAGCATGTGCTGGGTCTGGGAGCTATCCCTGCTGGGGCTCTGTAGTTTAAATGTAGTAGGAGTTGGAAACACCCAGCACCATCTCCACGGTGCCCCCGGTACCACACCCTCCCACCCGCTCCTCCTTCCCTCCCCTCCCCCTGCCCCAAAGCAGCCTCTGCTTGCAACTGACCCAAGCTCACTGCAGGCAGAGGCTGCTCTGGCAGCAGCCCCTGATCATGAAGAGCTGGGACTCCCCACGGACAGGAGCTGCTGGACCCAGAGCAAGCTGGGATGGAGCAAGCCTGGCTCGTGCTGGGTCCAGGACCCAGCTCTGCTGCAGCTCTGCATTTTAAATGTAGTAAGAGCTGGGATGCCTGCACACCCAGCAAGTGGAGAAGGAAATGCAAGTAGTCAACTCGACTACCGTATAAGCCTAGACTTATCAGGTAGTTGACTAGTCGACTACTCTTTTACACGCCTAATTAGTACTGATTTCAATTGTTTCTAATGTGGGCTTCAAACCTAAAAACAGACCCACTAAGTAGCCATCCTTGCCATCATGATGAGCCTCAATGAAATCAAGAGTGTTCCACACACATCTTGTGGAAGGATATATTAATACAACAATTAAAAGCCCACAGGTTGCCTGTGCCAGCTATCTTATACTAATGGTGCTTGGGCTAAGGGTCTGTTTAATTGCAGTGGAGATGTTTGGACTCAGGCTGGGGCCCAGGGCCTATGACCCTTTGACACAGAAGTTTGTGCTGCAAACCAAGTCCAAAGGTCTACATCACAAAGTAAACAGTCCCTTAGCCTGAACGTTGTGTGCCTAAGTCAGTTGATACAGGCCAGCTGCAGCTTTTAATTGCAATACAGACAAACCCTTAAAGACCCAACTGTAGGATCAAGGCATTTGTTTATTTGAGATATTTCAAGACAATTTATATCTTAATAATATATAGTTCAACACAAACAATTTGTTATTCCATTTATAGGAACAAGCTTTACCAAAATGTTTAAAGAGCTAAATTAACTCTATGAACTGATGGCCAACACAATTTATGCATATAGCCAACACAAATATCTCAGTGGTAAAAAGAGACAATTCAGATTATTTTAGCCCAGGCTGACAAGTCAAAGAACTGATGTCATCTTGTATTACAATAATCTGGAAGATGGAGAGAGTTTGATCCCATCTTGATCAAATTCAGGAAGCATAAATCATTCACAGAGGTCGCTGATTGGATATAGCTAGCAATTTTTTAAACCACTTACTTTATGTGCTCCACTGGCTATAACCCATTCTCTTTGATTTTTAACAGCAGAGAATTTTTGAAAAATATCTGTTAAATGAAGGAAATAGCATGAATCTCAAATTAATATTTTTCATTGTATTAATAGAGTAATAAAATAACACAGGTCTAAAACATTGTCTTACAGTCTCAAATTGGGTATGTTCTTGACAAAACTAATAATTTATGTTATTCAATATTTTAATGTACAAAGAGATGTCATTTCTTCAGAAGCAAAATTACAGACATACATGAGTAAGATCTGCTATTGTGCTGTGCATCTGACTACTGTTCTTTTTTGCATGACCATGATTGCAAAATATGTAACACCACCACAGTTGCTGAACCATTTATAAATATTTTAAGCACCTCTCAGTCTGTCACATAAATGTTGCTCCTCATCCATAGTAAAGTTATAAGTGCAAGTCAGTTATAACACTCACATGTCATGTTGACCAATTTATCTACATTATGCTGCTCTTCTCCATTTCCAAGATATCCATTTCCTACTGTTTCCATATACTGAGAGACAAAATATAATATTAATATACATACATTAAAACCTCTTTTTTACACACTAATTGGGGATTGATAGGTTCATAAACAGAAAAGTTAATAAAACTGAGCATCTCCAAATTACATTAAGGTAGAGTGTATACATCACCATATGATGATATCTATCACTTTTTCTTGTCCTTCAGATTTCTGCAAAGTGTTTTCCAATGCACTGAAGGCATCAGAATGTAAAAAGATACTGACTTGTTCTTCAGCAACATAATTTTTATTATGTGATTTTTATTTTTCCATAGAGAAAAATGGTTTGATAACGGCTCACTTGTAAGATTGTTTGCAAAATGGAGGTTATACTATATACATTTAAAAGTGCTATGCAGACGCATAGCCCAAAGGTGGCGTACCAGTTTCACAATAGACTGTAAACTGCTACTTCTGAAGGACACTAGAGCAGTGGTTCCCACCAGGGACACGTGTACGCTGGCCCTGAGGCTACCAAATCAACTCATTTAGATATCTGCCTAGTTTTACAAGAGGGTACAGGAAAAAAAAACCACTAATGATTTCAGTATAAACTAACAATCCATGCAGATAATGACTTGTTTATACTGCTCTGTATATTATACTTTGAAATGTAAGTACAAGATGTATATTCCAGTTAATTTATTTTATAATTATAGGGTAAAAATGAAAAAGTAAACAATTTTTCAGTAACTGTGTGCTGTGACACGTTTTTATTTTTATTTCTGATTTTTTAAGTAAGTAGTTTTTTAACTGAGGTGAAACTTGAGGGAATGCAGAACAAATCAAACTCCTGAAAGGGGTAGAGTAGTCTGAAACGGTAGCAAGCCCCCACACTTCAGCCTTAGGAAGAGATATTATACTCTCCACAGTTATGGGAGAAACTAACTTTTTCCATTACAAGTCTGATTATAAAAGTCATTGCTAATTAACATCTACCTGAGATAACTGCCCTCTTCCTGTTTACTACTTTTTTAATGAAAGAGAGCTCAGTCAATTCTCTGGAGGTTCTGGAATAATTTTAAAAATGTTCTTGTAAATAAACAGACCAATCAGTTATGGAGTCAACTCTTAAATAACTCAGCAATAATCTAACAGGAATGAATTCACCTCTTCTCTAGAATCCCAATCTTACCCATCAGTAGAGCCCTGCATATCCTCAGATATCTGCTGATACAGATATCTGTGGACTATTTTTGTGGATAGTGGAGCAGATACCCACGCTAGGCTCTTTTCCCCACCCCACCTCCAGCCACCAGGCTGCCAGGGGCCGGGGGAGATGACAGACCCCCTGCACTGCTGGCAGGGAAGGAACACAACAAGCTAACTCTCCCTGCCAGAGGCACAGAATGACATCCCTGCCCGGCTCCCCTGCCTTTCTGACTGGTGAGCAGTAACCTGCAAGAGTGGTGTCGCCAGGTCCAACTCAGGGAGACATGCCACCCACAGACACTGCTGTTCGACGCTGCTGGCTAGTGCAGCTGGAGCATTTGTGGAGGAGAAGACTCATTTCCAGGAGAGAAGAAGGACTCCCAGCAAAGTAGTGAGCTACTCTTCTCTGAAGGGAGAGGGCCTGGGTCTTTGGAACTGGACTAAGGCTGATGCTGTGGGGGGCAGTCCCCAGGGCACCAGGCAGTTCCTGGGCAACAGGGTTCCCCCTCTGTCAAGGGGACTGAAGTGGGCAGGTCCCCAAGGCAGTTTCCCTCTATCCACGGGCAGCGGGTGAGGGCCCAACTGGGGAAGGTATCTGAAGCTCTGCCCTTCTGCCCAAAGCCACAACACTTCCCCGAGACCATGCTCCTTCACAACTCTTCCCTCCACCCTGCCCCCAGCCGAGCCACTCCCCCCCAACCCCAGATGAGGACTTGGACTGTCGCATGGCGCGGCCCCAACCTTCCCTGGCTGCCGGGAAGCCAGGCTGCAGTGTGGCACGGCCCCAGCCTTCCCCAGCTCTCAGGGAGTCAGGCTACCACACAACACAGCCCCAGCCTTCCCAGGTAGTTGGGGAGCTGGGCAGTGTAGGCAATTTTGGGAAGGCAATGCCTTCACTTGCCTACATTACCAGCTACCCATGCCTCTACCCTGCTGTGATATGATGGAAGCTGCTGCTGTCAGGTGCCACTGCTCACAAGCCCCCAGCAGCAGCACACAATGCAAGTCTGTTTTCTTCCCTCACTTCCATACCCCTCTCAAGGCCCTCACCCTGTCCCCATGCTATCCTTTCCCCAGTTGCTGATCCCCCTTATCCTCAGCCCCTGCTCTAATGCTGCCTGCATCTCCCCAAAAGATCCTTCGCACATCTGTGTTCCATCCCTTGTCCCCTCCAGATTGCTTGCTGTGTGGATGCAAGTAAAATCTGTATTGTAGATCGGACAAGTTGTGCCTGGCAGATATGAATCCACATTTTTTTATCCGCACAGGGTTCTACCCATCTCCTTAGGGTGCAAAAGGACAAAAGCGGACTGCATAGCAATGACATCAGCACTTTTTGCTCCTTAGAAGCATAGATTCATAGAACACTAGAACTGGAAGGGAACTCAAGAGATCATTGAACCCAGACCCCTGCCCTCACAGCAGGACCCAGTACTGTCTAGACCATCCATGACAGATGTCTATCTAACCTGCTCTTAAATATCTCCAGAGATGGAGATTCCACAACCTCCCTAGGCAACTTATTCTTTGCCACTCCTCTTCCCCCCAGAGCCCTGTCCCTTGGCTAGGCTGGAAGCTGGAGCCTGGCCCAGGAAAGAGCAGCCTAGGAAACCCAGGCAGATGTGGGTGATTCTTACTATGGCTTGGTTGAGGCTCTTCAGCCCCCAAAACCCCTTCCCTAGGCTATGCTGGAAAACAGAGTTGGGTCAGGGCAACACCCATTCAGGTTGCTGTGGGGATACATCGACCATCTGCATGCCCTGGGCACAGGGTGGAATAGAGGCCTAGGGCTGCTCTTGCCCCGCTACCCTAGGCACATGGAGGGGCCTGGGCTCTCCAGCCTGACTCCAGGGTTGTCAGGCACCTGGTTTTCAACCAGAACACTGGGTCGAAAAGAGACTCTGGGCAGTGCCAATCTGTACCCTTTCCCCCACACTGAACCCTCAAGCCCAGTCTGGAGCCCCCTCCTACATCCCAAACTCCTAAGCCCCCTTCCTACACCACAGTCCTCACCCCTTCCTGACCCAGCCTGGAGCCCTCCCCTGCACCCTGAACTCATTTCTGGCCCCACGCAGAGCCCACACCCCAACCCCCTACCCCAGCATGGTGAAAGTGAGTGAGGGTGGGAGACAGTGAGTGACAGAAGGAGGGAGAATGGAGTAAGCAGGGGGCATAGCCTCAGGGTATGTCTACACTAGCCCCCTTGTTCGAACTAGGGAGGCTAATGTAGGCATTGGAAGTTGCAAATGAAGCCCAGGATTTAAATATCCCAGGCTTTATTTGCATCTTCCCGTCCAGGTGCCATTTTTAAATCCCCTTAGTCCGAACTAACTGCCCGCGGCTACACGTGACAATCAAACGTTAACTCGAACTTGCCCGAGGTGTAACAGTTAATTTGAACTAAGGAATTAGTTCGAGTTAATGTTTGACTGCCACGTGTAGCTACGGACAGTTAGTTCGGACTAAGGGGATTTAAAAATGGCGCCCGGATGGGAAGATGCAAATAAAGCCCGGGATATTTAAATCCTGGGTTTCATTTGCAACTTCGAATGCCTACATTAGCCTCCCTAGTTTGAACTAGGGGGCTAGTGTAAACATACCCCAAGAGAAGGGGCAGGACTGGGAGCTGGGCCTTGGAGAAGGAGCAGAGCAAGAGAGTTTGGTTTTGTACCATTAGAAAGCTGACAACGCTATTTCTGGCTTGGGCGAGGCCTCAAGAGAAGAGGAGGGGTCAGGTGGGGCCATGGAGGAAGGAAAGCCTTTGTGTCTCCCCCTCCCCCACACACACACTAAAAATCCATCATCCCTGCTGCATAGTACAAGTTGGAGATTCACACGTTTTGGCTGATATGTACCAAGAAGAAAAGAGATAAAGCGCCTTACTATATCAGAGAGAAGACCTGCTCATGGGATGGGTAAAGGGGGCAGCTGTCCCAGGCCCCGGCAATTCTAAAGGGTTCAGGGTCCCTGACACTGCTACTAGGGTTGCCAAATGGTTTCAACAAAAATACCGGACACACTTGACATTACATCACAATCTACATTACATCTTATTTAGAAAACACCGGACATTTATAATTTCTCATTTATATTTTCTCAAATACTGGACTGTCCAGTTCAAAACCGGACACTTGGCAACCCTAACTGCTACTGCAACAGCAGCTGCAGCGAGAGCCCCAGGCCCTTTTGAATTGCTGACAGAGCTCCATGCACTGTTCTCAAAGGTGGTACTGAAAGGCCGGTGGGAGGAGGCTAGACCCCAGCCTTGCCTCTTCTGCCTAAGACCCAGACCCTTCCAGGAGTATGGAGCTGGCCTTGTTCTCTCTTCCCCCTCCTGTACCCCCACCAACCTTGCCCAGGACTAAACAATTCTGTCAGCCCTACTGACAAAGATCATTTTTGATAAATTGATAAACTTAAAAAACAAAAAACAACAAATGGTCTGGTAGCACTTTATAGACTAATAAAGCATGTAGATGGTATCATGAGCTTTTGTGGGCACAGCCCACTTCTTCAGATGACAAGAGTACCACCTTATGTAGTGTTTAACACTCTTATGTAGTGTCATCAGAAGGTCTTAAAGTATACTGACAAAAGGAAGTCATAGTCCAATTCCCGTGACAACTTTGAAAGTTTGAGCCTTAACATTTAATATTTTTCCAGTACAATTTCAAAGCATGGAAAGACCATTCACCTTTCCAATCCATACCCACCCTACAGCATACTGCCATACTGAGAACTCTGAAAGTTAAAAATAGTGAATCAGACTACAAAAAATTATGAGCTTTGTCCAAAAAATATGAGTTTTTAAATTAAGAATTATATCTTTAAGAACACCTATGTGACACAGGAGCTTAAGTCCCCTTTTCTAAGTACTTAGAAGCCAAACTCTCACTGAAAGTCAATGAGACTTAGGTTCATAAGTACCTACAGAGCTTCTGAAAATGGGACTTCAGCTCTTAAGTCATCTAGATGGTTTTGAAATGTTTATGATAAATTATGTTTTTTGGTGAGCTGATTCTTGAACTTCCTCAGGCTTCTTCCAAAGTGTATGCGACAGGTAACGTGATAGACACAGCTCATTTTTGCCAGTTCACAAATTTATCAGTAACATGATTTTGACTCCTGATGCAGGAGTAATCTTACTATCAGACTCTACCAATATCTGTGGTCACATTGTGCAAGCACATAGCAAGAGAACTACTGCCCAGAAGACGATGAAAGCAGAATATCACATTTATTATGTGGGAGTTAGCACTGGGACTCACCAAACAAATCTCATATGGGAGTCACCAAACATCCATTATACGAGACAAATTTTTAATTCCTGTTGAACTAGACAGATGTCAAACTGGTCATCTACAAGTGAAAGGCTCTGTAATGTATTAGCAATGTCCCCAAGGCATTCAGTCCCCTTAAATGCTAATGTTACAACACCCAGAATAAGAATTGCTTTCAGGAAAGATAAGTGTATTAAATTATGTTCTCATTTGAAGCAAAAATTCCTACATATTTTTCTCAGTCTCACAAATATTCATGAAGTGACTTTTAATGGGATAGCTTCCATTAACTAAACTACAGATTGTACCTCTGTAGTCTAGATTTAGATCATCTGGCAACATCTGTGATCCAGCATCCCCATGGATGCTCCCGGTCTGGAGCACTCATATGAGAAAGTTGGGCCCCCACTCAGTAACTCCTCCCCCACTCTCCCAGAGCTTTGGAGCTCCGCAAACAGCTCATTTGTGGTGCTCAAACTCAGGGATGGGGAAAGGAGGACACTTGGGAAAAGAGAAAGGGTAGCTGTGCAGCACCATGGCTCAGCGCTAGAAGTGCAGACTCGTAGCTGATGGCTGGTACTGGAAGGGCAGCCTGGCTTCCTCAGGGCTAGATGAATTCCAGCAAGGCTGTACTCTTGGCCTCTAGCTTCCGCCCAACTGCTGCCACCAACTGAGCCATGGTGGCCCAGCCACTCTGCCTCTTTCCACGAGTGCCTCCCCACCCAATCCCTGCTTGGTCAATGCCAGCCCCTCTGCTGCCACCAGCGCAGAGCCTTACAGCTGGTGGCAGCAGAGGAACTGGGATTGACCTCCCTGGTACAGGACAAGTCAGGTTACAAGGGTGCCGGACCAAGGCGTTACAACCTATACAAACACTAAAACTGTGAAAATAAAACGTTAACACATAATTCACTTTTAAACACAATGTTTGGCAACAGAAAATCTCTCCAACATTGATTCCAGGCTGGTTAAGCTAAGTTTTATAATATGACATATACATATATTTGCAAAACATACATCCAATTTAAGTCAGAAGCCAAGACAGACACGCCTTCTTCACGTCCTTAGCACAAGCTGCTTCCATTTCAGTTACAGGAGTAACTGGTGCGGGGAAAGCTTGTATTATCCTCTAAACAAAGACCAGAGAGCCTCATCACATACTTGTCTATTGGGTACACAAGTATGAGACAGCAATCAGATATTAAGCATCACATTTCCCGCTATAAGAGCAGTGCAATGACAAAATGGGTTTTTGCCCACGAAAGCTATTGTCCAAATAGCAATAAATTTGTTATCCTTTAAGGTGCCACAGGACTTCTTGTTGTTTTGGCAGATACAGACTAACTTGGTTACTTCTCTGAAACTAAAAGATTGTGTGGCTAAGTAGAAAAAATGTGGCTCTTTTATATTAAAGATCTAAGATTTATTCTCTGCTCTGCCCCACCCTCTGCTCAGAGTAAGCTGGCCTATTTCAAGCCCCTTGAAGGCACAGTTGGTGGGGTTGCTAGCAATTTGCAAACCAGTTCCATATGGATTAATTGCCACCACAGGTATTGTTGGAGAAAAGTGAATCTGACCATGGTACAGTCTGAAATAGCAGGTGTACTTTTGACACATTTGTTTCTCATTAGGCACATGATACTATTCAAGCATCCAAATAACTAAACCGTAACCTGAAACTATTCTGTTTGGCTTTCTATCAGTGGCTAGTTTGCAAACTGTATGATGACTATTTCAGATCCACTGACCGTTTTCACTTCTGATCATAGACTGGGACTTGAAATCAGGTTTCCAAAGGTAAAGAGCTAAACTATTACATCACCATTTAGCAGAGGCTGCCAGATCACATTTTTCAGACTGCCGAAATGTCCTTAATAGCTTTTAAATCATACAGCAACTATGTACAAGGATGTGAAAAACAAGAACATATAGTAGAGGAAAGAGCTTGAATTAATTAACAACCTCATTGCGAGGCTCAGCATTTCTAACATCAATAATTTACAGTGACACTCATAGTATACCAGATGTTTGAGGAACAAAGGCATATTTGCATCTAAAATAAGCACATTTGTCATAAGAGGCACTGTCAAGAGTTATGCTACCAATCATGTTGAAATGTGCAGTGCTTTTGTGGTGTGTACCAGTAACTGATAAGACTATTACCAATCATTCTCTATTTTAAGAGAATCTCTGCCTAAATTTTACACCTTTAGACTGCCACCTTAAGTAAGATGACTAATTTTCTTTCCAACAACCAGCTAACTTCACAATTTAAATGCTATAGACTATTGATGAGGCAGCACATAATAATAATTTCAGAATCTAAAATTTAGACTGGTTTCCATCTAGCTTTTATGAAAGCTATTGGGAGGAAATATATAGGGATTACAAGCATAACAATATGACCCCAAAAAAACAAATCCTAGTGTTATCAGTCATTCACAGTGTGGTGGAAGTGAATAATCATTTATTATTCTCTCTCTCAAAACAAAATTACCATAGAGTTTTTATCAGTTTGCAATCTGTGTACCCATGCTTCACACACAAAACCAATGAGCCTCTCCTAACCTCTACTAATCTCTCAGCAACAACTTAGTAGCTCAGTACTGTACAGAGATATTACACTGCTAAGATTTCATTTCTAAAAATAATTCACCTTCAGGCAGAGACCAAGCTGGAAAAATTCATCACAGAAGGTGAAAGTTTCAGAAAGCTACGAGCAAGTGAAAACAGGGACTAGAATGAAAACTATTATGTAATTTTAACTCTAAGTAGTGCAATTGCTGCCCCTATAATATACAGTATACAACCACACTATTGTCATAGCTGCCATTAGAATAATAGATGTAAAAAAATAGACATAACTTCTGACATTTGGAGATATTTGTATGTTGACATTTGAATGTGACAATGAATACTTGAGCACACTTCACTGTGAATCTTAAGAGCTGAATATTTAAAACGCTAAGGCTATGTCTATACTCGCGGCTTCTTGCGCAAGAAATATGCAAATGAGGCTAAGCATGGAATATTGCCGAGCCTCATTTGCATACCTAATGAGCCGCCATTTTGCAGAAGAGGCTCTTGCACCAGAAGGAGCTGTCTACACTGCCCTTTCTCGCACAAGAAAAACCCTCTTGCGCAATGCCATTATTCCTGAAAATAATCAGCGTAGCGGCATTGCGCAAGAGGGTTTTTCTTGCGCAAGAAGAGGCAGTGTAGACAGCTCCTTCTAGCGCAAGAGCCTCTTCTGCAAAAATGGCGGCTCATTAGGTATGCAAATGAGGCTCAGCAATATTCCACGCTTAGCCTCACTTTCATATTTCTCACGCAAGAAGCCGTGAGTGTAGACCTAGCCTAAGTGTAAAAGGAGTCTTGTGGAAAGGAGGGATTCAATATCAGCTTCAAGATCGCACATCTTGAAGATAGCACATCTTGTGGAAAGGAGGGATTCAACTTCACAATAATGGGATGCACAAGTGTACTCTTAAGAGAGCTTTACTCTTTAAAACTGAATTTGTTTCTATTTGGAGAGCCAATGTGGGCATAGAGAGTAAGGATGCGAATGATTAACCTGTGGGCTGGAGCAGCCTTAGCCTGTCATGGGCGGGGTGCTCCAGCCCAGCTGGAGCAGTCCCTGTCTGCAAGTGGACCCAGCCTGGCTGGAGCAGCCCCCAACTATGGTGAGAGGGGCCTCTCCAGCTTCCCTATGTTTGACAGGAGGGCCACTCCAGCAGCCACCCTGCCTGCCCACATTTAATCAGCTAATCTGTTATATACCAGTTAACTGATTTAACCGGGATTTTACACCCTAACAGAGAGAGCCACACATATTCACCCCATTACCTAAAGTCCAGTTATTTAAAACAATTGTAGCCGTTTTAGCAGGATTCCATCTTTACTTCTGTCAGGGCTGATCCACATTCTGGCACTCCAAGTGCAGAAGGTGGGGGCCCGCAAGAGACCTTAAAAATACCTTGCCTCTACAAGCTCTGCTTACAAAAACTCCTCAAAGCCACAAATTTACTAACTTTGGGTGGAGGTAGCTGCCACCATCAAATGATTTTTTCCTAAAAATAAGGGAGGGGACACTTGAAATCTCCGAGTTCTTTTACTAGATGGGAGCTTGAAAAACAAGAGAAGAGAAAAACAAACAGCAGTCTCTGGTAGCTGACCTCTAAGTCTGAGACATGCAGACAGACATAGAGCCGCTGTTATCTTCCAGGACAAAAGAATCAAATCACCTTAAAAAAGTAATTTTTAATACCAAAAATAAGGCATACTTGATAGCTAGTTGCTACAGAGCAACTAAGGAAAACAAATTAAAACAGAGAAAATCTCTGGGAATAATTCTGAGGTGGCGAATGGGGAAGGGGAGGCATAGATTCACACAGAGCAGTTCAAACCAAACCACAAAAATAAAGAAAAATACCCCGATCATGACTAGATCCACTTTTTTAAACTCATGATTGCTTCTGGATTCAGTCCACTTCCATGCCCCGAATTCCTTGGAGGAATGGTAGTCCTGCCTGGGTTTCAATCATTCTTTCTCTCTCAACTCCTGCTTTAACTCTCCCACACAAAGAAAATAGGCAAAGTATTTTATACAATTCAAATTTCAGCACTCTCTCCATTGGCTCTTCTGGCTCCCTGTCAACATTCTTGCTAGCTACCTGAGTTTAACCCGTAGTCACCAGGTCCTGGCCAGCACTCCTCCTATTCATCACAACTTCCCACAAAATGGACCCTGAATGAGCATGAACACTGTTAACATAGAATGCATTACAAAGGATCATCAGACTAAATCAGAAGTTATCAACTTCATTGCACGTCAATCCTCTTCTGACAACAAAACTTACTACATTGCCCTAGGAGAGAGAGGACTGAAACCCTAGCCCGCCCAGGTCCCCTGATGGAAAGGCCAAAGCCCAAGCCCCATTGCTCAGGGCAGTGTGGCCAAAGCTGAAGCCCAAAGGCTTCAACTGCAGGCAGGGGGACCTGCAATCTGAGTCCTGCCACCCAGGACTGAAGACCTCAGGCACTGGCTTCAGCCCTGGGCAATGTGGCTTGAGTTTTAGCCTCGGACACTATTAAGTCTAAGCCAGCTCTCCCAACCCTATCTTCTTTAGTATCCTAATCCATAGTTTGAGAACTACTGGACTAAATTAATCAATGCTGTATTTCAGCTTGCTAGCATCTATGTTCCAAACTGTTGCATTATCACATGTTCTATACTTTTTGTCTCCAAGAATTAAACCTGGAAAAATAAGAACTATTTTATGCAAAACAAAAAATAATGTCATGCATTTATATTATATTTATCTTGCCCTTTTTACAACTGCCCACAGACTTTTCATTTGCTATGATAAAAGTCACATCTAATAACATAGAATGCTAATCTAATGCTAATCTAATAACATAGAATGCAACGGAAGCAACGATATAAAAAAACCCTAATAGACATTAATTAAAGCATAGCAATCTGTGAAAAACAGTCATTTCAGTGTGTTTTTATTTTAAATTAATAGATTTTCTTTCACTTTTGTAACTCCTTCAGATAAGTCAGTCAGGGGCTTTATATATCCTTTCTTCAAAAACCTAGAACATATTCTCATGACTGAGCCAAACATGTGTTGACCTTTAATAGTCTTTTTCACTTCAGCAAACTAGCTACTGTCTAATCCAATTTGGTGGAAGAAAATGTCACTGGTGCACCCTACTAAATTACATGTATAGTTGCTTTGGGCATAATTGGTAACCACGTCTACTTAACCATGTGCTAATAGGATAAATTTATTTCTCTCCATGTGCCAACAGAATAAGACTTCGACAATACATTTAATGCTTGCCTTTGCAAAAACAAATTATTGAAGAAGATAAGAGATAAAGCCAAGAAAAAATATTTTACCTGAGCTAGCTTTTCAATCCCACCCAGGTTATAGAGCATTTCCTGAACAAAAATAAAGAAGAAAACTGATTAAGATTGTCATAAACTAGAAACATTGGTATGAATGGGTACTTTAATGTAAATGGTCTTTTTCTGGCAGTGCTGAGCTCTCCCAAAGCATGAGTTAATGGAATTTGTGAATGTTTGGCGCCTTCAAAAATCAAGCTGTATTCATTTAATTTTGAACATCCAAAACTTGGGACAACAATGTATGATTAAGTTATGGAATACACGAACCTGAAGTATACCGAGGCAAATAGCTCAAGTTTCTATAAGGATTAGAGATACAGAATTATAGAAATGTAGACCTGGAAGGGACTTCAAGATTCATTAAATCCAGCCCCCTGCATTGTGTGGCAGGACCAAGTAAACCTAGACTGTCCCTCACTAGTGTTTGTCCAACCTGTTTTTTAAAACCTCTAGTGATGTGTGATTCCTTAACTCTCTAGGAAGCCTATTCCAGAGCTTAACTACTCTTAGAATAAGTTTTTCCTAACAGATCACCTGAATCTCCTTGCTGCATATAAGCCCATTATTTCTTGTCCTATCTTCAGAGGCTATGAAGAGCAATTGACCACAGTCCTCTTTATATCATTTCTTAACATGTTTAAAGACTAATCAGCCTTCTTTATTCAAGACTAAACTTGCCCATTTTCTTTAAACTTTTTTAATCTATATAAATAAGCACCTATAATTATGATAGCTAGGATCATATTAATGGAACCCAGTAAAGACGTTTCAGAATACCAGATGAACACCAGTGGGAAGAGGATGGTATTTCTCCAATTTGATAGTTCTCTACAATTAGTACATTTACAGTTTGAGGGCTTTATATATTTCTCTTTAGAGTTAGCCAGTATCAGAAACAAGATTATTAGACTTGACTCTTCATCTCTTTGGTTATAGTAATTCCTGGTCTTATTTATAATTAATTACTATAGATATTGTACAGGAAATATCACAAGTTGAATAAACAGTCTGCAAAAGACACATGTATACAGCAAAATCTGTGTATCAATTGCAACAGTTTTACAGTCCCAATATTCTTACTTGGACTTTCACTACTGAAGTTTTGTTGTGTGTCAGTAGCTTACTCTTACTGTTTCCATATTACAAGCAGTCCCCGGGTTACGTACAAGATAGGGACTGTAGGTGTGTTCTTAAGTTGAATCTGTATGTAAGTCGGAACTGATCAGTTTCAACAGCGGCTGAATCTGGACGCCAGTTCTGACTTACATACAGATTCAACTTAAGAACCCCAGGCATCCCCAAGTCAGCTGCTGCTGAAACTGATCAGCAGCTGATTCCAGGAAGCCCGGGGCAGGGGCTTCCTGTAGTCAGCCACTGGTCAGTTTCAACAGCGGCTGACTTGGGGACGCCTGGGGCAGAGCAGCTGGGGTGCTGCTGGATTGGTCCAGTAGCGCCGCCGCTCCTCGGCGCTACTGGACCAACCCAGCAACACCCAAGCTGCTCTGCCCCAGGCGTCCTGATTCAGCCACTGCTGAATCTGCAGACCAGGGGAATGGGGGGGGGGGGGCAAAGCAGAGCCAAGCCTCGGAGCGCATGGGCAGCGGACACCCCTGTCCGCTGCCCACGTGTTCCGCCGCTTTTCTTCCTCTCCCTGGTCTACTGGAGACCAGGGAGAGGAACGGCCCCGTTTGTAACTGCGGATCCGACATAAGTCGGATCCGCGTAACTCGGGGACTGCCTGTATATATACACAGTACACATATAGTTTATACGTCTTCTGTTTTTCAGCAAAAAATACAATTTTGACAAACCAACCTGATAGCATGGATCCCTCATTAATAATCTCAGACAGATTAGTACTCTCAGGAAATGGATGGATGGGGCTCGATTAACCCACTCCCTATAGCAGAAACATAAAAAAAACCTATTATAAACCAGGGGCAACAACATATGCATAACAATGAACATAAAGAACAGAGTTTTTCAGTTTGGGGCATTAGTCATTATGAGATTAAGCATGAAAACCAGCACACCATCATATTTTAAAAACTATTTGTATTCAATCACTATAAATAAAATACAACCAACACGATATGAATTCCCTATGAATACATAAGATGTTATTAAATTGCACATTACTAGCTATCACTTGTTACACCTAACATACACAATATTCACCGAGGCCTTAATCCAGAAAAGCACTTTCTGATTGTTAAGCACAAGTAGTCCCCTTGATTTCAACTGAACTGACCATGTGCTTAAAATTTAACACCTAAACACAACACGTTCCAGAAATGAGTATCATTGAGGTATAACTTTTCAATATACATTACAAACAAATGGTTTTGCATAGTCTATGAAAGGCATATATTCTATGTTCCTATAAACAATCCTTAGACATCTACAGACACCCTTTTTATAGATAGATACTTATACTCCATATTTATAAGGATATCTCTAAAGGTGAGTGTATCCGTATTTATCTGGACAAGTTATTCAGAAACAGAAGTCTACATGATGTGGCAGTTCTCTTTTCTTGTTATCATTTGCTGTTGGGAAGTAAGCCAATGACTAAAAATATTTTGATAAAAATAAAGGCTGTGCTGTACTGCATGCAATTAGAACACCAGGATCAACTTATTTGGGGCAGCTTCTTTGCACGTAAGCCCTGTTAAGGATAGAGGCTCTATCCTAGGTTCTCACACTTGCCTCATCAGAAAACTGGTGTTTGCTTTCGAGGAGAAATGATGGCTTGTACAGACTGCTTTTGGAAGGCCAAATTGTGCCTTGTAAATAAAAAAATATTATATGCTGTAAAATTATTGCTATTCTCTGGCAATGGTGTGTGGAACAGAAAGGAGTATTGTTCAATATGCCTTAAGAAGTGATTCCTAAAAAAAAATCTGTTTTTCAGGAGGCCCAGATCCCTGGCAGAATCCACAAGTTTCACAAGGCAATCTGTCTTTCATGTCCCGCATCAGGGTTAGTAGTTATCCAATGCAGCCTCTGGAGGCTTTGACCTTCTGCAATGGCAGTTGTTCTAGAGAAGCTATCAACATACTGGTAGCAATGTGCTTACAAAAGGGCATGTAATCCCCTTGTGACTGCACTTGTATTACTGGTTTCACAGGGCTATTAATATATGATAGCATTATTAACCTCATCCAGGTCATTTTCAATACAAGGTACTCGTTAAAGCATCATAGAAATTATAGAAAAATTAAAAAATCAGAAACATTTAGGTCTCTCACAATGCATAAATAATGTTTGGAAGGAGATAGCATTCAGTTTCCTTGAATTATCAGCAAATAAAGTTGTATCATTACAGATCCTCTATAGCAGGACAATGACACATTGCACTGTACCCAAAAGAGAATGGGGTTAACATTTTCAAAAGTGCCTAAGAGAATTAATAGTCTAAGTCCCATTTGCAAAAGTGACATAAGCACTTAGGAACCTAAGCCCATTGAATCACAGAATACTAGGACTGGAAGGGACCTCGAGAGGTCAAGTCCAGTCCCCCGCCCTCGTGACAGGACCAAATACTGTCTAGACCATCCCTGATAGTAGGTTAGATAAATGTCTCTTAAATATCTCCAGAGATGGAGATTCCACAACCTCCCTGGGAAATTTATTCCAGTGTTTGACTACCGTGACAGTTAGGAATTTTTTCCTAATGCCCAACCTACACCTCCCTTGCTGCAGTTTAAGCCCATTGCTTCTTGTTCTATTCTCAGAGGCCAAGATAAACAAGTTTTCTCCCTCTTCCTTATGACACCCTTTTCGATACCTGAAAACTGTTATCATGTCCCCGCTCAATCTTCTCTTTTCTAAACTAAACAAACCCAGTTCTTTCAGCCTTCCTTCATTGGTCATGTTCTCTAGACATTTAATCATTCTTGTTGCTCTGCTCTGGACCCTCTCCAATTTCGCCACATCTTTCTTGAAATGCGCTGCCCAGAATTGGACACAATACTCTAACTGAGGCCTAACCAGCGCAGAGTAGAGCAGAGGAATGACTTCTCGTGTCTTGCTCACAACACACCTGTTAATGCAACAGTATTTTTTTGCAACAGCATCACACTCCTGACTCATATTCAGCTTGTGGTCCACTATAACCCCTAGATCTCTTTCTGCTGTACTCCTTTCTAGACAGTCGCTTCCCATTCTGCATGTGTGAAACTACACTACATGTCTACACCACATCTTTAATAGCACTGTATTATACCAGTACAGTGATGCAGTTATACCAGCAAAGCTGCATTTTCACTGCCATAGTTTATTCCACACTCTGCTCCAAGCAAAATAAGACATACTGGCAAAATTGTAGTTTTGCCTGTATGACTAAGCCGGCACTACGGTTTTCATCCAACACAGCTATGTTCCTCAGGACTGACTCCTGAAAGAGTTAAGCCAGGCCAGAAGTCTGTAAGACTTAGGTTTCTCTGTGCATAAAACAATGTTGAAAATGAAAAGCAGTGCCAGACTTACAAAGGTATGTATGTGTCTAAAGACACAGATCAGCATCTAGTGGAATTTACAAAAGCATATAAACAAGTTAGGTACCTGACTGCCATTGCTTTTCATGAATTTCAATGGGAAATGTGTGACTAACTTGGTCTGTTTTTTTGGAAATTCCCCTAGGCATCTAACTGGATCTTTAGATATCTAAATACCTTTGTAAATCTGGTCTTGGCTGGTTTTTTTGAAAATTTTACCTGGGATTTAAATAGAAAATTTTGTTTATATATAACATTTACTTTTCTTTAAGAAATTGCAGTGCTTATATTTTCTTGAATGTCTTGCACTTATTTCTGTAAAGATGTGCGAAAGTAGACCCCAGATCTGTGGAGCCTAGGATGGCTGACATTCCCATATTGCTACTGGGGGTGCAGGGAGAGCAGGGCACGTATAGAGCTACATCCACGGTGCACAATAATAGCTAGGTATTCTAGGAAGTACTGCCCCAAGGCTAGGGTGACAGCACCCTGCAGCTTTTCAATTGGCCAAATGCACTATTTAACCCTGAATATGGGAAGTAGAGAAGTATTGTTATAATCTGCCCAGATTTAGATTGGGAGACCCAGGTTTTGCCCTTTGCCCAGGTTATTATATATATGTAAAAGATCCCCCAGTCCTGTATTGTGAAACCAACAGTTTCGATACCACAGGGACTGTTGACGAAATGTACAAGCCATGCCTTAACTCATTCTTGGATCCTGGCCTAATTCAAGCAAATGAGCAGTCTTCTCTTTTCCAGATATGCATGTATTACATGTTCTTACCTGCAAATAAGTCTGTTCTTAACCAAAGCTGTAAAGATTTCTTGAAATAATTTGTGTTGAGCATGCTTGCTAAAATTTCTCTCATTCCTGTAGTTCACACTGAAGGGGAAAAAAGAAAAGTGCAGAATCATTAATTACTGTAAGCTTAGGCTACTGAAAGTTAATGAGAAATAAACAGACTGTATAAGCACACAGTTAATTGCTGAGATTATAATAGTGTATGGTAACAAATTATTTGACTAACATTACAACTTTTATTTAAATTGGCATTTAACAGCTCGTAACAGCTTATGCAGGAGCAAGTGGGAGCAGCCATTCAGTAACTGTCTTCATACACTGTCACTATAGGTACTGTGACTCCTGCTCTGCCCCTCTTTTTTACTCACTGAGTGATATCATTTTTGGATGAATTCACAATATTAAAATTACAAATACTCATAAAATAAAAGAAAATTACTTTTGAAAGAAATGCCAACTGCAAAAGTATGCAGTCAAAGCTAAACATGAATTCTGAACTGCTGACTTAATGCATGATCTTAAGATGCATGGTCCCAATCTTACTCCAGTGTCCACCATGTCCACCACCACTTTTTGTTGTATATGCAGAACCTATGTTGTAAGCTTTTCAGGTCAGCAATAGTGCATTCTGTCAGGAAAGCAGGATGCACACCTGAAGTGTTATATAAATAACAATGACAAACTTAAGTGGCATGGAGCCATTTTGGACCAGTGAGAGGGCCCAGACAAACAGGAAGGAAAAGTTTTGAAGATAATAATTGATAATAATTAAATAGAGGTGCTAAATTAACCTAAATGTTTAGAAAAATGTAGCACTTTTAAAGAAGAATTAGTCTGATATAACAGGGGGTTCTGAAGGTTAAAAAAGCCATATGCCATCTTTCTGGTGTTTGCTAATGATGTTAGATGCAGCGATGTTTTAATATTTTATTATGATGTTTTAAAAATTAACCCAAATGAAAACAATGTGAACTCAGTTATCCAGCTCTCATTTAGCAAAGAGGTCAGTCATCTCCCCTGGGATTTGAATGAAGATTCTAAATGCTGAAAGAGTGGTTCTTCTGTCCTCCAAATCTTAGGAGCTGCACAGGTTTTCTAACATTTGAAGAAGCCCTTTGAGGAATGTGCTCAGGATCTCCTGACTATCCAACCTCCTGTTGATTCTGGTGTGTGTGCTGATTCTCTCTCAAAGCCAAGACATTTGTACAAAGTACAATCCGAATGATATAACAAAGCAATTAAATGTGTTACATTCAACTTTTCAGCTAGCATCACTGACAAACCTTAATCACATGTATTTAAATAATGAGTGCTCCCAAGAACACACAAAAACAGAAGAACACAATAGATTTTACGTTAGGCATCTTATGATTCATTTCTGTGTTTATAACAACTCAAATAAAAAATCCTTAAGGAACAGCAATATGAGCTGCCTGACTGCCCTTGGGAAACCTTTAATCTGATTATTTGTTGCATTATTCAAACCACATATAGTAAAACCTGTGTTATCCAGCATGCTCGGGGATTAGGGCGTTCTGGTTATCTAAAAATTCCAGGTCCCATCAGCCTAGGAAAAACCAATGGACAATAATAGTAAAACTCAAATTTTGGATATCTACCAATGTAAACTATATTGTAATCAACATAAACAAAATGCTAAGGATGTATGGGGCAATAGAACAAGTAAAATTTAGTCTTATTTTATTAAAAAGAAACAGTACTGCAATTATTATAAGGCACAGAAACAAGTTAAAACTAAAAATTTAGTCATTCTCTGGATCCAAATCACTGGTACATGTAGATGTAGAAGGTGTAGCTGAAGAAGGTACAGAAGATCTCTGCAGCAACTTCCTGATTTCAGCCTTGATTACAGGCCTGCTGTCTCTTGTGCATAAAGTTCTTTTGAAAATTATACAGCTGCATTACTTCTTGAGATAAAAAAGAAGAATGCTGCTCAGCAAATTTGATTAAAGTTGAAAGATCTGAACTTGCATCAGCCCTGGAAGTTTTATCTTCAGGTTATTCTTCTTCAGAATCATCTTCAAGTGGCAAAGACTTTTCTGGGTTGAAAACTTTTCCTATGATTTCAGGCTGTAGATCACTTCTGCATTGTTGTCCATGTTAACCCATTCTTCGATTTCATCTTCTTTGAGATTCTTGAGTGGGTTTTTGAAGCCTTCAAAATGTTCTTCTTCCTCAAACAACCCTTCTGTGAATATAGCCGCCAGGAAGCAGGGTTGGGGGCAACGGGGCTGTCTGGAGGAGATGGGGAGGCGGGGGCCGGCCGGCGGAAGCAGGGCTGGACGGGGGGCTGGGATGGGGGGCTGGGACGGGAGGAGAGGGGACTGGCTGGAGGAGATCGGGAAGAGGAGGACGGGAGAACCAGCCTCTAGAAGCAGGGCTGGACGAGGGCAGCAGGGCTGGCTAGGGGAGATCGGGAGGAGAAGCTGGGAAGAATCGGCCGGCTGGGAGAGGGTGGGGGGAGCGGGGCTGGTCGGGGGAATCGTCGGGGGGAGCGGGGTGAAACAACCAGGTGAAACATGTACATGTATTCATTTTTAATTTTTTTTATATGCATTTATATTTTTGGGCTGCAAATAACAGTACTGAAAAAAATGGATTCCAACTAAAGTAAAAAGTTTGGGAAACCCTGGTCTAGCCAGCTTTCTATCCATCTTACAGTCCATTTATCCAATCCATATTCCCTTAACTTGCTGGCAAGAATATTGTGGGTGACCATTTCACTAGCTTTGCTAAAGCTGGCACTGGGGGCTTTGGGAGGACCAGAAACAACTTATCTGAATATTCATCATTTGTTTAATGAATATGCAAATGAATGTTACCAGTCCTTCAAAAGCTTGTGAATGGATTTACTGGTCCCTGTGTCAAAAAGTTTGGGAACCCCTGGTCCAGAAGTAGGATGACTTTACTGTCGACTAGCTTGTTTAATTTTCTTAAATTCTCTTTTACTGCAGGCACAAAAATGTGAATATCACAATCCATCCATGCATTATATTGTTCTTTGCATTTAACAGGCAAATGAATAACTCCTTTAAGGGCTCCAGTTTTAACATTTTCCAATAACTAAAAATGTGATTATATTATTCCCAGAGGCATTAGCACAAGCAAGAACAGTCAGACAATCCTTATTCTGCTTGAATCCTGAAGCAGAAGACTCACCTTCAGCAGCCAGAGTTGAAGTTGGCAAACAACGCCAAAAAAGGCCCGTTTCTTCCACGTTATATATTTGATCTGCACTTAGTTCATGTTCAGAGACCAACTTCTTAAAGGATTCATAATACCTTTTGGCAGATTCATGATCTGCCAATGCTTCTCCAGACACAGCCAATCTTCTGATGCCATGTTGAAGTTTAAAACACTGCAGCCATTCTTCAGAAAATGCACAAGGCACAATCAACTCCAGTTGTTTATAAAAGACCTTTGCTTTTTCAATCAGCATTGGCCCTGAAATTGGATGTCTTTCAGATCTTTTCAATGCAAGCCATTGATTCAACACTTTATCAAGCTGTTCCAATATCAGTTTATGCAGTGTATGGCATTTTTCAAGTCCTTTCTTGGTCTCTGATTGCGCAACGAATGTTAAAAGTTCGTCCTTTGGGGCCTTAATATCATAAATTGTTGAAGAACCAACATTGTATTCATCTATCAACACTTTTCTATTTACACCTTTTTCTGAACTCCTTATAATGTCCAGTTTTTGACTTAGCTGTGACTCAACACAACTCTCTTTCTCTTCTGTCCAGAATTTGTTGATGGTTTTCTTGATGCCATTGATCTTGAGTGACCAAATCACTTAAGCGCTATCTGGTTGGTGAGACGCTACTGGATCTCAGGCTCCATCTGGGGAGACATTCTGGAAGCTTCCAGAAAAGTCAAACACAGTGGTGCGCAACCTTTTTGGAACTGCGACCCCCGCATCGCAGGGGTAGCGAACTGCCCGGCCCAGCTCCCAGCTGGCCGGATCATAGCGGCGTGCGTGAGGCTGTGCCCAGCCTCGCACCTGCCAGATCAAAGGGTGTGCCGTGAGGCTGTCTCCAGCCTCACGCCGACCAGATCAAAGTGGTGTGCTGTGCAGCCGCACCCAGCCCCTGGCCAGCCGGATCAAAGTGCTGCACCAAGCCCCTAGGAAATTTGCTGGTTTCTAAAGTTTTCCAGCTAGTTAAGTGCCGAATAGCATGTTTTACTGTATCTTTTCTTTCATTTAAAAGCAAATGTGTATAATTTAACATGTTCTTCAAACATTACTAGTTAAAAAGTATGAGATTTTGAAGTTGCAAGTATCAATTACACCTTTAACACTCTTAACCTCACCTTTGCTATTTTTTAAAAATCCATCATTAATAAGATATGAAGAAAAGAATGTAAATTTAAAGGTGTGATTTAACCCCACAGAAGCAGCATAAGGTTAAAAGTCAAGTTCATGCTCCACCCACACTTTGCATACTTTTTAAAAGACAGATACACGCTTTACCTAAAATTTTCAAGTTCAACAGCTTCAGTTGATTCTTGCCATTGACCTCGGTTTCTTTTTCCTTTAGTCTTGTTGGTGTATTGTTCTGACTTGGTCATACTATTTTGAGCAGTTTCAAAGTTAATGGCTGGGAGCTGCAAATGCAAGAAAGGCCGTGCATAAGGCAAATGCTATATATAAAGTGACCAAGCAGAGAAAATACTAGACTTTGTCTTCTCAAATTCTTAGTGGGATTTCAAATACTTTCTAAATTAAGATCCAACATTTGCCATTATAAAGATAATATAAACATCACACAATGCAAACAAAGTTATGTGAATACTCTGATCCAAGAAATGCTGGATCAAAGTAGTATATGAAGAAATGTGACAAATTTTGAGATCAGTGACCATCTAAGGTCAACCTGCTACAGGTTATATTAAACCACTGATATTTCTGTTTCAGAAATTGTACTGCCAGACCCACTCACACAACTGCTCAGAGGTACCACAATATTTCCTGTCATTTTAGAGCAGTGTTTCTTAACCTGTGTTCCAGGGAGGCAGTCAGAAGTGTGCTGCAGAGAACAACAGAGTTCAAAATGGGTTAAAGGGGTGGGCAGGCACCTTTTTTTTTTTGCTCCACAAAAAATGTTCCTCATAAAAAAAATTTATTGTTTGGTGTTCCTTTGTCTTAAAAAGTTTAAGAAACACTGCTTTAGAGGCCTATCTGCACTAAGTGACAGCCTTTTCAACTTTTAATGCTCAGTGTGTCTACCACCATTAGTTGCTGTGAGACCATCCACACCTACTAGCCTGATTTATGTAAACAGGTGCAGTGCACACACACACACACACACAATACTCCCTCCAATCACTGCTATCCGTTGAGATAGTATTGTGAGGGTAATTTTAGAAGTTAGAGATGCATTTAGCTGCCTCATAGTATGCAAATACATAGCCCTGTGTGTTACAGAGCTTCTCTTAGATTAATTCTCCACACCTTCGTACAGCATCAGCAATGGATTCACATGCAGTAGGAGCACTCCTTGTTACATAGCTATCTACATTTGGGATTGGGATGGATTTTTCAGGACTGCCTCCAAAATGTCAGGACTTTCAGCCACAGAAGTCAATCCCATGGAAATTACATTGAATAGAATGGAAAAGAGAAATGGGCCATCCAGCTAGACAACAGAATAACTTCCACCATTATCTGGATTCACATGAAGTAGGGATTAACATTATTTTCCCAATTTAAAAAATGCAGGACTTCTTTTTCGCCCCCCAAAAAGCAGAGAGAAGTCTTAACAGGGAATAGGGGAAAGAGGATTAAGCTACAATACTAAAAAACTTACAAGCGAGTAACTACCACTGTAGTCAATTTTATTGCCACTGTTTTAATCTCAAGTTGTCACTTTTAAAGACTATTTATACATGGTGAAATTGATTATTTGTGGGTTTGCATCCTTCCTTTCATCATGTTATAATTAATCTGCCTCTTCCTGAAAATTGGGACTATTTCTTAATGACATTATCAAAGGTTGTGGAAAAAGACAAAGTTGTTAAGCTGTTTAACTATAAATAATTGTGACAGCATAGACGTTGCTAGATATGTTGATAGAGCAAAACAGGATAATTTTGCTGTTTAAAAAACAAATATGCCAAATCAGCATAAAAAGTTGATTGATTTAATTCCTTTGCACAATGTAAATGGGAATTTTTTACTAGAGAGAAACTCTGCTATTGCCAAAAAAATTAAAATTTCTAGTGAATGGAACTGTCAATGAGCTCACTAAAACTATTTCTGACAATGCACAAAATTCATTCTACCGGAATCATTATTTTGCATGATCATACAACTGTTAGCATGTTGAATAATGACTACTAAAAAAAAATACCTGCTGTTTGCTTGACTGCACATTTAAAAGAGACCCAAGTCTTTTAAGATCAGAATAATCCCTAGGATAAAACATAATAATGTATCTATTAATAACTGAACAAACAACGTTATTTATAACTATGTCAACAACTAGTCTGCCCAGTGTAAACAAGGTCAATCTGTGTGATCGACATTGGTAAAAGAGAAGGCAGTTCTCTAGTGTTGCCTTAGTAAACTATTTTTCTTTTTGCATACAGAAGTTTCGTAACTATTGATTTGTTTATCCAGCATACCTGAAATCACCAAAAATCTAAACTCGGTGACCAAAGTAACAGTTGCTATACATACAGGGCATTACACTTCAAAGCATTTAACTTTGGCAGATGGTATAAATTACCAGATACTATACCTTGTAGTGATCCCTCGAGGTTTTTTGTCTGTTCCCTTTTCTGTGTTCTTCACCTTTTTGTCTTGATCAGGCATTGTAAAACATCAACACTGCAGTATTAACAGCTCATTCCTTAAAAATAAAGTAGATAACATAACACAATTGCTCTAGAACAGCAGCAAGTTGTAGCACATAGAAGAACCAACTTGCGAAACTTTAGGAACCAAGATTAAAGATGTCAATAAGCAGGCAATTGGGCAATCGTGTAATTGCTGAAATTTTCAATGGTTGCACGCACCCGCAGGGTGGGTTGACAGCCGGCTCCCCAGGAGCCAGTGTTCACCTTTTTAGGCAGCTCCCTGTGTAGACCGGCTCCCGCCTCATTCCCAGAGACCTGGCTGCTGCTCAAACTACATCCTCTGATACAACATAGCTTTACTAAAAACATCTGAAGCAGGATTTTAATGTAACATTCTTTTAAAATCCTGCTTCAGATGTTTTATGTAACATTCATTCATATCTTGCAGGGTAGAAAGAAAACACTTTATCTACACCTATGTAAAAATAATGCATAAACTGTATTTATTAATTCCTGTAAATAATAGAATACAGGATGAGTGCTGAACAGGATGTGTGTTCGTATCTCTGCTCACTAATGGTTTGAGCCTACATGGTGCTTTGGATGCCAGTCTAGTAAAGCACTTAATCATGCACTCATCTTTGAGAGAGGATGTGTATGAAGCCTTAATAAATGATGAGAGACATTTCTGAACATTCATGCATAGGACATGAATCATTCAGGAATTAGGATACACATGGGCAATTCTGGAAAAAGAATCCAAGATGTTTTAGCAACATATGTATAGAAATGAGTTAATGGAAACCATTTTTTTTTAACTGAGAGTGCCCCTTTAATTGATAAAAAGTCAGTGTCTACAAAAAGCAGGAAATATAAAAATAAATAATTTTTTAAAATTAAAAATCAGATTTTTAAAAATTGTTTCTTAAATTTTTTTAAAATCAATCAATAAAATTAGGGATGTCAATATTTTAGTCAACTACATGATTAACCGATAAGCCTACTCTTATCATTTAATCCTATTGACTACATGCACTTCCCCCTTTTGCTGCCTGTTAGAGCCCATACCCATGGGGAGCCCACTTCCCCCTTAAACTCCACAGGTGAGGGAGGGAGGTGGGAACCAGTACATGCAGGAAGCCAGCTTTCAAGCTAGATCCCCATGGGTATTGGCGCCCACAGAACCACCTACCTCCCTGCGCTGCTGCCTCTCTATCAGAGGCAGCAGCGCAGGGGAAGGAGAATGGGGGGGGGCAAAGGCTGCCACCACGGAGCAGCCTCTCTTTGTGGTGGGCCCAGGCTCATCACAGACAGGAGCTACTGCTACCCCTGTATCAGAGGCAGCGGGGCAGCAGGTGGGAGCCATTCTGCACTCAGATCTAGTTTTTAAACCAGCTCCCCTCTCAGACTCGCTCCTGCCTGCCACCCCGTGCTGCTGCCTCTGATACAGAGGAAATAGTGTGGGCTGGAAGGGGGCTCCACAGAAGTGAGACCAGGAATGCACTGGCTGCTGGTCCCATCTACAGGGACTACTAAATAATCGTATAACTGCTAAAATTTGATTCAGTTACATGATTATTAAATTAATCGCTATCTAACATCACTAAATAAAATACTAAATTTATCTTTTAAAACGAAACAGTTGCAATTAAATCTTATTACAAACATGCTACTCCTACACTTACAGTTTAATTAAAATGAATTAATGGCTCTAATCTGACCAGGCTAACAATCAGCTCTAGGTTTTTGAAAATCCTGTCTTTCAATTTCTGTTTCTCAGAACAATAATATGTGCAAAGACACAAACAGGCTGGACAGAACTGGTTTTGTTCTTTGTTTATGTGGCCAAGCATGGCAGAGTTAGGGTGTGTCTAGACTACTGAGTTTTGTCGACAAAAGTGGTCTTTTGTCGACAAAACTATACCTGCGTCTACACTCCGGCTGAGTTCTGTCGACATAACGTCGACAGAACTCAGCAGTTTTGTCGACGCTGGTAAACCTCATTTTATGAGGCATAACACCTTCTGTCGACATAACTGAATGTGTCTAGACGCTCTATGTCGACAGAAGTTTTGTCGACAGTATCTGTCGACAAAACTTCCGTCGACAAAACCCTGTAGTCTAGACGTACCCTCAGTTAAGACATTGTCTAAAGACAGCGACATAATATAAAGAAAAGGACAGAGTCAGCATAGACAGGAATATGGAATGGATGGAAAACAAAGGGGAAGGCATTCTGTGTGCACACAGCTTCCTATATTCCTTTTCACTCTTGCCACAGAAAAATTGTCATGGCTTCTGAGTGTGAAAGAGGCCCTCAGAATATTTTGAAAAAAATGTGTTCCTTGGGTAAAAAAGGAAAACGTGCCAAGTGTAAGCAGTGCAAGATGATGATGCAGGGCCTTGCTGCAAGACAGAATCATCATAAGGGAAACTGCTTATTGGGACAAAATGATGTGGATGAAGATGGGGATATGTTTGAAGAACAATGTAGATCAACTTTGAAATGCATCATTCTTCAAGATTCTCTCTATGCCTTTTAGTATAAGTAAGCTTTAGCTTATGGCTTATTTAATTAGTTAAGTAGATTTAGAATCTGTCACCCAAATGTACAGTACAGAAAGCTAGTGTCAGAGAAATCTAGAGTTGTCAGTTACCACTGAGTGTCATGTTCTTATTTCATATTGCATAATACATACCTCTGACATTGGAACATCATGGTCACAGACAATAATGGTGATGCCATGAGTCTATTCCCTATTTTACTTCAGCGTAACTAAGCTTTCCCAACGGAACCACATCCTATACTTGTTCAAGTGGGACTTACTCCAAAATTAAGTGCACTGTAAGCACACTCAGTCTTAGTATTTTTAGTAACTTGGAATCAGATCTGCATCAGAAATGACAGTGGGATAGGGGATGATAAGAGCTAATTGTAGAAGTTTTAAGGATCTGGTACATTTAGTGTTCTAGGGACTTGTCTGTTAGAGTTAATAAAATTTGAAAATTTAATAAAAGTTTAAGGATATCTGTCAGTTAGCAACTCAGGAGACTCCTGCAGTTGCAAATGTAAAAACATTTATGTAACAATTAAGACTTAGTTTAATAAAATATAAATACTATTGTGTTTGTATCAATTTTTTTTGGTGATTTAATCTTGATTTAAATCGCCTTGATTTAAATCAGTCCACCTTGACAAAAAGTTAGAGCTCATTAAAGGAATACCCAGTTCTGCTCTGAATACAAGTCCAACTTTTTTTCCAGTTTACAGAGATATAAACTTTGGCAATAAATGTACAGGCCCAAACTTACTTAACGAAGACAGTCAGTACATCTCAGGAAGTTGTAAGTTCATTATAGGGGTTGGGCTCAAAATAGGAAGGAATAGAAATTAAAAGAGAACTGAACAGATGATTTGAGAGAGTCTTGACAGTATCTTATTTGCCTTTGTTATTGTATTGTATTATTTCTCTTTTGTGATCATGGCTGCCTGTCTGAAAATCATTACTTCAAAGTATACAGAACACTATTTTTTCTACCATCTCCTATAGCTATTATTATCACAAAAGGATTTATTTTTCTTCCTTGCCAACCTGATACATGTACACATTTTCCTTTTATATTTACAGATGGCAAGCACCATGGTGTAGACATCAAAGAACTTTGACAATATGAACCATCACAATGACAAACATATAAGAATCTTAATTTTGAATTAGTTATTAAATGCAAACAAAAAGACAAAGTGTGGTACAGCTGGCATTTTTAATGTATAACAGTGAATATATTTTTTTCTAAAGTAATAAATTAGCAAAATACAAATACAATGTCCAAAGGTTAGAAAAAAAGCATGAAGCCTGACACAGGAAGTATCAAAAATACTTCCGCACTCTGAGCTCACTGCTCCTTAGCCCATGCCCAGAGGGAATGAACAGAACCAGTAATCCCTTTCCTGTCACTCATTCCCAGTTTCTGATAAACTGAGGCTACAGACACCATTCCTGCCCATCCTGCTAATAGCCATTGATGGACCTATTTTCTGTGAATTTATCTAGCTCTTTTTTGAACCCTTGTTAAAATCCTGGCCTTCACAACATCCTCTGGCAAGGAGTTGCACAGGTTGACTGTGTGTTGTGTGTATTGCTTCCTTTTGTTTGTTTTAAACCTGCTAACTATTAATTTCTTTTAGTGACTCTTAGTTTGTGTGTTATGGGAATAAGTAACTATTCCTTATTCATGGTCTCCAAACCAGACATGATTTTATTGACCTCTATCATATCCCACTCCCCTCAGTCTCATCTTTTCTAAGCTGAAAAGTCCTAGACTTTTTAATTTCTTTTTATATGGCACCCGTTCTAAACCCTTTCTTCTGTCAAACGACTCCAAAGTGTTGTACAAACATTGCTGAAGACTCAACACTCTTGTGAGACATGGAAGTATTAACAGCCACAAAGGACTAAGCCTAAACAGGACTAGTGATTTCCCATAACAAAACAATATGCTCATGGCACGTCTAGTTCTTTGCCTTTCCAAAGCAATCTCCCCAGTTCTCATAGTGGAATCCACCATTCTGCAACTATGCTTAAATTTCTTTGCAAAAAAATGATCAGACTGCTATTTTTCCTGCTGCTTTTTCCAGCCTAACAGGAAATGCTATATGGAAACCGTGCCTATTTAATCAACCTCTCCAAGTCCTTCTCCTTCTTTCAAACTTATAAACACATCTCTGGTGAGATGGGGCTCAGAACTGAAGGGAATCCCTCTGGTGCCACCCCCTCAGAACGGCAGGGCATCCCTTATCCAATCAGACCTCTGGGTAGTGTCCACTACACCAAAGGCCTTGGAGAAGCGGCTGATGCTGACTGGGGCTTTCTGCTGCCTGCCCCGTCCGGATCCCTGATTTCCAACCTTTGGCCTCACTGCCCTCCCTGTGGTTTCATTAATTGTCCCCGATGTTCACTTGTAGCCTGGGTCCAATGGCTCTTCTCCCAGCCCGGTCTGAGCGGGCGCGTCTGGACCCGGGGGGCAGGGCCCGCAAACAGCAGGGAGAGGGGCAGCGACCTCCCTGTTCTGGGACGCGCCAGCTTCCCTGCGAGCCCAGGCTCACCGGCCTCCGGGTGCCCCGCGCCTCGGCACAGCCCGCTGTGAGGGGGAGCGGGGATCCTGCTACGCGCCTGTGGCGGGGCCCCAGCGCCCCTGTCCCTACCCCCCACGCGGCCAGCGGGCTCCCTCCTGCTCACTGCGCGGCGGCGAGGGCTCAGTCCTCGGGGAAACCCCGGTTCCGGCACCCCCCGGACCCGCTCCTCTTGCCACAAACCCGGGAGTTTGTTTTTGATCAACTGACAGCCTCGCAGCCAATCAGATCGCACCTTCTTCGACGAGACCGGGTCCTCCGCCCAATCGCTGGCCTCCATGCTACATGGTGCCGGCCGCCATAGAGACGCCTAAACGCTGCCGCTGTTGCCAGGGCTACAGCAACGCTCAGGAGTAGACCTCGGCCAAGCAAAGCCGGCGGGGTGGGTAGGGGAGTCACTCTGCTGGAGCGGGGGAGAAGGCGCGGGGAGGGAAGGGGAGGGGGGAGCGATGTAGGGCAGCGGCTGCCGCCAGGAGCATCCCAGGAGCGAAGCAGCCTTGGCGCGCAGAGAGCTTGGAGCGGGGGGACAGGCCCCGGGGCCGGTGGTTTGCAGCGACCGCTGCGTCCCTCCTCGCCCCTGGAAAAACGCTGCGACCCCGGCTGAACCATGGCACAAAAACCCCACTCAGCTGGACTGCGCCCCAAAGGGGTCCTCTCAAACACACTCTCGCCTGTCCAATTATTGCCTTTAAATACAGCTAGTCTCTCGGACCATAAGGAATTACCTTCTTTAAAATGTCCACACGATTCAGTTCGAGCAGTTATTAAACCTTAAGAGACGAACGTTAAAACAATCTGGAGTTGAAATGAGTGGCTTACAGGACCTGAAACTCAAACTTTGCACAAAGATTTTTTTTACCACCCTTTACACTGGGCAGAAATATTTTCTTTCGCCATCTACAGAGGCCTTCAAATTTATAGACACACGAATTAAAAGGTCTTTACAATGGAAGACGGTGGTGTGTGCTTTTAATAATTTCATTGACATTTATGGTACACAGTAAATCAGAAGGAATCTCCCTTCCATTGAAGCCCCAGTCGTCTTAGTAATTTGGCTGGAAATTTTGGTTGTTTCCTTTTTAAAGCAACTAATCCTATTTCTCAACTACTACTCATAATTTGGGAAATGTCTAAATCTGATTAGGAGTCAAACATTGAATTACTTACAGAATCATTCTGTCATACTGTCACAAAATAGACTAATTGTGGCACATTTACAGCACAAGAGATATAGATTATTTGCTCAAATACTTATTGCTGGTCTACACATGGGGATTCGCTACATTAACCTTTAAATAACAGCTATACCAGAATGTGTGCGCACAGAGTAATTCTAGAATAATTTTAATGTGCAGACAAACTAAGTAGACATTACCAATGAATCAGAAAAGTCAGTTACTGCAAATGTTAAGAGTCAATACATGATTTTTCAAGGCTGTATGTTCTTTACCAGAGAGGGGGATAAAGCAGAATAGTTTAATTGGCAATGCCATTAATCCTGTACTTGACATTTACATATTTGCATGGAAACAGAAACTAAAACATTTAATTGAGTTCAGTAGATTTTTATTGCTTTTGTCAACTTTTTGAAACATTACAAAAAATAACTTTTCTAATCACAAACAAATTACAAAGGTTGGATCTTTTACATTAGAGAAGTCAGAATTTTGTGTACTTCATATAAACTTAAAACATTGTTTCTACATTTGGAATAAAGTTTAACTGGCTTTGGGTTTTATTATAAAAGTAAAAGCATCACTGTTTTATTTAGAAAAGCAGTCATAAAAAGCTGGAACTGTACTGTATGTAACTACATTTCAAGTGACCAAATAAAATGAATACTAAAATTTTAAAAATTGTTCAGTTAAATGGGCTGAACATTGGAAGACACATAAAAACAATGTCAACTATGTATCAACAAAAAAGGAAAAATATGGTTATAATGCCATGTCATCTCTTATTAATAAGTCACTATTTAGAAAAACGCTGGATGTTTGGCAATACTCCAAGAACGCCAAATAAAGTGTCAATATGTACTAAATTCAATATGAAAAAGACTTCAGGTTAATATCAATTCCAACTACAAGTTTTTCCTATAGGTGACAATTTTAGTAAGTTATAAAGTTACAAAATAAATTTCACTTTTAATTAAAATCACTAGGCAAATTTGTTTTGCATTCAGAACACTACTTTTTCATAGACTGTGCACCTATAGTCTTAAATTTATTTTTTTTAAATTATTGTTGATATAAACAAGCCACGCTAGTACTATGCTAAATAATGTGACCTTGGTGAGTAATTTAAAAAAATTAAATTACTAATCATATGAAACAAAAGCAAATTATATGTGGCGTTAATGGCCTAAACATTCTATGGTTGTGAATTTAAAACAATATGAACCAATCAATTTATGTTATGCATTTACAGAATGTATGTACAATATATAACCCTTTATAATGCTACAGGCTCTGTTACATTAAACTTACTTATTAGAGTTATATTTTATAGCACTTAAAACCTGCCTTTGAAAAGGGCAAATATTAGAAAACTTCTGTATACATTGATAACTGCATCTCAAGTGAAGGATACTGGGAGAGGTCTTCCTAAACATAAGAGAAATCACACATTTGGCTGGAAAAAATGCTAGTGCTCTGAATTCTGTTCTACAAGTTTTGGGATAAATTTGGCAACCTGGAACATTTTGCATTTTTTACTTTTAGAAATTATATATTAAAATAGAGAGGAAAGAATAATTAATTTGGGCACATCTAAAACAGAATTAAAAATATATTTCTTGTAATACAGAAGAAAAACTAGTAAAAATGATTTTTTGTAAAGCAAGTTTAAAAAGGACTGCTTTGTAAATGACACGTTTAAGAAGATATTTGAATTGTGTGGTCAAAATTAAGACCTATATTTTATGTAAACATACATCTTTATAAATAAATTAAAAAGGATCAAAAGAGGGATTTCCTGAGGTGGCTCTGCAGCCAGATACACAGTAGCATTAAGCTTTATCCCTGGCAAACAAGGCATCTAACAAAAGTGCAGGGCTGTTCATTTTATTCTACTGTTAGAATGGAAAAAATATTGACTTAATTTTAAGTTTTATCCCAAGATCAATCAGTGCACAGTAATTATCACTGCTCATTCACACCTATTAAGGGAACTATCTATATCAAGGAAATGGTGTCCTTTGCTATATTACTTTAACACTATACATGATTTTTTTTAATGAAGAGAAGAAAAGAACATTTATACAAATACAAAACAAGCAGTAAATTACTTAAACATAAGTTGCCAGTGGGTTTTTATGCATATAATACCAGGTGATTTTGATGTCCAGTGGTTTAAAAAAAAGTGAGACTACCCCATTATTAATTAAAACATTGGAACAAAATGTAAACAAATTTGCAAGTCATAGTATTTCTGGCACTGAATAATTATTTACATTATTCAACAGAATCAAAGGAATACTGTGATACTAAGAGAATTTCAAATTTACTTAAAATGGGAAAATACCCACTTCCTGTAAAGTAGCCAAAAGATATTAACCTTTTGGCAATGGAAACCAGATACAAAATGGTCAGTGTCACGAAACTCTGACCTCCAGCATTAAAGGGTTAAAAATCTCAAGACATCAGATGTCAGTTTGGGTCTTTGGAAACTGTTGCGCAGCTGTGGACATGGAAAAATAAAATGGTAAAGGAAGACAAGCAAGTTTAAAAAGCACTGTGGATAATGCTATGTATACTGGAGATTTTTTTTCTCCTTCTTGAGTATATCAGAAAGATTATAACAACTAGAAGTTGACTTGCAAACTTGGCCTTCATTCTTTGAGAGAAATATTTGGGAGAGATGGCCATAATTCTAATTTATATCTTATTTCAACCAAAGGAAAAAATATACTTTCCTTGAAAGAGTAAGGCTATGTCTACACTGGTGGGTTGTTGTGCCAGAAGTATGCAAATGAAGCTAAGCATGAAATATCACCGAGCCTCATTTGCATATCTAATGAGCCACCATTTTTGCTGAAGAGGCTCTTGCACTAGAAGGAGCTGTCTACACTGCCACTTCTTGCGCAAGAAAAACCCTCTTGCGCAATGCCGCTACGCTGATTATTTTCAGGAATAACGACATTGCGCAAGAGGGTTTTTCTTGCGCAAGAAGGGGCAGTGTAGACAGCTCCTTCTAGCGCAAGAGCCTCTTCCGGTATACAAATGAGGCTCGGTGATATTCCACACTTAGCCTCATTTGCATACTTCTGGCACAACAACCCGCCAGTATAGACATAGCCTATATGTTTAGGCTAAGACACAGTCCATGCCGATATCCAGGAATGAAGGAATGCATATACTGTACCTGACTAAATATTAGTTAAATTGATAGTGCTGATCTTATTTGATTTTGCTGAGACTTAAGCTATTATTGTCATGTCAGTTTGCATAGCATTATTCATACTGCTTTGTATTGTTGGTTATATATAAAAATATTTTTTTCTAGATTTCACCCTAAATTCAGCAGCACTATTTTACTATATCATGATTAAACTTTACATAGATTACCATCCCCTTTTACTGTAAAGTTTATACTAAAAAGTTAATTACACTCATTTCCACCAATACCGACTTACGGTTTTTAGTTTTATTGTAAAATTATCCTTACCCCCAAATTAGAGCTCGACAGCACCCAACTCCATTTTGAGTGATTTTCAAAAACACTGCCTTGGCTTAATTCTGCTCCCTTTGAAGTTAAATGAGTTCTTAAGCATACAATTAAACATAAAACATATTAACTCTGCTAAATCTGTTGAAGTTAAGCCAAAGCAGAGTCCTTATGAAAATAGCGCTTTATTTTTAATATATATAGTTTGTATTTAAATATATAATTATGGGCATAGCAAATGATGTTGGCAGGTCAAAACTTAGATAAATCATTTGAGAAAATAAAACAAAAACCTCAACAATAAGGCAAAGAACATGAATAGTGAAAACAACAGGAATGTGATCAAGATCTTGATCTTTACATAAAATTACATTTCCTCAAATGCTCACACTAAACATTGCAAGGGTTAGAGATGCTAATACAATAACTTGGAACACATCATTCTCAGTGAACTATCTAAAAGTCCAAGGGCCCCAATAAAACAAATTTACTTTAATATACAAATATTAACTCTCAAATTTGTTTTACATCATTAAGATTCATATCCATTAAAATAACTAAAACAATTTTTTTTAAAATCAAGGTTAGTATGCTACCAAATATACCCTTTACAATGGAAAGGATCATAACTGTAAACACAAAACCCAAAGTAATTTGTTATCCATAAAATACTGGTCATAAAGCTAATTCAGAATTATAACCAACTGCTGATAAGTTAGTCAAACATTTTGTAAAGCAAAAAAAGAATTAAACCTGATTCAAGAAAAAAATACATTCTGAGGAGGACAAGAGATGCTGAAAAGGCTCCAATCTCCTCTCTCAGAATGTGTGTCTTTCATTAATCTCAACAGAAGTTATGCACGCACAGAGAGAAGAGAATCTCTCTAAGAGTTCAGGACTACAATGTAATGAGCATTAATAAATAGTTATCAACCAAACCAAATACATACTGACTTATTTCTGTTAGAGATCCATTTTACATTACTTAAACATTGAGCTTCCAGAAATATCAAATACTGATTTGAGATTAAAACTACATTTAAAGAGGACCCGTATTGCTATTGAGTAATATAATAGCATTTGAAGAATAAATTTTAAGGGGCATTGAACAACATATATATTTTAAGGACTACATCACATAACAATTTATGGTTGAAAGACCAATCCCATGAAATATGAATGATAGAGTCCGGAAAGATCATCATATCGTGGATAAAAATAAAAATGCAGTAATGGCACAATAACATTTGTTCTATGGAAACTAATACACTCTATGTTTTCCCCGCAAATAATATCAAATGAAATTGGCTGCAGTGAAAACACAATTCTGTAGTACAAGAAGTTAGAGAGGTATTACAACATACTAAGTCATGTGGACCAATAATTATCAGCAAAAGCTGATTTGATATTTATGCACATATTGATTACCAAAAAGAATATGCATTCATCTCAATCTTCCTATTTAAAAAAAGAAAATAAAATTTTCAATAAAATAAATATGAGGAGTGATTACCACTCATCTTACTTGTATGAACATCTCATTATACACAATAGTATCTACAGTGCTAATAACTGCAGTCAAACGTGATACTTCTTAAAGAAACATGAAAATCATCATTCAATGATATGATATTCTACAGTGATATATACATATACAAACACACATTCATAATTCCTCTTGATTTCATTCTATAATGATGTTTCAGCATCCACATACTTCATTACAGATGAATCTTCCATGCTTATTTTCACACTTTCTGGTTTCTCAGGGCTGTTTAAAGCAAAGACAAAGGTTTATAGTCTCTAACAAATTGACAAAAAGATTAAGCCAAATGCTTCCAAACTTTAGCAAGCAAACATCTAGGCTACGTCTAAACTGCAGGCTTCTTGCGCAAGAACTGTTTTGCACAAGAGTTCTTGCACAAGAACACGTCCATACTGCCATGTGCTTTTGTGCAAGAGCGTCCATGGCAGTGTGGACGCTCTCTTGCGCAAGAAATCTCTGATGGTCATTTTAGCCATAGGGGTTTCTGTTGCCTGTCTATACATGCCTTTTTGCGTAAGAGCTCTTGCGCAAAAAGACTTATTCCTCGTGGGGAGAGGAATAACTCTTGCACAAAAAGCACTATGTTCTTACGCTTTACTGTAGTTTTTTTGAGCAAGAATGGGCTTGTAGTGTGGACGCTCCGCAAGTTTTTGTGCAAAACTCTGCTGTGTAGACGTAGCCCTAAAGTTTGAGATTTATATATATATATATATATATATATATATATATATATATATATATATATGGGTAAATTTATAATAAAAATCTTATGCACACAGTACTAGTTTGAAAAAGGAAGCCAGTAAACAAACCTATAAGTAAAATCTTGTATTTGCTTGCTATTTTGCTCTTACATTCCAAACCCAATATTAAGATTCTTGTGAACTCTGATAATGCAGAAAAATATATACTTAGACATTTAAATGTTAATGAAAACTCCTAAACTTCTGTAGTTCCATCATTACCCTTCTTCAAATCTCTCCTTCAAACTGTCCCTTTGAAGCAATGCCTACAATAAACTTACTTTAGGTTGCTGATGTGCAGAGCCTACTACTTGTTACGTTAAGGCATACTTGTCTCATTGTTTCTTTATATTCCCTCTTCTGTCAGTCTCCATATTGTTTTTGTCTTGTACTTAGATTACATCTTTTTGTTCTGTGTTTGTGTAGTGCCTAGGACAATGGAGTCCTCATGGATATGATAATGGTAGCAGTAAATAACAAAATATATTTTAACTATTTGTCTAAGAACTGCATAAAAGATTGTAGGATGAAAAAAGAGGCGAGCTTGTGTGAAAGTCATCTACTCTTACCAAAGAGATGGTCAACTATTAATTTTCAGGAGTCAACCTTTTACAGAGCATGAAACTTGAAGAGTTACTCTCTACAGAGGGATAACTCATTTACAGAGTTCTTGACAAGGGCAGAGGCAGAACACCATCAAAGAATTTTAAAATGCCTGCCACTAGCTATCTAAATGGTGTGTGCTGTGTTAGCTCTCATTTTTCTTTTAAGCACTCTCTGGGTTTTTATCTCCCTTCAGCCTGACTGAGTTCATCCAACCAAGGAAGAATCTGCGATAGGATACTGGGAGGAATCACTCCACATGTAGTTTGTAATAGGGATGTAAGCAACTTGTCAACTACCCAATAAGCTTAAGAGAGGCAGCAAGGGCGGGGGGGAGAGGGAGCAGGAGCTGGTGCTGGGGGGAGCCAGCTTAAAAGATGGTTCCCCCACAACACCATCTCCGTGGGGGACAAGGGAGGCAGAGGTGTCCCTAACTGCTGCACCTCTCCCTTTGAAATGTACAACAGCCGCCTGCAGGCAGCTCTTGTACATTTCAAAGGAAGAGGCACAGGAGCAGGGACTTAAGCAGTCCTGCTGTGCCTCTTCCCGCAGATGGTTCTTGTACATTTCAAAGTGAGAGGCGCAGCGGGACAGCAAATGCTCCCCTTATCGACTAATTGAGTAATCGATGGAAATTCCATCCACTACTAGATTAGTTGATTATCAAAATTTAACATCCCTGGTTTTTATTAGGCACTTACTCCCAGCAATGAAAACAAAATCCTTATGACAAAGAGGTTGTTGGCCATCGTGATGCATGCAAGTCCAATGAGAAAATTCATATCTGCTTTTGGCCCTAACATTTCCAACATATCATTTCATTAGTTTTCTCGCATTTGAAATAAACTTTTTTCCATTGAAACTTTAAAATTAGACACAAATTTTGGTTATTGAAGACAGGTAGGAATTAGAAAATAGAGAATAAACTAACAGGGATGGGTCCTAGAGCAGAACGAAGCTGTCAGAAAGCCAGTGGATTCTTCCCTTGAGGATTTCTCTACACCTTCCATCTCCATGATCAGAAAATCTATGGGGAGTATACAGGTGATGCAATAGCTCATATATCAATTCCTCATTCTATCCTGAGTGCAGGAGACTGGACCAAAGAAAAGGGACACCTATGGACTGAAGGAAGCCAGAAGAGGTCGTTTTTACTGATACTGGGGGCTAGACACTAGCTTCCCAGTCTTATTTTCAGATGTATAGAGCATCTTCAGTTCTCAGACCCTTCTGATACTCAGGTCCTTTACGAACACATGCCAAGAAAACTTTTAGTAATGTAGTTCCTTTTCAGATTAGCATACAGGTATCAAGCAAGCTGGAATATCTTGTAATATATGAGACAATACTTTTTACATTTAAATTAAAAGGATTCATAGAAGGTTGACATTAGTTACTGTATAATCTCTAGGTAAAGATCACCAAGAAAGAAGGTTTTCTGAATCTCAAGGGACACTTGAGAGTAAGAGATCAATATAATTTCTTCCACATATCTTCAAGGTATAGAAAATACATTTTTAAAACAATATACTGTACACAAACAAAACTGCAGTTAGAAAATGTGTAAGTGGGTAATTATAGCTACCTCAGGTTAGCTCTGGTTACTTTGGCATTCTCTGTATTCATGGAAAGAGCCTTCCATTGTGCAGTTTTGGCCATTTCATCTGATATGTTTACAACTGAGGGATCAATGCTGAAGAACAAACATACTTTCTGGTTAGTACTCGATACTTTGCAAAAGCATTAACTTTGTCACCCATATTTCTTATGTCAGTACTGCCTTCTGTTATCACTTAAAATGTCATTTGTGGCTATGTAAGTAATAATCATCACAATGCAGTTAAACAGAAATTTAGACTATCAAATCCTGGGTGTTGTTGTAGCAGTCTATAACTTTTTGATAGGAGATGGAGAGATGTAATTTTTCTGTTTTTCTATCTTTCTACCTTGTGTAACACAGTAACTTTTGAACATAGCATTCCATCAATTCCAAAATTTCAGGAAATGTTTTAGACATCAAGAGCCAGAATCCTACTGATTTGGGGAAAGAATCAGAAAACCAAAAGGAGGGGAAAGGGGCACATTGAGCCCCTGGCATCCATTTAACATACCCATAGCTTCATGTACCTTTGCAATTGTCTGTAGATCAAACAACTGCACATAATTCATGCCATGTCTAATCTCCACCCAGCCTCCCAATGAAGTTTAACATGTTGATATCCTGACAGACTTTTCTCCCATGATATGGAGAAGTTTGGGCAGAGCTGCAGAGAGTCCCTGCAACAGAAGGAGATGTCAATGTGGCACACAGGAATGCTGTGGGGTGGAATGCAGGAATAATCCTCCCCAACTGTCTTATGAATTAGATACTTCATTCTCTCAAACATTTTTCCCTATAATCTTTCAAAAATCCATTATGAGTTGGTCAGGAATTATAAGAAGTCATACTTTATTTTTAAATAAAGACTGACTCTTTCAGATATTAAAATTTATCTAAATTATCCCCAGGAAATTATCAGGGGAGAAAGCTTAGACTATTATTCTGAATTTGATAAATGAACTGAGGTGGAAGTGGACATATATTATGAAGTATGAAGACTAAACTATCAACTTTTTTCTGCTGAACCAGCATTTGAAATCAGGTGATATTTGCTAAATAGCCTATAAAAATCTTGATTTTATAAAAAACTAGTTTTTATTCCACCATCCTTGGACAAGTCTTTATATAGACACCACACAGTACCTTAGTTAAGTCACGTTTGCCACTTTTCCCCATTCAATCCCACCACAAGTGTAGACACGCTAACTCATTCTCCACTAGCATGCACCTTATTGGATCTATTTATACCTGTACAAGTGGGCTAGAAACATTAGCTTATCAGGACAATAGTGTTTCAAACCCTCTTTCTTCAGATATGATTCACGTGTAAGACAGTGGAGAATAACGTAAAATTCTCCACAAGAGAAAACAAATAATTTATCCAAGTAGAGAGTATGTTATTTTAATTGCTCTGATTCCAGTTTAATAATCTGAATATATATTTAATTATATATATATATATATATATATATGCACACTAAAAATTAAAGAGGTATAAAAATTATGATTGGCAAAAAACAGTTTTAGACTCCAACCTTCTAAATCAAAGCAGCTGGTAAACATATGGCTTAACTATTAGTTAATTATAATTAAAGGACATCTAACATTTCAGAACATTAGCCATGCACGGGAACACACAAACATTCTATAGACAAGAACTGACCAAAACAGCTTCTTCACGCTGTGAACAGCTGGTCGAAACTGAGTCATCTGATCTGTTCAAGATGGTTATGTGAATGAATGATTAAGATGCAATTAAAAAAAAAAAAAAAAAAAAAAAAAAAAAAGGACACACAAGCCCCTATATCATAAAAGGCAAGATTTGCTTTAATTCTTTCTCATTCCCCAATCCCTCACAGCTAGCTAGCTGAGTCACAAACTTAAATGTAAACTTGTTCATTCAATAATTTTTATTTAAAGGAAAAATATAAATATTACATATAAATACTATTTAAAAACCCCAAATTAAAAAATAAATAAATTGTATCATACCTGTATTTTAGGGCTTTTACAGGAATCTCCAAGACATTTCCTCCTTCATATGGAAGACGTACAGTTTCACTGTCTACTGTCTGAAGCATTCGCTCTGCTTCCTGTAGGTCATATGCATGACATTCATAAAATTACATAAGCAGAAAAAAATCAAGGAGCCAAAGCCAACTAGTATTACACATTTTCCCCAATTCAGTAGGAAAAATTACCTTTGTATACTGTGGTGGCAGAGGGAACTTCTCTAAGGTATTTTTCTTTCCCTCTCATTCCCTCAGCTAAATAATGTTTAAGGTGAATAAGAACCTCTAATGAACTATTCAAAAGGGAACTGCTTATGAGACAGCTACTTGAGCTGAAACCTTTATGGGGAAAATTATACAGGCAACATTATTGGTAAATAAGGATCCACTATTCTGTTTTAACTATCACCCTGTCACATACAGTGAGTAAAATCCTAGCACGGACAAAGTCAATGGACTTCTGTCATTAAGGTCAATAGGGCCAGGGTGTCACCTTACATCTCTAGAGAATGGTGAAAATCCCAGCACAACCAGTAGGTCATGGCAGACACTGCTTCTGATGCTAAATTTGGACAATCTACTGAACCACAATTAGGTATCAAATCCCATACCACTGGTATTTTTATAAAACTATCCCATTCACTTGAATCCTAACAACACAGATTCTGGCTGTAACACCAAAGGCAGATAATTCCAAATGTTGATTACCTTAGGTATAAAAATCCATATGAATTTAATGTAAGCTATTTTTTTTTTAAACATTTCATGACAATTACATCACCAACTTCTAAATACTTGGCTATTTGCTTATATTTTCTAATGCAGTTTCCTCTAGCAATTTTCAACTCACTTTTGGTCTTTTGTAATCTTACCTCTTTTGCCCTTTTCTTTTTGTCATCTTCTTTTTTCTTCTTACTTTCTGGCATAAGGTCATCCAACCAACTAAGCTCTCGGTTGGTGAAACACAAGTCCATGAGCTTACGAATGAACACTAATGCTAGAACCTTACAGAAAATAAGAATTGTATCCTTTAGAAACATATTAGTGTATAAATTTTTTATTTTATAAGCTTCTTAAACTAAGGACAGAATATTTTTCTATGCATTCAGAGGTTATCACATCATAACTTCATAAAAATAGATCCGACTCACTAGTAAAAGAACAGACGGGACTATTGAGATAACTACCGTAAACCTTTTTTTTTAACCAAGGCTCCAGCTATTCAATTAAATATGATGCTTATTTTAAAGGGAGAAATTATAGTTTGCTTTCAAGAAGGAAGTTTTTTTACTAAAAACCTTTTTTTAATTCAGCCAAAAAATCCTGAATAAATGCATTAATCTACAGACCCTTTTGGAAAATGAATACATTCCCAAAGATGCAGGGAAAGAACTTACCATCATAGGGAAAACAACAGCAGCTGCAGAGGCTTTAATCACCCACAAAAGAACTAGACAGGTGAGCTGAACAACTGTGAAGACATGAACCTTCCAGAGTGGTACATAACGTAGGTAGATCAAATCAGGTTGATGTTTGGCAGGCATTCCAAACAATTTTATACGGTCAAAAAACTATGAAAAGAAAGTCATCCTCAGTTAATGATTTTATCCACGAAGACATTAACAGGATAATTAAAGACATGGGGGATACTGAAAATAAGATTCCTTCATTTAAAAACCTATACATGAAATACATTAATATAGTATATATTATATGTAAGTCACTATTTGCTTGGGCTTTTAGAAAATGGATATCAATATTGTGCATCAATTGCCTGGTGAAAGAACAGATCAGAATTTAAGTGTTAAGGAAGAGCAATTATCTAGACTTAATGCTCAGTACATCCTAATCTGACAGACAATACATTGTACTTTTACTTACACTTCAATAAAATGACATTTTAAAGTTTCTTTCAGATGCAAAGCAACTGAATTCAGGTCATATTTCCAATTTTACCCTAAGCACCTGGTATATTTTCTATTAACAGAAAGGATATTCCAGTCAAAGACAACTGAAATTTAGTGTTCTTTCAGCAGTAGTGTTTCTTAAAAGGCAATAAGCTTGTTTAATAAAAACAGAACTTGCCTGGATGCCCCTTAGCGAAGATACTCCCATGTAAAGAAAGACACCATATAAAACTGGCATTGGAATAAACTGGGGGGGGAAAAAAACAAAGTTAAAACACTGGCTTTCTCGCTGCTCCCAGAGTGGGTGGAGGGGGGTGGGACTTAAGCTGGCTACCCTGTGCTCCCCCAGGTGAATGCCCTATCCTCCAAGCCACTCTAGAACCCTCATCCCACCCCACCTTCATGTCTGAGTGGGTCCCTTATCCTGTGTTGGATGTTTGGCCACTCCCAGGGTAGGCCGGGGTGGGGGAGGGCGGGAGGAGGAGGTTAGGCATTTTCCAGGGGAGCGTGGGATGGTGGGTTGGACTCCCGCCGACCCTGGGAGGGGCTGGACAGCCAATACAGGCTTACTCCAGGATGGAGATGACTCCTGTATTAGGAAGGCAGGATATAAGGGACCAGGCAAAAGTGGGGAGGTGGGCTGGATTCTGGTGTGGCCTAGGCGATAGGGCATCAGAATCTGCAGTGCAGGGCTGTGGGCTTGAGCCCCACCCTGAGAGTGGCCAGACATCTGCCCCAAGGATGGAGCAGTGGAGCCAAGACAGACTTACTCCTGCCCTGGCCCTGCATCACTCCCAGGTGCACAAAATCAGACCCTTCCCTTAAGTGCTATTGACATACATAGAATCTCAAGTCTTATTTATTCAGAGAATAAATACAGCACATAGTAGCAACAAGGAAGAGGGCAGACTTTCCACTGTTCTTCAACCAGGTTCTAGAGCAGGGATGGGGAAACTACAACACTTGGGCTGAATCCATCCCCCTCAGCTTCCCTTGATCCAGCCTATAAGGCTCTGGGCTCCCCTCCAACTGCAAAGGGAATGCAGAGTGGAGCAGGCACTAAAGTGCCTGCACAGCCACCTTGGCCTGGCTGAGGTGTGGGGCTGGGAGGAAAGTGGTCCTGTGCACTGCCATTCCCCCTCCCTCTGTCTGAGGGAACAGCAGCACAGGCACCTGTTGGATTTCCTCCCAGTAATCAGAAATTGCAGCCAATGTGAGCAATGGTGCTTGCAAGTGCAGTGCTGCACAGATCCATATGTTCTCCCACCCACAGAGCTACACTAAGTAAGCACCCCAATTTCCTTCATCCTCCTCCAGACCCAATACCTGCACCCTACCTCCTGCCCAGACCCTGCATTCTCACCGACAGCCCACTCCTCAGAAGCACCCTCCTCCACCCTGAACCCTTCATTTTTGGCCCCATCCAGAGCCTAAATTCAAATTCCACTAACCCCAGGCCCTCAGAGGAGTTAATCCAGCCCTAAGGAGAAACTCTGGCATTCCAAGTTGTAGGAGTGAAGTGAGTGCCTTTCCCCCTCTCTCTCACTTGAGGGCCAGTTCAGGGAGGGTTTTTGTTTTTGCTTTTCACTTGCATGTGGTCCCCAACTTGATTTTTCCTATGGGTCAGTAGCCCCCAACTCAAAAGACTGTTCTCCCCATCTGTTCTAAAGAGATTGCTTCCAGGATTAAGAAAGTAACTCAGTCTGCATGTCCAATCAATTCTTGAATTGTCTAATATTGCAACCTGAGTCCAATTAAAACCAACTTATTTGGTACATGTAATACAGATAGCCATTTGCTAAGAAATGGATGGATTTCACCAGTTTCTTTCACATAATAGGATATTTACTTTTGGGTCATTAATTGAGCTAACGTAAGTGAAATGAAAGGTCTCTAAAATCTATGCAATGCAAAGTTTTGCTGTGATAAAGAATTGTCTTCAAGTTTCCAAAAGACAATGGAAGTCTTTCCAGTGACTTATGGGGCTGTGGATCAGGCCTTTATATCCCATATATTCTCAAGAGTATTTTATAGATATAGGTCAAGCTTGACTTTGCTCTCCAGAGAACTATACTGAAAAGTTCTAAATGCTTTGAAGACTATCAGAATATAGATGTGCATCTTAAAAAGGTAACATGGGCCTCTACTGAAACTTGCCAGACAGCACAGAATAATTAACTGTACCCCCAGCCGCGTTCATTATAAATGGTGGGGTTGCTCTTTGAGAGGACATTTGCTATTAAAAAGACTCACTAAGAAATTTCATTGTGTTTGAACTACTACTGCATTTAGTCAGGTATGAAGAAATAAATGTGCTTTTCATCAATGCATTGAAAAACAGCACTATACCCTACAGCCAAGTGGAAGCAAAAGGGAAAGACAATAACCATTTAGATTAAAAAGCAAACCAGATGGAGTATTGCACAAGGGGTAGTTCATTATAGTTTTCATGGAGCCAAAGGCAGGTGGAAACTGAACAACTGACAACTGAACAACTGACAAACTGAACAACTGACAGAGGGGTAGCCATGTTAGTCTGAATCTGCAAAAGCAACGAGGAGTCCCGTGGCACCTTATAGACTAAGGGTAGGTCTACACTTGCAGCCTATTTCGGAATAGGGCTGCAAATGTAGGCATTCAAATTGCAAATCAAGCCCGGGATTTAAATATCCCGCGCTTATTTCGCATCTTCCTGGCCAGGTGCCATTTTTTTTTTAAATTTACAAGCCCAGAATAACTGCCCACGTCTACAAGCAACAGTGAAACGGGCGTTCAAAATAAAGCCCTATTTCGAACTACCTGTTATTCCTTCTGCAGTGAGGTTTAGCAGGTAATTCGAAATAGGGCTTTATTTCGAACACCCGTTTCACTGCCGTGTTTAGACACAGGCAGTTATTCCGGGCTTGTAAATTTCAAAAAATGGTGCCAGGCCGGGAAGATGCAAATCAAGCGTGGGATATTTAAATCCCGGGCTTGATTTGCAATTCCAAATGCCTACATTTGCAGCCCTATTCCGAAATAGGCTTCAAGTGTAGACATACCCCAACAGATTTATTGGAGCATAACCTTTCATGGGCAAAGACCCACTTCGTCAAATGCTCCAATAAATCTATTAGTCTGTGAAGTGCCACAGGACTCCCCGTCACTTGAACAACTGAGTTTCACAAGAATCAAGCATTACATGTGAAAGGAACATTATATACCTGTTAGCAATCTTTTGCATCTTTACTTCTCTACAATACTTGGTTAAGAGTTTGAGAGGATCAGTTTTTGAATGTTTCTATTGATAGTGCCTTTTTAGTGACCTCTTGGTCCATTGTCAGACTGCTCAGTTTGGATGTTTCCCTATAATCCAATCAATGGTTCTTTAAGACCATTATTTATTGTAACACATGGTCAACCTCTAGTACTTAAAAGTGTGGATCTATATGAAAAATTACTACAGGCAGTCCCCGACTTACGCAGATCCGACTTATGTCGGATCCGCACTTACGAACAGGGCTTTTCTCGTCTGCACAGCAGGGAGACAGGAGCAAAGCCGCAGAGGCGGGGGACCCCGCCGCCTGTGCAGCTTTGCTCCAGGGCAAAGGAGCAAAGCCGCACGGGTAGCGGGGTCCCGCCGCCTGTGTGGTTTTGCTCGGGTCTCCCTGGTGTGCTGGGGGGGGGGGGGACTCCCCCAACACAGCAGGGAGACAGGAGCAAAGCCGCAGAGGCGGGGCACTCCGCCGCCTGTGCGGCTTTGCTCCGGGGCAAAGGAGCAAAGCCGCACGGGCAGCAGGGTCCCACCGCCTATGCGGCTTTGCTCGGGTCTCCCTTCTGTGCTGGGGGGACTCCCCCCCAGCACATCAGGGAGACAGAAGCAAAGCCGCAGAGGCGCGGGACCCCGCCGCCTCTGAGGCTTTGCTCTGGGTCTCCCTGGTCTGCTGGAGACCCCCCCCCCCAGCGGACCAGGGACACCTGGCCGCCTCTGCGGCTTTGCTCCAGGTCTCCCTGGTCTGCTGGGGGGGGCGGAGGGGGGCACAGCTAGTGCACCTCCCCCCCCCCCCCCCGCAGACCAGGCTTTTGTTGTGGACGCCTGGGGTAGAGCAGTTGGGGTGCTGCCGGGTTGGTCCTGGGGGGGGACACCTACCCGGCAACACCCCAGCTGTTCTGTCCCAGGCTCCAGATTCAGCCGCTGTTGAAACTGATCAGTGGCTGATTCCAGGAAGCTGGGGGCAGAGCGACTCTGCCTCGGGCTTCCTGTAGTCAGCCCCTGGTCAGTTTCAGCAGCAGCGGCTGAATCTGGAGCCAGTTCCGAGTTATGTACAAATTCAACTTAAGAACAAACCTATATTCCCTATCTTGTACGTAACTCGGGGACTGCCTGTACATAAAAATGGCATCTTAACTTATCTGTTATTTTCACGTATGCAGAGTGTACAGCAGAGGTGTGTGTAGCTCTGGCAAGAGGTGGCTAAGCTGCAGCAAATGCTAGCAGGGAGCTATTTAGAGAGCTAGCAGCGACCGGGATTGCAACAGGACAATACCTGTAAGAAGTTTTACGCTATTTTCACTACTGATGTATATTGATTATTTCAGTGATGAAAACTTTTACTTCTCCATTCTTTTAATCCTACAGAATCAACACAGCTAAGAGAAGCTTGATTCTGCTCAAATTGTGCATCAATTGAATTCATTTATTTATTAAATTCCAACCAGTTACAATCACACAACCATATGAATAGGCTGATCAGAAAACAAGAATTCTGTTTTGTGAAAAATACTGAGGTTTTGATATTTGTTTTCATTTTGCATTGGAATAAAACTGAGACCTTTCAAAAATGTTGCGGAGAAAAAAAGTCACAGACATTGCTACTAGAAAACTCACCTGGGATGTGGGAGACACAAGTGAAAGTCACTTCTCTGCCTGAGTCAGGTTCTCCCATATACCAGGCAAGTTTCCTATCAATCAGGCTATCAATAATTCTGGGTAGCAGTCTTTTTCTCGCTCTCATTTTCATCAAAACTGATAGACTTCAGTGAAATGTTTTGGTTTCATTGAAAAATTCATGGCCATCTCTATCATAGTAATCAGTGAGAGAAAATTTAGAGACAATGCATATGAAGATTGAGAACTGAATTTGACCTGTACATTTTTTATTACGAATGATGATGCATTGTAGAGAAAAGATTGAGGTTGATGCTCTAATGCCAAAGTGAGTTTGCAAGACTGGTAGATGTACAACTCAATATTCTGTGTATAGTGAGAACAAAATATATGTAAATAACTGAGAAACATGAAACCCCGCAGGTGTATAGAGCTATCGTATATTCTCTCTTCCTTCACTACCTTCGCTGGGTATGGGGCACAGACCTGTCACAAGTTAACCTCAGCCTGGAAAGCTGAAAAATAACTAATCAGAAAAGAGAAACTTAAGTGATCAAAGATTTGAGATAGGGGTTATAAGCAATGAACACTCATTGCTTATCTTCTCAGATGTCCTTTTTACTCTCTCCTCCTGTATTATTTCTATTAAACAATTTTAAACATCAATTTACATAAAGATGACTCTATAATTAAAGTAGATTTATTTTAATTAGTATGTTAAATTTGCTTATATTATCAAATAGTAAATAATGATATTAAAATATAAGCATGGTGTGTTTTGGAGCAAGCATCTCCTCTTACCTTTAAAACAGAGGTCATGAACACAGACATGCCCATCAGAACAAATATCATTAACCCCGTCACTCGCTGCTCCCGGATTCCCAAGAACTTAGGTTGCTCTCCTGGGGCAGAGCATTCAGATTCTACTTTTAGGCTATTGACGTGACTTATAGACAGTACAGTTGCAGCCACAAACCAAGGTAAGCCCATTATGGAACATATCCCCAGCATAACACCAACCATGAGCAGATCAAGATGATAGCCACAGCCTTTCTGCAAAGTCAAATAAAGAAATGAGTTCCCTGCAAAGACTTGTAGCACATAAAAGAGTTATTATACACTTACAGTTCTGTACTAAATTACTTAAAAAAAAAAAAAAAAAAAAAAAAAAAAAAAACACACCTTGGATAGTTTTCTAGCATGCCCACCACTTTAGTAGCCATGTGTTATATGTTACTCAATATGAACAAGTCATTCAGTAGCTGCAACAACTAGTTTTAAATTTCAAAGACCTACACTATTTACTTTTATGTAGCTTGAACATTGAACAAGTTTTCTTTGCAATAAGTTAACTTACATGCTTACAAATGAGTTCAGAATATATCAGAAAATGGAGAAAAGCTAACTATTACCTTCAACTTATGCTCCTTTCTGTTTATGATTACGGCTGTGATTTGCTGGTCCATGAAAATGAGAATTGTACAAAGTAATGCAGGAATAGCAGCTACTAGTAGTGTCCACCAAGGATTACCTCCAAGAGGATCTATGAGCCATCCCCTGTCTTTTCGAGTGGGCTAGAAAACAAATTTGAGTAATAGGAATGAAAGTCAATAACTGTAAGGCTAGCTATAAGAAACAGGTGAACTCATTATAAGACTTTTAAAAGGTATTAAAAAAGGATTCAAGTACTACAATTAATGAAAATGGCTTGAATGCGGTTAGGTTACATTATGTTAATTCTCATGCTGCCACTTGAACAACATGGAGGCCACCAAATGCATTATATGCCTCCAGCATTCTCTGTCCTGTGCCAATTCCAAGGGCTACATGGTAGAAAGGCACATGAAGGACAGTTATCTGTTGATGCCAACCAACCAGATTTTAAGTCTTCTGGTGGCCTTTTTGATCTTGCTTTATTGATGGAAAGCCTAAGATGTTTCTCATAGGGAAGTTGGTATGCTTGGAGCAGATGACTATACCATTTGAATGTTGGGCGACAGTCTGAGGTAGTGGGACACATTTAGTTAGAAAAATGGATCTCTTCATTTGACCTGAATTTGTCCATTTGGTAGTTTCAAATCTTTTGGAAAAGCTTCATTCAAATGACATCAACTTTTTTCTAATTTTGACATTGAGAAGCCATGTTTTGGTTCCACAAGACAAAATCTTGGCCATCAAAGTATTATAAATCCTCCGCTTTGTCTCTCTTACTAGCATATTCAATTTATGAAAGACATTCTTGAGGAGGTGCCATTTACCAACTATGCTTTTGCAGTTTGGGTGTCAAGTTGTTTTTTTTCCAATGCCACATCAACAACAGTGCAGAGGAAGGTGAAAACCATCATGAGTCTCCCAACTGGGGTGATCGCTTACTTAAGATGTTAGAGCCTGCTGCATGATCAAAATTACCAATTTTAAGAAGTTTGGTAATTACCCCCAATTAATTTTCAGGCCAACATAAATGCCACATATAGTTCACCCACTGATTTGATAACTAGTAAGTTCTAAGTCATCTGCAAAAGGGGTACTTAAGGATATTACTAATAATTAAGCCTAAAATGCATTTACTTAGTGAACAGAAGGAGTGGCGCAAAAAACTGCTAGATGTGTATTACTATAATTAAGTTACATGAGAACAGAGCCAGTCCTAACCAATTGGTGGCTCTTTGTTTTCATTTCACGTTGGAAGAAAATTGAGATCTTTAAAAAATGTTGTGGAGAAAAAAAGCCACACACGCTGCTATTTAGAAAATCTGTCGAGCCAAAAACAAGCAAACAAGCAAACGTCGGGGAGTAATTCGGGAGGTCAGACTGAATTGCAGTCATGGCTCAGCCTTAAAACTGGCTCTGTTGGCGGCCTTTGAAAATTGCAGCCCCAGACTACTGCCCTAAGACCGGTTCTGCATGAGACTGTGGTTTAGGTGGGAAAAAAGTAGCATGACAAAATAACACTTTCCATTTTCCTTGGCTTTTAAACATCTCTACTGAAAAGAGTTCATGCTGACAGCTGAGATACACCACATAGTAGCTAGGATCTCCATTAACTTCCTTTACCATATGAGAACTGGACCCAGAGCAGAAAATGCAGAAATTAAAAATATAATCAATCCAGAGAAAAATCAGCATGGGAAAAAAAAGGCATATTATAGTATTTCTTTGCAAACACAAAATATTATTTTTTTCCACATGTAACAGCAATTTTTTTTCATTTTTCACTATACAACTATTCATGAAATTGCAGATCATGTAAACCTTTTTAAATGGACAAAAATTTATTTCTTACTTCAAACTTCTCAGGAACATGTAGTTTAGGAGAAGGAACTCCAACAAGCCAATCAATCAGAACCATGATCACTATGGTCAGAAATACAGCAAAGTCACTGATTGTAGAGCGTACCTAGAAAGAAAAAAAAGCAGTTTAACACACACAATCTATTTTCACTGCTATATTTAATATTTTGAAAATGGATAATTTTTGCAACTTTAAATTAGTTCATTTTAAAATAATCAAACACATCAGATTTAGCCCCAAATTCCCATTCCTGCACTCCATCTTAGCTTCTCTCATACCTTATCTGTAAATTAAAGTGATCTATGACCATAACCCTATTGTCCACAGTCTTAATAGAGGATATAACATTATCTAAAATCCTAGACTCAAAGAAGTGATCCATTGCAGGGAAAAAATTCTTTAAAGGTCTTTGTAAGTTCTTGGGTTTCATTAGCCTTAAAAGACGGACCAGATATCAAAACGGGTCTCTCAGTCCAACAAGATGCATGTGCCTTCAACTCAAAATATTAAACACAATGATCATTCCATGGCAAGAGTTTGATTTCTATGCTTAACTTTCAATCCCATCCTAAACACTACATACTTAGTACAGCTGCAGTCTATGTAATAAGATGCTATTTCACTATGAAACAATACCCATGATGCTTTTCCACAAAATGCCTGCACAAATAGTGATGACTTTTTCAGCTTGTCACATGTTATAGACGCTGCCCCACCATATGTTTCCCCATTTAATAGAGCTTTGGCACTACCCAGTCAACAGTGCTATTGGCTAATCTCACAGCTCTCCTTTCATTCAGGAGTTGGCTTGCTGCTCATCCCATCCTTTCTTACATCTTGCTTCTACCTTGTCATTCTTATTTCCAAGAAAACATTTCAGAATGTACAGCTTTACTGAGTTCTGAAATCTGAATGTGTATACTTCAACTAATTTCAGTTACACAAAAGGGGAGTTGCAAGCTGTGAAAGATGAAGTGGTAAAAGCCAATGTGTACAATATGTGGGTATAGATTTCAATTTCACATGCATTCTCCCCACTTTCTTTTTGCCAAATGGAATTAGCTTCTGGCACTTCTTCTAAGCAGCAAGGATTATATCAGCTCCCTAATACAGGTCAAGTGAAGGAATGTTGCTCTGAACACTCCTGTGTTTGGGGATATATTTCCCCCCCACAAGTTAGGTACTAACCCATCACCCTATTCCAAAGGCTGTGGCAAAGCATGTGACTGTCTAATCACTTTGTAAGTTATTACTATACTCTAATAGGGATCTGGGTGCTGCTTATATCTGTGAACGTTTAGGTTACTCATTGTTGTGAATACAGTCAAGAATTTAAAAAAATTCCAGTTCAGTTAATTTTGAGAAGTTTTACTCGCTTCCAGAAGTCTCTGCCTCAGTGACTATATTTCAGTTTTAACGCCTACATTTACAGTATTATCAGCTAATTTTCAATAATTTATTTCTGTTCTCATCAGGAGAATGATCTCAACAAAGTAATATGCTCAATACAATGTTCTGAATCTTTGGAAACACAGTAAGTAAAGGCAAAGCTGTTGTGAATTACATCATTCAAAGCAAAATGGCAGTGAACCCTAATTACCTTAGTAGGAAAATAACGTTTGGTCTTAAACTGTTTGAGAAAAGAGGACAGGAAAAAGGTTGTAAAGAATAGTATCACAGACCAAAATAGAACATCTGGAATATATGGCCCATGATGGCCACAAGCTGATCCAAGAAATACACCATGAAACTTTTTGCAGTCCTGCAAACAAAAAACAAAAAGCCAAGTCACACTTTTTAAAATAAAGGTCATTCAAGGGAGCATACTAATTTGCAGACAATCCCCTTCAATTCACCAAGCCAAAAAAACTGCACTTAAAAAGCTGAAGTTTCAAATAACTTGTGTGTGTCTGTGTGTTCGTGTTCCAAAATAATGTCAGGAACTAAACCTGAACTTTCAACACTCCCAGAACCTTTTCAGAACAAGAGGAGGAAAAGTACTCTATAACAAAATATTCCACAGTACATAGTCACCTTATTTCTAGTGTTTAGAGAAATAAGCCATCAAGGTGACAACTGCTGGAAGAGAAGGGTTGGTGCTCAAGATCAATAAAGCATTATACAATGTCGACTTTCAAGTTGGTTATTATAAGAATGATCTCCTTCTCTTTAATAAGAACATAACATAAGAATGGCCATACTGGGTCAGACCAAAGGTCCATCCAGCCCAGTACCCTGTCTGCCGACAGTGACGAATGCCAGGTGTCCCAGAGGGAGTGAACCGAACAGGTAATGATCAAGCGATCTCCACCCTTTGACAGACAGAGGCTAGGGACACCATTCCCTACCCATACTGGCTAATAGCCATTTATGGACTTAACCTCCATGAATTTATCTAGTTCTCTTTTAAACCCTGTTATAGTCCTAGCCTTTACAATCTCCTCAGGCAAGGAGTTCCACAGATTGACTATGCGCTGTGTGAAGTACTTCCTTCTGCTGCCCATTAGTTTCATTTGGTGGCTCCTAGTTCTTATATTATGGGAACAAGTAAATAACTTTTCCTTATTCACTTTCTCCACACCACTCATGATTTTATAGTCCTCTATCATATCCCCCCTAAGTCTCCTCTTATCCAAGCTGAAAAGTCCCAGTCTCCTTAATCTCTCCTCATATGAGACCCATTACAAACCCCTAATCATTTTAGTTGCCCTTCTCTGAACCTTTTCTAATGCCAGTATATCTTTTTTGAGATGAGGAGACCACATCCGTATGCAGTATTCAAGATGTGGGCGTACCATGGATTTATATAAGGGCAATAAGATATTTGCCGTCTTATTCTCTATCCCTTTTTTTTTTTAATTATTCCTAACACTCGGTTTGTTTTTTTGACTACCACTGCACACTGTGTGGACGTCTTCAGAGAACTATCCACGATGACTCCAAGATCTCTTTCCTGATTAGTTGTAGCTAAATTAGCCCCCATCATATTATAAGTATAGTTGGGGTTATTTTTTCCAATGTGCATTACTTTACATTTATCCACATTAAATTTCATTTGCCATTTTGTTGCCCAGTCACTCAGTTTGGTGAGATCTTTTTGAAGTTCTTCACAGTCTGCTTTGGTCTTAACTACCCTGAGCCTGCAAACTTTGCCACCTCACTGTTTACCCCCTTTTCCAGATCATTTATGAATAAGTTGAATAGGATTTGTCCGAGGATTGATCCTTGGGAACACCACTAGTTACCCCTCTCCATTCTGAAAATTTACCATTATTCCTACCCTTTGTTTCCTATCTTTTAACCAGTTCTCAGTCCATGAAAGGATCTTCCCTCTTATCCCATGACAACTTAACTTATGTAAGAGCCTTTGGTGAGGGACCTTGTCAAAGGCTTTCTGGAAATCTAAGTACACTACATCTACTGGATCCCCCTTGTCCACGTGTTTGTTGACCCCTTCAAAGAACCCTAATAGATTGGTAAGACATGATTTCCCTTTACAGAAACCATGTTGACTTTTGCCCAACAAATTATGTTCTTCTATGTGCCTGACAATTTTATTCTTTACTATTGTTTTCAACTAATTTGTGCAGTACGGACGTTCGACTTACCGGTCTGTAATTGCCACTAAGAGTAATTGCCAGTAATTGCCCTTTTTAAATATTGGCGTTACATTAGCTATCTTCCAGTCATTGGGTAAAGAAGTGGATTTAAAGGATAGCTTACAAACCATAGTTAATAGTTCTGCAATTTCACATTTGAGTTCTTTCAGAACTCTTGGGTGAATGCCATCTGGTCCCGGTGACTTGTTATTTTTCAGTTTATCAATTAATTCCAAAACCTCCTCTAATAACACTTCAATCTGTGACAAGCCCTCAGATTTGTCACCTAAAAAGGACGGGTCAGGTTTGGGAATCTCCCTAACATCCTCAGCCATGAAGAATGAAGCAAAGAATTCATTTAGGGTATATCTATACTTGCAGCCTAATTCGAAATAGGGTTGCAAATGTAGGCATTCGAAATTGCAAATCAAGCCTGGGATCTAAATATCCCGCGCTTGATTTGCATGTTCCCAGCCGGGCGCCATTTTTTAAATTGACGAGCCCGGAATAACTGCCCGCGTCTACACACGGCAGTGAAACACGCGTTCAAAATAAAGCCCTATTTCGAAATACCTGTTATTCCTTCTGCAATATATTTTGTCCTTCCGATATATTTTATACCCCGGAATGATTGTGTCCCATTGATTGTCCTCAATCCGCCAGGTTTCTGTGATGCCTATTATATCAGTATCCTCCTTTAACATGAGGCACTCTAGTTCACCCATCTTATTTTTTAGACTTCTAGCATTTGTGTACAAGCACTTTAAAAACTTGTCACTGTTTATTTGTCTGTCCTTTTCTGACGTGTCAGATTCTTTTTTATGTGAATGTTTTCGTCTGATTTGGCCCATACTTTATCCTCTTCCACCCTCTCTTCCTGACTAAAACCTAGAGAATCTCTATCAATAGACTCTCCTCTAAGAGATGTCTCTATCCGATCCACGTGCTCCTCTGCACCAATCGGCTTTCCCCCATCTCGTTTAAAAACTGCTCTACGACCTTTTAATGTTAAGTGCCCGCAGTCTGGATCCACTTTGGTTTTAGGTGGAGTCCATCCTTCCTGTATTGGCTCCCACTATCCCAAAAGTTTCCCCAGTTCCTTATAAAGCTAAACCCCTCCTCCCTACACCATCGTCTCATTCACACAAAACTAATGTCACCTTAGTTTTCCCCATATCTTTGTTACATGGCCTGCATTTGGCCTGTTAGTAAATGCTTTTCTACTTAGAAGAGATCTACTTTTAAAACTAAAAAGCTGTAATGTGACATATGTTAAAGCTGAAATGTATTTTATTAGAAGAAAGAATGTTGCTATTTAATTCAATAAATTAAATCCATCATCAACTAGCCTAATTGTTGTGAAAATGTGTTTGGTTCTTAAGAGGAGGTTATTTCCTCAGCTAAGTTGTGTAAAGGAAAAAATAAATCTGCAAGCAAAACAGAAACCAGCTGTACAGAACAGACACATAATATCAGTTAAAATTTAAAGTTGATTTTTTTTTTACAATCCACTAAGGATATTGCAGTAGTGTGTCCTGTAGCCTGGGTCAAGGAACAGAGTTCTATTGTACTAAGTACTGTACAAAAATACCTAACAAAATGAGTGCAGTAGCTGCTCCACAGAGCTTAGAATTTAAGTAACAGAAAAGAAATCAAATGGATACTGACAAGAAGAACACAAGGGAGAAATAACACAATGTCACAGTTGACAGAAATATGTCCATAATGTAAGACTTTTAATAGGATTTATCAAACCATTCAAATAATAAATAATGAACTAATTTAAATTGTGTAACTTAAAACTGGCAAAGTGTCAAACTTTGTGACTTCTCTGTGGATCTGGGAAGATTACCAGTATCTGGGAAAGAGAAATGTGCCATCTGGCTAGGAAGTTTAAGTCTGGAAGAGTGTGCTCCTGAAAAGGTTCATCACAGATTTGTAAAGATAAGGCAAGCATAATAGCACACAAGAAAACTATCAGGAAGGGAAGGGTTCAGGGAGCATTAGGTTTATGCAGTGCAAGATACACCCAACCTTCATCCCCAATGCAAGCCTTTGTCCACCAGTGCCACAATTGCTCAGACTTTAAAACAGGGGTAGGTGCTCCAACCTCTCCACCGTTCCTCCCCCTCCCCCTTGCCATGGGACTGGAACACACAAAATCTACTAGCTGAGCTCCCCTACACTCTGGTGTGCAAGGAGAATGTGTGTGTGGGGAGTGTCTTTCTCCTCAGTCGCTCCACACCAGTAAGGTTGGGAGGGTTTTTGGTTGGTTGGGGTTTCTTTGCTTCTCACTTGTGTGCAGCTCCTGAATGATTTTTCTCTGAGTCAGCGGCCCCGACCTCAAAAAAGATTCACCACCCCTGTTTTAGAGAAATTAGCACAGTTGACAACAATTTTTCTTCTTAAATAGCTTGCATCTAACCTCTGTGAGGTTAGTCTCATTTTGAAATATTAGTGTAGCACTATGGTATCTTTCTACTCAGCCACAGAAATACTGAAAACTACCCAGACATTTTCAGTACTGAAATTAAATCATTTCGCATCTTCCTTCCAACTCCAATTCTTTTTCCCTTTCTAATCTTCCTTTCTCCAACGCTCAGGTTAATGCAGCTACTTCATGTTTCCTTTCCCCTTTGTAGCAGGTTTCCCCAAGTTCCATACTGTAATTAGCAATTTAAAATACATATTTGTATTATCCCAGTCTAGCATTAAAAGTATCTTAATTTTCTTATCCCTTCTGCTGAATTTAAGCTCACATTTCTTTCTTTACTCAGGTCATGCTTAGATACTGTAACTTTTCATTTTACTGCTCTTCCTTCAATATATGCATTGTCCAAAAAAATCCTACAAATGTAATGAATTCAAGGGTTTTTTTAAGTGCAAAGTCTATACTGAAGTTTTCTACATAGACTAATGATCCCAACATTTGAGGGAGGTAGAGACCACACACCAAATGCACTCAACATATGTTCCTAAAGTTGGAGAAGTTGGGAAGCAAATCTTGAATTGTTAATTTTGTTTCTAACCTAGACTAAAGGTGTCTGGGGAGGATCAGAGAGAAATGTCAGAGTTATTATTTAGCAACCAAGACAAACTTTCTAATACTACACCTTTTAAACAGGTATTTAGTTTTGGTCCTAGTACAGAGTATTGCAAATTGACGACTTAGTTTTAGATCTTCCTCACTTCCAAACCAAAAGATACTCAAATATACTGTATACAATTTTCAGGCCCTAATTTAGCAAAGCACTTAAATACCTGCTTAACTTTACATATGTATTTAAGTGCAGCTAAGTCTATAAGTCTTAAACACACACACACACACACACAAATCTTTTGCTGAATTGAGGCCTCTTATCTTCCTAAAAATGAATGTTTCTCTAATAGAATAGTAACACAGAAAAAAAAAAACCCTACCAATTAATACCAAAACAATTACCAAGCCTCTGAAAGAATTTGGCCCTGCCGGCCAAATACAGAGATATAAAAGGATAAATATTTAAGATTTGGATCAAGCCCTTATTGTGAAATTATGAATTATTGGCATGGAACAGAACACTAAAAAAGGCATTCACCAATTCAACAGAGAGAAAGTTTTCTTTCATTTTTTTCAATAGTCCGATAGTGTTCTAAAAGTGCTTTGTAAATACCGAATTCTAAAGAAGCTTGATAGAGGTTCAACTGAGGATGAAACATATGAAAAATAAGTGACAGTGTTTTAATCTTTTGAGTTACTCACAGAAACTGTGAGGTTAGACCATGTTATAGTATCCACTGATGTATTGGTCTTCCGCCACATCTGTAAAGTTTCATTGCTAGGGTTCTGAGGTTCAGAACACACACATCTGAAAAGTAAAATTAAGTATCAGTAAAGAGCGTTTCTTTCTTGTTTCAGTTTGCTTTTGAATTTTTAAACTCATAACACAGTATTGCAATTCCAAGAAATTCAAATGGGTATAACAATTTTATCCCAAACTAATACATAAAGATGACAGAATATGAGGCTCCTCTTACATGCAGTACAATATGTGATATAATAGAGTGGCTTTATTAAAAAGAACTATTAGAAATATTTTCTGAGGAGTTCCAGGAAAAATTCTTCTATTTATTTTCCCCTCAGATTCCAACACATTTAATACCTTCAAAACTGCATGCAGCAGAGGTCTCTCTCCATAAACACAGAGCCAGTACCTATCAAAAAATTCCTTATAAAAGGAATACCATGAACGTGAGGGGAAGAAATTACATTTATTTCTATAACGTGGTGCCTATTGCAATGAATATGAATATAACTGAATCTTTGACAAAAAAAATTCTCTCCCATCTGGTTTATACTATACATTTGACAGGCTTTGAGTAGAGACAGATTCACTTTTTAACCTGTTCAATCATTAAGTTTGACCCTAGTTATACAAATTAGGACATCAGAGCACTCAAAGAAAATGATAGTTGAAATATTCAGGTTGACACTGTCTCTTTAACATAATTAAACTATGATGCCATTAACCTGAATTTTATGCTTAAATTGCACTTTACATTAGCAAATTTGTTTGCAAATGAAATGCATTTTGGGATACTGGCATTCCATAATTGAACCTACTCGTGTTGCTACTATGGGTTTTAATGGGGTGGGCAGGAAATAAAGACAAGCACGTTATTTCAAATAACCAGAGAGAAGCAAAAAGAGTTGAACTATTTGATAGGCTTAGAGGAATAGTGTTCTAATGAACCTGAGCCTGAAAAATCAAACATAACAAGTAAAAATACATCTTGTGATTGCCTCTGAAGATAGACAGTTAAAAAAGTATGCAAAAGTAAAAAAAATAAATCATCCTTTAGTCTGTATAATTATTTGCATTTTTGAAAACTTAACAGTACAAAACATTTCAGTTGTCAAAAACACTCTCATTAATATGCATATTTTATTTTAAGGTTTTAAGATTTACTACAACAAAACAATTGATTTTTACATAGCAAAACAAATTGCTCTTCAGTTAGTGGAGATGTACATCAATTTAACTATTGTGACTGACGTAATAGAGCAGGACTTGGCCTACCATGTTTAAACACATAGGCTACGTCTACATTGGCCCCTTTTCCGGAAGGGGCATGGTAATTTTTGAAATCGCAATAGGGAAATGCGCGGGGGATTTAAATATCCCCCGCGGCATTTAAATAAAAATGTCCGCCGCTTTTTTCCGGCTTTTAGAAAAGCCGGAAAAGAGCGTCTACACTGGCCCCGATCCTCCGGAAAAAGCGCCCTTTTCCGGTGGATCTTATTCCTACTTCAAAGTAGGAATAAGATCCTCCGGAAAAGGGCTTTTTTTCCGGAGGATCGGGGCCAGTGTAGACGCTCTTTTCCGGCTTTTCTAAAAGCCGGAAAAAAGCGGTGGACATTTTTATTTAAATGCCGCGGGGGATATTTAAATCCCCCGCGCATTTCCCTATTGCGATTTCAAAAATTACCATGCCCCTTCCGGAAAAGGGGCCAATGTAGACGAGCCCTTAGGCTGTGTCTACACTGGGCCACTTATTCCAGAAAATCAGCCGCTTTTCTGGAATAAACTGCGAGCTGTCTACACTGGCCCTTGAATTTCCGGAAAAGCAACGATACTCTACTGTACAAAATCAGCCGCTATTCCGGAAAAACTATTCTGCTCCCGCTGGGGCATAAGTCCTTATTCCGGAACACTGTTCTGGAAAAGGGTCAGTGTAGACAGCCCAGTAGTCTTTTCCGGAAAAAAGCCCCGATCGCGAAAATGGCGATCGGGGCTCTTTTCCGGAAAAGCACGTCTACATTGGCCACAGACGCTTTTCCAGAAAAAGGGCTTTTCCGGAAAAGCAGCCTGCCAATGTAGACGGTCCTTTTCCAGAAAAACTGAAAACAGAATAGTATTCCGTTTTAAGCATTTCCAGAAATTCATGCCAGTGTAGACACAGCCTACGGTAGAGATTATGTGTTATTTATACCATGCCTACCATGTCTTCCCAAAGCTGCAATTTCATGTCTATGTTCAAGACACAAAAATTTGTACACATTAATTTACACTTGCATTTATATATTCATTAATTTTGCTAACAGTCTGTGAGGCAGGGGTCAGCAATGTATGGCTCAGTAGGGAGCCAGTTATGGCTTTTTTGGAGCTCCAGCTCAGTCCTCTTATCTCCCCCCACAGCAGGGAGCCAATGCTGGTGCTACAGCCTTACGGCCCCCCACAAGATTGGAACGCCAGCACCGGCTTTCTGTGGCGGGTCCAGAGGGAGAAAGCCTCAACCCTCACTGCCGGATCCGACATATGAGGAACAAGTGGAACCAAAAATAACTCCATGCGCTGCCATTTTTATTACCCTGGCTGGGGAATCAGCCTCGAAGGGATGCACTTCCTGGAGGCTTCCCCTTTGCCCCTATCGGCCAGAATCTGGCAAATAGGAGCAATGGGAGGCTGTTACACAGTGCCAGTGACGCAATGCGAAAGCAAGTGCCCCCCCATCCACTCGTGCCCAGATACCGCATCCCCACTGCCCTCACTCATCCCCCCAGCGAGACACCATACTTCCAGCCCACTTCTGCCCTCTCCAGCCAGACACTGCTCCCAGCCTGTTCCTGTACCCTGTCTTCCACCCAGACCTCTGCACCCCTCCTCCTGCCCAGATCTTGCACCCCCATCCCTATCACAGTCACCTGCAGCCCTGTCCCACACACCTAACCCCTCATTTTTGGCCTCATCCCAGAGCCTAGAGGGGTCAAAAAAATCCACTAAGCTTGGAACCCCAGAAGAGTAAATCTGTCCTGAGACCTTGAACCTTAGTTCTTTCTGCCCCTGCCCCAACCAAGTGCTTCTCACTTGTGTAATCTCTGACTGGTTTCTGTGGGTAGGTGGCCCCCAACCCAAAAGAGGTTCCCCACTCCTGCCATAAACAAAGACAACGTGGAAACCTTTTGTGCTGGACATAAAATGTTACTTTATTTAAAAATGAAGCCTGACCAACCAGCCCCCATCTGGCCGCAGCATCATGACACTTCTGCCCCCCTCTCCACACCAATACTGACCCCATCATACATCTGAACCCCCTGCCCAGAGGCACTCAAATCTCCACAATCCCAAATTCCTGCACCCCCACATTCCCAGTCACTTAGCACGCCAGCACCTCCCACACATCCCAACCTTTTTCCCTGAGTCCATCATACACCCACACCTCCTGCCATGGGCCCCTCATACATCCTGAGCTCCCCTACATCCCAAAACACCTGCCCTGAGCCGATCATACATGCCAACTCAAATTCCTGCACCCCTATATCCCCAACCTCCTGCCAAAAGATTGAAAGAAGAAAGCCTGAATGCATGCATGAAGCTGGATTTGACCAGATATGATGTAAACTTCAGAGAAATTGCAAAAAGATGCAGCAGCAGAAGTCTCATTAAATAAAGTCTGTGAGTACATTTCATTTATACTATTATTAATCATTATGTCAATTAATAATATTAAGTTGTATATTTTCAGTCATGCAAATGGGAATTCTTATACGTCTCTTTGTTGACCACTTATTTTAAATTTTGATGTAGTTTGGCTCTTTGGCTTGAAAAGGTTGCCGACCCCTGCTGTAAGGTGTTCCATTGGTAATAACCTGCTGTAAAAAACCTGACACTTACGAATATAAAGTCAATTTATCCAGGTCGCTATGCATATTGAAAGCATATACTTCTCCCAAATGAAAAAGCTTTTCCAATGCTTCATAGATAAATATGATGCAAATGAGTGCTGCAAAAGCCTCCTCAGTAAATCGAGTGATGTAACAAACAAGGCTGCTTGCATCAGTTGCTACTAATACTATGCATAAAAATGCAGTCCATAGACCAATGCTGGTTCGCAAGGAGAGATAGGAAAGCCCATAATCCCTGTTTGGGAAAAAAAGAAATAAAACTTTAAGGCTGCCTGAAACAGTAAACAATTACATCCTGAAAAAAAAGGGTAAGGCATAAATTTTGGTTCCTGCACTTTACACTCTTGCTGCTTCCTTTTCCTGACTTCAGGGCAGTCTATTTGATGAAGAAGCAGAAAAGAGACTGTCCCCTACTCTTTTCATCATCCTAGATATGGGAGCTGCTACTATGAAGAGGGGTTGCTGGGATCCAACGAGCAGCTATGCAAGTTGAGGACATATGAATGCCCTCTCTACCCTAAAGGGTGTGAGGTATATTTTAAGGCATTCTACCTTTTTATAGTTCCCTGCTAGGGCCAAAGTCACTACTGCAGTTCAGCAGAAAGGTCTAGTAATTCTCTATTGAACTAGGGTCGGACTCTTTCTGACACAGGACTGGAACTCTGGTTTCACTGCTAAAATGAACCAGTGCCCTACATCAGCAGTTCCAAATGGGGATGTAATAGTGTAGCTGATTAACCCTTAAGCAAAAGCTTACAGGTTAACGCTATAGACTATACGCATTCCCTTTTCCAGTAATTTTTTTTAGCAGGCTGGCCCAGCTCAGACCTGGTTTGTGCCAGGTCCAGGACCTATCCCCACTGCAGCCCTGCATTTAAAGTGTATTGGGGGCAGGCAGCCCAGCTCAGTTCCAGCTTGTACTGGGACCAGGAGCTTAGACAGACCCCCTTCCCCTCTCCGACAGGGGCTGCTGCCACCCCGCGCTGCTGCCTCTGATACAGAGACAGCAGTGTGGAGTGGCAGGGGGCTCCTCGGGCATGGGGCCAGATTACACTGGCTGCCGGCCCCACCTCTAGGGACTACAGAATAGTCGAATAACTGATAAGAATTCATGAGATTGACTATTCATTTAACTGATGTTTAACATCCCTAGTTCGCAACTGCCAGTCCGCAGCCCGCTGCCGGGCCACAAACGGCTGGTTGCTAGGTCGCGGTGGCTGTCGGAGCTCAAGCTGGCTATTCTTGACAGCTCACCTCTGGCAGCCATGGTGGTTCAGGCAGCGGCAGCAGGAGGCTCTTTCCTCTCCACTTGGGGAGAAAGAGGTTGCAAAGAAGGCAGGAGGTGCACGTGGCAGCTTTTGCCAGCAGAGGCAGGATGAGCCTCCCCAGGGCTCTGCTTTCTACCCCCTGCTCATGCAGCCACCTTTGTCAATGGCAGCACTGGGGCTGAGGTGGCGGCAGCAGAGCAGGAGGCGACTCTCCCTTCCTCCTCCTTCCCCCCATAACGGAATCCGGCCTGGGCTCTGCACTCTTCCCCTTCCTCCCACCCATGAGGGCGCAAGATATGCTTGGGGAAGGAGGAGGTCGCACAAAGGAGGAGGGCCGCTCTCCCTGCCCGTGTGCCAGTAACGGCCATAATCCTTAGAGGGGGCAGCCTCGCTCTGGTGAGTGAGGGGGTGGGGTAGGTGCAAAGGGGTGATGGGTGAGGATATGGTGGGGTCACGGGCAAGAGGGTGTCGGTATGGACTCCAGGGGTCAGAGATTAAAGGTCAAAGGGCATGGGGTGTAGGAGTGCAGGGCAAAGAGTATTAGGCACCGGGGGGGAGGGGGGGCCAAGGGGCTGGGTTGGGGCTAGGTGTAATGGTAACATTTTATTTGTGTATCTGCATGTTCATCTGCATAATGAATATGCAAAATATGCAAATAAAAAGTTACTAGGCCACCAAGTCTGTGAATGAGTTTGCCAGTCTGCGGCATAAAAAAGGTTGGAAACTACTGCCCTACATCACAGTGACACGGAGCTTCTTTAAATCCTCCAAGTCCTGTTTTTTTGCTGTAGCAGCAGAATACTAGGGCCTTTGGTCACTATATGGTGGAATCTAATAGCTAAAAGTCAAAACTAAGATCTAAAGTCTTATGTGTTCTTTCATAATTTGATGTTTGGGAGGAACTGTAATCTATGTATCCAAACTGTTCTAGAAGAGCCAAAAGAAAACTAATGCTTTCAAACACTATAGCTGAAAGTGAACAATAACTAATACTGATACAGATGCACCCTCAAGGAAATATAAAAACAATACAATATGAAACTTCCACAAGGAAGTAGGGATACTCCTTTTTTCTTTCAGCTAGACATGATCATAATTTTTAAACATACAAGTAGTTTTAAAAAAATTGTATTTTCTAATCTGATATAGACTACATATCAAATTATTTATAATTCCAAAAGTAAGATTCAATCTATTTAAATTTGTAGCCTGAGAGACAGGATAGAAACAGTATCTGGAGCTAGATAACACTGAAGGCAAGAATTCAAGGTTTAGATTTGTGGTCAATTCAGGACTATGGTTCAAGCTGACATTTGACACTGACAAAGTCTTGTGGACTATTCTTGCAAAGCGATGGTCACATCTAAACCAGAGCTAAAAGGCAGATATCCTTTGACTTTCAATCCAATCCAAAGCAAAGTCACACCTGAGAATTAAAATGCAGCCTACCTAAAATGTACAAGTGGTCTGGTTTCAGGTTTCCACTTTCACCTACTACAAATCTACCAGAACACTGAGTTATCCTTAAGTTCAGAAAATGTATCCAGTCAATGTAAATATTACTTACTTGCAGAATTTAAATAATATTTTTTCAAATACTAGAACTGGTCCGGTGCTTCCCAGTATTGTAAGAGGTTGCCCAGCAAACAGGGAATAGGCAATCCCAGTTAATGAGGCTCCAAAGAGAGACTCTATTGCACTCTGTTTGGAGGGGAAAAAATGATGTAACACATTGCATTTATGGTTATCATTTATCATCATGTTTGCATACATATGATTTTAATAATACATCACCAACTTTGAAATAAAATTAGGAATGGAAACAGTAAAACCAATATTGATATTGATCCTTTATACGTATAAGAGTAACTTTTAACACGACACTGAAATAACAGTATCACGGTCAAAAGATCTGAACAAAGTAAAACTATCCAAACTCATATGAATAGGTTAATCATTCTGAAGGATAAGGAGGAAAGAATACACCAACAATTTAACAAACACAAGTGTCTATCAAAATGTGGTTAACAGAAAAAAAAAACCCTATCTTTTTCTCTGTAAGAAAGGAGATATTGCAGCATACCTGTACCAAAACTTGATACAGTGTGCTATATCAAACCTGCACCAGTCAAACCAAGCATTACAAATGAAAAAAAAAACCCATGACTGGGTATTACTGAACAGTAATGGTTTACGTATACATGACAATAAAAAGATGGAATAGTAAGCCAACATCCCAGCTGGTAATGCATTTCTCTTTATTAGAAGAAAATGTGGTTTTGCCTTTGAATAATATGCTTTACTAAAACACTTTTCACTTAAAAATAAAAAGTTATAAACCACTATAAAAGACAGGGGAAAGCAGAGCTTTGGATCTAAAACACTGTTGAAGTTTTTAAAAATTACCTATGCCAGTAAAAAAAACAAAACAAAACAAAACCCATAAAAAGACATGAGTTTGACAACAGTGTTGTTGAATTGCGGTTTTTAAAAAATTGCTCTTCTGTAATTATTAATGCCAGAGAAAGCTAGAACTAACCAAACACAACCCTGGGCTGTGATTTGCTGAATTTGAGCAATAAATTTCATATGCTACACATAAAAACTATTGTTCAAGTGTTACCTCAAACTAGTATTTTAATTCAGTCAATGCATTAACTTTCGGCTCTGAATCAGGATGGTGGCAGGGACAGGGAGTACTGTGAAAGTGACGTTCTCTGGGAACGTGAGGGAGAGGTTTCAACACAAACTTTGTACCTTACAAAGTCAGCTACTGTGCTTCAACATATGAATACAGTAACTAATTTATTATATTCATTGATGCACACCAAAGTATCTGAAGGCAGGAACAAGCCCACAAATAATCCCAGACAGCTAAAAAAAAGAAGGTATTTTAAATCAATCTTAAAAAGGAGAACATTTTCAAAAAATTATGCATATGAAGTACATGTACAACCCATGTTAAATGTTATGCCAACTGCCTGAAAACATACTTTCTAAATGTGGAGAATAAAAATATGGCACAGTACAATAATGTACTTTATTTCTGAAACAGTTTTTGTACCAGCCAACAGCTTGTTAAAATTCTCATGTTAATAAGCAAGTATTCATGCTACAGGCCTTTTTTACAAAAAATAAAGTCCAGTTAAACATGTTCTAGTGTAAAAAAATTACTACAATTGAAGTCTGAATGTCTGCTCTGAAAAGGAGGAGGATTTTTGGAAATTTCAATACAAGTATAAATCAAAATCCTGATATTTTAAAGGAGACATTTCAATACATCCATATATTTTCCCTAAAATAAAAAAAGTCATTTTCACAACAAATTTAAAAATAGAAAATACACTTCATACATTATTTTAATTAACAGTTATTAGCTAACTGCCACTGAAACACTGACATTATACAATAGTGGATGTGACTATTTCTGCCATTTCTGAAAACTGAAAAACCCCAGTAAGTAATTTAGTTAGAACAGCTGTAGTTTGCATACGATCCAGTGTGGCATTACCAAAATTAAAAAGATATTTCTCTATAGCTAAATGTATTAAGGTTTACAATGAAGAGTATTTTCTGTTTATAAATCTTGGTCATCTCCTCTTATTAAGATTATAAAGTAGTACATAATTAGTGAAGAGACATTTATATTTCGTCCATTGTTTAAAAACACAATTCTGCTTCCTCTGCAATGCATCATAAGCATTATCATCCACTCAGGCCTACTACTCAAGGCCATTAATCTTTGTTAGCTATCCACCTTGAGCCTCTGATTTATCCTAAGTAGGTGTACTGGGATGGTGCAGCTTTAGCACTTACGTTTGAGCCAATTCTATTGGCCCTTTCCAAGAAGGCAATACAATTTCTCTCTCAATTCATGAAGCCATTCACCCAGTAAGGCAGGATAAACATTTTTACCTCAACTGTGCATCTTCTCCTGTTCACATTTTCCACAGCAATTACCTTTTGGGGAATGTCTGCTTTGGGCTAATCAAGTGCCATGGATAAACTCTTCAAATAAAAGTATGAATATATGAGACAAATGCACACAGTCACTTGCCTCTGAAGATCTAAAAGCCTGGCCACTACCATTCTTTGTACTCACTATTCTGCCTTGTGTAGCTTCTCCCAGGAGCCCTCCAAAAGTGATTACAGGAGACATACAGGCACAGTATAGGAAAAGAATCGAGGCCAGGCACTGCAGGCTTAATGCATCCTTGAAGTCACTCAAGAAAAAAGGTGCTTTCCTTTTGATGTCAAGTATCAAACCACCAAAAAGCCTAAATAGGTGAGATGAAACTCGTCAAACTGTACACTAAAGGATTCTAGCTAGTTTTAAACCATGGGCTACACAAGACTGCTAGCGCCGATTGCCAGCATAATGTTAACAATTTCACAATCCAATTTAAAATGCAACACAGATGAAACGTAAACTAATTTAGTCAATTTCAATTCAGTAACTTTAGAAAAATTATGCGGCTTATACTTAACCATATATTTTAAAATTCTGGCTAGCTATTTTGCATATAGTGGGCTAGACACTGAAAAGATCCTAGCAAATCATTCTGTCCCAATGCTTTAAGACGCCCACATCTGAACGCAGTGGTTATCAAAACATTTAAGCACAAAAAGAACATTTACAATCCATCTTCTAGGAACACTGCATTTCTACATTCCAATGTCTTAATGAAAATTCTCAGGGTTCTTGTAAGTAGTTTTAGTTTCTCTTTTTCTTAGCCAAATTCTCTCTCTATAGAAATTATTTATGAAGTTAAGAAACCCATCTACTGTCTTTGATAAAGAGGGGCTGTGTTTATTGAGGTGCTTTGTAAAGGAAGTAACAGAAAAAAAATCAATGCAGGTAGTACAATCAATTCATATGAACAAAATACAAGTAGAAACTGCAAATATTTGTGAAGGTGCCTAGAAAGTCACAAGTTTCTTATACAAAATACTATTCAGGATCAAATATCCACAAATGATGCAGTTTGCTGTAAACAATAAAGGGGCTATTACCAACACAACAAAAAATAAAATTATTTTTTCAGAAAAGAATATTGTCATATGCAGATTAGTTCAGTTTTGCTCCCAGTATTGACAGCGTCATTTAGCTCCCAGTATTGACAGCGTCATTTCACTTTCCAAGAAATGAGTATAAGACATGATACTGCAGCTAAATAAAACAAAGCCAGTTCATATGGTGACAGATTTGCTTTGGAAAATTATCACTACATTCATGATGTTAAAAATGTATTTGCCTGTGGGGTATTAACTCTTGAACCTCTACAGTTCTTATTCAGCTGATCAAAACCTGCAATAAAATTTTAGTGAAGAATTAAGATTGGTTAAGCTTTGTCAGCTGTTTTCCTAATTTGCAGGCAATCCAAAGTTTTAGGATATGAGTTTACTAAAATTATCAAACAAGCAATGCAACTCATCTACAAGAATGTTCTTTGATTTTTTTTGCATGTCTAAAATTCACTACATTGCCCATATTACATCGCTCTTTAGAAGTTGTAAATCTTGTTATATGACATTGCATCTAAAGCCTGACATCTTAAAATTTCTTCTGTGGGCTCTACAAAAGATATTAGACATTGATTTGTACCTATGCAATATTTTGAATATCTAGCCCAATATAAACAATTTCCAAATTGCTTTACACTCATGATAAATGCAAGCTTTATAATAGTTTCAAACTCAAAAATGTATTTTGAAAATTTAGTTAGTTAAAGTAGGCATCCTCATAGCATGAACTCCTTCACAAGTGTATTGAGGAATATTGCCACAGGGTTGATAATGCTTTAAGCAGGACAACAATCATAGGCAAGAACCAATCATTTGAAAGGAGAAAGGATGTGTTTTACCATGAATTTAAAAGATTTAAATGTATGATTCTATAAAATGGTAATCAGTATTCATTATTATCGTACATATTTCTTTGTGATGACTACTATTTAGTTAAGCAAACCCACCTTCCAGTCCTTTTTAGCTCAGGTCCAGCATGATGGCTCTCCTGTTCGAGAGTCTCTCCAGTAGAAGTAGATCCATTTGGAAATTTAGGTATCTTTCTTTTCTCCTATAGAAGGAAAATGCATAAAATATTTTACTGTAGGGTCACCTTTTATTAAAAAGCCTCAATTCCTGGAAAGTTTGTGAAGGCCCAATATTTCCAAAATAAAATATTTTAATACAAGGCTTTGATAAACATTTACCATATAAATGTACAACATGATATCGAAGTGTAAGAATTCTCTCTACATACCACAAATGGATGATACTTGTAAATAAAGATCTATTCAGGTATTGCTATCTATGAACACAAAATCTCCTAGACCACATTGCTTCTCAGGAGTTGATTTAAAGCTCAATTAACAATATATTTTAATGGCAAGATTTAATTATCATACCTGAAACATGTATATCTAAAAATGATTATATATTGATTACATATATATGACATCATGCGCATGCAAACACAGTAACGTAAACACAAGCGCACCCCGCCCCCAACCACTTTATGTACACAAGTTTTTTGGTTTTTTTAAATATGGAAATATAAAAAGTTTGCTTCTTGTACACAGCAAAGTCCATCAATAGCACACGGATACCACAGGCTTCCTTTATCTAACTCACATCATCAACTCACCCACTTTTATTTTGAAACCAACACCAAGACTGCAACAAGCCTAAGGCTTTAACTTTGTATTACTTGATGAATAACATACATCTCCCTGCTTTTAAATTTCTCCTTCTCTTTAAACCTCTCTTAGGCTGTGTCTAGACTACATCCCTCTTTTGACAGAGGGATGTAAATTAGACACTTCAAAAGTGCCAATGAAGTGGGTATTTAAATATCCCACACTTCAACTGCATAATCGCATCATGGTGCTTTTTCAAAAAAGCACCATTTTGAAAGTAAAAAAAGTCTAGACGTGGTTCTTTCAAAAACGGCAGGTTTTTTCAAAAGATCCTGTAACCCTCTAATCCCCACTTCATTTGCACTTTCTAAGTGTCTAAAAGAGGGATGTAGTGTCTGTCGCGGGATATAGTCTAGACACTGCCTAAGACTGTTATTGCCCGACAGACAGAGAAGAAATCAGAAGGGAACACCATCTACCGGAAGGCATGAGATGCGTAATCCTAGGGATTGGGGTTCCACAACCACCACCCCCAAAAGAAGAAGATGGGTGGTGGTGGTTGGGGACTCCCTCCTAAGAGGGACTCAGTCATCCATCTGCCGTCCAGACCTGAAATTTCGAGAAGCGTGCTGCTTACTGGGAGCTCGCATTCAGGACGTGACCGAGAGTCTTCCGAAAGTGATTAAACCTTTGGATTGCTACCCCTTCCTGCTTCTCCAGGTAGGAACTAACGATATGGCCAAGAATGACCTTGAGCAGGTGACAGCAGATTATGTAGTGCTAGGAAGAAAGATCAAGGAATTTGAAGTGCAAGTGGTGTTCTCGTCCATCCTTCCAGTTGAAGAAAAAGATCCACTTAGGAATCATCAAATTGAGGAAGTATATGCGTGATTGCGCAGGTGGTGTCGGAGAGAGGGCATTGGTTTCTTCGACTATGGGACTCTGTTCCGGGCACAAGGATTGTTAGGAAGAGATGGGATCCTCCTAACCAAGAGAGGAAAAAGCATCTTCGCGGGCAGGCTTGCAAACCTAGTGAGGAGGGCTTTAAACTAGGTTCGTTGGGGGATGGCGACCAAAGCCCTAAGATAAGTGAGGAAGTCGGACCCCGAAAAGAATCACAAGGAGGAACGAGCAACAAGGAAGGATCCCTGATTAGGATGGAGAAGGTAAGCTGATCAACTGATTACCTAAGCTGTTTGTACACAAATGTAAGAAGCCTGGGAAATAAACAGGAAGAATTAGAAGCCGTGGCCCAGTCGAAGAACTATGATTTCATTGGAATAATGGAGGCTTGGTGGGATGACTTGCATCACTGGAGCACTGTCATGGAAGAGTATAAACTGTTCAGGAAGAACACGTGGGGGATAAAAGGAGGAGGACTTGCATTGTATGTAAGAAAGCAGTATGACTGCTTGGAGCTCCAGTATTTAGAGGGAGAAAAGACTGTTGAGAGTCTATGGGTTAAAGTTTAGAGGTGGAAGCAACAGGGGTGACGTTGTGGTTGGTGTCTGCTATAGACCGCAGGATCAGGTGGATGAGGCAGAAAAGGCTTTCTTTGGACAACTGAGAGAAGATCCCAGATCCTGATTCTCATGGGGGACTTTAATCACCCTGACATCTCTTGGGAGACCAATACAGCACTACACTGATAATCCAGGAAGTTTTGGAGAATGGTGGGGGTAACTTCTTGGTACAAGTGCTGAAGGAACTGAACAGAGGCCATGCGCAGCTTGACCTGCTGCTCACAAACAGGGAGGAACTAGCAGAGGAAGTAGAGGTGGGTGACAACCTGGGAAGCAGTGATCATGAAATGGGAGATTTCAGGATCCTGACCAAAGGGAGAAAGGACAGTACAAAAATACACACTCTGGCCGTCAGAAAAGCAGACTGACTCCCTCAGAGAACTGATTGGCAGGATTCCCTGGTATGCTTACATCAAGGGAAAAGAGTCCAGGATAGCTAGCAGTATTTTAAAGAAGCCAGCTTTAAAATTAAAGGCACAGGAAGAAACCATCCTGATGCGCAGCAAGAAAAGCAAACATGGTAGGCGACCAGATTGGCTTACCAGGGACATCCTTGGTGAGCTTAAACATAAAAAGGAAGCTTACAAGAAGTAGAAACTACACACCAGTCAACCTCACCTCAGTCACCGGAAAAATCATGGAGGGGATCCTCAAGGAATCCATTTTGAAGCACTTGGAGGAGGGGAAAATAATCAGGAATAGTCAAGATGGGCAAGTCATGCCTGACCAATCTGATAAAGCTTCTATGATGAGGTAACTGGCTCTGTGAATATGGGAAAGTCAGTGGATATGATATACTTGACTGTAGCAAAGCTTTTGAGATGGTCTCCCACAATATTCTTGCCAGCAACTTAAGGGAATATGGATTGGATAAATGGACTGTACGATCGATAGAAAGCTGGCTAGACTGGCGGGCCCAATGGGTAGCGATCAACGGCTCGATGTCAGTTTGGCGGTCAGTTTCTAGCAGAGTGCCCCAAGGATCTGTTCTTGGACTGGTTTTGTTTGTCATCTTTATTAAGGACCTGGATGAGGGGATGGATTGCACCTTCAGCAAGTTCGCAGATGACACTAAGCTAGGGGGAGAGGTAGAAACGCTGGAGGGCAGAGTTAGGGTCCAGAGTGACCTGGACAGATTAGAGGACTGGGCCAAAAGAAATCTGATGAGGTTCAACAAGGACAAGTGTAGAGTCCTGCACTCTTGGGACAGAAGAATCCCAAGCATTGTTACAGGCTAGGGACCGAACGGCTAAGTAGCAGGTATGCAGAAAAGGACCTGGGGATTACAGTAGATGAGAAGCTGGATATAAGTCAATAGTGTGTCCATGTAGCCAAGAAGGCAAATGGCATATTAGGGTGCATTAGGAGGAGCATTGCCAGCACATCTTGAGAAGTGACTATTCCCCTTTATTCGGCTCTGGTGAGGCCACATCTGGAGTACTGTGTCCAGTTCTGGGCCGCCCACTATAGAAAGTATGTGGATGCATTGGAGAGGGTCCAGCGGAGGGCGACCAAAATGATTAGGGGGCTGGAGCACATGACCTATGAGGCGAGACTGAGGGATTTGGGTTTGTTTAGTCTCCAGAAGAGAAGAGTGAGGGCAAATTTGATAGCAGCCTTCAACTTACTGAAGGGAGGTTCAAAAGATGATGGAGAAAGGCTGTTCTCAGTAGTGACGGATGGCAGAACAAGGAGCAATAGTCTCAAGTTTCAGTGGGAGAGGTCTTGGTTGGATATTAGGAAAAACTCTTTCACTAGGAGGGTGGTGAAGCACTGGAATGGGTTACCTCGGGAGGTGGTGGAATCTCCCTAGAGGTTTTTAAGTCTTCGCTTGACAAAGCCCTGGCTGGGTTGATTTAGTAGGGATTGGTCCTGCGTTGGGCAGGGGCCTGGACTTGATGACCTCTTGAGTTCTCTTCCAGCTCTATGATTCTATGATCCTCAGCGTTGGATATCACTAGTCTGCAGTTACTGGAAGGCTGAGATCTAGTACCTACTGGAGACCTCTTTAGTTTCAAGATACTTCCAAAACACGCCCCCTGGCCGTGTACGTCACCGTCCCCCCTTCCTCTCCCGCTGTGGCTCTGAGTGCTGCGCCCCTCAGCCGGACCCCTGCGGGGGAACAAGTGGCGGCAAATGGCCGTTTGGGGTCCATGCTCCCCATGGATGGGAAGCGCGGACCCTAAACGGCCGCTTGCTGCCTCTTGCTCCCCCGCCGGGGCCCAGCTGAGCAGTGCAGAGAGCCACGGTGGAAGAGGAAGAGGGGCGGGTAGCTGACGTACACGGCCAGAGGCATGGCCGTGTACATCAGCGTTACAGACTCATAGACACTGGGCTACTATATATATGATTATATTATAAGTTTTAGCTTGCATTTGGAAACAATTTAGAAACAAGTCACAGACCACAATATTGTAAAAGCTCTTACCTGAGAAGGAACACTTTTTGGTGGCTCAATGCGTATAGATGGATCCCACTCTCCTGGAGGCAGGACAGTCACTTGGTCTAAAAATTCATCAATTCCTGATAACAGATCATTACGATCTTTAGCTTTATAAGCAACATCATGGAAAACCTTTATTGGAAAAAAATACACACACAAATAGAAGATGTATAAAAGCAACACTTCAAAGGGACACTTATGTTAAAAAAAATAGGCAAATTTTCCATGGGTCTCAACTAAGCTTTTACCTGTATACTTGCAATTTTGCACGTAAATGTTCATATAAATGTAACCCACACATCTGCTGGGTGTTGCCTACCGTCCCATGTAGTGGCACTTTAACCACTTACAGGAGAGAAAGAATGAGTTTCCTCTACAGCTGAAAATCAGCTGACTTTTAGCTCAAGCTGTGAAGGCTCATGCACTAAGCTATACAGATTCCAGGTTCAGTTCTGCCCTGTCCGTGTTGCACAAGCACTTTTCAAATATTAACTATGTGGGCAGTTGGTGCATTTTAAACATACACATTTTTTCATGTATGTGTATGAATGCTTTCTTTCATAAGTATGTGCATGCATAAATGAAACTGTGGCTCCAACTATTTTTCAAGTACGCTGAGGGTGTGTTTCCACTACACCCTTATCTCAAAACAAGATAAGCAATTTGAGCTATGCAAATTGCGTAACTTATTTCAAATTAATTTAGAAATAGCTTACTTTGTAATTTGGCACTGTCTACACTACCAAATTTTGAAATAAATCGCTATTTCAAAACGTCCCTTAATCCTCGTGGAACGAGGTTTACGGGAACATGAGAATAGTGTGCCCATTATTTTGAAATATACAGGCAGTCCCCGACTTACGCGGATCCGACTTATGTCGGATCCGCACTTACGAACAGGGCTTTCTCGCCCCGGAGGTCGAGGTGGCGGATTGCTGCCTGCGAGCTCCGGGGCGAGAAAGCCCCGTTCGTAAGCTGCTCCTGGTGCCCCTGGTCTGCTGGAGACCGTCTCCAGCAGACCAGGGGCACCGGGACTGAAGCCGCAGCCGCGGCGGGGTCCCTCGCCTCTGAGACTTTGCCAGAGCAAAGCCTCAGAGGCGCGGAACCCCGCTGTCGCTCTGCTCCCTGTGTCCCTGGGCTGCTGGGGGGGGGGGCAGCTAGTGTGCCCCTCCCCACCCCCCCAGCAGACCAGGCTTTTGTTGTGGACCCTGGGGCAGAGCAGCTGGGGCGCTGCCGATTGGTCCTGCAGCGCCACTCTGGGCACTACTGGACCAACCCGGCAGCACCCCAGCTGCTCTGCCCCAGGTCCTGATTCAGCCGCTGCTGGTCAGTTTCAGCAGTGGCTGAATCAGGACGCCTGGGGCAGAGCAGCTGAGGTGCTGCTGGGTTGGTCCAGTAGCGCCAAGGAGCTAGGAACAGTGCTACTGGAGCAACCCAGCAGCACCCCAGCTGCTTTGCCCCAGGCGTCCCCAAGTCAGCCGCTGCTGAAACTGACCAGCGCTGACTACAGGAAGCCCAAGGCAGAGTTGCTCTGCCCCAGGCTTCCTGGAATCAGCCCGCTGATCAGTTTCAGCTGCAGCTGACTTGGGGTTCTTAAGTTGAATCTGTATGTAAGTCAGAACTGGCGGTCAGTTTCAGCAGCGGCTGAATCTGGACGCCAGTTCCGACTTACATACAGATTCAACTTAAGAACAAAACTACAGTCCCTATCTTGTACGTAACCCGGGGACTGCCTGTATTTTGAAATAATGGGCGTACTGTCAAGATGCGGAATATCTATTTCAGGATATCGGAAGTATTCCGAAAGAGCACTACCATGTAGATGTACCCTTAGCTATGCTATAAACAAAATGGTAATTTAATCAAAACTTCCAAAAAAATCAATCTTTTCTTTACAATAGTTATGCGGATAACTTTTTGCATCTCTCTCTCAGTCTGATGTCTCAATTCAGATTTTACAAAATGATGACAAACCAACAACAGATGAGAAGAGGATTAGAGAAACATACTCCTGAAGGAATTCTGCACTGGTAAATTAAATATTCTGCACCAAAACATTAACAATTCTGCACATATTTTAAATTTCTGCAAAATTCTGCATATTTTGTCTAAATAGCACAATATAATCACACAATTTTCAATTAATTGCTAACAAGTACTTTGAAATAAATTACCAAAATCAAAATCCTGTGATTATATCATTAGTGTTTGTTATATTTTCACAATTAAAAGATGCAAAAATTTGCAAAATGTTTAGCCTTTTAATTTTTTTGGTGCAGAATTCCAACAAGAATACCACAGTTCTCCATGGTGCAATAAGGGTGTGGGCAGACAGAGTGCTTGAGAGCAATCTGGATGCACAGGGTCTCTCTGCAGAATTCTGGGTGCTGGGAGAATGGGACACTACAGAGGAGTCCAGGTGAAGCTAGTTAGGGTTGGGAAGGAGAGTATGGCTAAAGTGAAGCCAATGGGGTTCAGTGGAATAGGGGCCTACATGTGGGGGGCTTAGCTTGGCAGGGTGCAGGTTTGAGTGGTTTGGGGGGGCGGGTTCAGGACACAGGCAGACCCTGATACAGAGTGGCTCTGTGGGGCGGGTTCACTGTACAGGGAGCTACTCCATATGACTGCCCAATCTCTATGTATCTGGACCCCACTGATGAGCCTCATCCTACCCCATATGTGGAACACTGATTCCGTCCTTCCACCTACTCCCAGTGATTTACCTCTCCCCTGGCTGCCTGGTGAGCAAGTACTGGTGTAGATACCCTTTGCTTTCCCACAGCAAACATTTTCTGTAAGGAAGCAAAGGGAATGGGGGGAGGGCAATTTTTCTGCTTCTTTGCAATGGTGCAACGTTTCACCAGGAAATAAAGGACTGCATTGGGAATCACAAACTCCTTAGCTTAATCCAGCGATGGGCAACTGAGGCTAGTGAGTGGGCTGTATGAGTTGTCCTCTTTCATCTCAGTGTGCTGCAAAATTTCTACAACTAAGATGGTCCCTTAGGATAGAGTAATTTTAATTTTGCTAGCTATGCTTGTGAACCTAGAATGTGTAGGGTGTGCCAATTGACCCACAGCAGCACTTTGACTAGATGCATAGGGAGTCCATTGCTCTCAGAATATTGTGTGCAACCAGCACGCATCTCACTTCACATGCATGTCACTTTAGTAATACTGGTAAGAAAAAAAAACATATGCAGATGGAAACCGGTGGAATCTAGTAACCCTGTGCGTCAGCCACACAGAACCCCAATGGGCTGATGTGGCACCCACCAATGGTTTAATCCCTGCTCTGCCACTGACTCATAGTAAGGGTTCAGATCCCTTTTCAGATACTTTCCCTATGTACAAAATAGCGCTCATGCATCTCAGATGTCACAGGGATATTGTGAAGATGAATATTTACAAACATTAAATGAATTAAATACCTCATCTTCACAACATTCAATGAATGAATTAAATTTACAATTACTTGACTGAGACAGTAACAGTTCAATGCACCATAGTCAATTGTGTAGGTCATCTCTGAATTAATAAATTCAAACTACTTAGAACTCAGTGGGTAAACATACATACTGCTTAAATCAAGAACTTCATATTCATCCACTACATACCCTTAAATATCATTTATTCTGGGTAGCATCTTACAAACATAAGAAGTGCAGAGCTAACGCACACCCTTCTTTAAAGTTTATGGAACTTTTGCTTTTGCAAACAAATCTTAGAATATATTCAGTTTCACTAACTAATAAGTAATTTGGGGTTTCTGGTTTCAAGTTAAACAGATAAGGATTAATTTAAAAAACTCACTTTTCCTGTTTTGGAGTTTTACCCATTAAAATAAAAAGTTTAGCTAGGATTAGAAATTGTTTGCAGAGGCAGATCCTAAAGAACTGTCATATATACTGGAAGTTCATCCCCAGAAATGCAGGTGTTTAGAGGGAAGAGGAAAATTATATAATTCTGGAATTTTTAAATATTCTATATTGTTAAATGTTTTGTAATTCATTTGCTAAACACTGATCCAAGTCAATTTTTATTCCCGGTAAGTTATGTTCCTGAAAATACACACCTAAAACCAACAGTCCTAATTAAACATCTTAACTTTAGAAATATTTTTTTAAAACTTCATCTAAGTCTGGACTATGCTGTGTTCTAAATTAAATCAATTTCTGGATTAAAATTCAAAAGTTAAAATCACTGTTACCATAACAGATTACTCGAATAGTAGTGAAAATTCAGTATTGAAACAGTATCCTAGTATGCTTGGGATCTGTCTTCTTTTGAATGAGAAATGAAAGAGAGTATGTCTACACTGCCACCCTAGCTCGAACTAGGGTGGCTAATGTAGGCATTCGAACTTGCAAATGAAGCCCGGGATTTAAATATCCCGAGCTTCATTTGCATGTTCCCAGGCACCGCCATTTTTAAATGCCACGTAGTTTGAACTCCCTACCCGAAACCACAAACGGCATGGACTAGGTAGTTAGAATTAAAGCTCCTAATTCGAACTACCATTATTCCTCCTGCAAAATTTCAAGATTGGCTATTACATTCTAGGGATGTGAAAGTATATCCATATAAATGGTTAACCAATCAGTCTGGGCTTACTGGTTAACTTTCACTGCTATATGCAGACTCCCGCCCTGTTACTGGCCAGCTGGATGCCGCCCCCCCTGTGCTGCTGCCTCTGTATCAGAGCCAGCAGTGTGTGGGCGGTAGCTGGCTCCCCAGGAGTGAGTCTGCAGGCAGAAGCCAGCTGCTCCCCCTCACTGCTGCCTTTTAAACCGGCTCCACACCAGCTCCCAAAGAGCTGGCTGCCACCCCATGCTGCTACCTATGTATGCATCAAAGGCAGAAGCGGGGGCAGCAGCTCCCTGGAGAGGGCCGGCTGGCAGGAACCAGCTGCTTCTCTTTGCTATGTGCCAGGGTAACTGTGTAACCGCTGAGATTCTCAGTAGTTACATGTTTACCCAATTCCCACTTTTTAACATCACTATTACATTCTGCCAATTGAAAAAAATACATATTCAGAGTTTTGTACAACATTCTTAATTTTCTGTCCTGAACAGTTGTGGTACATTATAATGTACAGGTTGGTCCTCTCCACTCCGGCACCCTTGGGACCCGATTGGTGCTGAAGCACAGAATTTGCCAAACTATGGAAGGTCAATATTGTCTAGCACCATTACCAACACTTCCCCTGCTTACTGAGCTCCTGGAAGACATTTGGGGTAAATTAGAGCTAAACAGCACAGAAGACTGAGAGTCAGGACTAGTGGCTGTAAAAAAACTTCATGGGACCACGGAAAACTTGGCCACACCCATGTTAAATGGATATCCAGCTAACTAAAATCATGATGGACCACAGATGTTGCTAGACCAGAGAGTGCCCGATTAGAGAGGCTCAACCTGTATTGTTTAACACCTGCCATCTTTTACAGAACAAATGGCCACACTTAAGTGGAGTATATCTTTCCTTAATTATAAGTTGTAAAGCGAGTTCATTAAGCATAGTCAGTGAATACATGCTTGCAGATTTCTGCAATGCAAGTTTTTATTCAACATTCAGGTTTGCTTTCAATGAATTGTAAATATATATATATATATATATATACACTACTTGCATCATCAGTCATAAGTGTTGCTATTGATCTTCCAATTTCGTGATACTGTGGTGCCTTGCCAGCTGGACCCAGTAACAAAAAGAGGAACCTGTAGGAAAAATTAGAGTGGAGACCGAGAAAGCTGGATTATTTCATCTTAAAGCTTAAGGTTTTGTTTTAACTGACATACTATTTCAAGAAGAATAGTGACTCTCCTGTGGTAACTATAATTCGTACCCAACATAAAACAAATCTTATTGTGATAGGATATGAAAATATAAATGCTTATAATTTAGCACAATTTCCACTTAAGTATAATCATATAGATCTAACAAACATTTATATATGTGCTTAAATGTACACAGGAGCTGTCTCAGGAAAGTTAAATAATATTATATACATATATGTGATTGCAAAATTCTGTTGCTTTGAACTAGTGCTGAGTAAGGCACCAAAGCAGCTAAAGAGGGAACCTCAATATTTTTGCCTTATTCTGTTTATTAAAAACCAAACACTATCAAATTTCAAAGATACACAATAGCATTTTTCCTCAATTTATGGTATTTCCTATACTAATAGAGGTTGGACCAACAGCCTGAAAGCCCATTGCCCACTGCTGGCAGCATGCCCCAGCAGGCAACCCTACCTCGCCCTCCCCCCAAACCCGGCTGGGCTGCTTGCACAGCTGCTGCTGGCTTCCTGGCAGGTGGCTGCCAGGCTCCAGCCCCACGCTGCCAGCCTCAGCCCCAGCCTCAGCCCACACTTCCAAGGGCTGCTGGAGGCTACTTCTGGGGCCTAGTCCCAATCCTGTGCTGCCCCCAGCCGGGCTACCAACCATGATGCCCCACCCAGCTGGCACTCCTGCCCTTAGACTCCCAGGTTCTCTGGTCCAGCAGTATCCATGGTTCCTCTTTTTCTCTTTAGTAAAAATCCAACTGCTCAAACCAAATCATAGGTTATTTCTTCATATCAAATATTAAATTTCATAATTTGTAGATTTATAATTTTGGTACTGATAAAATGGATGGTATCATGTTCTATAGAAATAGAACATGAAGATTTAAATACCGTAACTTTGGAATGATTTCCTGTGAAAAATTAAAAGTGTTGCTGTTTTCCAAAAAAGACTTCTCAAAACCATGTAATTCAGTTACAATATTGTCAAAGTTAGTAGACCAATATTTATATGTAATATTTATATTGAAAATCCTTCAATTCAATTTCCACACTATTCTTGTAAGAAAAGCACTCTCCAAATTCTCTGAAGAAACTGCAATTGCATTTTAGATATAGAAATTAAACTACAATGTTTTATCCTTCTCCAACAGCCACCATCCAATGCACGTATTTTTTTCTCTGATGGCAGCTCTAAATGAATTTTATGAAAACATACACAAAATGATTTAGCCATATTTTCTCTGCAGTATGCTGCATAAATTAGTTCATCAAAAATTATCTTGAAAAGTCATTTTACATAATCCCATAGTAAATTAGCCACATTTTTGTCTACAAAATTTATTTCATTTTCATAGTGATAGAAATGTAGCTGTGTTAGTCTGGGGTAGCTGAAGCAAAATGCAGGAAAATGTAGCACTTTAAAGACTAACAAGATGGTTTATTAGATGATGAGCTTTCGTGGGCCAGACCCACTTCCTCAGATCAAATAGTGGAAGAAAATAGTCAACCATATATACCAAAGGATACAATTAAAAAAAAATTAACACATATGAAAAGGACAAATCACATTTCAGAACAGGAAGGGGATGCGGGGGGGGGGGGGGGGGGAACGAAGGAAGGTAAGTGTCTGTGAATTGATGATATTAGAGGTGGGGAGAGTGGGACGTCTGTGAGCTAATGGTATTAGAGGTGATAATTGGGGAAGCTATCTTGGTAATGAATGGGTAAGATAGTTTGAGTGTTTGTTCATTCCTTCTCGGAGAGTGTCGAATTTTAACATGAATGACAGTTCAGAGGATTCCCTTTCAAGTGCAGATGTAAAAGGTCTTTGTAGCAGAATGCAGGTGGTTAAGTCATTGAGAGAGTGTCCTTTCTGGTTAAAATGGCAAGAAACTGTTTTTTCTTTGTGATCTTGTCTGATATCTGTTTTGTGGGCATTAATCCTTTGGCGAAGTGTCTGAGATGTTTGTCCAATGTACATAGCAGACGGACACTTTCGGCACATGATAGCATAAATTATATTTCCGGATGCGCAGGAATATGTGTCTTGATCTTATAACTCACTTGGTTAGGTCCAATAATGGTATCAGCAGAATGAATATGTGGACAAAGCTGGCAACGGGGTTTGTTGCAAGGGAAGGTACCAGGGTTGGTATTAGTGTGGTATGTCCTGTGGTTGTTGGTAAGAATCATCTTGATTTTCATTTTCATGTTACCAAACTGTATCCGACATTAAGTCCCAGAAGACATAATTACAACACAAGTATTAACCTGCTCCCCATGGAGGGGGAGGATTTCAGAATACTAGTTCAGAGAGGTACAGCTTACACTTCCTGTGCCCCTTCAGGTCAATTTTACTAAAGTGTTGCAAATTTTTCTCTTAAAACCATACTATTGGTAGGGACTGGAGAAGATAAGGATTATACCCATCTTTCACTTAGCATTTCCTAGCCATTAGGAAAAAAAAGGTCTAAATGTATTTCATTTTAGTATCAGATTTGCAAAAACATCATCATATGTAAATAAACATTAGAATGTGCACTCTGGGGATCACACAATCAAATAAGTTTCTCACATTCTAGCTGGGTTTTCACAATTCAACACTCTACTTAGAATATACGGATTTGGAGTACATAAACTTCAAGATTCAGATTCTCTCTATTGCCATGTTAACACCAGGGGAAAGTAAGTAAATCTTCTAAGTTAGTCACACAGTTAAAATTGTGTAAGAAGGGGACTAGCACCTGAGAGATTCATCCTTCCCACACCCATCTGGATTCAGTTTCAATCTTTGTCCACTTTTGTCAACAAAACCCTGTAGTCTGGACACACCCTTTGTGAACAGTTCTAAAGATAGCATCATTAGCAATTATGTTTATATTTACTCTTTGGAGTTTTGGGAAAGGTTTAGATAGCCCTCATTATATTAATTCTGCAACAATTGCTTGCATCCAAGACAGAAATTCACAATGTAAACTCTGGTCTCTGTTCTGCTTGAAAATCAAAGTATCTTACTTTAGTGTGTGAGTAAATGCATGTTATTCAGGTTTTATTTACCGTGTAGGAACAGGAACCTCTGTGAGACCTGAAAGAAGCACTGCAGGGGCCAGTCTCACAAAAGCAATGATTGGCCTTTCCAAAAAATCTACTTCTCCAATCAACACATTTGATGCTTCTGCTCCTGTGGGAATTTTCCTCATGAAGTTCATATCAACCTATTACATAGAGATGAAACAATTGTTTATTGCTTTATTATTCAAAGGATTTTTTTAAACGGAATTGACTATTCAACTTTTATTTTGATGAAAACAATATAAATGCAAAAGAAATATTTTAATGTACAGGGACAGAAGACAAGCATATGAAATATACAAAATATGTCTGTCAGCAGTACTTTATTAGTACGTTGTTTTTATCGTTACATATCAGAACTACTATTATTTATTATATTCTAAAAAGTTTCCGCTACATAATCACTTTTCCACAGTGACTTCTCAGGACAGAAATATTTTCTCTATGGAGGATGACGTTACTTGACAGCAAACCAACAAGACAATAACTAAGGAGAGTTCATATAATTATATGCAGTTTCTTGAATTTAGTTATTTTACATTTTATTAATGGAATTTTAAATATTTTTAAAAGGAATGAATAGCTAATATTTTCATTCACAAAAAATAAACAGCTGAAATAAAATAAAGACACTTTTCTGCATATAATTAAAGAGAAATGTTACAAAACTATACAGCACATGAACTCCTTGTTTACAAACAGATACACAAAAAGCACCAGAAACTAACACTAGTAACATTGTTATCTAGAAAACTTACAGCTGGCCTCTTGAATCCCACACCAAGTGTGCCACAACTACAGTGCCATGAGGCTGACTCCTGCTCAACAGGAGACAAGGCAGTGTACAGAAGGACAGGCCAAGCAAAAATATAAAAACTGTGACAGAGTAGGAGAAATAAATGGTACCTGCCATGATTTGTTGAGAACTATTATCTAAATGAGATTTGTTTCAGCACAATAATTTAATATAATTTTTTACTGTATAGATTACACTAGATAGCTGAAATTTGCATTAAGAGCCACAGTGGTTCTTAGAACTCAAAATATTTAAATTACAGAAGATAGGAGAGGTTAACAGCAGTATACCATGTTTGCTTCCAGAAGTAACACAACTGATGCTCTTTACCTTTAAGATTTCCATGGCTTTTACAGAACAAATGCGTAAAAGCCCTTTTTCTGAAAAAGGAGTCTTAAGTTTCTTAAGAAAAACAAAGTCACAAAACTTAAGTCATTTTATGCAAAAACACCCACAACACTTACGTTTTGTAAAAACATTTGCTGTGTATCAGGCCTGAAAATATTATGTATCACTCAATCAGCAAATACAGTGGCATATGTCAAGTTACATGAAATACTGCACAATTGAAGTGGTAAAATAGGAAGTCCAGACACAGGGCAAAAGTTACCAAAATATTTAATGGCTAATTCATTTTCATCTATACTGCATTCTATATGTTGCACTTAACCCCAATTAAGGTAGAAATAGCAATCAGTTTAGCTATCACACTCAGTTACATAGCCCTACTTACTAATTATGTACAGAAAATATGTAATGTTATTTACCTTACTGAAATCAACAGTACTGTTTTCTCTGCTTCCTCCTGTTCCATTACCTTTAACATCTCCACTTTTTGCAACTTCCAAATTTCCAGGTGCTGATTGTGGAGATGCTAGAAGACCTAGATTTAAACAAAATGCACACTTTCAAAATGTAGTTCACAGACAATGGACTAAACAAGACACACACAATGCAAGAACTCAATGTGGCAGCTTGCTAAAAGCAAATGTGCAAGTTAATAAATGAAAGTGCTCCATATTAGTAGCACATACTCAACATAAAAAAGTTACTTTATTTTGGAAAATAATTTTTAAAAATTGTTTTAAATGATTAAAAATCAGATGTTGCCTAAATGGTGGCCATTTGCAAGAGACAAGAAAAGAAAACAAAGAGTGACTTTTTGGAAAGGACAAAATGTACAAATTTTAATTCTAATCACCAATGCTTTGTGAATAGAACTTACATGATAGAAGTGCCTCAGACATTTGAAAGTCCTAGAATTACAAACAAAAAGAAAAACGCAACCACCACACATTTTAGCACATTATCTGTAAGTTGAGATTTTGATTTTTAAAAATGAAATTCAGGCTTTGACCATATGAGGATTAAGACACTAGTGGTCAGCCAATCTAGTGTAACTCTCTGTTGCCGATAGGATACATGGATGTAAATGATCATTTGCATCTGTGACGCTTAACCTGATTTGAAGCAGTTTACCTTATTTAGTATATGGCCCTGACTAGACAAAGATTTAAGTTTAAACTGTTAGTGAATGCATTCTAACATGTTTGAAAGAATCTAGTATAGACACAGCAACATGTATTTTCACATGCTAAACTGAATGAGTTAAAAGTCAACCTTCCCTCTAGGCTTTAACTCAACCATCTTACAACACAAATTAAAGTATACATTGCCCTGACTATGCTAGACTCTTTCTAATCCTATATAACTATACCAAAGAAGATTCAAAACCAAAAGTTCAATCATCCTTTAGAGGTAAGAACGCAATTCCAATTCTTTTATTTTATAAGCATTTAAGACATTCTAATAAAATAAAATCAATTATATTAAATAGGCTTTAATTTTCTTTGCAAAGTCTATACTGTGCTAGCAATAGACTATTATGTCAATATCAGTTAAAATGGCACAAATCACATTCGTCCATTTGCTCTGAAGTGTATATTATTCACCAAAAAGGAGAAACCCATTGGCCCATCAATCCAATCCATAAATAGGCAATACAACATTTATTAAGAAAAAATTCTTAATGTTTAGGAAGAGTTTATAAAGCAAACAGAGATGGAATAAAACTACTACATGTAAAAAATAGAAAGTCTACATCATCGTATATAGGAGGGACAAAACAAAACATGTTCAGATAAATGCAAGAAGGCCACATTCAGTCCCTCTTCACCTTTTTGCTTGTTGGAACAATAATGTAAAAATACACAAGTGTAAATTGTGAAAGATGTGCAATTGTGTGTCATTTTACATCTGGATTCCAACTATCCCATCAATGCCCTAATGCAGATTACTCACAACAAGAGATGAATTAATATCTAAATGTGAGGATGGTTAAAATAGGAGGAGGAAGATAGGGAAATAATCTCACAGGTCACACTCCCTTTTCCTATCTAGACAGAAGTTAGTTGGTTACAGCCTTCCCAAGTTTGTAGAACTGGTACCCTAAATATGATCCATTGAGACCCATACAAAAACAGTAACTGTAAATTGCCCTTTCACCCATTTCTCAGTCTTAGCATTAGGATAATATTGATCTTTTATGAGGGAAGTCAGAATTTCTCAAACTGTTTTCAGCCTAAGTTCAGGAAGTCTTAATGCTAATATTGAATGGGGATAAGAATTTCTAAGTCAAAGGATTATTAGCTTTTGCTTTGTCGTGATCCTACTAAAAGAATAGATGCAAACTAAATTTAAAAATTCTAACAATCAGAAAGATTTCAACTTTCTAAACTCATAACAAAAATGGATGCATTTCCATAAATTTTTGAAGTTTTTCCTGCTGGTTTTAAATCAACCAATGCTCAAAAATACTTAAATATAAATTAGCTTCTTTGGCTTAAGCTACATAATTGAAATTATGCTATCTTCACAAACTATATCACAAGCTCAATACCAAAAAGAGTCCTTCAGCACAGCTACATAAATTTTCCTTTATTTAAAAAAGATAGCTAGGGCTAAAATATCCCAAACTATTTGCCTAGAACCAAGTATTTCTCTGAAGTTTAATTTATATTTTGCACACAGTGGAACCTCAAAGTTACTAACACCTTGGAAAGGGAGGTTACTAGTAAAATCAAAACATATGCAACTCTACACAAAACTTTATGGTTGTTCTTCCAACAATTTACAGCTGCACACTGACTTCATATAGCTTTGACATTTTACTGTGCAGAAGAAAAATGTTGCTTTAAAAAAAAATTAAAATACAGTCCTGTACTTATTTGCCTTTTTTTTGGGGGGGGGGGGAGAAAAGGGAGCTGGGGCCTGTCCTGCTGCCTGATGATGTATTTCCAGCTTCAAACGAAGTGTGTATTTGATTGGTTAGTTTGTTACTCTGGTGTTTGTAATTCTGAGTAAGGATGTTAAATTGTGGTTATTTGGCTAAGCAGGTAGTCGATACAATTTATATCAACTACACGATTAGTCAATAAGGACCTCTCTGTACAGCTGCAGTAGGGCTAGCTCCCAGAGCCACCTTGAGACAGGACTTCAGGCTCTTACTACCTTTAAAATGCAGAGGTGCAGCAGTCCCGGAGCCGGCGCAAACTGGAACTGCTTGGTCCCAACTCACACCAGGTCCAGCAGCCCCTGTTTGCGAAAGGGATGTAAGCTACTAGCTGATGGTCCAATAAGCATCAACTTATTGGATAGTCAAGTGGTCATTCAATTAGCTGCTTACCCCACCCTTGCTGCCTCTACCAGAGCAGCAGCAAGGGGGAAGCAGGCTTAAAAGCTGGCTCCCCCCTGCACTGTCTCCGCAGAAGGCAGGGGAAATAGAGACATCCCTGCTGCTGTGTGTCTCTATTTGAAACGTACAAGAGCCGTAGACAGCTCTTGTACATTTCAAAAGGAGAGACGCAGTGGGATAGCGAGCGCACCTCTATCCTTATCCCTAACCCTCTGCTGACTCTGGTAGAGACAGCGCAGCGGGGTGTGGGGGAAAGAGGGGTGGTGCAGGTGGCACTACAGAGACAGTGCTGGGGTGAGCCAGCTTTTAAGCCAGCTTCCCCCCAACACCAGCTCCTGTTCCCCCTTTGCTGCCTCTCATACAAAGGTGGTGGGGGTGCAAAGAGTAGAGTACTCCACTTGACTACCTGATAAGCTTATGCTTATTGGGTAGTTGAGTAATCAACTATTCGCTTCTGAGGTTCTATTATATTTCCAATTCAAAAGGACTCTAGAAGAAATCATGATAGAAAAAAAACAGTCCTTTCTTTCATGCCACAAATATGATCCTCTTGGTAGACATTTACTGAACTGTAATTATGTGTGTAAGCTTTGTAGCTAGCCCCATCTCAAAGGGTGATATCTGTGGTAGCTGACTGCATATTTTCTGAGTTCTGGATCCTATTTCTGACTTTTGATAAGATGAGATCAACTCAACTAACTTCCTTAATGCATCAGGTACCCCCTTCCAGCTACTCATCTTTATTCTCTTTAAATAAAGGAAATAACTCAAAGCTAAAGCTTAGTTCTTCACTATGTTTATTGTTGACTTCCCTTTGTTTCATTATTTAAATTGCTCACTTAGGGTATGTCTACACTTGCACCCTCTTTTGAGAGAGGGATGCAAATGCAGACATTTGACATTGCAAGTGAAGCTGGGATTTCAATATACCGTGCTTTATTTGCATGTTCATGTTATGGCGCTATTTCGAAATAACAGACGCTGTTAAGACGCGGTTATTTTGAGAGAAAACCCTTCTCTCGAAATAATTAGTAAACCTCATTGTATGAGGAATAAGGGTTATTTCGAGAAGGGTTTTCTCTCGAAATAACCGTGTGTTAACAGCATCTGTTATTTCGAAATAGCGCTATTTCAAAACACCGCCAAAATGTAAATATGCAAATGAAGTTCAGGGTATTTAAATCCCAGCTTCATTTGCAATTTCGAATGTCTTCATTTGCATCCCTCTCTCGAAAGAGGGTGAAAGTGTAGACATACCCTTAAAGATATCAGTGGTCACTCCTTGCTCAGGCAAGATTCCCAATAGGTAAAGGGAATCCTTACTGTGATTTTGTTTTAATGTCAGATTGTCATTTAAGTTTATAAACAATGAGTAGTCCTATAGCACCTTAGAGACTAACAAAAATATAGATATAGTATCAGAAGCTTTCATGGGCAAAACCTACTTCTTCAGATGAGATGAACTCAAGTCATATATACAGGCAGTCCCCGGGTTACATACAAGATAGGGACTGTAGGTTTGTTCTTAAGTTGAATCTGTATGTAAGTCGGAACTGGTACATATTGTAGGGAAAACTCTAGCCAAACATTTCTCCAGAGATCAGTTTTATTCTCCCACACCTCACTTCCCTCAGTCCTTTATTCTCAAGCTGAGGTGTCTGCTGAGAAAAGCCGCTCCGCGTCTCCCTGGTCTGCTGGGGGGGGGGCGGGTGCTAGCTTCGCGTCTCCCTGGTCTGCTGGGGGAAGCAGCTAGTGCGGGGTTGCCTCACACCGTTTGTAAGTAGGGATCCGATGTAAGTCGGATCCATGTAACCCGGGGACTGCCTGTATATATATTTTTTTTTGTCTCTAAGGCGCCACAGGACTATGAATTGTATTTAAAGTTACAGACTAACACTGCTACTCCTCCAAGACTTTTTAACTTTATAAAAGCACTGGGGAAAAGTAAATCAATGGCTATAAGTCTGAAATAAGTCTGAAGAGGCAGAGCTATGATGTATATGACACACTGAAAACTGTATACATTATATATCTACAGGTATAGATACTGATATATCAACATACACTCTATCCAGCCATCTGGCATTCTACAAAGAGACAACTGAAAAAGCTGAGTAAAAAACCTTTTTGATAATGCTTCTCCAAAATTGCATTGAGAAAGTAGCAGGTTACTCTCCTACTTTAAATTGTCAACAGAATTAGTGCATAGGAGAAAGCAAACTCCATTTGTGAGGGAACAATTCTTTTCTTTCTTGTCCTGAATCTGTTAGCTCTAGCCCAGTAACTACTCCCTGGCATAGAAAGCACGTGTCCTTTGTTTTCCAGGCTGTCAGACAAAGAAAAACTTATTTTATCTCTAAGCTGGAATATTGAGGGAAACATTGAGCATACCTAGCCACTTTCTTGATGGCATCATGAAAAGCAGATGCATCAATTCCATTTGGTGGAAGGGGATTCCTGGTATAGATAAGTAAGGTACTTCCAATGGGTAGGTTTCTACTTTATTACAATTTTAATAAATTATTGGCTGCTATGGAAATGCAGAGCAAAGCTATTCTAAATTTAAAAGTGTTACCATTTATGTTTCTATCAATTAATGAAATTAAAAATAAAATGAATATAGAACAAAAAAATCTTCAAAGCCTCAGAAAAAAATACAAATATGTGTTTGTTCACTTATTTTTGCTATCAACAGCCATTCATAAAAAGTTTGCATTCCTCTTTTTTACCACCATAGTTGGCAGAAGAGCAAAAGATGATGATTTTGGCACTTATTATGGCTATTTCTGTTCCCAAACTGTGCATTTCAATACTCAATAGCATGTACATTTCTGAAACATATGAATTGCCTTTTCATATGAAAAACCCTAATTTTACAAAAAAAATTGTAAAGCTAAACATCAAAATTTTAAGAAGTTAACTGTAGCATTTTGTGATAGGGTTTGGATCTAATATCTGGGCTACAAACAAACGGATATGAAAAAAAATCATTTCTATACCAGCTCTCACTATTTGGACTCCTTTTAGCAATCCCATATATACTGAACGTCTGGACACTGGATAGAAAAACAAAATATCAGACATTAGAACTACCTCAGGGTATATCTCTTAAAGACTGGTCCAAAGAAGGTATATGATCCATAGAGCTTATAAGGGGCATGTAATAGCCAAAAAGGTTGCATTTTTTCATGTCTCTAAATAGAAAATCTGCACTTCCATGCCCTTCCTCGGTGGAATGGGCTCCAATTCTAGTCACCAGGACCAGACGGTACTCACCCAAGAGTTCTGAAGGCTATCCAATATGAAATTTCTCAACTACTAAGTGTATACATAACCTATTGCTTCAATCAGCCTCTGTACCACATGACTTAGTATACCTAACACCACCTTTTTAAAAAAAAATACTCCAGATGTGATCCTGGCAGTATTATGTGCAGTAAGCATAATTTCAGTACAAGACCAATTAGCTGAAACTATATTATTAGAGACATAGATAAATGCTACTTGTTGGGGAAATCAGCACAATCTTTTTTATAAGAGAGAAATCGTGTCTTACCAAGTTCCCAAAATTCTTTTACGGGGTCAAGAAACACTGGACAAGTGTGATCCTATGCATATAGTGTACTTTGATTTCAGAAAGCCTTTGACTAGGTCCCTCGCCACAGGTTCTTAAGCAAAGTTATCAGTAATGGGATAAGAAAGAAGGTTCTCATGAATAAGCAGCTGGTTAAAGGACAGACAACAAAGAGTAAGAATAAATGGTCAATGTTAAGAATGAAGAGAGGCAAATAGCACATTCCACTGAGGATCTGTACTGAAACCTATTCTGTTCAACAGATCAGTAAATGATCTGGGAAAAGGGATAAACAGTGAGGTGGCAAAGTCTGCAAATGATAAAAGTTTATTCAAGATAGTTAAGTTCAAAGCTGATTGCAAAGAGTTACAAAAAAATCACACAAAAACTTGCTTAGGGAAACAAAAAGGCAGATAAAATTCAATATTGGAAAATGGAAAATAATACACATTGGAAAAAAATCCCAGCTATACATAGAAAGTGATGCATCTAAATTAGCTGTTACCAGTCAAGAAAGATATTGGGGTCACTGTGGATAGTTCTCTGAAGGCAGCTGCTCAGTGAGAAACAGCAGTTAAAAAGTTAACAGAACCTTAGGAACCATTAGGAAAAGGGATAGATAATAAGACAGAAAAATATAACCCCATTATACAATCCATGGTATGCCCACATCTTGAATACTATACGCAGATGTGGTCATCTCTCAACAAAAATATACCAGAACTGAAAAAAGTGCAGAGACGGGTAACAAAAATAATTAGGGCCATGGAACAGATTCCTTATGAGGAGTAGTGAAAAAGGATGGGATTGTTCTCAGAATACGAGACTAATGGGGGGGGGGGGAGGGACATGACAGAGGTCTATACAATAATAAATGGTGTGAAGAAAGTATGTTTTCAAGATGCCCAGAGACAAAGGGCTTCTACTGGATTGGGGACAGTCTGGTTGGATGGTCATATCTGTCTCCCAATTCTTCTTACTAAATAATGAGGAAGAACACCAAGAAGATTGTGCCTAGCCAAATATTAGAACAGCAGCAGCCCAAATCCACACAAAATGAAGATCAGTTCCAGAATGGCTAGAAGAAGCAGTGAAATGTTTCTGTTCTTCCTAGAAAGGCATTCTGTCATTTTCAAAGAAAAAACTGGAGGCAAAGAGAAAAATGACCTCTACAAGTTACAAGAGTTAACTAGATATGCCAAAATCTTCTGCCTCCAATCGGTGCTAATGATATTAAATGACAAAAAAAAATCAAATGATATGTATCAGTTTCTGGGATAAAAAATGAAACAAAATACAGGACTATGGATAAAAAATGAATGCTTAATTAACATATTAGAAAAATATTTCTCTGAAAATGTCTGTTATATATAGTGTTGTCATATGTATTCTGCTTTTTACAAGAGATAAGCAGCCTTGTGTTTCACAAATCAACACTACAAAATGATCTGCAACAACTGCTACTTGGTTTCCTTAAGCTAATTTATAGTACTCCACATATTTAAAAAAAGATTATAAAATACTACTACTCCTGTCTACTCAACAATCATTAAGCATTTGATACAGTGATAATGCACCACTGGAAAAATTCACTGACACTAATTTTAGAAATGCTGGATATGCCAGTTTTAAGATATATTATCTTCTGTTCATAACAGTTTTGAGATTTTTAGACTTTAAATGATTTTTATATTCTAAGAGAAAGCAAGTAAAGTCCAAATCCATCATGACAAAAAATACTAAATTACTATTCTAACTCTGTAACTGTAACCCTTGTTTCTTCCCATCACCAACCTTCTCTCATTTCTATCCACATATTGTAACATGTCTGAGTTAGACTATAAATTCTTCAGAGCATGTCCCATGTCTTTAAATCACAAGCCACATTTAAGGACTAATGTTAACATCTTCATTTACATTGATTCAAGGTGAGAGAAAGGAAAAGGCCACCATTTTTGACATTCGCCTATTTAACAGACAGTTTTATTTAAAAGTTGCTTATTTATAAAACAAAAATATATTATAATCACACAAAAAAGGTAAGTACGAAAAATTATATTTCTCATTGCCTCAAGGAGTTAAAATGCAATTATAAATAGGTGAACTTCAACGTTTGTGCTAATTTTTTTTAAGAGTAAACAACTTAGTAATAGATTATGTTGAATAATAAACAATCACACTTCAGAAGAAATAAAACATGCAGACAGAGGTAACAGTTGTAAATAATACTTATTTATGCTCAAGCTATGTGCTCAACATTGCAATGCAAGTGATCAAGATTGAGAGAGCACCACACACATGGACAGTTTAAATTTGGATAATTGCCTGGTATGTCAATATTATCCTCTGTTTCCTTTTCCTGAACTTCTAAGTCCTCCTCAGGTGGATGGATTATTACTGTGGGAATATCATCACTGGCAGGAGACACTAGCAGTTCCTTGCCCTGAAGCTGACTCGGCTGGGAACTTGTGGTTGCCAGGCGGCCGCTGCTAGGACTGGAGGGTGGAGTGTTTTGAGGGGTAGGCAGTGGGGTTGTACACCTTGAGTCAGCCGGGGTTCCAGCTCTTGAAGAAGGAAGAAGGTAATGGAGAAGAAGGGACAAACGTTTTTCTCCTTTCAGGGACATATTTGAGGCAGAGAGACCTGTTCGCAAAGAGTGGTGGGAGGCTGAAAGGCCTTCCCCTGAGATAAAATAAATAAATGAAACACAATGAAGTTTACAGAAAAGGAACAAGCTTTTAAGAAGACAAATTATACATGTACAATTTACACAGTAAACTGCAATCTTTTAAAGGCAAAGTGTCACATTCATGCAGGTGAGATAAGAGTTAAGATATAAGAGTAAATCAGATGTTTTAGATATTAGAAAAGTCAGTATATATCTTACTCACAAGTATCAAGTAGCACATAACGGGGATTTAGAGAAAAGGATATGGGCAGTAACTGCTTTAAATAGGACCAATAAGAATTTAGCATATTATTACAAAATATTGACATCTAAAACAGTTATTTCATTAGATGTTAAAAAGGAAAAAAATCAAGTTATATGTGTCTGTACTGGAAGATTTTTTTGCCAAGCTAAGACATAATGCTACTGTGATAATGTCAGCTTAGGAGACCTGGAAGAATTTGTACCACAAACTGAATATGATTACTTAGACTGCTGAGAGAGCTTCTGCAACTCACTTTACTTCCCTATAGCTCAATGCCTCTCTATGGAAAGTGCTATACAAAAGCCAATAAAGGGGAGGAAGGAAATTGTTATTGATATTTCAGTAAAACTTAGTCAAGGAAAAAGGCAGACATCAGGTTTCCAGGTTAAAAATAACCTACTAAATCTAACCTGAAGGCAGCCTGCTACAGTCCATTTTGGTGGGGAGGGAGGGTAATTTCTGTGCAGAACATTAATTCTGCACAAGTTCCACATAGCGCAAGTGTGCAGAATTCCCCCAGCAGTATTATCATCTAGATCAAATTATTTCCTCTTTGTGTTATGGTGAAATATACAAGTGTTAAACTAAACTATACTCCTCTGTCTCTCTCATTACAATCCTATTCATCTACTTAATCTCTGGTTTCTCACCTCTGGCACACAATGCAGTCTCTCTTTATCCTCATTTCCCCTCTATTCTAAAATGGAGAATAGAGTCAAATGGATGTTTGTTATTCCCTACCAGAGAAAAAGATTCCAAACAGTACTCTATCTTTACCCCACCATTTTCCATGGGAAGAGGGGGTTTCTAGAGAAGACTGCAACTCCCAAATGTGCATGAGTACATACACAATGAGTGGTGCCCCATCTCAAAGCAATGATGAATTCTGCTAAGGACCTGAAGGTGAACATCTAGCTCTTATATTATGACGCAGGGACCAAAAAAACCTGATACTCATTCAGTATTATCACATGCACATACTGAACAATCCTAAAATCTTTTTGGGGGGAATGAGGGAAGGAAGAGCAGTATTCAGAATCCAATGTAATCTATAACCTAAAATTCAACAACATTTTTTTTTCAGGACCAGGAAAATATCTTACATGCATATCATATTCTCTGAAGCACTGTTTTCTCGGGATCTACATGTATAGATTTGGCATATGTTACTTAGACTTGTATCCGTGCAGTTTTCTAGCAAGTTTCAATATACATACTGAACAAAGCATCAGTCACATTCATTGCAACTGAAGTCTGCACTATCGGTTCAAAGTTTAGGACTGTTTTCTTCCTTTTAGAAAGTAAGAAGTCTGAAACACGTTAGCAAGAAATTGTTTCCAGTATGTGCTGACTTCAGATACTGTCCAGTTTTTCCAATCCCCAGTATACATTAGGAAACTACCCAGAAGAGCTCTATGACACAAATCCAACACAGCACACATCAGTACTTAGAACAACTCAAGAAAATATGTTCCAAGGCAGCAGGCATAACACATCTTGCACCAGAATGGTCAAGAATCCAAATACTTCATTTTTAAGAGAGACAGTTAGGCTCAGTAATTGTCTCAATATTTCAGTCCTTATGAGGACAAAGTTCTCAAGTCAACTAGTAAATGTTGTGGCGCATGCTATTGGAAATCCAAAACAGAAGATGGCCTAGGAGAAAGGCAGAGGCCACAAAGGAAGAATAAAAGGTAAGACAGGCTGTCCTGGAATGGTAATGTTGGAATGTAGAAATTGAACACCTGGAAGAAAAGCATCAGGATGCCAGAGTTTTGTCAGAAATTAACAAGAGACAGGAGACATCCTGTGAAGCTGTTTTTTGTCTAGGTTCTACTCTATCAAACAAACCTTAGCTAGAGGTAGTTGATTATTTTTAATTAAAAATAAACTCTTTTTGGACAATTATACAAAAGCAAAACTCAAGTAATATGAACATAATTAAAATAAAAATTAAAGCTCCACTAAGGATGTTAAATTTAGATCAACTAATCAAATAGTTGATGCAATGTGCATCGACTATTAGATTAGTCGATAAGGGCACCTCTGCCTTTGAAACTTAGCAAGAGCCCTGCCAGCTCTTGCTAAATTTTAAAGGCAGAAGTGCTGCAGGGAGCATGGGACCCCGCTTACCCTGTGCTTCCTGTTCTTGAAATGTGCATTTCAAAAACAAAGCATGTGGGGAGCATGGGGCCAGCCAGGGACTGGAGGACATTTCAAAAACAGGGAGCACGGGGCCAGCTTGGGACTGCTTGAGTCCCTCCGTCACCCCGTGCTCCCACAGCATTTCTGCTTATGAAATGAAGCAAGAGCTCTGCTCTTGCTACATTTCAAAGACAGAAGCACCACCAGTTCCCTGCTGTGCTCCTGCCCCCCTCTGGCCCTGCCAACAGAGACAGTGCTGGGGGAAACTGGCTTTTAAGCTGCCTATCGGATAATTGACTAGTCACATACATCCCTACATTCTACTGCTCATTAAGAGCACCATGATTAAACAGGTCTCAAATATAAAAATACGGAATCAGAAGCTGTGATCTGATCACCATTCTCCTGAATGCACATGAAGTTTTGCCTGGGTGAGGTCATAAGGTGACTTTAAACCTTCCAAATATATCCTGTCAAAGTATTAGGACCAACTGAATATATTGCTGAAGTAGAGAAAATGCTATTTATACATCTTAACTAGAATTCCATTTCTGTCAGTGGCCACATAAGTCACAGATTCTGTGACTTTCCACAACCTCTGTAACTTCTACAGTGGCCAGTGTGGCTAACCCCAGACCCTAAGTTCAAGTGGCCTCAGGGACAGCCATACCAGCTCTGCTTGGGTGACCCCATTGCCTGTTGTACCAGCCACCGCTTGGATAGCCCGGGAACTGTCCAAGGAGCAGCCAGTGTAACTGATCCTAAGGACTGCCCGAGCTATGGTTCCAGGATGGCCAAAATAGCTACTGCTTGGCAGCATCTATCAGCCAGAGCCACTGGCCCTGCCCCCCTTTCCCTGAGCAGCAGTGGCCCTCAGCAGTGATCACCTCAAAATTTAGTCGGGGGTTTATAATATAAGTCATGGACATGTCACAGGTTGTATATTTTTATTGATGGCTCATGACATGTCCATCACTCATACTATGAACACCTTTGACTAAACTGCGGCCTTATTGATAAGAGACAACTAAACTATACTATAGTTTAAATGAAGACAGTAAGTCAAGACATCTTGCAGGTTATAAGAAGCAAAACAAGACTTTACACATGCAAAATATAGGTACCGTCCAAACTCTGCAAAAGAGCCACCACACAACTTTTACATACCAAGGAGGACTCAGAAAACGTGTCCACTTATCTGCTGCCTTCGCCCACCACTCCCATGTTAATGTATTTTTTGTTACAAGTTAGAATAAATTGGATGCTACAACTTATCTCACCATTTCGCTCAAGCAAGTGAGGGTCAGAATATTTCTTGCCTATATCTGCAAAGGACCGAACCAGAGGGATCCGACTGCTGAATTTCTTCTCGTTCTGGTGATGGTGTCTCTTGAGGAGAGCTTCTCTGACATGCTCTCTAATGGACTCATCCAGCTGACCAGAAGCAATCATGTTGTCCAATACCATATCTATCATGAAAAAGAAACTAAAATTAACTCAAAGCTAAATATATGCATACCCAACATCATCACATGAATTCATATCTGAAAATAAACAGTGAAACTAATTCATGTAGAATCTTCAAGTCTATTTTATTTGATAATGATTCCACTGAAAATGTATAGGCACGAATATCGTGGGCTAACAGTTCAAATCTATACACTTTGAGCAAATGCTTCTCTGGATCACTAACTGTATTCTTTGCAAACTACACATTTTTAAAATCTAAGCTGTATAGAAATAAGTAAGTTATTGTTAATTAGTTAAAATATATCATGAAGTGGAAACTTCATACATCTGGCAAAGCGGGCTCTAGCCCAAGAAAGCTTATAAGCTTATGCCAAAATAAATTAGGACTCCTTGTTGTTTTTGCTGAAATAGACTAACACAACTACTCTAAAACAAGACAAAGACTGTTATTCAGTCACTGAGTCCCTGCACTGGAACATAGATAGACCTGTGTGTCCAAATATTGATAGTATTATGCATGTCTTTCAGTATCTTCTAGATCAGTTTCTTCCTGTATTTACCGACTTTTTTAAATATTCCAAATATATAAGATGACTTGGAAAGTAACTACATTTCTTTTGCACTAACATCACTGAGAAATATAATCAGAGAAAATCTGCTTGTTTACTTCAAGCGTACTAAATGCTCCCACTAAAGCTAAGAAAAGAGCTGAATATAAAGAACTAAGGAGTAAAATTTTCAAAAGCACTCAAGTCATGTAGGAGATTGAGAATTCTATTGAAAACTTTTGTCCCTCCTTCTTTTGGTACCCCGTGATCATGCTGGGTTAGCAATAGGTCTGCTATGACTCAGAAGAATGCATCATTCAGTGAAATCACAAATACCAAGAAAATGGAATGAAGTTAGCCCAAAGTATCTTAAAATAAAAGCCATTTGCTAGTCTAATAGATATATACAAAAAAACTTACATCCATAAGTTTTCAAAGCTGCTTTTACCTACTTAAAATTAGAGACCACTGAAAACATTCAACATGCTAAGTTAAATAAACTTATTTTAGCTCACCTCTTTACCATTCATAAAGCAAAAATGTAAATCAAGCTGTGCAACAATAAACTGCACTAATAGCAATAGCCAACATCAGCTGAATAGTGCTTAATAGTTTATAGCACAGTACTGTGCAAATTATCCCTCAAGTATCCAGAATAATGTTTACACTTTTCCAGTAGAGAAGATGTAGAAACTATTGTTAAAACAAAGATTAAAAGACAACTTAGGGTATATACTGCAAAGGAAAGCCCATGACTGGCTTGTGGCTAGAAGACTTAGAGGTTCGGGTCTCAGACTGCTTAGCTGTTTCATTTTTGTGTAGACTTTCAGGCTTGGACTGGAGCATAGGCTCTGGGACCCTCTGAGGTGAGAGGGTCCCAAAGCTCAAGCTCCAACCTGAAACTGGAAGTCTACACAGAAATCTAACAGCCCTGAAGTTCAAATCTCGCAAGCCCAAGTCAGCTGCCATGGGCAAGCCATCCGTGTCTAGTTGCTATAGGCTTGATCCTACAGCCCTTATCAATAGTCTCCAATGGGAATCCTCATGTGAATGAAATTTTCAGAATCAAATCTTAAGACAAAAAAAACTTGTAAACATAATATAAAGATTAAATGTAAACTGTTTTTGTGTTTAAGTCCAACTATGTAAGTTAGTAAAGAGTAAACCTTTCAAAAAATGTATTACAACCTGCTATCTCATCTAATGTGTTTGCTCTCATGTCTAACATGACCGTCCCATTTAGAATACAGCTTCTCAGTTCAAAGAGACTGTGTAGAGACAGAGTTGCCACATAAGGTTTGCTCCATCGATCACCACCATCTTCTACATCCTCTTCAAATTTTAGCCACCTGAAATATAAATTTATATTATGGCATATGTATGCAACTGGAGAAACTTTTATTCTCTGTCCTTTCTAAAGGATGCAAAACAAAAGCTATTTACACCTATATCATGTCTACCCACAACTCCTTTCAGCCCCTTGCTCAATCTGTTTATTTTAATGCATCCACTATCACTCCCTCACCCATACTTGCCACTGCTTTTTTTCCATGCAATTCCTTAATGTTTTAAACACCGGCCCAGATCCACAAAAAGATCTAGGTGTTACTACTCTGAATGTCCCAGTGCATAAATTCTTGGCACCTATAACATAAACTAGAGCAACAATGGTATTCACATTGCCTGAATTCAGAGTGTAACCTCCCAACACAATAGTTGGGAGGGAGAGGCAGAGGGGCTTAACATTGATAAAAGCCAGACTGCTTTGAGGCAATGGGAAGCTGCCTAAGGTAGCCCATGGGAAATAGTTGAAGCACTCACCTGAGTCATGAGAGACCCAGGTTCAAAACCTCCAAATCCTTTCTTTCCCTCTGGCTTAGGAACAGGAATCTCCCATCTTTCAAGACAGTGCATCAGCCACAGAGCTGGGGGTCATTCTCAGGTGGATCCCCCTCCAGCTCTCCTGTTGAAACTGTTCCATTTTTGGGTAAGTAATCAGAGCAGGGAACTGAACCCCTGATCTTCCAGCTACCAGATGGGTGCCCTGATCATCACAATATAGAGTCATTCATTCTCATCTCTCTCTTTAGCCCAAAAACTCAATATTTATACAAAGTGAAATTGCTTCAATAGGAGAGACTGAGGGAGACCCTCATTGAAATCCCCCATAGTCTAGTAAATAGGGTCTTACAAAAACCCAGATGACTTCTCTAACCATTGTGCTAACCACTATAGGGAAAGTACTACCACCAGCTGAATTCAGAATGGGGCACAATGTGGTAGGCACACTCAGAGCACACCTTCTGGATCAGATACCATAGTGAAGAGAGATGAGGGAATGAATGCTTATATATTCTGCTTTATGGATCATGCTGTAGGTTAAGTGTGAGATAGTCCCTCAGGCACCTAGAATGCGGCACCAGTATGATATCCATATGTGGAAACAAAGGCACATAAGGAAATTTCACCCTGAAAATTTAGGTGCCAAGTGAGTTGAGATACTTACAGGGTTAAGCAGCAGCTGAGCAGGACTTGTGTGGATTTTAACAGCACTTAAATCCAGATGCTTAAATACCTTGTGAAACCATCCCAACACCCCTCTACCCAGGTACCAAGCATGGTTTAATCAACAGTGAACATTCCACACAATCTTTTAGCTGTATGATCTGTAGCCATCCAACAAAGATAGTACAGTTTTGGAGTCAGAAACATGTTGACAATATATAGTTTAAACACAACTATGTGTATCTATGGTACCATACTAATAAATGTTACATTAACTGTTGAAGTTACTTAAACTGCAAAGTCAAACACTCAAAAGTTAGGAAATGCCAGATTCACACATGCCCAGGAAAACCTTAAACTCTGTGCTACAGAAAAGACAGTATGTAAATATGTCATTAAAGATATATACAGAAGACTGTCACAAGGCATATGCACAAAGAGGGAAAATTAAATTTCAAAGTACCAATAACTTCCCTTCCTTCCTTTTTTAACTTTGATACAGCAAAAACAATACTACATAACTAAAATATCTTTACTCGCTGTCAGATACACCTATATTATTTATAATGCTTCATTTTAACAAATTTCATTTCCTGAAGTCAGCACAATAACAATAAAGATCTTCAGAAATTTTCTTCAGAGATGTGGAGCACATTTTCAATAAGGGGCTCGGAGAATCACTTTCAACTTTTATTGGTGTTTAATATTAATTGGGAGGCAAATTCCCTGCTCCTTGCCTTGAAAATTCTAACTAAAATTGATTTCTGAGGATAAAGCTAACAAAATCAGTGGAAAAGGTTACATAAAACAGAATTATCCATGTTTGGTTTTTACCTGGCAGTTTCTTTCCATTCATATTCTTCCCCATCCCTGAAGTACAGTTCATCCATTTCAGTGAAGAGATCATGGGGAATATGTTCTTCATCATCATCTTCAGTACCCAAAATAAACTGCACTCGTTGGGATGGGGTATCTTAAAGGGAAAAATAATGGATTTAGATGCTAACTCTTCTACTGAACAATTAACACTTTGCAACAATTAAAATGTTATCCTTCCAATCACAGCTGGAAACACGGAGTGTTGAAAATCTCTTATCAAAAGAAGATGGGAACAGTTCAAAAACTAAATACAGGTTTCCTGTAACAGTAGCTCCTCTGCGTTTTAATTGTGTTATATTTCTGAAAACAAAGGGGGGAGAGGAGAAATAAGCTACTTCAATACTCTAGTTAACTTAATTTTTCCTTCTCTGAAGGTATGTCCACAGAGCCTTCTGAACAAGGACTGCTAACAGGGAGTTTGGAGAGGGAGTTCTCCTGGTGAAGGAGGAAGCTAATACAGGACCGTTGAGGGAAGTGGCTGCGTGTAGTGTGTGTTTGTGTTTGGGGGTTTCTTGCTGTTTTCTGAGCTTGTGTTTGGCTGTTTGGGTTCCCCCACCCTCTTTGCCTTCCCTCTTCCCCTCCCACGGAGTGTGTGCTGTGCCTGGCAAGTGGAAGCTGTGAGCTTCTTATTAGGGTTTGAAATCTAAAAGTCTCTGCTCATTGGCTGAGCTCTAATCAGGGGGAGGGGTTAGCAGGCAGTCCAGGGCTTTATAAAGGAGTGAGTCAGCAACCACGGACTGCTAACAGGGAGTTGGGAAGGAGAGTGAGAAGGGGGTGAGATACACACTCACCATTCTTTAACATCTTTTTGCTATACTCCTGCCCTTCAAGGAGGCACTGAATAACATCTGAGGAAGGAAGGCAGGTCTGGATAGTGATAGGCCTGCTGTTGTTACCTGCACAGCATGTGCGATGTTTGTATTCCTCCAGGAAGAAGGGATTTCATCTGCACTAAGTGCAAGCTGCACACCATTGAAGAAAAAAAAATTAGGGGACTTGAGGCCCAAGTATTGACCCTACGTTCCATCAAAGAGGATGAAAACTTCCTCGATAGAAGGCAGCATTTAATCCTGCAGACACAGCAGGCTGAAGAGCCAGTCAGGGCAGTAAAGGACAAGGAAGAAAACCGGCTGGATGTAACCTCTAGAAGGCGGCGGCCAATTCAGGTCTCCCCCATTTATGTAGAGGTAAGTAACTGCTTTCAGGCTCTCTCCACAGGCACTGTGGTGGAGAATGCTGTGGCAGGGACCTCTCAGGGAAGAAATCATAAGGGAACATTATCTACCGGAAGGCATGGGATGCATTGTCCTAGAATTGGGGGTTCCACGACCACCACACCCAAAAGAAGAAGAAGAGGGGTGGTGGTCGGAGACTCCCTCCTAAGAGGGACTGAGTCATCCATCTGCCATCCAGACCTGCAATATCGAGAAGTGTGCTACTTACTGGGAACTTGCATTCAGGATGTGACCGAGAGTCTTTTGAAAGTGATTAAACCTTTGGATCGCTACCCCTTCCTGCTTCTCCATGTAGGAACTAACGATACGGCCAAGAATGACCTTGAGCGGGTCACAGCAGATTATGTACCGCTGGGAAGAAGGATCGAAGAATTTGAAGCGCAAGTAGTGTTCTCGTCCACCCTTCCAGTTGAAGGAAAAGGTCCCATTAGGAATCGTCGAATTGAGGAAGTAAATGGTGGTTGTGCAGGTGGTGTCGGAGAGAGGGCTTTGATTTCTTCAACCATAAGACTCTGTTCTGGGCACAAGGATTGTTAGGAAGAGATGGGATCCACCTAACCAAGAAAGGTAAGAGCATCTTCGCAGGCAGGCTTGCAAATCTAGTAAGGAGGGCTTTAAACTAGGTTCATTGGGGGACGGTGACCAAAGCCCAGAGGTAAGTAAGGAAGTTGAATACAGAGAAGAAACACAATGAGGAATGAGCAACAAAGGAGGACCCCAACTCAGATGGAGAAGGTAGGGCGATCAACTGGCTAAGATGTTTGTACACAAATGCAAGAAGCCTGGGAAACAAACAGGAAGAATTAGAAGCCCTAGCCCAGTTGAAGAACTATGATTTGACTGGAATAACAGAGACTTATTAGAGGGAGAAAAAACTGTTGAGAGTCTATGGGTTAAGTTTAGAGGTGGAAGCAACAGGGGAGATGTTGTGGTTGGTGTCTGCTGTAGATCGCCGGATCAGGTGGATGAGGCAGAAGAGGCTTTCTTCGGACAACTGAAAGAAGCTCCCAGATCACAGGCCCTGGTTCTCATGGGGGACTTTAATCACCCTGACTTCTCTTAGGAGACCAATACAGCAGTACACAGACAATCTAGGAAGTTTTTGGAGAATGTTGGGGGTAACTTCTTTGTACAAGTGCTGAAGGAACTGACCAGAGGCCATGCGCAGCTTGACCTGCTGCTCACAAACAGGGAGGAACTAGCAGGGGAAGTAAAGGTGGGAGACACCTGGGAAGCAGTGACCATGAGATGGGAGATTTCAGTATCCTGACCAAAGGGAAAAAGGACAGTAGAAAAATACACACTCTAGCCGTCAGAAAAGCAGATTTTGACTCCCTCAGAGAACTGATCGGCAGGATTCCCTGGGATGCTTACGTCAAGGAGAAAGGAGTCCAGGACAGCTGGCAGTATTTTAAAGAAGCCAGCTTTAAAATTAAAGGCACAGGAAGAAACCAACCCGATGCGCAGCAAGAAAAGCAAATATGGTAGGCAACCAGATTGGTTTACAGGGGACATCCTTGGTGAGCTTAAACACAAAAAGGAAGTTTACAAGAACTTGAAACTTGGACGGATGACTAGGGAGGAGTATCAATATATTGCTCAAGAATGCAGGGGACTTACCAGGAAGGCGAAAGTGCAATTGGAATTGCAGCTAGCAAGGAATGTGAAGGATAACAAGAAAGGTTTCTACAGGCATGTTAGCAATAAGAGGGTCATCAGAGAGAGTGTGAGGTCTTTACTGAAGGAGGGAGGTAACATAGTGCCAGAAGATGTGGGAAAAGCTGAAGTACTCAATGCTTTCTTTGCCTGTGTCTTCATGGACAAGGTCAGCTCCCAGACAAATGCAGTAGGCAACGCAGTATGGGAAGGAAGTGGACAGCCCTTGGTGGGGAAAGAACAAGTGAGGAACTATTTAGAAAAGCTAAACATACACAAATCCATAGCCCCAGATTTAATGCTTCCGACGGTACTTAGGGAGTTAGCAAATGTCGTTGCGGAGCCTTTGGTCATCATCTTTGAAAACTCGTGGAGATCAGGAGAGATCCCGGATGACTGGAAAAAGACAAATGTAGAGCCCATCCTTAAAAAAGGGAAGAAGGACAATCCAGGGAACTAAATACCAGTCAGCCTCACATCAGTCCCCGGAAAAATCATGGAGGGGATCTTCAAGGAATCCATTTTGAAGCACTTGGAAGAGAGAAAAGGGATCAGGAATAGTCAGCATGGATTCACATGCCTGACCAATCTGATTAGCTTCTATGATGAAGTAATTGGCTCTGTGGATATGGGAAAGTCAGTGGATATGATATACTTGACTGTAGCAAAGCTTTTGAGACAGTCTCCCACAATATTCTTGCCAGCAACTTAAGGGAATATGGATTGGATAAATGGACTGTACGATGGACAGAAAGCTGGCTAGACTGATCGCTACCCGTTGGGCCTGACAACAGCTCGATGTCAGTTTGGCGGTCAGTTTCTTGCAGAGTGCCCCAAGGATCTGTTCTTGGACCGGTTTTGTTTGTCATCTTTATTAAGGACCTGGATGAGGGGATGAATTGCACCTTTAGCAAGTTCACAGATGACACTAAGCTAGGGGGAGAGGTAGAAATGCTGGAGGGCAGAGTTAGGGTCCAGAGTGACCTGGACAGATTAGAGGATTGGGCCAAAAGAAATCTGATGAGATTCAACAAGGACAAGTGTAGAGTCCTGCACTCTTGGGACGGAAGAATCCCAAGCATTGTTACAGGCTAGGGACCGAACGGCTAAGTAGCAGGTATGCAGAAAAGGACCTGGGGATTACAGTAGATTAAAAGCTGGATATAAGTCAATAGTGTGTCCATGTAGCCAAGAAGGCAAATGGCATATTAGGGTGCATTAGGAGGAGCATTGCCATCACATCCAGACAAGTGATTATTCCCCTTTATTCGGCTTCGGTGAGGCCACATCTGGAGTATTGTGTCCAGTTCTGGGCCACCCACTATAGAAAGAATGTGGACGCATTGGAGAGGGTCCAGCGGAGGGTGACCAAAATGATTAGGGGGCTGGAGCACATGACCTATGAGGAGAGACTGAGGGATTTGGGTTTGTTTAGTCTGCAGAAGAGAAGCGTGAGGGGAGATTTGATAACATCCCTCAACTTCGTGAAGGGAGGTTCCAAAGAGGATGGAGAAAGGCTGTTCACAGTAGTGACAGATGGCAGAACAAGGAGCAATGGTCTCAAGTTACAGTGGAAGCGGTCTAGGTTAGTTTTTCCTAATATCCATTTCACGAGGAGGGTGGTGAAGCACTGGAGTGGGTTATCTAGGGAGGTGGTGGAATCTCCACCCCTAGAGGTTTTTAAGTCTCCACTTGACAAAGCCCTGGCTGGGTGATTTAATTGGGATTGGTCCTGCCTTGGGCAGAGGACTGGACTTGATGACCTCTTGAGGTCTCTTCCAGCTCTATGATTCTATGATCCTCAATGTTGGATATCACCAGTCTGCAGCTGACTGGAAGGCTAAGTTCTAGTACCTGGTGGAGACCTCTTTAGTTTTAAGATACTTCCGAAACGATCATCTCTGAACTATAAACAAAATACATTTCTCATCCTACATGGGCACTTTGTAATAATGATAATAATACTTAATGTGAGATGAACAAGAGACGTTTAGCCATAAGGTAAACAGATATACTTATTTCAGGGAGGGCTAGATTTGCAGACCTCTCTTGAAAAGAGGAGGAAAGAAAAGAAAATGAAAGAAAATGTTCAGGTAACCAACCACTAATACTCCATCCTTTCAGGGTGATGTAAGATTTCTCAGCAGACACAAAATTCCTAGGAAGGGAATAAAACAACACAGAGAAAGCATTCCCCTTACACTCTCATGAATTACCACTATGTTCAGGGCCTGCTAGCCAAAGCTGAGGTCAGCAAAAGACTGAGTATTTGTCTTGTAAAACTTGATAATGTATGCAAGTTGAAGATTTCATCATAAAGGACCTGCCCTTTCCCCACCCACCACTGCTTGTACTGTGTACTTCATTATCTTTAGCATACTTCATTATCTTTAGTTCTGGAAAAATGTATATTTTTCTTTAATTCCAAGAAGGATCACACACATTGAGCCACCAATTTCAAGTGCTTTTGGAGAATAAGGTTATAATTCAAAATGATCTGGACAAACTGGAGAAATGGGTAATTAGACTGCAGCTCAGTAAGGACAAGTGCAAAGTACTCCATTTACAGAGGAACAATCAGTTTCACAAATCCAGAATGGGAAGCTATTGTCCAGGACGGAGTACTGCAGAAAGGGATCTAGGGGTCATAGAGGACCACAAGCTAAATACAAGTCAACTATATGACACTGATGCAAAACAAGCAAATATAATTCGGGGATGTATTAACAGGAGTGTTAGCAAGACACAATTTTTCCGCTCTACTCTGTGCTGGTGAGGCCTCAACTGGAGTATTGTGTCCAAGAAAGATGTGGAGAAAATGGAAAGGCTCCAGAGAAGAGCAAATAAAATGATAAAGTTCTAGGAAACATGACCCATGAGGGAAGACTGAAATAACTGGCTTTGTTTAGTTTGGAAAAGAGAAGACTGAAAGGGGACTTGATAGCAGTTTTCAAGTAGCTAAAAGGGTGTCACAAGGAGAAGTGAGAAAAATTATTCACCTTAACCTCTGATGACAGGACAAGAAACAATGGACTTAAATTGTGGCGAGGGAGGTTTACTTAGGACATCAGGGAAAAATTAATAACAGTCAAAGTGGATAAGCACTGGAATAAATGGCCTAGGAAGGATTTAAATCTCCATCATTGTAGGTATTTAAGAGCAGATAAACATCTGTCAGAGATCATCTAGATGGTACTTGGTCCTGCCATAAGTGCAGGGAGCTGGACAGGATGGCCTCTCAAGGTCCCCTTCCAGTTCTGGCATTCTATGATTCACAAAGAACGATCTCCTCTCACTGTTATGACAGACCTGTCTAGCTCCACCAAAGCATCCCTCCCTGGAATCACTCTGAGGGGAAACAGCTTGTCCCATACATTTCTTTTCTAGTCCTGCCTGCCTCTTTTCCTGATGAGACAACCCTATCCAGCCTGTGTTGCATCTTGCTCATCAGAGATGGCCTATTAAATCATGACCAGAGTAGGCTGTGAGATTCTACTCACATAGCTGGCTAAGCTCCCTATCAAGGTATTCAGTGTGACTGGAGGGAAAGAGAAAAGCAGGAGACAAAGTGTTTCTTATTGGTTCTGGCATTTTCTCATCCTGACTCTTTGAAGCCTGAAGTGGCAAACCTTCAGAAGAGGGGTGAAACAGAAGGGAAAATCTCCAAAGTCAAATCTGGCCCTGGACCACGTTTGGGGATTAGAGAAATTGGCCCAAACTGTTATTTTAAAATTTTGAAAACAAGTCCAAAATTTCCCTCAGAAAATCTCTATAGCAGGAAGTTTGGCCTGAGCCATTGGCCACCACAGGGGCAGAAAAAGCTCAAGGGAATTTCAAGAGGAGAGACACTCCCTTGCTTTCAGTTACTGTTAAGTCTTGTACAGTACTGCCTTCAAGCTGCAAACTGGCTGAAGTATTCATTGTAAGAGATCTGTGGACCTCAGCACAATGTGACTGCTAAAACACTATTGGTGTTATGTATAATACAACAAGGAAGAGCAATACAAGACCACAAAAACATGAGAATTTTTGATATGCAATCAATCTACAGATGTAAAAAAGATGTAAAAAATGACAGTTGTAATTATATAATCCGACTTCCTGTTACTCTAGAGGAAATAAATCTTCACCAAGAAATACCCACACAGAGCCAAATAACTTGTGGTTTAAATAGATCATAGCCGCAAAACCTCTGCCTGCTATTAACAGTAATTCCCCTTCAATTCATCGCAGATACTTTCATATCTGAAAAATATTATGAATAGTGAAGAGTGCAAGGTTTAATAATCTAGGTTAGCTATTATTTAGTGTAGGGGAGGTGGGTTAAGTGACATGAAAAAGCCATATAAAGCAAAATTTGCTTACCATACGATGGAGATTCTCGACCATCTTCTCTATCAGTTTCTCTCTCTTTTCTTCTTCTGTGATGCCTATGCCCACGATGCCTATGACGTCGACGTCCCTCCTTTCCAAATGGGACATGTACACCAATGTACACAGCTCTGTGGCCTGTCAAGTATAAAAGGGCGCAATAAAAGTGTATGAAGAACTATCCTGCCCAGATTTACAATACTATGTTACAAAACCAAGAAACTTACAAATACTTAGCATCTTTACATCACTAATACCACTATTCAGTTTCCTTCAGTCTGTTACAGGGCTCAAAGAATTGGAGGCTTAGAATCTTCCCCAAAGTGGGTCATGTATTGCAGTCTCTGCTCGCTCTTGCCACAACACAGAAGATCCAGTTACACAATGCTACATCAGCCTTTCATGTCAGAATATTCCATCTTTATTCTCAATATTGGGATACAATGCTTTACACAGCTGAGATCACTATGTAATATGCAAATTATGGGGCAGAAAAGTCAAAGAAAGTTTACAGGGGTTTCTGGGTCCCTGACTTGTGCTCAAGCCTGTAAAGTAAAGGTCCAGTGGCTCCTCTCAAATTGTGGGCTCTGAGAACAAGGCATGCAGTACTACAAACACAGCCCCTAAACAAATACGGTACAGGCCCTGGTTCAGGGCAGGGAAGCCAAACAAACATAATCCCACAGTTAATATGGCCTGCCCAAGATTAGAGAGGGGTTCTTCCTCCTCAGGGGCAGTGAGCGACCACCCCTGCTCACTACATGCCCTCATTTTGCCAGCTGAGGTGCACCAGACCAAAATCCTGACTACAACATTCCTGAGGCAGAGCTAGTACACAGACTGCTGGCAATCCTAAACAGGCATACTAAGAGCACTTCACCAGATGCCTATTTTCCCACTCAAAGGATACTATACAAAAGGTTGTTCCATCCATCACTCAGATTTTGTAGTTAATTTTCTTTAACTGAAACAACTCCCTGGAATTCTAAGCCCCATTTACAGTATACTATTGGTGGCTTTGACATCGGACTATTGGGCATCAGACTGGAAAGGGGAGCACTTAAGGGATGCTCAGTGCAAACTGTAATCCCTGGGGTTTATAGAAGGCACGTGGGGTGTGAGGCCTGAGGTATCAGGAACGAATTAGGTACGCCCAGGGCAGAGGAACATCGGGCAAGAAGCACTGGCTTCTCTCGTCCCACGGATGTCTCTCCCACAGGCTAGAGCAAGAGGGCGGTGCAGCCCAAAGTGCCCCTTCTCCCCAGAAGTATGTAGAAGGGGTCACAGAGGGCTGCCTCCCGACAATGGCCTAACTTTCAGAAGCATCATTTTAATTAGTTACCTAAATACGGATTTGGGGGACAAGATTTGGACAACCAAGTTTGAAAAGATGCTGTAATACTGTACTAGCAAACAGTCAATACAAATACTACTTTTTCTTATTCCAAAAACTTATTTAATGAAATGTAAATAAAGTCATCTCAAATCAAAGAATATTGGTCGTAAAACAAATAAGGAAGCAAAGGAAGAAAAAATGCACTTCTGTAGATTTTATTGTCAATAGCAAGCTATTTTCAAATTGGAAGTTTTTCTTCATCTCTTTTTTCATGACTCAAAGCCTTATATATTTAGACAATACAGGCAGATTTGATGAAAGCTAGTAATAGTAATACATTCTAATATGAAACATACAATGAAATATTAACCAGGGATGTCAGATAGGGTGTAATTGAATAGTCATGTAACCGCATCAAATTTTAGTGGTTACGGACCTATTTGAGAGTCCCTGGGGATAGGGACAGCAGCCAGTGTGCTCCTGGCCCCACTCCTGGAAAGACCCTTCCACTCCATGCTTCTGCCTCTCTATCAAAGGCAGCAGTGCAGGGGTGGGGTGGGAAATGGATCCAGTACTCGTGGGGAACTAACTTAAAGCAGGCTCCCCATGGGCATCAGCTCCCATGTCCCCACTCTTGTTGCCTCTGATACAGAGGCAGTAAAGGGGCGGGGGGGGGGGGGGAAATGTGTGTAGTTGACAGGATTAACAGATAAAGCCAGGCTTATTGGGTTAATCATGTAGTCGTCTACATGTTGGCATTCCTAATATTAACCATATGTAATCTTTTCAAGTCCTTTTGAAACAACCTCATGAAAATAGTAAAATGTAGCTAGATGTAAATAGTTCAGGTCTTACTATGAAAAAGTACTAAAGAAGATTGCCTTTGCATATCTCTAACAACGGTTTCTATTTTAATCTCAGAAGAGTAGTAAGAGCCAAAAGTGTTCTAAATATCAACTCCACTGTAAAAAAACAAATCTCAAACATTTTTAATCTTTTCTTTTTACAAGTAAACATGTTCTTATTTTACAGGAACACATCACTTGAGCTACGAAAATTTGGGACTGAGAATCATAAACTGAGATTTTTACAATACTGCAATAGTGTCCACACAGTGAGAATTACCACATAGCAAGTTACCACTGTAGATTCACAGCTTAGCTTGTCATACCGTAAAATGGAATTCTAAACACATGACATTTATTCAGAATCACCAAAGGGTCAAGTGGCTATGATGAATAACAACTATTGGCAACAAATCTGCTTTCACATGAATGCACTAATGCAGCTTGATATAGCATGGCTCATACGTAATATAATTATGATAATTTTTAGTTTACATTTTTAAATAGAATACAGCAATCCTATGATAGTGTGCTTTTAGATGTAAAGTATTTTGGTTTATTTTTTAAAATATGAAAAAAATCTGGGGAGTACAGGCACTTCCTACTTTAATTTTAATTTTAATATAGATAAAAAACAGTTTTCCATCAAAAAAGTTTTATGGAAAACTTTGAAAAGCCCTAATTATAGGCTAGGTCGGGGTTGGCAACCTACAGCACATGAGCCACCAATTTTCAAACGGCACACGGGGCAGGAGCTTAGCTCTGCCCCTCCTCCTCTGCAGAGTCACTGGAGCCCTCCCTCTTCCCCACAGCAGGTTAGGCTGTGGTGGGAGGAGGCAACACTGGGGCTCGTCAGTGGTGCCTCCAAAGCCATACAATCCTTGGCTGGCCCCAAAGGCCAGAGGCACCGCTGCTGCAGCCATGCGGCCTCAGGCCTGCCGGGCCGGGGAGCAGCCATACGTCACCATCTCCCAGAGCCCCGAGCTGTAGTGTGTCTCTGCCATGATGCTGAAGCAGATACAGAAAGTGAGAGTGGCTATGCCGGGCCTGGGGTGCGCTGTTGGGCCCAGGCACAGCCAATTTCAGAGGGAGGCGGGGGCGCAGCTAAGGGGAGGGGGAGTGATGGGAAGGTTCTGCTGGGGGTAGGAGCTGTATGGGAGGTGAGATGAGGGGAGGAGAATCCCTTGTAGGGAAAGGGGCTGTATGCCGGGGGGCTAGTGAGGGAGGATCTAATGTAGGGGAAGACGAGAACTGCAGGCAAAGGGATGAACAAGAGGGGAGTTGGGAGGAGAGGGAGGGTCCCCATAGCAGGGAAGCTGATGGCAGGGGAGAGGGAGGATTGTAGGAGAAGAGAGGCTATATGGGAAAGGAAAACTTTGTGATGCCAGTGACAGAGGGTAGCAGTAGGTGTTAAATCTTGGCATAGCTCTGCTCGTTGAAGTAATGGGGCTCTCATGTCGTTGCTTATACCAGTGGAGATATAGATGGTTTATTATTGCTTTTCCAAGACTGTTCTTCATTCCTTTCCCCTGTGGAAATGGATTGTCAGTCTGTGTATTGGAGGAGGACTGCTTGTAGCACCCTATAGTAATGATTCTTTTCAGGTGAATAACAGTCTGGATAAAGTTTAACCTTTTGCGAACACTAACCTTCACAAGGCCCAAGTGAGGTGGTCTAGCCTGAACCTCAGTCCTCCCTGTCCCTTCCTCCATGAGGCTGGAGCACCAGAGGAGTGAGGTGTCTCAGCTGGGGGGCCACATCAGTGATGGTTGGGTGGTTTTGGAGGAGTTTTTTTGCTTCTCACTTGTGTGGTCCCAAACTGATTTTTCTGTAGGTCAGTAACCCTCGACTCAACCTTTTGTGTTGGACATATTTTATTTTATTTAAAATAAAGATTGATAAACTAACATAAGAAAATTAAACTGCTTAATCCAGGGGTTCTAAAATTTTGTGATACACAATCCCCTAAAATGCTAAATGAATTAGTGTGACCCCACCCTCACTAATCCACTAGTAAAACTAATCATTTTATTGGGATTAGGATTGGACAAGAACTAAATATTCCAATAACTTGATAACTAAATTTTTATTGGAAATAGACACAAAACATCAAATTTGGAATCCTATTGTTTAATGTGAAGGATGAGCTTGTTTATTGTTCCATAATTTTTTAAATCTGGGTTTCATTGTCGAGATAGCCACTCATTTCTCGTTCCACGTTTACTTTTGATCAATATTTGCTTTTTATAGCAGCAACTGCAGAAAACCCTGACTCGCACAAACAAGATGTTACAAACAGGATCAATATGTTCATAGCCTTCTCATTTAATTCTTTGTACTAATTTTGCACACTGATCCAAAATTCAGAGAGAGACATTGTTGAGAATTTTATTTTTAAAGCGGTGTCAGAAGAGATATCAATGATTTGCTCTTCCTCGGTAGCAGTGAGTGTACCAGCTATTAGTTTAGCATCAAATCAGTTCCTTATCCAATCAAACTTTTCAATATCCATATCTGAGAAATAGTTCTTAAAGTGAAAGTTTAAAGAAGAAATGTGATTTAATTTATAATAATTTATAAAAGAACGGAACTTCACATACACTCCAAGGACTACTAAAGATGTTGTACTAGTAAAAAGTATGCCACGTCGACAGAGACACCAGAGACACAGGAATATTTGCGAAAGAAGCTGAACCCAACCATCTGAGATCACGGGATTGGCATTTAGATCGTCAGTGGAGACATCAGAGACATGCAAACATTTGCGAGAGAAGCCAAGCCCGACTATCAGCAATCACGTGATCAGTGTCAATGAATTGCCAGCTAAGATGCTGGAGACACAAATTTTTGCAAGAGAAAAACCGAATCCAGCTGCGACCCCCCTCTAAGTTGCTCGCAACCTCCTGGGGGGAGGTTGGGACCCACAAGTTGAGAAATGTGGGCTTAATCTATTTAATAATTTTAGTTAAACTGTTCCCCCTAGCTACAGCTGGTTCAGAAAATATGATCACCATGCCCAACCTGTCCCTAGCCCTCCTCCCCCTGGCAAACAGATCCCCGAATAAGTTAAATCTTGGCATGCCACTTCTGAAAGGTTGTGGACCGCTGGGCTAGGTTTTGTCATTTAGCTTCTGCCTTCAAAAAAGGGACAGTTCGAGGGCTACCCCTGAGCTCTATAGTGCTAGGGGAAATGCTCAGGGTATACTACCTTCACTACGCCTACTCTTGGAGATAGGCATAGAATCATAAAATACTAGGACTGGAAGGGACCTCGAAAGGTCATCGAGTCCGGTCCCCTGTCCTCATGGCAGGACCAAATACTGTCTACACCATCCCTGATAGACATTTATCTAAACTACTCTTAAATATCTCCAGAGATGAAGATTTTACAACCTCTCTGGGCAATTTATTCCAGTGTTTGACTACCCTGACAGTTAGGAACTTTTTCCTAATGTCCAACCTAAACCTCCCTTGCTGCAGTTTAAGCCCATTGCTTCTTGTTCTATCCTCAGAGGCCAAGATGAACAAGTTTTCTCCCTCCTCCTTATGACACCCTTTTAGATACCTGAAAACTGCTATCATGTCCCCGCTCAATCTCCTCTTTTCTAAACTAAACAAACCCAATTCTTTCAGCCTTCCTTCATAGGTCATGTTCTCTAGACCTTTAATCATTCTTGTTGCTCTTCTCTGGACCCTCTCCAATTTCTCCACATCTTTCTTGAAATGCAGTGCCCAAAACTGGACACAATACTTGAACTGAGGCCTAACTAGCGCAGAGTAGAGCGGAAGACTGACTTCTCGGCTACGTCTACACTGGCCCCTTCTTCGGAATAGCCACGCTAATTTAGAACTTTGGAATAGGGAAATGCGCGGGGGATTTAAAAATATCCCCTGCGGGATTTAAATAAACATGGCCGCCGCTTTTTTTCCGGCTTGGGGAAAAGCCGGAAAAGAGCGTCCAGACTGGCGCGATCCTCCGGAATAAAGCCCTATTCCGGAGGATCTCTTATTCCTACTTCAAGTAGGAATCCCCCTACTTCAAGTAGGAATAAGAGATCCTCCGGAATAGGGCTTTATTCCGGAGGATCGCACCAGTCTGGACGCTCTTTTCCGGCTTTTCCCCAAGCCGGAAAAAAAGCGGCGGCCATGTTTATTTAAATCCCGCGGGGGATATTTTTAAATCCCCCGCGCATTTCCCTATTCCAAAGTTCTAAATTAGCGTGGCTATTCCGAAGAAGGGGCCAGTGTAGACGTAGCCCTCATGTCTTGCTCACAAAATACCTGAAATTCCCAGCTTGCATGGATGTAGTCACTTTAGCTTTGCTAAAATGCTAAAAACAGTCATGTAGCTACAACAGCAGAGCTGTAGTGGCACAGCTTAGCCATCCCAAGTAATTATTCACAGGGACCAAGCAGGTCTGTAGTCTGGACAGCTTACCCATCCCACTGCTCACCACTGTCTACATTTGTGCTACTATTTTTACAGTGCTAGCTTAATGAGAGCTTGTAAGAGTATGTTTACACAGGATGGAAATCACACCGCTATCTCTAAACATAGACTCAGTCTTTATGTGAAAGATACTAACAATACGCACTGTCTTTTCTGTAAGCTGGTATAGAAATGAGGCTGGTCTATGACAGTCTTCATCTTCTCCCATACTCTTTCAGAAAATGCACACAGTACAAGCAGTTCCACTGAGGGCAATTTCCCCTAACTATTTTGGGATAGACATGAAGAGGAGAAACCAAAAAAACATCAGAGTGTTTGCCAAAGACAAGGTCCAAAGGGATATGGCTATGCAGGTTTTATAAGACTGCATGGCCAAAAGAGCGCCTTCATGTCATAATGATCATGAGATTGATGGCTGCAACCATCAACCCAAAGTCTTAAGAAAGACTATCTTACACATGCAGAGGGTGCTCTTCTGTTTTTTAGAAACTATGTTTCTTATTTTATTTACTAAAATATCTTTGTAAAAACTTGCTGCAGGCATGTTCAAGCTCAAAAGTTAGCTACAGCCTCAAAGTAAAGCAAAGAGATTATGTGAGTTTAATTCTAGATAAAGAACAGCCCTGAGAAATTTTTAAGTGTAGATAGTTGATATCAAGTAACATCCTACTCCCCAATTCCTGAGCAGCCTTCAGGAGAGAGACAGGCTGATAGGACTATGAAGAAAAAAAAAAAGTAAAGTTGAATTCATGTGACAAACTCAGTTTCCAACAAGAAAAAAGAACCTGGTTATTCAGCATTACGTCCTCCAACCAATTGGATAAGGAGGTATCCCCTCAAAGATACCCTGGAAAGTAATTTATTACAATAGCTATGATGGAGAAGAGAGAGTAACTATGAAGAATTTATGAGTCTGAAGTTAAATTACGTGCCTCCATACATTCACCTACAGAAAATTAAACATTTAAAATACACAACTCAGGCAGGAGTACAAAGATATAATTGCATTATTATATGACCTTCAAACCCTTACTTATACATACACCTGTACACAGTATTGCTGATCCCATCCAAGCTTGTTACAGAATTAGCCTAACACAATAATCACCAGAATTAGCAGAGTGCATGGCACTAAATTTAGTATGCAAAACTCCTGAGATAATTGTTCATTTTAATCTAACATGACTTAATCCAAGCTTAGTTGCTGACATCCTCCAATGGTATTTAGGACTTATGGTCATTATTGGTATGAATCAATTCAAATATATTCTAGAAGTTTTCTAAATGTTATCACATGCTTCTCATTACACTAATAAAATCAGTTTGCGTAAAAATAGAAATCTTACCAATCAATTACCAAAACATATAACACAAAAGTCACTGCAAAAACCAAAAAAACAAAAACCCTTAATTTATTTGTGGTGCTATCCAAAACCACAAGCAGAGAAAAGTTTGAAGTTGTTATAGAAAACATGGGCTTTCTTCTTGCAATTAGTTTCATTACTAAGAACTTTTATTTAAGAAACGAGATGAATATTCAAGTACAACTCTGTTCCCCTAATACAGTGTTTCTCAACCAGTGGTACAAGTACCCTTAGGGGTGCTCGAGAGAATTCTGAGGGGTACTTCAACAACAAATTGGGAGAAAACTGAATTTTTGTTTTAAGTTTTACAGGGCTTTATTATTTTTGTACTTTTTACACCCAAAAATGTCATCACCCACCCAGCTATGATTAAGTTGTTTAAACAAATGTGTTGCAATGGTAGACAAATGGTTGCCAAAAATTGTGTGTGTATGAAAACTGTAAGTACTGGGGGTACTTTAAAAAAATGGAGGGGGGGGGAGGTACTTTATAAAAAAAGGTTGAGAAACACTGCCCTAACATAGTACCTCCCAAAATAGCAGATGGATCCCCTGCGGAGGTACTAGACTAGGCACAAAAAAGGCATTATTTGGAGTTGAGTAAGGAAAGCTGAATGCCCTGGATGCACTCCAATTTGCTAGCATTGGAAGTTTTTGAAACCCACCTTTCACTTCACGTTCTCTCACTAGTGGTCCCTAGTACATCTAATCACAGAAGCAGCTCATACATACAGGTCCACAGGCTCTCCAACCCAAGTTTTGGGGCACTTCTCCCACAATACAACTGAGCAGCTACAGGGATTCAACCAGAGAAGTGTAGCAAAAAGTAAAACAAACCTGAATAAAAATGGGGGTGAGGGTGGGAGGAGGTAATAAAAAACAAGGAAAGGAAATTAGACCGAGGGGGGGAAAAGTGGACAGAAGTAGACAATGAGCTCCAGGTGCTCCCCTCGCACCTTCACTTTCCAACAGCACTGGAGTACCACATGATCTTCAAACTTCTACTGCCAGGTACAACTCAGGAATAATCTGAAGAATTCCCGTATCTTGATCATTGCTTTGTTCCAATTAGACTTAAGTGTCCATCAACCCACACAGACTACACAAGAAATGCTCATGACTTCAGCAATTGATGAGTCTAATATTTTAATTAGCTTTTGCCAAAGACTTCCATAGTATTAAAAGTTATAGGTAAAGTTTGAAATTTACAGTAAAGCTTTTTCTTTCTTTTCTAAGAGATTAATATAAAACAGTCGCTCAAGCCATGATGAATATACAAATAAAATGTTATCAGTCCACCAAAAGTCTGAGTGGGTTTGCGGCCAACAGCCTCCGCAGGCCTCTGAACAAGGTGTGTGGTGGGGGAGGACCCAGCTCTGCGACCCAGTAAAGGCAGACCTCAATTTGAAGGGGCAGAGCCAGGAACAGCCAAGGCTAGGTCCCCCACCAACCCATGTTCAGAGTTGTGTGGAGCATGCAATGCTACACTCCAGCGGTAATTTAAAGGGCCTGGGGCGCTGGCTGCCATTACTGCTGCATTAACAGTAGCCAAGAGCCCTGGACCCCTCTGAATCGCTGGGCCTCAGGGCAATTCCTCCCACTCCTCATTGGTGGGCCTGATTACAGGTAATTTCACCAATTTCCTTAAAAAAAATCCAATGCCTTAGAAATAGTCACAAATACTTTACATCTGCAAATTTAAAAGATCAAATAGAGAACTTTTAATAGAATTCTAATGGTAACTTGAAGCATGGTGTTGTTATAGAATGGTTCCTCTCTCAGAGTAATTTTTAATGGCCTGTAATGAAAAAGCCTTAACCGTTTTTTTTCCAGATTCTAGGTATTAGTTCTCCTTTCCTTCCAAGAAAATATAGCCATATTGAGGTCAAACCAGCTTTTCTAACAGCATTTATATGGGGAATAAAAATAAGGTTTTATAATGGAACATAGTTGCAAACCTTTATTAGGGAGAGCCTTCCCTAGGACTGCTGCCATGATGTTCTTGGAATTTCTTCTTGTCTGACAATTCTCAAGTATAAGGGAAATAAACATACTTGACCCAAAAATTAATTTGACTGGCTAGACTTAGATTCACCTGAACAATCCAATAAGTATTATTTTACACATTACACACTATAGACCAGTTTAGTTAGAAAACTTACTCTCTCTCACTATGCAATACCTTCAATTGCATTGTCTGCAGTATACATGAGGTAACTGACAGACACACCCAAAATCAAAACTCTTACAGTAGTAAAAGAAAAACAAATGTCTAGAATTAATCAGAATCAAAGAGTTATTACTGGGAATTCTATAAGAGAAAGCTATTTAGAGTACTATTAAATATGACAGTCAACACACAAAGGCAATGCATCATGCTGGTTATAATTATTGAGTTTAATCATGGATAGTAGGAAGAGGCTGGTGCCAGCCAATGTAATACACAGGAGCTCTAGCTGTGTATGGCTGCCTCCCATCCATGTCTTTGTGACGCAGAGCCAGCACCAATGTTTCTTGCCTGGGAGAGGAGCCATCGCTTTACTTCTGCTGGAAAGAGAATCTGGCTAGCCCTCATCTCTACCATGATAGACAGAAGACCACTGGATGCAATCCTCCTGCTAAGGAACCTATTATATTGCTCAGCCTGTCTCTCCCCTGAAGGCTGCTCAGGGCACGGGGGAAGAGTACCTGAGCTTGTTTTTGCACCGTAGAGGAAGGGAAGAAACAGTACAAACAGCAAGTTCAGTGACAGACAGACTAATAATGTAAGGTTTTTGTTCTTAAATTTAGAAAAATTCTGCAGATTGAGAGGAGTAAGACTTATGAACATTAACACAGGATGCAGTGTTAAAATTGTAGTGCAGATTCACTCTCTTTAGCTGAGCCCAGCAATGCAGTACTAAGAACACAAAGGATGCCAAAACATATAATTCCCTTAAGTACATGCACATACACCATTTCTTGTACAATTTCTGTATCTGATTTTTTCCATTCAAAAATAGATAGCTCCATAGTGACATGGAAATATGAATCCTGGAGATTGAGCGTTGAAAACAGTATCCTAGCTCTAGTGCCAAGATTATTGTTGATATGGTAACCATCCTGAATTGTTGTTTCTTGACATATCTGTTTGAGTGTCAAAGGTTTAAAATAGGTCACCATCCACCATTTCTCTTTTCAATAAAGGACTATTGGGAATAGACTCCCTTCCTACTGTGTTGAGCAGATACTTGCTCTATTGCTCAGAGTTGTGAGAGTTGTTGCCACTCATTATAGAGTAATTGCATGTGAGAGGAGTCCCTGAAGAGGGACAGGAGGGGTGAATGAAAGGAGGCGAGGCTATGAAGGGGATGGTATTTCCAGAACCCATTGCTCCATGATAATGGATTCTCAGTTTTGAGGAACGGTCGTAAACTGCGTGTAAAGGATGGATGGTTACCATAAGTGCTAGGGAGGGTGAATCGTTTTCTACGTCCTCAACCAAGGTCTTAAATTTGCTTGTTTGAGGTCAGAAGTTGCATCACCATTGATGGGAGGGCGACATTGTTGGGTGCTTTGTTATATGAAGTTGTAGCCAGTTATCTTTCAAGATCGCTTTGAATTTTATTTATCAGCCAAATGCTGGAATATTCTAAAAAACGTTTCAGCCACTTCAAATAAGCCAACTACCTTATTTTCTTTTTTTTCCTCCATATCTATACTGTATTAAGTCTCGCTTTGTATCCTAGAATGAAGTTCCTGGTGTTAAGGCATCTTAATCCAAACAAATCATTATTCAATTCAGCATACGTTTAACTTTACAGCTACGGCTACACTGGCATGATTTTCCGGAAATACTTTTAACGGAAAAGTTTTCCGTTAAAAGCATTTTCAGAAAAGCGCGTCTAGATTGGCAGGATGCTTTTCCGCAAAAGCACTTTTTGCAGAAAAGCGTCCGTGGCCAATCTAGACGCGCTTTTCCGCAAAAAAGCCCCGATCGCCATTTTCACGATCGGGGCTTTTTTGCGGAAAACAAATCTCTGCTGTCTACAGTGGCCCTTTTGCGCAAAAATGTTTCGGAAAAGGACTTTTGCCCGAATGGGAGCAGCATAGTATTTCCGCAAAAGCACTGACAATCTTACATGAGTAAGTGCTTTTGCAGAAATTCAAGCGGCCAGTGTAGACAGCTGGCAAGTTTTTCCACAAAAGCAGATAATTTTGCAGAAAAACTTGCCAGTCTAGACACAGCCTACAGCTATACAAATATAGAACTATAGACACTGAGGAAATGTTTATTCTGTCTCTAATCATCTCCTGTCTTGCTAAAAGAATCTTCTGCTTGAAAAAAGACTTTATGAGCAGGCCTCCTAATTTGAAACCTCGTGGGATGAGGTTTACCGGGGCGGTCGACAAATGCCTTTGATGTCAACCACGGAGAGTCCAGACTAGTGCGCTGAGCCGACAGACAGCTGATCGGCTCAGCATGGCAGCCATTTTAATTTAAATAAAGCGGCGATTATTTAAATTGCCGCTTCATTTGGGTATGTCTAGTAAACTAATGTACATGGCTCTGGCGACAGGGCCATGTAGTCTAGACATACCCCATACGTCTATGAGCCAGGAATGCTATTGAGAAGGCCTGGGCCCTGGTAGAGTGCACCATGGGAGGCGAGGCAGATCTCCCCTTTAGGTCGTAATACGCCCTGATACATGCTATAATCCAAGAGGACAGGCACTGAGCTGACACCGTGCGACCTTTCATTCTGTCTGCTACGGAGACAAAGAGCTGAGTAGACTATGAAACTGTTTTGTTCTTTCTAAATAAAAGGCAAGGGCCCATCTAACATCTAATGTGTGGAGTGCTCTCTCTCTCTCACTCTCTCATCTGCATTCAGTTGTGGGTAGAAAACCAGCAGAAAAATCTCCAGGGACATATGCTACACGGAAACTACCTGAGGTAGAAAGGCAGGGTGTGGATGTAGAGTCACCTTGTCCTTAGAAAGTACCATGCATGGCAGCTCTGAAGAGAGCTCTCAACTCAGACACCCTTCTGGCTGAGGTGACAGCCACTAAACAGGACATCTTCCAGGATAAGTGAGAGAAAGCACGTAGCCAAAGGCTCAAACAGGGCCTGAATAAGTCCCTGGAGCACCAAGTGTAAGTCCCACTGTGGAATGGGCTGCCTAACGTGGGGGTAGACCCTATCCAAACCCTTAAAAAACGCTTGACGATGGCATGGGCGAAGACAGAGCCTCCTCCTTCCCCCTGGTGAAAGGCTGCAATAGCCACCAGGTGTACCCTAACCAAAGAGGTGGATAATCCCTGCTGCCTGAGGCCAAGGGGGTAATCTAAGATTAGTGGGATGGGAGCCCGCACTGGGTCCCCACTTTTCTGCATGACCCATATTGAAAATCTACATTTAGCCAATAGGTAGCCCTGGTGGAGGGCTTCCTACTCTCCATCAGCACCCATCTCACTGGGTCTGAACAGAGGCACTCTCCCCAATCTCCACTGCCATAGCCACTGATCTTCCAAGCTGCCAGATAGAGGGATTGTAGATTCGGGTGACACAGAACTTGTTCAAGCTCCTGCATCAAACAGGTCTGGCACCAGCAGAAGGGCAATGGGGTCCTCCACCAATAGCAACCTCAGTGTGGTGTACGAGTTGGCAGGGCCAAGCCAGGGCTATGAGAATCAATATTGCACTGTACCTCTTGACCTTCAGAAGCACCTCATGAACCATGGGAAGGGGGGGAGGGGAGAGAGCACAAAGGAGGCCTGCTGGCAACTGAATTTCCAGGGCAACCCCCCCATTGACCCTAGGCCCTGACCTGGATAAGAGCAAAACCGGGCACATTTCTTGTTGGTCTGAGATGTGACTAGGTCTAGTAGGGGAGTTCCCCACTTCTGGAAAAGAATTACCTCTACCTTGAGACCCCACTCGTGCAACAAGAAGGCCCTGCTGAGGTGGTCCGCTAGGGCGCTGCAGGACCCCGGGAAGTAAGTCACCTGCAGATGAACCCCCTGCACAATGCAAAGTCCCCAGAGAGCTAATGCCTCCTGGCAGAGGAGAGCGGAACAAGCACCACCCTATTGGTTGATGTAATACATCGCTGTTGTGTTGTCCATCTGAATGGAAACACAGTTGCCCCTCAAACGAGGCGTGAACACCTGGCAGGCCAGCTGCACTAACCTCAACTCTGACATTGATGTGCAATCCCCTCTCCACCACAGATCACATACCCTGCACCCGTAGGTCTGCCAAATGGGCTCCCCAGACGGTATCAGAAGCATCCATCACCAGCTGCATCAAGGGAAGGGGCTGGGCAAAGGGAACCTCACAGCACACTTTGCTCTCCCTCAGCCACCAATCCAACATTGACAGGACCTTCGGAACGACGGTTAGCACAGTATCAATGTGGTCACGGGCTAGCCTGAAGATCCTTGCCCGCCAAGTCTAAAGGGGTCAGAGGCATAGCCTGACATATTGCACCACATAAGTGAATGTCACCATGTGGCCCAATAGTCTCAAGCAGTGCCTCACCATCGTCGTTGGGGCGGCCTGGAGGCGCTGAATAATGTCCTTTAAAACCAGAAACCTGGAGTTTGGAAGGAACGCCCGCCCCATTATGGCGTCTATCCTTGCCCCCACAAATTCTATTATTTGAGTAGGGATGAGGGTAGATTTTGTTTCGTTCAACATAAGACCCAGCTAGAAGAAGGTTTTCCTGGCTAACGTGCAATGTGGGACTGTACCCAATTCCTGGAATGACCTCTGAAGAGCCAGTCATCTAGGTAGGGGTAGACATGAAGCCCCCTCCTTCTTAGGAAAGCAGCTACCACTGCCATGCATTTGGTGAACACCCTGGGGGCAGTGGAAAGGCTAAACAGCAGCACTGCAAACTGGTAAAGGTTCCCATCCTCTAGGAAACACAGGAACTTTCTGTGGTGAGGGACAATTGAAATGTGGAAGTATGCATCCTTGAAGTCAAGGGCAGCGTACCAGTCTCCTAGATCAAGGCATGGAATGATGGAGGCTAACATCACCATCCTGAACCTTGATTTCCTTATGAAGGCTTTGAGCCCTCTGAGGTCTAGGATGGGGCAAAGGCCCCCTTTGGACTTCAGGATGAGGAAGTAACAGGAATAAAACCCCTTTCCCCTGAACGCGAGGGGAACCTCTTCTACCGCCCCCAAAGACAGGAGCGAAGAGACCTCCGCACGAAGAAGGTACTCGTGAGAGGGGTCCCTGAAGAGGGATGGGGAAGGAGGGTGAGAAGGAGGGGAGGAGAGGAATGGGATAGAATATCCCCTTTGCACCATATCAAGGACTCACCAGTGCGAAGCGATGGAGTGTCAAACACGGTGGAAAGGGGACAGTCTGTGTGAGAAGGGGCAATCTAGCACTGGGGCTGGTACTCTGTCCCCGAGTGAGAGCATCTTCAAAAGCTCAACCTCGGGCCCTGGGACTTATTAGGGGGCCCTTGGTTTTAGTCGGAGGCAGACTGAGAACACCTCCTAGGGCCCCTGGCATTATTCCAAATACATCATACTTTTAGTCTGCATTTTTTAATATTAAGAAGTTACACATATGCAAAAAAGTAAACTACATTAAAGAGAACATAAGTTGAAAACTGAAGCACTAAAAAAAGGACAAAACTAAGGTGACCTGTACAACCTTAATTCAACCCCTCATGTTATGTATTGTGATACAGTCCTTAGCGTCAAGATCAAATACTGTTTCTGTCATGGGAATATTGGCTCATTCAGAGCAGAGAGTGGTCGATGTGTATGGGACTAATCAGGACGATGTAGTGAAAGAGGCTGTTGTCTGCAGCATGCCTGCCTCATTTGATGAAGTTTGAAGGCATATAATGAATGAAACAGAGGAATGCAGGAAGACAAAGATTGTTCTCATCATTAAAGCACATGAATGCTAATCTGGAGACTTGAATTCTATCTCTGAAACCATGTTCCATTGTAATCCGACTCAAGTCCCTTAAAAAAAAAAAAATTCACGTGGCCACTAACTGATCCTGAGCATTCACAGCTCCAGTTGAAGTCAATGAGAGTTGTGCTTTGACCATATGAACTGCTAAATTCTCTGAAAAATGAATCCTTAGATTACTCACATTGGAAATCCAAAGTTAGAAGATACTTTTGATTTTACTATGTGCCTCAGTCCTCCATCTTTAAAAATGTAGTTTGTGCTACCCCTAATTTCACATGGGTGTTGTAAAAATAAAGTTGATGTTTGTAAAGCACTCAGCTGCTACAAGTGTCATGAAAACCCATAAGGAAATTAATATTTATGACTTCAGAGCAGAATTTGAACAAGAGAATATTAACAAAATATAAAATAACTTCTCAATAAGTGAGCAACACCCATCCTGTACACTATATGAGGTATACATTTAAATGGTTAAACTGATGAGTCTTCATGGTTACATACAAGCCCACCCCCTCCGCCACGCTGATGCCTCTTATACAGCCTAAGAGGCAGCAGTGGGCGGGGAAGGCAGGTGACAGGCGGGAGCCAAAGCTCACAGTGTGCCAGATTTTAAGGAGGCTCCCTGTGAGCACTGGCTCCTGAGGAACTGCTCCCTTACCTCCTCTCCCTCCCCCCCCGCCCCCCCGCTGCTTCTGGTGGGGGAGGGGGGAGAGGAGCAGGTGGGCGCCAGTACCAATGTAAACAAGTAGCGGCTGAAAATTTCAATGGTTACATGCTTACCAAAAGAATACTTAACATATGAAGCAGGACTCATGTGGGAAAATATAGCATGCAATCATGTAATTTGACACTTTCTGACTTTCATTAGCTTTTAAATCCTTGACTTTACATCCTTAAACTTTAAATATTTTTGTGTGTAATTTGTAGAGAAACTAAAAAGGTGGCTGAGCACACTATGAGTCCCATTTGCTTTAGGTATAAAGAAATGTGATTTGCACAGGATGCTAGTATGATAGATACAAATCGATGTTTTGCTCAAGTTATACAAAGAGTTCAATCTAGGCTGAAGACATTTGAGTGATTATAGTGACTTGCTCCAAGCAAGTCAAGCTCAGACATACTGTTCTTGCTCTCCGTTTCATGGGAATTAAGCCTGTGGACAGGCCTTCTCAGTTCAGAGATCCTCATGTATACAGCCTCCTCTTAAGAGATGTTTGTCACAGTTTCTCATAGGTCATCTTCAATAATTTCTGTAAGACCTCTATGTCCACGTAGTTGTTTTATCATTATGCCTTTTTGTGCAACAACTCTTCCTTACAGAGTTATGTCCTGCTCAGCTATGGTTGTTACAGGTGGTAATTATTAAGTTCTGGGTGACTATAATGGGCTGTTTATAGAACAAATGTTTCAGAATGTGAAGTAAAACTCATCTTCCTATGTTGCCAGTTAACCAGCAATGTATTTATATTTTATGTGCTATAAAATTAAGTACCTTACAAAAACCATGCAGCAATTATAATCAGTTCTGTTGCATTTCTTTTGTTTACATTTTCCTGTACAACTTGTTCTTTGGGGGCTTTTTATGACAACTTATGAAATACTATTTAGATATTTTTAAATACAATTGCCACTGAAATGCATCTGGAAAAAAAAGAATGAAAACTTGTTAATTACATAAACAAGGATATCCTTAAATTAGCAGTGGATTCCATTATAAAGTGAAAATCTGTTCTACCTATTTCAACAAAGTCAAAATAAAAACTGCATCTTAAAAATCAAACTGCTAAAATTACCAAATTGCAGAGAATAGTGTCACCACTTATACCTGGGACAAGAAAATCTGAGACTACTGTAACTACTAAAGCCTCAACTGATATTTAACATCCCTATTCTGTGCAGTCTAATTTTATGTGGCATGAATCCACAGTTTTTAGCAGTTAACTAAATAGTCAATTAACCTAATGAATTCCTATTGGTTACTCAACTATCCTATAGTCCCCACGGGTGGGGCCAGCAGACAGTGTGCTCCAGTCCCACTTCCGAAGAGCACCCTGCCACTCAGCACTGCTGCCTCTGTACCAAAGGCGAGAGCTGGTCCACAAGGGGAGCCAGGCTTTACATTCATACAACAAAAGCCTGGCTCCAAAAACCTGGCTTCGAAGAGTTTCTCTGCTAGAGATGCAAAAGCTTATCAGTTAAGGCTATAGACTACACATATCCCTTCACCCCCTTACCCCTCCAGTAAATTCTTTAGCAGGCTGGTTCAGTGCTGGCTTGTACCTACCCTCACTGCAGCTCTGCATTTAAAGTGTATTAGGAGCCAAGCTCAGTTCTGGCTCGCAGTGGGTCCAGGAGCTCAGACCTACTCCCCAGACAGGTGCTGCTGCCTCCTTGGCGAGCTGCTGAGCTGAGATTGCTGCACCCTTTGATCTACTGCAGGAGTTGACAACCTAAGGCTTGTAAGCCAAATATGGCTCACTAGGGAGCCAAATATGGATCTTTTGAAGCTTGAGCCCAGCCCCTTCCCTTGCTCCCCCTGCAGCAGGGAGCCCATGCTGGCACAGCAGCAGGCCTAGGCAAAACAATCCAGGCCACAGACACAGCAGGGAGCTCCCAGGAAGATTTCCCAGCTTGCCTTACCTGCCGCTCAGAAAAGCAGCTGTGGGGCTGTTTGTGTTCAACAAACTGAGAGCCAGGAGAGGATGGGGCAGTGGTGCTTTACGGCTGCTCCCACCCTCAGCACAATCCCATTGGCCGAGTTTCAAGAACAGGCAGCACACGAAATGCCAATCCCCCTCCTCCCCCAGGTTCTTATTCACAGAGCACATGGCCATGCAGCCTATGGGGGGGGGGGGGGAGGGCGGGGGCCAGGGCAGGCTCCTGAGAAAAGTGCTGGGCTACTGCTCTGAAGTCTCACTGATAAGTCTCCCAGCCAGAGCCTGCCTCTGGCACCCCAGCCCCTCCCTCCCTACCCCCAACCCTCTGCCCCCCTCCTGAGCCCATACCCCCTTCCAGACCCTGCACCAGGTCACAATCCCCTCCTGCCTTAGATCACAATCCAAACCCCTGCACTGTAATCCCCTGCTCTAAATTACAATCCAAACTCCTGCAACCCAATCCCGTGCCTCAGGTCACAACTGCCTCCTACACCCAAACACAGTGGTCCCAAACCCAAAAAAGGTTCTCCAATCCTGCCATACATAAAGACAATGTTGAAACCTTTTGTGTTGGAAATATTTTACTTTATTTTAAAGTAAAGCCTGGGCAAGAAGCTCTCAATTGGGACCCAACTCCCATCTGACCGCAGCGTCATAACATTCCTGCACACCTCCACAATCCTGAGCCATATACCTGAGCCCCTCATACGCTCACATTCCCAGTCCACTGCCATCATATTGACAGAAGACCACCTGAATACATACATGAAGCTGGATTTGATCCGTTATGATGTAAACTTCAAAAGAAATGCATGAAAAAATGCAGAAGTCCCATTACATAAAGCTTGTGAGTATGATGTTTCATTTATGTGATTATTAATATTACTGGTAATTGAGGTAATGATTAAGTAGTATATTTTCACTCATGTAAATGTGCATTCTTACATGGCTCTTTGGTTTGAAAAGGTTGCTGACCTATGATCTACTGCAATGGAGAGGAAGACTTTCCAAGATTTTCTAAAGGTCTTTGTTATCATATTGAATGTATGGGGGATGGATTCCCTGTTGTCCTCATGAGGATTAGGATAAAATGTTGGAAGCTGAATAAGTTGATTCATGTTGATGTGTAAAAAGGAAGTCAAATCCCCCGGAGCCATTGATTCCCCTATGAGGGGCACGTAAAATATACATACATTGCTAATGCTTAGATATATTTGCTATTTGTATAGGAGTAAGACATGACAAAGGTCAAGGCCTGTCACAGGTAATAACTTATAATAAGGAGACGAGGGGAAGTGAAACCAGTCTTCTGTTAAGTAGAGATATGGATAGATTCCACATCCTTTAAACTTGTGACCGGCTCAAGCAGGAAAGGAAAAAGGGAAGTGTGGCTTGCCCATTGTTCAGCAAAAGTGAATGAATGTAACACAGCTGTAACTGCAAAGTCAGCAAGTAGGCACTGTATTTAACCTCATTTGGAAAATTAACCTGACCTATAGGAATGCTAAATGTCAAAGATGAAGTAACCTATCATGTTAAGGCACCTAAACCAGGAAGGATGTGAACCCTATAAAAACCCCTGCCTATGAGATGTTGGGGGTCGGCTCTGCTTTGAACATTGAGTTCCTTAGCCGTACCTTGGTTGCAACCAATAAACTTGAGTTGGACCCAGCCTGAAAGTGTGACTCTCTTCTTGGGGTAAATCAGACTAGCCTCCAAGGAGACGAAACCTTGCAATTTATGCAACAATGTGTCATACAGAATTCACTTCAGGGGTGATTTTTTGATGTTTGGGACCTTGCCAGGGAAGAACACAGCATCTTTCATGGTGCATTCCTCTATGACTATCTCCCCTATCCTTCTAGCTAAACTAACTGAAATGAGGAATACCACCTTCACAAAAAGCTGAGTTAGTGAACAAAGGTCACTATTTCAAATGGTGATCTACTCAGCCTTTTAAAACTTTTACAACTCAGGATTGGGATGCCTGAGTTGTGTGAAGAGGTTTGCTATGCGTGTAAGAAATCTCTTCATAGTTGCCTGAAAGAAGTTTGAGTAGCCTTCTATCTGCTGGTGGAAGATTGCAACTTGAACCTTCAGTGAGATAAAAAAGAGACCTGATTTCTTTAAGGTTAACAGGAAGTCTAGGATCACAAGGTTGGCTGAATCGGGGGTGACTCTTGGTTTGGCACCTGATCTGGAACCTCTCCTGCTTTTGAAGCTCAGTGTGACAAATGCTGCACTTTCTACTGTATAATAGCATCTCCCAAATCTCCTAGAGCAACATGTTTCTACATGCTGGAACCATGAAGGAGTCACACTAAGTCACAGGACCTACAAATTGGGACAGAGGCTGTGACCCTTATTCTGTGACAGAACGTATGAAGTGATTGGTAAAGCCAGTCATTGGTAGGCGCAGTGTCAGCTGTTACAGATAAGCGTACCACTTATCTAGGCCATCAGAATGAGAATTTCATTTTTCCCTCCTTATCTTCAACAAGACTTTTAGCAATAGAATGAATGGTGGGAAACGCATTAAGAAGGCCTTGTCCTAGGGAAGGAAGAGAGCATCTCTCATGGAGTATCACCCAATTCCCATCCTGGAGCAGCACTGTCGATACTACTTCTTCTGGCAAGTAGCAAACAAGTCCAGTTCTGGTGTACATAATTGTCAGATTGCGTCATAATATATGGACATGAACCTCTCACAGACCTGGAAGAGACCTTGAAAGGTCATTGAGTCCAGTCCCCTACCTTTACAGCAGGACCAAGTACCATCCCTAACTGGCCCCCTCAAGGATTGAACTCCCAACCCTGGGTTTAGCAAGCCAATATTCAACCACAAAGCTTTCCCTCCCCACCCAATACAAAGTTACTATTTCTAATTTGTGGTCATGCGGAAATTTGTCAGTCATGGTGTTGTGTATTCCCAGCAGGCACACCACTTATCTTAAGATTTTGTGGGAGATACACCAGCTTCAGAGCTTCAGTACTTCTATGCACAGAGAATCAGGCCTGACATCTCCCTGTCGGATTAGGTAGTAAATGCAGGCCATGTTGTCTGTCATGACCTTTGTATGTATGTCCCTGATCACCAACAGGAAGAGAGCACATATGTTTGACAGCTCATTTCTGAGCTCAAGCATATTGATGTGGAGGCATGTCTGTGTGTACTATTTGCCCTGTACTGTATTAGCCATTGAGATGTGTGCTCCATTCAACGAGGGATCTGCTGATGGTCAGGAGAAAGGAGGAGGAAAAACTGAGCTAACAGACATTCCCATACAGATATTTACTGAATCCTTATGCCAGTCTAAGAATTACTTAATTTTTAAGGCCATCAAAAGAAGCTTGTCTATATTGTCTCTGTTCAGCCTGTAACCTGAATCAAACCATTCTTGGAAGCACAGTCTGGTATGAGCAACAACCAATGTGCCTGTAGCCAATTGCTCCAGAAGCTGAAGGCAATGTCTGGCCAAGATTGGGGGGAGGGGAGGTTGGATTTATACTTTATCAATGAGGAGAGTGAGAAATCTATTGTGGAAGGAGTACTCATGCCTGAATGGAGTCACGGTTGGCTCGTCTGACCTTTGGGTCAACAGATCAATGAACAAAAGTCACCCTTAACAATGGATCAGATTCAGAAATGGTTCCCATATGGTCAGAGTGACTTCTTGGGTCTCTGTGCAGGACTGTACTCTGAAAAGGCAATTATCCATATAGGGATAAAGCATGACATCCTGGGATGATACTACCGAGAAGACTTTGAAGAACACCCTGAGGGCCAATCAGAAGCCAATATTAAATAGTCTGTAAGGGTAGTAGTCCTGGCCCAGTATGAATTTGAGTAACACCTGTGGCTTGGTATGATAAATGTGGAAGTATGCATCTTGAAGGTTGTGGGTTAAGCCCCTTCTGATGTTGGGATGATTGTTGACTGGGTGAACCATCTTGAACTTCTGCATGTTGATGGATCTGTGGAACAGTATGGGTCTCTAAAATACCTTTTTATTTGGTATCAGGAAATAAAAGTAGAAGACTGCCTCGGAGCTGTACTGGCACAGGTTTATAGTTTCTACACTGAGGAGATGGTTTACCTTTTAAAATAGTAGACTCTTGTGAGAAGAATCCCTGGAGAGGGACTGGGAAGAGTGTCTGGAAGTGGGAAAGTAGAAGTAGGTGGCATATCTGTTGTGGTTGACTTCCAACACTCACTTTTCAGAGGCTATCAGTTTTCTGGTGCTGCAGAATGGAGTATGGCAGTCTCTGAAAGAAGGAATTGGGTTTTCCAGTAAGGTGGTGAAGGTGTATTCTACATGTACATTGACCAACCCATCAACAGCACCACTTCACAGTGGAGGGCAGAGACAAAGTTGGTTGCTGTCCTGTTTGCTTTCACTTTGGGAACTTTGATTTCTGTCTGTGGCTCACAGGATCTCTGTGACAAGTATTGAGATATATACAGCAACGACCAGGGCTTGAACGGAAGCTAAAGGCATATTTTCTCTTGTAAGCCAGCATGTATATCCCTGGGGAATGAAGGGTCACCTAAGAATCCCCCAATGTGTGAAGGGACATTGGTATTCTTGGTGAATAGCTTCATTCCCTGAAAGGGGAAGAACTCCACCATGGTTTGGACCTATTTAGGGAAGTCAGAAGACTCAGCCCTGAAAGCTGCCTTATAATCACAACTGTGGAAACTGAATGTGCCACCCTCTCTGTCATGACTAATGAGGACTGGAGAGACTTTTCACCACCAGCTGGCCCTCATTAATGATAGCCAAAACCCATCTCTGTGGGGTTTGGGATCTGATCAATAAAGGGACCTGATTTCACATTGTTCTGATAGATAGATATACATTATATATAGTTATAAATACATTAAAAGCAAGAGGAAGACCAAGGACAGGGTAGGCCCACTGCTTAGTGAGGAGGGAGAAGCAGTAACAGGGAACTTGGAAATGGCGGAGATGCTCAATGACTTCTTTGTTTCGGTCTTCACCGAGAAGTCTGGAGGTGTGCCTAACGTAGTGAATACAAGCAGAGAGAGGGTAAGTTAGAAGATAGGATACACAAAGAACAAGTTAAAAATCACTTAGGAAAGTTAGATGTCAGCAAGTCACCAGGTCCTGATGAAATGCATCCCAGGATACTCAAGGAGCTGATAGAGGAGGTATCTGAGCCTTTACTATGATCTTTGAAAAATCATGGCAGACAGGGGAGATTCCAGAAGACTGGAAAAGGGATATTGTGCCCATCTATAAAAAGGGGAATAAGAACAACCCAGGAAATTATAGACCGGTCAGTTTAACGTCTGTCCCAGGGAAGATAATGGAGCAGGTAATTAAGGAAATCGTATGCAAACACTTGGAAAGTAATAAAGTGATAGGGAATAGCCAGCATGGGTTTGTGAAGAACAAGTCATGTCAAACTAATCTGATAGCTTTCTTTGATAAGATAACGAGCCTTGTGGATAAGGGAGAAGCGGTGGATGTCATATACCTAGACTTTAGTAAGGCATTTGATACGGTCTCGCATGATATTCTTATTGATAAACTAGGCAAATATAACTTAGATAGGGCCACGATAAGGTGGGTGCATAATTGGCTGGATAACCGTAGTCAGAGAGTTGTTGTTAACGGTTCTAAATCCTGCTGGAAAGGGATAACAAGTGGAGTTCCTCAAGGGTCTGTTTTGGGACCCGTACTGTTCAATATCTTCATCAATGATGTAGATATTGGGATAGAGAGTACTCTTATTAAGTTTGCAGATGATACCAAACTGGGTGGGGTTGCAACTTCTTTGGAGGATAGGGACATAATTCAAAATGACCTTAGCAAGTTAGAGAAATGGTCAGAGGTAAACAGGATGAGGTTTAATAAAGAGAAATGCAAAGTGCTCCACTTAGGAAGGAACAATCAGTTCCATACATACAAGATGGGAAGCGACTGTCTAGGAAGGAGCATGGCGGAAAGGGATCTAGGGGTCATAGTGGACCACAAGATGAATATGAGTCAACAGTGTGATGCTGTTGCAAAAAAAGCAAATATGATTCTAGGTTGTATCAACAGGTGTGTTGTAAGCAAAACTCGTGAAGTCATTCTGCCGCTCTACTCTGCACTAGTTAGGCCTCAGCTGGAGTACTGTGTCCAGTTCTGGGCGCCACATTTCAAGAAAGATGTGGAGAAATTGGAAAGGGTACAGAGAAGAGCGACAAGAATGATTAAAGGTCTAGAGAACATGACCTATGAAGCCAGGCTTCATGAACTGGGCTTGTTTAGTTTGGAAAAAAGAAGATTAAGGGGGGACATGATAGCGGTTTTCAAATATCTAAAAGGGTGTCACAAGGAGGAAGGCGAAAATTTGTTCCTCTTGGTTTCTGAGAACAGGACAAGGAGTAATGGGCTTAAAGTGCAGCAGGGGAGGTTTAGATTGGACATTAGGAAAAAATTCCTAACTGTCAGGGTGGTCAAATATTGGAATAAATTGCCAAGGGAGGTGGTGGAATCTCCCTCTCTGGAGATATTTAAGAACAGGTTAGATAGACATCTGTCAGGGATGGTGTAGACGGAGCTTGGTCCTGCCTTGAGGGCGGGGGGCTGGACTCGATGACCTCTCGAGGTCCCTTCCAGTCCTATTATTCTATGATTCTATGATGATTCTATGATAGATATATTTGGCCAATAAGGCCTGGTCAACTAGAACAGAAGAGTGGCAGATTAATACACTTTTCTATCAAACAGATCCAAAATATTTTCAGACATACAGGACAGATTTAAACTGGTACTGGCGATCCTTAGAATCAACTGTATCCACAATGATGGAATTTGAAGGTGGGTTGAAAAATAAAAATTCTGTGCACTTCAACACAAAATGCTTTTTGTCTTCCCTCTTGCATATTGGCAGGATGGATGTAGGAGTCTGCCTTATAAATCTGGCAAGAGTGCTTAATTAACTGAGAGAACCTCTCTGGCAGAAGTATAAGATTGTAGAATGTTCACCAGTTTGTGGTAAGGCTCAGTCATTTTATGCAGCACTACTTGCAGAACACTGCCAGCCTCTAAGCTAAGTCCTGAAATGATTAAAATCACCCACCACATATAGTGAAGAGGGCATCACCACCTCATTAGGTTAGGACAACAGTAGATGAGCTTGAGGGGTATCTTCCATTTCTGCCTCAGCTTCAACTTCTTCCCCCAGTTGCTCAGGAGGTTCTAAACCCTTTGACCCTACAGCTGAAAGAGGGTGCCTCCTATGCCACACTAAGAGCCTGAGAGGTCTGCTGCTTCTGGGCCTGCCAGGGGCCACCATAAGGTCATTGAGGGTAGGGATGTATAGTGAGGCAGAGTGGCTGCCCACTGATCCAAAAGGGAAGGAGCCCCTCCCTCTCAGCCCTGGTGGGCAGTACCCAGCCCCAGCACATCACATAAGAAGTCAGGAGGCAGGGCTAGAACTATAAAAGGCCAGCCTGAAAGGCCAGTCAGCCCCAGTGGAACCAGAAGCCTCCCCAGCACTCCTAAACTGGGAGCTGGACCTGAGAGAAGCTGAGGACTGGCCCAAACTGCCAGGTTCCCAGCTGGACTACGGCCTGGAGGAACTGCTTACTTGGCCAGAGGTTCCAACCCTGCAAATCACAGAGAACAAACTAGATCCAGGTACATGCCAAGGGGGAGAATGGAAGCAGCCCAGGGATAGCTAAAAGTACTTTGATTGAGACAGGGCAGTGTATTGCAGTCAGGATCCCTGCTGACCCAGCAGCAGACTGTACTGCTTCTGTTGGGGCCTTGGCCTGGGATACAGAGGAGAGGTGGGCCTACATCCTCCCTGCCACTCCATTCCTAGGTGGCAGTCTCACCCTTTGGCTGTTCCAGAATGATAGCCTGCAATTGTCAGATCTCCACCCAAACATGGGGAGCCGATTGCAGTTGCTTCAACTTGGACTTGTAAAACTGTTTGTTGCCCCACCCTGAACCAGGACATGGGCTTAAGAAACTGTTTATTTGTTGCCTCACCCTGAATCTGGGCCAGGGACTAAGGCTAGTCGTGGTTGTACCGCCCTGAACTAGGGCCTAGGCCTGTTATCTGTGGCTGTAGACTGACCTAAGGCCAAAGCCCAGCACAGCTGATTCCCCAAAAGGAACTGAGCGGGACTGTAGTAGGGCAGAGTGGCTGCCCACTGATCCAGAAGGGGAAGGAATCCCTCCCAGAGCCATACTGGGCTACAGAACGGCACCAAGGCTGCCCAAACCATGGATATTGAGGGGTGGATGGGTGATATGTCTGGTGTACATGATGAAATTGGTACCCACATAGCTAGGACAACAAGCAGTGGGAACCCAAGTCCTCTCATTCATCTGAGTCTGGTCTGATGAGGGGAAAAATGGTGTGTGGCAGAGAGATGTAATTGAATCCAATGCTTTGGGAGACATTGGCACCAGAAACCCAATACTGAATATCAGCAACTTCAGCACGCTGGATACAGATCTGTTGCATATTCAAAATCTGAGGGACAATGTCAGTGCCACTGGCTGTTGATGCCAAGAAGCTGACACCGACTCAATTGATATGGAGACCTTGTCACATGGTCCACTGGTGCCACACACACACACACACACACACACACACACACACACACACACACACACACACAATTGATGCCAGTACCAATGACCACAACAATGTGGCTTTCCCCTGAGCAGAGACCTTCCATACTTTTCAACCCCTGTATTTCCAGTACTTCTTTGCCCATGCCCAACAGGGCTTTGGACAGATCAACTCGCTCTTTTGGCTCAGTGCCATTCCTGCTCCGTGTACCAGATTTAAATGGTTTTAGGTACTAAAAGAAAAAGGCTGCAAGGAAAGCAAAATTTGCAAAACTACAGGGAGTTAAAAATCCATGAACTAACAGCTCTTAGCTCAGTCTCTAGTCAAGAATGTTTGAGAAGGAGCTGAGAAGGAAATGGCCATGCATGCGGGCTAGCCTCATAGCAGGTGGGGAGGCATGTATGCACAGGTAGGACAGAGTGCTTTTAAAATTCTCCAAGGTGCCAGTGTGTGAGGGTGCACACACTCCCACAGTGGAACACCAGGGACACAACTTGAAAAATAATCTGTTATTTTATAGTAGTAATACAACAACACTAGTCAGTAGAAGGGCATTATGATGCTAGGTATGAATATATATTGCAAAAGTCTTGAAAAGGTAACACTTGGCTTTTATTTTTGTCATTATGTTGTTTAACCATAGTTGAGTAGATCTAGAGAACACTGGTAATGTTTGTGACCTATTGCGCACACAACTGCTTCCGTTAGTGAACTGAACTAGTGCAGATTCTTTAAAATACTGGGATAGACAAAGTTACTAAATACATAAATTGTGTTGGCAATTTTTGAACTTGAACATTGCTATCACTTAGGAAACCATGTGCACATCTTCTAATCTAAGTCAGTTTATACAAGCCACTCCATGTCCTTCCCCACTCCACCGATGCATCTTTTTACATTGCTTTTTCTCTCTCCATAAGCTGCATACAAATCTGTGGTACTAAGAGCAGTGAGTAACCGACAATGTAGAAGACACTGTGTTGACACCACAGAATTAGTATCAGCCCCACAGACAGTTTGTTTGGAGCTTCTTCCCTTGTTAAATACCAAAATTAGGGCTTCAGATGGCAGTAGAGTAACCTGGACATAAAAGCAATGAATGCTTGTTTAGCCGGGAACGGGGGGCGGGGGGGAAGAGAAGAGATGGAGGCTGTAATACAGCAAGCATATTTCAAGTGAATTAACACTTTTCTGGAAGTGCTCCAAATTCCAAGAACTTCATACATGGCACAAAAATAGTTATGAATTTTACAACATTTATTTATGGGATGTTCTGTATTTGCATTAAGGATACTACTTAATGTACCTGAGGAAAGAAATTTCTCCAGCAAGACAAATAAGATTAAGTATCCAATATTTTGTAAGAGTGCTGCCCATATACCACCGACAATTCCACTAAACCCCCATTTAGTATTTTACCACATTGAACTGTGGAATGTACCAGCTTGAGAGGCTTCTACACATGTAGGATCTTCCCTTTATCAGCCAGTCATCAAGGTCTGAGTATTTCTGGATTCATCAATGTCCTAGGTGTGTGGTCACAATCACTTTACATTTTATGAGTGGTCTTGGAACCAACGAGAGACAAAAGGGCATCACTGTAAACTGGAAATGACACCCGTCCAATGTAAAATGGAGAAAGCTCTAGTGTCCCATGAAGACTGAAATATGGAAATACGCATCCTTCAATGTCTCCCAGATCCAGGGAGGGAATGATGGAGGCTAGGGAGACCATATGAAACTTCAACTTCATGGAGGTCTTCCCATAGGATCGTGTGCAAGAGTTTGCTGCATTGGTGAGCAACGGTATAGCAGTGGCTTGGGGAGTCCTCCAAATCACCTGGGCTGAGACAGACTTGGTGGCCAGGATGGTTGCATTGAAGTGACCATGAGACAAAACTTCTGGTTGCAGGCTTCTGGGCTGTCCCAGGAGCTCCCAGCTGAGGGTTTGGGGGGCTATTCTCTGAGTTGACTGACTCTAGACACCATGGGCTCAAATCACTCCCTGCTCCTTGGGCATGCAGACCCCTCAGTAGTTCAGGAAGCCATTCCAACCTCCTTCTACTCCCCACCTGCACCTCACCTCTGGTCGCAACCTAGGTCCTGAGGGGATCCCAGAGCTGGCTTCTATAGGGGAAAGGAAAAAGACAAGGGGCCTAGGATATGATCACTTCCTCCTGTCTGGCTGCTCAACTTGATTGTCCCAGATGTCAGAGAGGCCATAAGCAATCATTTTTAGAATTCACTCAAGGACAGCACACCAGCCAGTTCGTTGGATATAATCATCCCTTTCCTCAACCACCTTCACCCTTTCCAGTCGCCCACTTTGGACTACTGGGTGCTAGATACAGTTTCTTCAGGTTACCCCTGGCAGTTTTGGCTAACCATGCCCTCCATCCCCCCCTCTCTCATCAGGGACCCCTCTCATGAGCAACTCTTCATTCAGGAAGTCAAAAACCTCCTTTGCCTGGGAGCAAAGGAAAAAGTCCCATGGAACATTGAGGGCAGAGGATTCTACTCCAGCTAATTCCTAATTCCCAAGGAAAAAGAGGGTCTTAGACCCATCATAGGCCTGCATTGCCTGAACAAGCCTCTCAAGAACTTACAGATGCCTGCAAATGATTTTGAGTAACTATGCACATGGGTGCACACGCACCTAAAATGGAATTAACATGAGCAAGTACTTGAAGAAGAATCCCTGTGATTGTGCAGTTTTCAAAATTCACTTCAATTCTATAACCTCTCCGACAAGCAGGAGAAACCTATTTCAAGACACACAAATAGTGTTCTATCCCAGCTCACCCATATATTTTTGACTTACATGCAGAAGGAAATTCAGAGCTCCTCCACCAGCCCAGTGGTCACTAGATGTTACTTTCTCTACTGAAGAAAAGGGGTCTTATTCCACATTGGCCTGAACTCTGCCCCATTTATTTATATAGCCAAATACACCAATAAGAGATTAAAGGGAATAGCAATTTTAAATCTGTTTCCTCCATGCAGTATGGTGGCAAGTCAGCTGGTCTAGCAGTTCTGAGTGAGGCAATGAAGAAACAGTGATGCTCTTTGGGAAAATACTTTCACTTTTATAAGGATCGCAAAGCACCTTGCAAACATTTATTAATCCTCATAACACTCAAAGCCTTATAAAGTGAGCAAGTATTATTCCCATTTTGCGATAAAGAAAGATTCAGATGTTAAACAATCTTCTAAAGGTCACATAGGCAGAAAGTCTGTGGTAGAGACTAAAATAGAACCCAGACACCCAAGCCTTCTACTCTAAGTCATTTATCTTTCCTCATCTTTGGTAGGGTGGTAGAGATAGGAAAATGCCAGAACAGAAGGAAGATAAAGAGAAGGAAGATAAAGAGAAAGTGATCTTGTATCCAGATCTAAATTAAAATGACCTCTAGTTTCAAGCCATATTACAAACATGGGCTTAATGTGCATTCTTTCATCCCCAAGTCTCCTTCAGTATTACTGCTTTCTAGTCTTCCCTTACCACTGATTATCCAATAATTGGTTTTATTATCCTTCCTCTAAACTAAATCACAATATTTTTCTGTCTATGTGTGTAGTCCATCTAGCGTTTGCATTTTTACCTGATTTGTATTGGCAGCAAATGCAACTTATTGCCATTCTATTTATTCCCTCTTTCAGACCACTAAGGTACTAAATAACAGATCCAACATCATCCTTCTCTAATAACATTCACAGCTTTTTCAAGCAGCAGCATGAACCTGACCCAAAACCTTGCTGATTTTGCTTCTACATCCAGGATTGTGAAGTACAGCCAGGGAAACTAACAAGATTTCATACAGTTTTTGTTCTGCCACAAATAAAATTGATGAGCAGCAGCACTGGACCACTCTGCAGTCTTGAGAAGACAGGATTCCAACACATGAATAGGGTATAAACTGATGAAGGGTTTATTTACAGTCACGGGAGGAAAAAAAAAATCAAAGATTAGAATCTGCAAGTGTTGCCAGCACTCATCCTACTAACCAATTATGATCAGATTTTTTTCCAAACCTTGGTCCCTGGCCTGGAGAACTCAATCTAATCTATGATTTCAACACTAACGTGGTTTTCTTAACCCCCACCTCCCCACTCCCACCTCCACCCACAAAAACCACCATGTAAGGAAAGATTTCTTTTTAAAAAAGGGTAACACTAAGCAATGTACTGAATGAAGAAAAAGGATATAGAAGCTTGTTGAGCTTAAAGTCATACTTAGAATTTTATAGTGTAGTCAATGACTGCTCTCCATATTCATGCACATTAATCAGAGCTACATAGTGCATTGAAGAGAAACAGAACTAATACTGTAAAGTAGTAAGATTTTTAACACTTACTCTCTAGTTCTTCTCTCTCAAAGTTTGTGTTGATAGTAGAGCTAGTTTTGCCCATATCCACAACAGCTTCTTCATCATGACCCTAGAGAAAAAACACAAATATAGATTTATTTTGTTTCACTTTAGGTAGCACGGAAAGCCAAGATAATTTCTATCATAACACTAAAAATGGATAATACAGTACACTCATACATACAATTTATAGAAGATAGCTTCTGAAGCAGGAATTTGAAAATTAGCTGTTTTACAGCCATTTTCTGGCATAATAAATAAAAAGAGCCCAACTCTCACAGGAAGAGGAAAAAGGAAGTAGAATATGTAGAAATACCTTATTTTCTGCAAAAAAAATCCTTTTACTACTAAAAAATATTCTGCACGTAAGAAGTATCACACTGATGAAAACTAGGTTTGCTATGCATCATAAACAACAACTGGCATCATATATGTAGTAGCCCAGTGTCAGAGTCTGGGCGGTGCTGTTGCCTAAAATGCTGGCTGTTTCCTCTGGGTGGCGCTATTGCTGAAATGCTGGCTGTTCCCTCTGGGCAGCCCATGCTGCATGGGGAGTGCGGGGCCCAAACGGCCGCTTGTTCCCCCGCGGCGGCCTGGCTGAGCGGTGCAGAAGTCAGCCGAGCGCCACGGAGGGAGGGGAAGGGAGGCGGGGCAATGACGTGCAGCATGACAGTGGCTCCAGGCCCCTCCCCCCTTCGCCTCTCGCTGTGGCGCTTGGCTGACTTCTGAGACACTCAGCCGGGCCGCCGCAGAGGAGCAAGTGACCGTTTGGGCTCCACGCTCCCCATGCAGCACAGGGAGTAGCCGTTTGGGCTCCGCGGTCCCCAGAGTGAGAGGCAGGAGGGGGAGCAGAAGACAAAGAGCGAGGCAGGAGGCAGAGGAGAGCTGGGGGGGGGGGGGAAGCAGCAGGAGGAGGGGAGAGAGAGATGGAGCGAGAGACCGGAGCCTCAGGAGAGAAGACCGACGTGGAGGAGAGACCTGAAAATCCCATTTTATGACAGGCTAATTGGCTAGTTACCTAATAATGAAGGAGAACTTTCAAAATATTTCACTTAAAGTAAGACCCCTCTACATAATAGGATGTCAGTATGCAGTAGGGATATTAAATTTCAAGTAATTGACTAATCAAACAGTCAATGCAATTTGCATTGACTATTCAATTAATTGATGGGCACCTCTGCCTTTGTAGTGTAGCAAAAGCTACACATCAAAGGCAAAAGTGCTATGTGGAGCACAGAGCAGTCCCCCGCTGAACCAGTGCTCCCCGCAGTGTTTCAAAGCGGCAGTGCCGCGTGGAGCCCGGGGTCAGCTGTGGACCCCCCCACTAACCTCAGGCTCCATGCAGCACTGCCACTTTGAAACACCACATGCAGCCTGGGGCCAGGCCCCACACGGAACTGTCGCTTTGAAGTACTTCCTTCTTTCCCCTCCCATGCTGCCTCTTTCTGATAGAGGCAGCAAGTGGGGGAGGGGGAATGACTAGTCTTTCAAATACCTAGCAAGCAGTCATTTTGGCTTAACAGTTAAGCCTGGACTAATTGGTTAATCCTAACAATTACATGCACTCCCCTTCCCTAGCTGCCTCTCAGAAAAACAGTAGCACAGGGAAGAGGCGCTTGCCTTCCCCTCGTGTGTAAACATTTAACTGTTAAAAAATCCAGTGGTTACACATTTACACAAATACATGTTATTTAACATGTAATATCTTTTGTACATACGCATTTATTGTTTGCATGCATTTCACATGAAAAAACAAAACTGGATCCAGCTGACAATAGCACAAAAAACTTTAAAGCCCAGTTTTGGCTAACACCAAAGTAAATAAAGGTAAAATCAGGGATGCAGTGTGGTGACTTAGTAATCTAGTAGCTCCTAAAACTCCACCTAATGGTAGGTGCTACACAAACAGAAAACAAGATGACACTCATTGCACAAATAATTTTTAATTTAAGTATAACATAAGAGATATAAATGGGGAGAAGGTACAAGGACATAATGAGATTGTAGTTATCAACATGCTAAGCAGTCATCTCAACACACCAACAGCCTAATCATTGTCAAGTTTTCTGTTGGTGTTATAACCAGAAAGAGTTTTAAGAAGGGATTTGAAGATAGCTTTGCAGATATCTATGGGGAGCTTCTCCCACACATGAAATACATCATGGCTAATAATATGGGGGACCATCCTTTCTACAGGACAGTTGAGATAGCTGCCATAGGGCATGCCACAGCACAGGGCAACCATCCCAAACCATCCTATGGATAGCAGTACTCCAGCCATAACCCTTCCCCAGCGAGGCATACTCCAAAACACTCACTATGTTAGTGGGAGACCCATGCAGAAATTGGCTCTATGTGTCTCATTGAAATTCTCCCTCCTGAGGGGAATTCCTGCTACTTCATCAAAGCAGCTTTATAGTTCATTGTCATTGCTTTACAGGTTTCATACTTAGCCTAGGTGAAAAGCTCAGACAAAACTCTCCCCCATCTGAAGAAACCTTGCAGCTACAATTGACATATGATATGGAAGCCCTTTTCCCATCCAGGCAGAATTCCATAGCTTGCTTGAAATTTTAACAAATGATGAATGGAAGTGGACATCTGGCTGATCAGAGGCAGGTGTGCAAGCCTTTGGATGTTGAAAGAGATAGGTAGGCGAGGTATATGCTGTTAAAACCTTAAAAGTAAAGGCAAACAGATTATGCCTCCCTGTCATCATTCCACTAAATAAATTCACAGCAAATTTTGTTGACCTGACAGCCAGAAACATCAGGCTGTCTTCATAAAATGTCAGACCAAAAAACCTTCATATTTCAGTAAGTTACAATTTTCAAGACGATACCAGAAATAAAAGGGAAACATTATTAAGCCCTAGGAACTAGCACTCAACTCAAAGACTGTAGAAAAATTAACAGCACAGTTTTGGAGCGAGTGTCTACACAGGCTTCTCCAGCATGAAAAAAAAAGTGTTTAAGAATCCAAGTCTCTCTACAAACAATCTTTACCATTTAAATTATGCTACATCAAGGCCCATTTTGGGGACCAGTTTACCACTCAATTGTGGTAAAGGGGCTTGCATGTTCCAAAGAGCTATGCTGTTGGGAGATTAATACTCCTGATATGGTCTCCAAAAAATGAACAGGTCTGAGGGGAGGTCCCAGATACAGCACAGTATAAAGGCAGTCCCCGACTTACGCGGATCCGACTTATGTCGGATCCGCACTTACGAACGGGGCTCTCTCGCCCCGGAGGTCGAGGTGGCGGATTGCTACCTGCGAGCTCCGGGGCGAGAAAGCCCTGTTCGTAAGCTGCTCCGGTGCCCCTGGTCTGCTGGAGTCCGTCTCCAGCAGACCAGGGGCACCAGGCGGTTCCCCGCGCTTCTGAGGCTTTGCCAGAGCAAAGCCTCAGAAGCGCGGGAACCCGCCGCGGCTGTGGCTTCAGTCCCGGTGCCTGTGGTCTGCTGGGGACCATTCCCAGCAGACCACAGGCACCGGGACTGAAGCTGCAGCCACGGCGGGGTCCCGCGCCTCTGAGGCTTTGCCAGAGCAAAGCCTCAGAGGCGCAGCACCCCGCTGCCGCTGCGCTCCCCGTGTCCCTGGTCTGCTAGGGGGGGGGCGCAGCTAGTGTGCCCCCCCACCCCCAGCAGACCAGGCTTTTGTTTTGGACCCTGTGGCAGAGCAGCTGGGGCGCTGCCGGGTTGGTCCAGTAGTGCCCAGAGCGGCGCTGCAGGACCATACTGAACCAACCCGGCAGCACCCCAGCTGCTCTGCCCCAGGTCCTGATTCAGCCGCTGATGGTCAGTTTCAGCAGCGGCTGAATCAGGACGCCTGGGGCAGAGCAGATGGGGTGCTGCTGGGTTGGTTCAGTAGCACCGAGGAGCGGCGCTACTGGAGCACCCCAGCTGCTCTGCCCCAGGCGTCCCCAAGTCAGCTTCTGCTGAAACTGACCAGCGCTGACTACAGGAAGCCCGAGGCAGAGTTGCTCTGCCCCGGGCTTCCTGGAATCAGCTGCTGATCAGTTTCAGCAGCAGCTGACTTGGGGACGCTTGGGGTTCTTAAGTTGATTCTGTATGTAAGTCAGAACTGGCGGTCAGTTTCAGCAGCGGCTGAATCCGGACGCCAGTTCCGACTTACATACAGATTCAACTTAAGAACAAACCTACAGTCCCTATCTTGTACGTAACCCGGGGACTGCCTGTAATCCCAAATCCTCAATGGTAGATCAAACAAGGGATGTTAAATCCTGGTTAATCAGTTAACCAGTTAAACCTAAGGTTTCAGAGAATAACTGATTAAAGCAGGATCCCACTCCCGCACCCCCGCAGGGCTCCCAGCTGCTGCTACCTGTCCCTCTGCATGGGGGTGTGGGGCAGCTCCTGCTTCTAACACATTCGGGGCTAGAGCAGCCCTCTGCCCATGGTAGGCCACAGGTAGGGGGTTGCTCCAAGGTACTGGTTAACCAGTTCCCAGTAAGTATCACCTGATGATGATGACACTTATTGGGTAACCAGTTACCTGTTCACATCCCTAGATCAGACTTAAGAGAGTCCTCAGCTCTCAATAGCTGTGAAAGTAGATGAAGGCGGCAGCAAGTTAGACATATACATACAGTCTCAGACTTTCACTGGGCTCCAGACCTTGTCATGATTATGTGGTCAATATAGATGCTTTGGCTTAAAAGGTGCACCATATTAAAAAAAAAAATACATGCAGGCTTGTACTATGGGAAAGAACATCTCTCCAATATTCCAAGTCCTGTTGCAATGGACTAATAGCAACATGAATAGGATTAGTCAATCAGTTAATTCCTACCCACAAATGGCATGTGGGCAACAGCATTTAGATTGCCATTTGGTACCTGGACTGAGACACGGTGAAATCCAACAGCTATTATTGTGACTGAGCAGTCCTCTAAGATCCCCTCTGATCACCCTCCAAAAGAAAGGCTAGGAAAGGTGCCCTAAACCTATACTGTGTCATCCACTCCTTGCTGGATCACCCTGTCCAATAGGAAGCTATCAAAAGACAGTGAGTTTTGCTACATGGAATCTTCGCACTCTGTTAGATAACAAAGATGATGTAGGATCAGAAAAAAGAACTCTTATAACCACCAGGGAACTTATGAGATAAAACATTGACATTGCTTCCCTGAGTGAGACACGGTGCGCAAACAAAAGGTCAAAAAAGAAGGTGAACACTACCCCTTTTTCTGTAAAGGAAAATCTGCAGAGAACAGGCACATTCATGCTGGTGGTTTTACAAGTAGGAATAAGTTTGTCTGTCAGTCAGTTTACAGAATTTCCAGTAGGAATTAACAAACATTTTATAACTCTGTTGTAAACTGAGGAACAACATGTCTGCTGCTATCAGTGCTTATCTCTCAACACTCAATTATCTCAAGGATAAGAATGATATTATACACATCTTGACACTCTTGACCAACATTCCCAAGGAGGACAAGATCATTATCCTCAGAGATTTTAACATTGGAGTCGGGAATGGCACTATCCAAAATGAAGGATTGGGACAGACCAACTCCAAAAACATCCACCTACTGAACAAATGTGTAGGAAAGGAAGTTACTCTGTGCAGAAATGACTGTTCTTTGAGGTGTGTCTCCCTGTGAGAGCTCCACATAAGATGCAGGGCAGGGGTGGCCAACCCGCGGCTTTTCAAAGAAAAAATTGCGGCTCCCACGTCTCTGAAAGATTCAGTGTTTCTGTTTGCATGGAACACTGGTGAAAACTTCAAAATGGCCACCTTCAAAAGGGCAATGCCTGCTCTGTTCTTAAAAGGGCTGTGGCCGGGCCCTCCTTCGACCAAACGCTGCCACTGAGGCGCTCCCCCCCCCCTCTCCTTGACCAAACGGCTCTTTGCACTCTATCTACCACTATTTTGGTGCTTCATCTGTAATGGGTTGGCCACCCCGGTGTAGGGACATCCCAGAACCATGGAGCGGATCTTTTTCAGCAATTATCAGCGGATCACACATGCACAAAGGGAGCCTCACGCTGCATTCAGCATGGGGTCTTGGGAAATGCCTCTCCCTTTCAGTTCCTCTTCTCCATCCAAGTAGCCAAGACTCTGAGTAGAGGTGAGGAAGGGAGGGTCATGGAGCATCCACAGGACACACACCTTGAAGAACAGTCATTACTGCACAGAGTAACTTCCTTTTCTTCTTTGGGTGATGTCCCTATGGGGGCTCCACATAAGGTGACTACAAAGCAGTACCCGACATGGATGATGAAAATTAGAGTTACTGCTTAGAGACTGCAGATAATATCGCAGTATCCACTGCAAGTCTGCTCCCAGTTGTGACGTTATGACATAGTGCCTAAAGAAGGTATGATGAGAGGACCAGGTGGCTGCTTGGTAAATGTCTTTAAGGGCTATGTTGCTTAGAAAAGCTGTGGACGTTGCAGTGCATGAATGGAGCGCCTCTTTGGTGGAACTGGCAGGTCTGTTACAGAGGGAATAGCACCGTAGTATGCAGGATAAAACCCATTTGGAAATGCGTTGCACTGAAATAGGTGTACCCTTTCAACATAGTGTGATGGAAATGAACAGACGCAGAGACTTTCCAATTATTGGTTGCGTTCCATCTCTGTGAAAGGCCAGAACTCACTGGATGTCAAGTGTATGAAGCATAGCATCTTTGGGTGATGTATGAGGCTTAGGGAAAAATGCTGGTAGTACTACTGGCTCGATGTAGAAGGCTGTCGGTAAGTATATGAATGGTCTGGTTGGCAATGATGGGAAGAAAGTGGTTGCATGCTTTCTTTGTCTTACAGCCCTGAATTGGAGTAGGTTGATGTGTAATGAGGACTTCTGTGGTGACCATCTGCCCTGGACCATGCGTGGGAGCAAGTGTTCCCCCAACCCATGAGAGAGGCATCGGTGGTAATCTGCATGGATGGTTCAGGCTAGTAGAAAGGTATTCCTGCTAGAAGGTTGCTGGGCACTGTCCGCCATGCAAGCGAGTCTAGTACCTTTTTGGGACGGCGACTTGTTTTTGTAATGGGTGATGTGCAGGCTTGTAAAGTGGCATTAGCCAGTGTTATAGGGCTCTGAAATGAAGGCATGCATGCTTCACGACGTAAATAGTGGCAGCCATGTGGCCCATTACCTGTAGGCAGGTAAGTGCCATAATGGTAGGAGTTTTCAACAGTACACTGACAACATCACATAGGGTTGTAAATTAGTAATCTGAGATAGGCTCTAGCAGTCAATGAATCGAGGTAAGCCCTAATGAACCCTATACTCTGTGTGGGCTGCAGAGTTGATTTCTGTTCATTTATTAGGAGGCTCAGACAATTGAACATCTGCCTGATGTTGGAGACCATGATGGTAGTCACCACCTGGGATTGACCTTTTATAAAAGACAGTCCTCTAATTATAGAAAGATCTTGATGCCTTGCTGTCAGAGATAGGCTATGACTACAGCCAGGACCTTTGAGAAAACCCTAGGGGCAGAAGACAGTCTGAAAGGCTCTGTACTGGCAGTGATCGTAACCCACAATAAATCAGAGGTATCGTCTGTGTGATGATGTATGGCGATATGGAAATTACATCCTGAAGGTCGATGGCTGCGAACCAGTCCCCATGGTCCAGAGCCAGTATAATCGAGGCCAGTGTTACCACCCTGAATCGTTGCTTCTGCAGGAATTTGTTTAGCTTGCGGAAAACTAATATGGGTCTCCAATCCCCCTGTGCACATTTGTGTCAGAAAATATTTGGAATAGAAACCTGTCCCCTGAAAGGCAAGGGGGATCTCTCTATCGCTCCCAAGTACAGGAGGCGGTCGATTTCCTCTGAGAAGTTTCTCATGACAAGGGCCCCTCAAGAGGGACAGGGCAGGAGGCTGGTAGGGGGAAGCGATGTGAAGGGGATGGCATATCCTGTGAGGATGATTTCCAAGACCCATTGATCTGATGTTATAACGTCCCATTGATAGAAGAAGGGATGGAGTCTGTTGGTAAAGAGGTGTTACTGGCTCATTAGCAAACATTGAAGTGGGAGGTCAGGCAGGCTTTCAACCAAATCTTCAGATCTGCTGCTTTGCTGCCTGGGAACCAGAAGAGCAAGTTTGAGGTGGGTGCCTCTTCTGGGGTCATTGTCTAGCACAGTCATAGTCGTACTGCTTTTGTTCAGTGCGATTATAGTAGCTATCTGTTTTTGTTGTATGGAGTAGTATACATGCCAAGCGCAGGAGTCCTTGCTGTTATGTAGGTCTTCAGCCATACTAGCAGCAAAAAGCTTGCACTTATCAAACGGAAGGTCTTCCACCTTGGACTGGAGTTCTTTGGGTATGCAGGATGATGAAAAAAGCTCTTCTCATTACCACAGTTGTGGCTATTGCCCTAGCTGTTGTGTTAGCTACATCTATCAAGGAAAGGAGGGTTGTATGAGCAATAGTATGCCCTTTTTGGATGACTGATTTGAGTATGGGCCTTTTGCAGTCTAGTAGATGTTCCATCAGTTCAACCAATTTAGAATATAGTTATCAAAATCATGGTTTGCCAGCAATGCTGCATAGTTAGCAATTTCTTAGCTGAAGTGTGGCAGAGGAATACACCTTTCTTCCCCAAATACTTCTAACTGTTTGTGTTCCCCACCATTGGATGCTGGTCTGGCCAGAGACCTTTGCACACTGATTAGCAGCATCCACGATTACAGAATTTGGTTGCGGATGTGAGAAAAAAGGAAGTCCAGGTCTTTTGGCGGTGCAAAGTACTTCCAATCAGACTTTTTGCACGTTGGCTGAATTGAGACAGGGGTTTGCCAAATTTCATCAGAGACCTCCATGATAGCCTTGTCAATGGACAGTGCGATTCTTCCTCGTGATAAAGGACGGATGTTTTTCTAGGAGTGAATGTTGCTTGTCCTCAACTTCCTGCAGTTCGACACCTTGGGTTTGTTGCAACCCTCTTAAGCGGTTCTCAGAATTATTTTATATCATCTGTTGGGTGAGTATCATATGGTATTGCAGCTTTTTCCGGGTCTGAAGACGAGTTATCAGAAGAAGAGTTATCGGGAAGAAATTCTGGGTGCCATAACTCAATATATTCAGAGAGCTGACCCTCCTCCTCTTCCGCAATGGTTGGTATAGTGAGAGACAGGGAGGGTGAAAGGAGTCTCCTCGGAGAAGACAGTGCGGTAAATTGTCTTTTCCGTGAACCCCAGTGGTCCCATGGTGACCAGCGGGGAGAGTTGTGGGTCTGACCACTCGGAGTACTAAGAAGGGTAGCCTGGTCTTCCATGGTAATAGCAAAGATGACGAGTGCTGTGATGAGAAAACATTGTGATAATCATCTTGGTTAAAGGCAGCATGCTCAGAGAGTACAGGAGACCTCACATGGCATAGGAAAACACCTAATGAGAATGGCAGCAGGGAAGCCTCTCTCGAGGGAGGAAGTGAAACAGCCTGCCTGCCACTTGTTTCTGCACTGTCATGTGCCAGAGCCTCCATTGGGGATGGACTTGATGCCAGGAGCTGTGGGGCTCGCATTTGATGGCAGTCCCTTATGGAGGACCGCTTGGTCATCAGCAGCACAGATCTTGGTGCCGCGTCTTTCAATAACGCCGGCACCCGTGTGTGCAGGTACATTGGTAAGATCTCTCCAGTGCCGATGCTGCTCTTTTTGGCACCAGGGTTAAGCACGATGTAATGGTTGCAGTGCTGGTTCAAGCTCCTAATTGCCAAGTGTGTACATCTTGTCCCCTCCGGCCACTCTGGGGGATGGAGTTGGGGGCAGGGATTTAGAGGGCTATGGCCCCTTCTTAGCCCAGTCATTGGGCAGGGATGAAGCAATTCTCTTTCTGGGAGCCTGTCCCACCAGCAGAGAGGCTTGAGAACACTCAGGCTGCATTGTCTTTCCAAACAAAATCATTCAGAGCCAGAGCTCCTTATCCTTCCTGGCCCTCACAGACTGCAGCACAGTTCGCATTTCTGGGGTACATGGGCTTCCCCCAAGCAGCGGATACAATCCACATGTTTATCCGCCACCGGTATCAGCTCCTGGCACAATTGGCATTTTTTGAAGCTGGAGGGACCCAGCATTGCACCCACTGTGAGGGCATCTGTTTTGTTTGGTTTTTGCTACTGTCTCCCTGTTCATGGCTCTGGGATGTCCCTACAACTTATGTGGAGCACCCACAGGGACATCACCCAAAGAATAACATTGTCTACTCAAGCAGCGAGGAGTCCTGTGGCACCTTATAGACTAACTGAAGTGTTGGAGCATAAGCTTTCGTGGGCAAAATGCCTACTCAAATGCCCTCTTTAGACAAAATGAGAAGCATAAGACCACCTGGTGACGCCCTTGCTCCAAGCACTGATACCTTCTTGGATGTGTTATTGTTAGATCGTGATATCAGAATCACCAAGGTGCAGGTCTACACAGCCTGTGTTTTGAACACACTGTTGTATGCCAGTGAAACATGGACTTTGTGCTCAAAACAAGAGCAGCAGCTCAACACATTTCATATGCGCATATTCGGTAGGCGTATATTCGGTATCTCATGGCAGGACAAGATCCCCAATAGCGCAGTGCTTGAGAGGGCAGACACCGTCTCCATGTTCACCCTTCACCCTTCTCAAACAGAGGAGTATGCACTGGCTTGGCCACGTCTCACGTATGTTGGATGGCTAAATACCGAAGGACCTTCTCTTTGGCGAACTGGCATCTGGAAAGAGGCTGAAAGGGCGACCTAAATTGTGCTATAAGGACACGTGCAAGCATGACCTCAGTGCTCTCTCTATCAGTGCGAACACCTGGCATTCTCTCACCTTAGACAAGTATGCCTGGAAAGAGGGAGTGAAGGAAGCTCTTGCTATGTATGAAACTACCTTGGTGAAGGAAGCGGAAGACCAGAGAGCCCTCAGGAAGATCCGTGCCCATGATACCAGAGCGACATCTACCTACTGCTGCTCACAGTGCGGAAAAGACTGCCATTCCCGGATTAGATTGCACAGCCACAGAAGACGCTGCTTGAATCAGTCCAACAGGGGCGCAAACCCATGATCCTTCGGGATCGAAGGATGCCTACGATGATATCAGAATGATGGTCATCCATGGAACCGACAGATTATCCCTCTATTAGATTTATCCATGAATTTCCAGATCATTTATGATGCCCTGAAGCAGATAAAATTAGTACAAACAAAATTCAATGTCTACACTGTATTCCACTTTTGAGAGAGGAATGCAAACGCAGCTGAGAAAAATTGCAAAAGAAGTGCGGATTTGAATTTCCCGTGCTTCATTTGCATAATAGCATTTGGGCGCTATTTTGAAAAAAGAAACGCTGTCTAGACACGGTTATTTTGAAAGAAAACGCTTCTTTCAAAATTACTCTTAAACCTCACAGCTGGTGGGGACACAAGCATCCGCAGGGTCATCATTGGAGCTTGCAGGGCTGCAGAGCCCACAGTCCTGCCTCAAGCGGGGGGCCAGAGCAGCAGTGGCAGGTAGCTGGGGAGAAGAGCCCAGCAGAAAGGCTGCTGCCTCCTCCCCTGACCTTCCCTGGTCCAGTTAACTCCCTTGTCCAGGACTAGTCAGGTCCCGAGGGAGGTGGAGCAGGGAGGTCCAACCTGTAGTCCTAGCTCTCAGAGCACACAACTTGTGTTTTGGGGCCTGTAACTTTGACTGACTGGTCTTTAGTGCTGTATGTGCTATGCACTAATATCGTATGAGAACAGAAGCCTCTACTTTTATGCCACCTGTTTTGATATACAATCTATTAATGTGTTTCCTAGCACTTAGTGCAAACCAAGCTTCCCTTTTGGCAGTCCAGTAATCTAAGCATTCATTTTTGGCGGATTATGAGTAACATGAGTAAGTGAAAAGGGTATTTTTATCTTCTTTAAAAGAATTATAAGTGTTCATCCACTTTTTGAATCCACATCAATTCTCCCTCCTACTATCCCATCAGCCCTCGTGCCTAGCCTAGAATTAGAGTTCCTGTGCCAGGGCAGAAGTTGCTACTGTGGGTGGCCTTTGCTCCCTCTGCAATTTAGTGCAGTGCACCCCTTGAGTTAGGAAGCTAATTCTGGCCCAGGCATATGTGCTAGATTGCAGATTTAGTTAGGGAACAGATTCAGAAGCAAGTGAGTTCATTTTTGGTTTGTATCAGATTCTAATTTCTAGGATAGCAAAGTTACTCACCTCCGGTGCAGTAACTGTCGTTCTTCAAGGTGGTGTCCCCGCGGGTGCTCCACTATGGGGGCTGGGCTTGCCCCGGCACCGCAGATGGAGACTTGTCGTTAGCAGTGTCTGGCCGGACCACGCATGTGCCGCGGGCTCGCGGCTTTCGCGCTCTTTCTGTCGCGCGGTCCGGCCCCTCCGCCAGTTCCTCGGAACCGCCTCGGAGTCTGTAAGACAAGAGCAGAGAGAGAGAGAGAGAGAGGACTCCGAAGCGGGGAGGAGGGTGGGTAGTGGAGCACCCGCGGGGACACCACCTCGAAGAATGACAGTTACTGCACCGGAGGTGAGTAACTTCGCTTTCTTCTTCGGGGATGTTCCCGCAGGTGCTCCACTATGGGTGACTGCGTAGTGGTAGTCGCCAAAAACGGAAGGAGGGCAAGGAGAGCCTATTTATCCGCCGTGGAGAGCACCGCAGTCGCCACTGCCCCATTTGAGTGAGAGAGAGAGAGAGATAGAATAATGCTTAGCGAAGGTCCCATGAGAGGACCAAGTCGCCGTTCTGCAAATGTTCTTCAGAGATACGCCTCTGTGGAACACTGTAGATGTGGCCATGGCTCTAGTGGAATGAGCGTGTGGTTGGAACGGAAGGGGTAACCCTCTCGTTGCGTACGATTGCACTATGCATGAGGTTACGAGATTGGAAATTCTTTGGGAAGATAGACGTTGACCCTTTGACCTGTGTGCCAGGGAGACGAATAAATGGTCCGTACGCCTGAACGATTTAGTGCAATCTATGTAGAATACTAAGGCCCTGCGGATGTCCAAGGAATGTAGGGCTGCGTCTCGTGGCAAGGCATGGGGCTTCAGGAAAAAGGTTGGCAAGATGACTGGTTCATTAACGTGGAAATTGGAGACAATCTTGGGTAGGAATCTCGGATGTAATCTCAAGACTACTCCATCGCTATGGAAAATCGTATATGGTGGGATGGCCATCATGGCGGAAAGCTCGCTAACCCTGCGTGCAAAGGTTATTGCGAGCAGGAAAACCGTTTTCAGAGTGAGGAATTGTAAGGATACGGTCGCCAGAGGCTCGAACGGTGGCCTCATTAGGGCGTCGAGTACCACGTCAAGGCTCCACACAGGAGGGACTGGGTTGCGTGGTGGGTCCGTATTGATAAGGCCCTTGAGAAATCTTTTAGTCCTAGGATGGGCGAAGATAGAAACGCCATCTATAGGTGGTGTGAATGCTGATATAGCTGCGAGGTGCACCCCGATGGAGGCTAACGCGAGACCCTTGTTCTTTAGGTGCAGTGCATAGTCCAGTACGGAGGAAATGGACAGATGTGTCGGATCGTGGTGGTTCGAGGTACACCAGGAGGAGTACCTGTGCCACTTGTGAAGGTAAGTTTTCCTAGTGGTTTGTCGTCTACTTTGTACTAGGACCTGTTGGACTGTGGCAGAGCAGAGAGATTCACATGGGTTCAGCCAGTTAGGAACCATGCTGTTAGGTTCAGCATTTGTATCTGGGGGTGTTTCAGGCGTCCTCGGTCTTATGTGAGGAGATCGTGGAGAGGCGGAAGGCGGATCGGTATCCGCACAGAGAGGCGGTGCAGGAATGGAAACCAGTGCTGACGAGGCCAATCTGGGACTATGAGGATTAGTGTAGCCCTGTCCGCCTTCAGCTTCTGAAGGACCTTGGGAATGAGAGGTATGGGGGGAAATGTATAAAGGAGGGGTCCGCGCCAAGTCATGAGGAAGGCATCCCCTAGACATGCGTGGCCCAGGCCCGCTCTGGTGCAGAACTTGTGGCACTTTTGTTGGCAGGAGTTGTGAAGAGGTCCACTCGGGGAGTCCCCCAGCATTGGAAGATGTCGCATAATATGCCGTCGTGCATTTCCCATTCATGTTTTGAGTGGAAGTGTCTGCTCAGGAAGTCTGCCGTCACATCTGTGGTGCCAGGTAAGTAGGATGCCAAAGGAGTCACCCCGTGGCGAATGCACCAGTTCCAAAAGTGGATAGCTTCCGTGCATAGCGAACAGGAGCGAGCGCCGCCCTGGCGATTTACATAGTACATGGCTGCGATGTTGTCTGTAAGTATCGTCACAGTGGTATTCCAAAAGTAGACGAGGAAGGATTTGTGTGCGTTGAAAATAGCACGAAGCTCTAGGAGGTTTATATGTAACCTTGCTTCTTGTGGGGACCATTGGCCTCGTACTGAGAGGGAGCCCATGTGGGCCCTCCCCAGCCTAGTAGGGAGGCGTCTGTTCTGATTTGGTGGAGAGGCTGCTGCGAGTGAAATGGTACGCCCGACAGCAGGTTTGTGTGGCTGGTCCACCATTGGAGTGATTGAAGAACGCCAGGTAGCGGTGTTACGGGCCTGTGGAGATCGTACCTGGTGTGGTGGTATACGAGAGTCAGCCAGTGCTGAAGAGCACATAGGTGTAGTCTGGCGTATTTCACCACGTACGTTGTGGCAGCCATGTGGCCCATGAGTCTGAGACATGTGATGAGTGGAACGGTGGAGCTCACAGTGATGGTGCAAATGAGTTCCTGGATGGCTTGAAACCTTTGCAAAGGTAGGAACGCTCTGCTGGCAAGTGAGTCCAGACGGGCCCCAATGAACTCGATGTCCTGAGTGGGATGCAAGACGGACTTCTGCTCGTTGAGGAGACTTGCATCGAAAGACTTGCATCGTGAGGTGAACCATGTGGGAGACCTCATGTGCTGAGGTGCCTTTGAGCAGGCAGCCGTCCAGATAAGGGAAGATGAGCACCCCTTGGCGTCAGAGAAAGGCCATGACCACGGATAAGACCTTTGAGAACACCCTGGGGGCTGAGGATAGCCCGAAGGGGAGGACCTTGTATTGAAAATGGCTCTCCGCCACGATGAAGCGCAAGAACCTTCTGTGAGCAGGGTGGATAGAGATGTGGAAATAGGCGTCCTGGAGGTTGAGGGCGGCAAACCAGTCCTGTGGATTTAAAATCGGGATTATGGCAGCTAGTGTTGTCATTTTGAATCGTTGTTTCCTGAGATATTTGTTCAGACGACGGAGGTCTAGGATAGGGCGCCAGCCTCCGGACCTTTTCTGGGTGAGGAAATAGTGAGAGTAAAATCCCCTGTTCCTGAAGTCCTTCAGAACTGGCTCTATGGCACCCAGAGAGAGAAGGCGGTCGACCTCTAGTCTGAGGAGAGTTTCGTGAGAGGGGTCCCTGAAGAGGGACGGGATGGGAGGGGTGGTTGGTGGGATGGCTATGATAGGGATAGGATAGCCGAACTGAACAATCTCGAGGACCCATTTGTCCGTGGTGATTTTTGCCCATTGATGTAGAAAGGGTCTTAGATGGTGGTAGAATAGCTGGGTTGAACGATTCACGGTGTTGCCTGTGGCTTTCTGCCCGCCCTCAACCAACACATCAAATCTGTTGCTTGCTGTTGGAAGGCATGTTCGTTCTGCCGGTCGCGTTTTGGCGTCGTTGAGGCCTCTGGCGAGAACGCTGGTTGTCAAAAGGCCTCTGTTGTTGGTGCTGTTGTTGCCACTGGTGTCTAGTGTACGGGTAACCATATCTGCGCTGATAGGGTGAGTACCGGCGTCTCTTTAAGGGGGGGCATATACATCCCCAAAGTTGGCAGGGTTGTCCGAGAGTCTTTAGAGGAGTGCAGGATTGCGTCCGTGGACTCTGCAAAGAGCTTATACTTGTCGAAAGGTAAGTCCTCAACTTTTGTCTGTAGTTCCTTTGGAACTCCTGCCGCTTGAAGGAAAGAAGCTCTACACATAACAATAGCCGTAGCGGCGGAACGAGCAGCAGTATCAGCCATGTCCATGGCCATCTGGAGGGACGTTCTCGCTGATGTGTAGCCCTCTTGGATGACTGATCTCAGGATCAATCTTTTTGAATCGGGGAGGTGATCCATGAGGGGAGTGAGGCATGAGAATGTGTCGAAGGTATGATTGGAGAGATGCACCGAGTAATTGGCGATTCTGAGGAGTAAAGTCGCTGAGGTGTATACCTTCCTGCCCAGGACGTCGAGCCTCTTTACATCTTTATCAGAGCCCTGGTGTTTGAGGTGAGGGGCTCTAGATCTCTGTTGAGCTGCGTCGACTACCAAAGAGTTAGCCTGTGGATGGGCAAAGAGGAATTCCATGCCCTTTGGGGGCACGAAATATTTCTTGTCGGCTCTTTTGTTGGTGGGAAGGGCCGACGCTGGAGCATGCCACACCTCGTCAGCGAGTTCCAGGATGCCTTCGTCGAGAGGGATGGCGAGGCGTGAACCATGTCAGGTTTGGAGATTCCTGAAGAGCTTATGCTCCTTATCTTTGAGCTCTTGTAGTGGAATCTCCTGTGTAATAGCTACCCACTTAAATAATTCCTGGAATTGACGGAGGTCGTCTGGATGAGAGCTGTCGTCGGGGTTCAGTGCATCCTCCGGAGAAGATGAAACCGGAATGGAAGACCCCAAGGTATGGTGCACAAAGGGAGTATGTTCCGGCTCTGAAGTAAGGCGAGCCGGGGTTGGAGAGCACCTGCGTGCAGCGTAGTCCGAGACGGATCGTGGTAGGTAAGAATAGTGGCTATGGGAATGCCGCAAGTCGCGGTCGTCACGATGGTAGGCACCATGGCACGGCGAACAGTCACCGTGGAAGCTAGAGCGGCTGCCATACAGATAATGGTACGGGGAGCAGGGTGAGCAGGAGCAGAGGTGTGATGCCCTAGACGAGGCAGGAGAGGCAGAGAGATGCCTGTACTGGTGCCTGCGATGGGGAGATGCAGCAGCCAGAAACGGGGAGGGCAGTCTACGATTCGACACTTTCCAAAAAGGACTCAACAAACATTTGAACTCTCTCACCCATTACCAAGATAGTTTCCCCAATTATCACCTCTAATACCATTAACTCACAAACATCCCACTCTCCCTACCTCTAATATCAATTCACAGACACTTACCTTCCTTCCTTCCCCCCCCCCCCCCCCACATCCCCCTCCTGTTCTGCAATGTGATTTGTCCTTTTCATATTTGTTCATTTTTTTAAATTGTATCCTTTGGTATATATGGTTGTGACTACTTTCTTCCAGTGTTTGATCTGAGGAAGTGGGTCTTGCCCACGAAAGCTCATCATCTAATAAACCATCTTGTTAGTCTTTAAAGTGCTACATTGTCCTGCATTTTACGAGGAGACCGGCACTGATGAGGAGACCAGCGTGGGGATCGGGGTGCCGGCAGAGGAGAGGACCGTGCCGAGGAGAAGAAGCGGGAGCGGGAGCAGCTGCGGTGGCATGGAGAATGGGGAGCAGCAGGGCTCTGGGGTAGCTGAGTTGCGGCATGCGCTGAAGCGCTAGCCGCTGAGTTGGTTGGCTCCTGGTGCGCTGGGGCAGGAGCGATCGGCAGCGCGCCTGCCACGGAACAGGTCGGCGCCGTGCAGTCCGGCACCGCACGGTGACTTGGGGTCGGTGCTGGGGCCGGTGTCGGAGCCGGTGCTGTGGTCGGGTCCGAGGTCACTCTTGGCGCCGTCTCAACGCTCGGCGCCGGAGGAGGAGGAAGCGGCTGCGCTGATACAGGCTGGGGAGCCGGCGTCTTTGAAGACTCCCGTGGCCGCTTAGGCTTTGAAGCCGCCGAGGCAGGGGGACGTGGCTTTACAATGCCAGACATCCCAGGTGTCTCTGCCTGGTTCTCCCTGCCATTAAAGGCAGCTGGCAGGGACCTTGCTGGGGACAGGCTCATTCTCTTCTGGAGTCCCGCAGTAGGGGAGGAAGCCCGGCGCTTATGAGGCTGCTGATTAGAGTCAGCCTGCTGCAGTTGTTCAAAGAGGAACATACGGAGGTGCCTCTCCCTATCCTTCCTGGCTCTAGAGGTGAGCCTTAAGCAGTGGGTACACTTTTGGGGGATGTGAGACTCCCCCAGGCAGTGAATACACTCTGCATAGCCGTCCGAGACTGGCATTGCCTCCCAGCACGAGCCGCATTTTTTAAAGCCGGTCCCTGACATTCGCCAGCAGTCCGCTGCTTTTTATCTTTTGTTTTCTTGAACAGTAGGTGGTTGTTAAGGCTGATAGCCTGGTAATGGCTCTGGCCAGCTATCTTTTGTTCTTGTTATCTTAACAGTCTGTCTTTTTTTTTTTTTTTTTTTTTTTTTTTACAAAGGTGAACGGAGCTATATACGGAGAAGCTGACAGGAGAACAGCTGAGAGGCGGGAGGTAAGCGGTCTCTGCTTTCACTCCCGATAGTTCTTTCTTTGTCCTTCCTCTCTTGAAAGAAACTTTTTTTTTTTTACTTTAGGGGGAAAGAGGGGGGAGAGGGAGGAAAAGGAAGTTTTATATACAAAGGAGCGAGGAGCGCAGTTACAAGCGTCTGCAGCCTGAGGCGGTTCCAAGGAACTGGCGGAGGGGCCGGACCGCGCGACAGAAAGAGCGCGAAAGCTGCGAGCCCGCGGCACATGCGTGGTCCGGCCAGACACTGCTAACGACAAGTCTCCGTCTGCGGCGCCGGGGCAAGCCCAGCACCCATAGTGGAGCACCCGCTAGGACATCCCCGAAGAAGAATTTTAGGTTCTCAGAATTGTTTCCAACCTACAAGTTTACCCAAATCATACTTCAGTTTGCAATCACTGCTCAATATCAAATTCCTTTCTTATAAACAATAGTCAAGCTAGTCAACCCAAGTTTCCACAGCTGCACACCAACTAATAGCACTTAAAATTTACAGTAACTTGAATTTCTTGTTCAACACTATTTATACAGAAACTATACCAAGTAAATGTGCACCTTTTTCCACAACGGGAAACATTTTTCTTCAGCACATTTCATAACATCCTAAATTACTGTACTATACCATTATGGATAATAAAATAAATGCAATTAACAGTGGGAGAAAATTTATGAAGTATATGCAGGGGAGAAAATGTTTTCAACTGAGATTTAAAATGAGAGGGAGAGTAAAACAGGTTCCCAGTATATTTTGGGCATTTAGTCTGCAGGAAAAGTTTGTATATAATCAGCAGACTGCATAAAGGGGAAAAGAGGTAATACTAGATAGACAAAGAAGAAAGCAGATGGGGGAAAGTACTGCAGGACAGGCTGGAGTAAATGTACTGTGGGTTTATAAGGCAATTCAGAATAGGATCCTGAAGAATGATCTTCAGTGGGCATTTCTGGATGCCCTGTACTCTGTACACTCTAGTATGAACAGAATGGTCTTGGGTAGGATAGAGAAAAAAGCAATTAGGAAGGCTAAAGATTACTTTAAAATTTCAGGAGGGACAGACAAAGTAGCATTTAACACAGAGGTGGGCAATAATTTTGTAATAGGGGGCCACTTCGCAAATTTCTGAAGTGGCCCAGGGAAGGGGTGAAGCCTCAGGCGGGACAGGGAAAGGAGACTTCTCGTGCTTCCCCACCCACAGACCCTGATTGGCCTGGGAGTGGGGGCGTGCATAAATTCTTTGCCCTCTCCTCCTCCCACCACACAGTGACCACAGAGAATCAACAGCTGTTTTAAAACAACTGGTGGTTCCCTTCTAAGTGCCACAGTGGGAGGAGAGCTAGCGTGCTTCCTCTACCCAAGGCCAATAAGGGCCTAGGAGTGGGGGAGCACACGAAGTCTCTCACCCCGTACCCCGCCAGGGCATGCAGGGGCTAGAGATAAATGCAGGCTGTTTTAAACTAGTGGGCATTTCTCTCTTGCCGCATCCTTTGGTGGGGGGGAGGGAAGGAAGAAGAGAGGAGACTTTGAGCACTCCACCTTCCCCCCTCCCCCCGTCTCAACTGGCCTGGGAGCGGGGGAGTAGCAGGGCAGCTGCAGGCTTGATCTGGCCCTCGGAGGTCCTTTTGCCCATCCTGGATCTAACGTGCAAAGTAGTAGAAATGATGACAAGCCAAGGAAATGCCACAGTTAAACAGCGACAAATGCATGCATCTGACGAAGTGGGTCTTTGCCCATGAAAGCTTATGCTCCAATACATCTGTTAGGCTATAAGGTGCTACAGGACTCCTTGTTGCTTTTTCAGATCCAGACTAACACGGCTACTCCTCTGATACTTGACAGTTAAACAGGTTCAACTCAGAAAAAGATTAAATAAATTATTCTATTCAAGACCTCATACTGCTCCCATCCATATAATACCAATCACACTGTAAAATGTACTTCTGGAATTTGCTTAACTATCAGTCATGTGTTTTCTCTCCTTCCTTCCCCACTTCCCATGGAAAATATTGGGTGGAGGTTTTATTTTTATTTCATTCTGAGGTGTGCCATACACTTTTATTACTGATCATAATGTCAAAAAGTGCATCCCGGTAACATGTCTAGGGTAACGCACTAATCCAACAGGAAGGAAAAGCTGGAAACAGTAGCGTTGTAAGAGACCTACCCTACAGGGTTGTCGTGTGGAGATATATTTGCAATTCAATATGGCTTCAAATTAGCCCAGTGTAATACTGAGCTAAACAGACAAGGGCAAAACATCACAAAAGGGAGGGAGACAAGTGTAGTAGACAGGTGCACTTAATCTTACAAATTAATTTAAAAATCAATGGCAAAGCTCCCATTGACTTTCATAGGCCGGGATCAGGGTTTACTTAACTGGTGCAACCAAATCAGATGAGTTAAACCCTGGGCAACCCATTATCAGAAAGACAGACAGGCTGAAAGAAAAGGTATGAGAAAGCTTAACTGAAGTATTATGAATCAAAATTAAATTATGCGTTGAGTATAAGTTTATGACACAAACTGTCCAATGCGCAACACTGTTCGATTAAAAAGCACAAATACAAACTAATAATAACTCTCCACATTAACGTCTTCCAGTTACAGTATTTATATTGATCTCCATTAAGTATAAGATTTTCAGAGAAAAGTGTGATTTTCCAGTTAGCTATATTGCTGCTTGTGGATAAATCCAGTGTCCCAAAGTTACAGAGGATCAAAGGAAGACAGTTTTGCCCAGACAATTGTGGAAGTCTACAGTGTGATGGCAGATAGAACAAAAGAACATTAAAAAAAGAAACTTACAAGTGGAATAAGTTTCTCATTCTGAAACACTTTTTTCCAGTATCACTTAAGCTGATATTACTACTATTCACTGTTTAGTTTTTTTTTTTTTTTTACTCTTAATGACACAGAGGTACCTTGCCAATTTTGCACATACAAAAGTGGTCTTTCAAATCTCCATCGTGTGAAAGTAGTACATCTAGTATTGAGATTACCGAAAGTCATGTATGTCCTTGTAAAATTACCACACACACACACACACACACACACACACACACACACACACACACACACACCACTACTATCTCAGTGTATCCAATTTATACAGAGATTCTTCCAAGAATAAACTACTAGCAACCGCAAATATTTTACAAGCAGAAAGCATATCATTCATAAACTTCACAGTTCTACATTAGGCTTATTTCTTCATGTATCATTTGTAAAGCCACAATTAGAACAAAAACTAAATCTTTTAAATCTAGGTCAGACATATGACCCTTGCTATATATGTATTACATTTAAAAAAGTCACATGGCAAAAGCCTACATTCTAGTCCATTTCCCTTTACATGGATAAAGAGTAAACTAAGATTGTTTGAACCTATTTAGTTTCTCTTCTCTCAACTTCATTCTGTGCTATTTACATAGAATTGATTAGTGTTACCCACTGTCCCTTTGCAGTCTCCAGTGGTTTCCCACATGTGAAAGATTACTTGTGCTGATCCTACAGACCCACCACAAGGAGGAAGAAAGAGTAATGGGTATAGAAAATAAAAGAAGTTAAAAGTTACAACTCATTCTGGACAAATTCAATGTATTTAAGGAGTAGAAATTAAATGCTTCAGGGTTTTTTCCTTCCTTTGTATGTTAGTCTTTTTATTCTTGATTTTACAAACAAACAATGACTATGCTGTCCCAAAAAAAGTTGGGAGAGGGAAGAACAGACAGGGTGGTCTAGTGCATTTTTAACATTCTTCTTACTGGCTGTTTCTAAAAAGGGACAGCATGTTTTTCATCTGTTGAGACTTTCACCTAGGATAGACCACAGGATGAATTCCTGGGAGGATTCTGCTGGGGAGCAGAAATCTGCAAGAATACTTACCTGCTTTCCCAGGTTGTCAAGCATCCATGTGAATATCAGAACAGGGACTTTAGTACCCGTTACATCTATAATCGTTAAAAACAGATGGCCTTTGGTACACACTGGAAGACTTAATTCCTTCTTAAATTATAGGACTGTATGAGAAACTGGGTCCTTCTACCTCTCTGTTCTGGACAGCATGGACTTCCAGTGGTGTTTGCTCTCGGTGGTGGAATTCAGGCTCGGAGAAAGAGGATGAAACCCCTTCTTGCCTTTATGATACAGAGCTCTTTTCTCCAGCAGATTGTGAATGAAAACAGGCAAGATACATATCTCATTCTGCTACCCACTAATAATAGGAATCCTCAAACTGTGCATACTTTAAGTTCAGAGCACTTAGTAGCCTGTTCAACAATACTCCCACTTGACGGATGAATGCGGAAGTTACTCACCTTGGTGCAGTAACGACAGTTCTTCTAAATGTGTGTGTCCCCGTTCGCGCTCTTTTGATCTCTCGGGTGGTCTGGCTCCCGCCAGTTCCTCAAGCCTGCCCCAGTATCTGGAAGATATTAAGGAAAGAATCCGAGATTGGGAGGAGGGCGAGTAGTGGAGCACCAATGGGGGGGGGGGGGGGGGGACATCTCGAAGAACCATCGTCACTGCACCCAGGTGATTAACTTCCTCCTCCTCTTCTTCAAGTGGTGTCCCTGTGAGTACTCCACTGTAGAGGAATGTGTAGCAGTATAAGCAGTAGGTGGACCTTGTATTTATGGTTTGACAGTAATCAATAGGACCACAGAGGCCACAATAGTGTATTTTGCTTGAGCCTGAAAGATTGCATAGTGCTTTATAAAAGTGTCACTAGTAGACCATGTAGCCACTCTGCAGATGTCCTTGAGAGAAAGCCTGTGGACACAAGCTGCAGAAGTAGCCACTGCTCTTGTTGAGTGTGCTTTAGGTGTTTGAGGTAGTAGTTTATTCCTTAAAATATAACAGTGTGTATTACAGGAGACTTAGTCTGGAGATGCGTTGTGATGATAGTGAATATCCCTTATTGCGGTCTGCTGTAGAAATGAGCAAACGATCCAACTTGTGGAAAGATCCAGTCTTATCTATATAGGATCCAAAAAATGAGATATTGCATCCTTCGTCGTTGAATGTGGCTTATGGTAGGATAAAGGGAGTACGATGGGTTCTCGTTTATGTAAAAGTCAGAACAAATCTTAGGAATGAAGGAAGGATGTGGACGTAGTATACATTACCTCTATTAAAAATAGCGTGGAACCACCATCAAAGCTGAAAACTCACTGACACGCAGAACTGATTGCCAGACAAAAAAGTACCTTTAGCATCATCATCATAGACAGCGTACAAGTAGCCAGAGGTTCAAAAGGTGTACGGGTAAGAATGTCCAGAACCATTTCTAAGTTTCATAATGGCGGTGGTAGCCTGCATGGCGAGTATAGGTTGGAAAGACCCTTTATAAATTTCTTCGTGATGGGGTGAGCAAAAACTGACCACCCCTCAACTGGTCGGTGAAAGGCAGTGATCACTGATAGATGTACCTTTAAAGAGGAGAGGGTTAATCCATCATTCCTGAAGGACAGTATGTAGTCCATTACTGTATGTAATAGTGCTGTGCTGGGGTCTAAATGCTTGTTAGAGCACCAAGAGAGGAACCTACACCACTTTTGAAGGTAAGTGCTTAGGGTAGATTGTTTTCTGCTGTGCAAAAGTACCTGTTTTACTTGGTCAGAGCACTGTAGTTCTTCCTGGTGGATCCAACAATGAACCTTGCTGTTAGGCGGAGTAAGATTCCTCTGTTCAGAGTTAGAAGATCAGGGTGAACCGGAAGGTGGTAGGGAGGCTGAGGAGACATCAGATACAGACAAGGGAACCCAAAGTGGTGCTATGAGAATTGTCGCTCTGTCTCTGGTGATCTCCTCTAACACCTTAGGAATAAGTGGGATGGGAGAAACGCGTATAAGAGGGACCCTTTCAACTGAGAAAAGACCCTGGTCCGACGCTTGCTCAGAAGCAGTAACCGAGACACTTCTGTTTATGTAGAACGCAAATAGGTCGATTTCAGGTGGACCCCATCATTGGAAGATGCATCAGAGGACCCAAGGGTACAGCTCCCATTCATGGTCCAGGGCAAAGTGTCTGCTGAGGTTGTCTGCTCTTATATTGTTTACGCCTGGTAAGTATGAAGCTACAAGGGTGGCTGTGTTTCATATGCACCAGTTACATAATCGGATTGCCTCTGTGCAGAAAGCATGAGAAGGGGCACCTCCCTAATATTTTGGGTATGTCTACACTACTAAGCTAATTCGAACTAACGCGTCTAGAACTAAAAACTAGTTCGAATTAGCGTTTTGCTAATTCGAACTAGCATGTCCACATTAAGTGGACCCTGAACAGGGCTTAAGGATGGCCGGAAGCAGTGCTGGCAGGGCATCAGAGGAGGACTTAGAGCGTGGAGATGCTCTCTCAGGCTAGCCGAGGGCTGTGCTTAAAGGGACCCGACCCCCACCCCGGACAGACAGTTCTTAGGGGTGCCCCGCTTGAAAACCAGTCCTGGCTTGGAGTGCCCGGAGTGCCCACACTGGGCACATCACACCACTCGGCCATCAGCCCGGCTGCACTTGCCGCAGGCTGCCATCTGGGGAGAGGGAGCAATTGGGGGGCTGCAGGAGAGCTTCCACCCCCAGAAGCCCGCAGAGCCAGCCCAGTCCTCCCCATCGGGGGCTCGTGCCCCATTCCTCCCTCACCTCCTTCCACTTACCCTTCTCTAGCCCCTTTTCTTGATGTACAAAATAAAGGACAATTGTGTTCAAAAATGGAATCTGTCTTTATTGAACAAAACTGGGGGAGACTGGGAAAAGGAGGTGGGAGAGGGGAAGAGAGAGGCTGGGAAAGGGGAGAGCAACTACAATGATCAGGGGTTGGGAACAGGTCCCATATGAAGAGAGGCTAAAGAGACTGGGACTTCTCAGCTTAGAAAAGAGGAGACGGAGGGGAGACAGGATAGAGGTCTCTAAAAGCAGGAGTTGGGTGGAGAGGGTGCATACAGAAAAGTTCTTCATTAGTTCCCATAAAGAAGGACTAGAGGACACCAAAGGAAAGGAATGGGTAGCAGGCTTCAAACTAGTAACAGAAAGTTGTTCTTCACAAAGCAAAGAGTCAACCTGTGGAACTCCTTGCTGCAGGAGGTTGTGAAGGCTCGAACTAGAACAGAGTTGAAAGGGAAGTAAGATCAAGTCATGGAGGTTGGGTCCATGGAGTGGTATTAGCCATGGGGTAGGAGTGGTGTCCCTGCCCAAGGTTTGTGGAAAGCTGGAGAGGGATGGCACAAGACAAATGGCTTGGTCACTGTCTTCGGTCCATCCCCTCCAGGGTCCTAGGGTTGGCCGCTGTCGGCAGACAGGCTACTGGGCTGGATGGACCTTTGGTCTGACCCAGGACGGCCATTGTAAGCTCAAGGCTCAGGGTCGGGGGTCTCAGTGGACCCCCTTGATTTTCATGCACACCTGCTCCTGGGTGGCCAGGCTGGCAGCTCTCCTGCCCTAGACGGCCACTTTCCTGTGCCTAGTGCGGAAATCGTGGACGAGGTCCACGATGTCCACACTAGCCCAGGAGGGTGCCCGCCTCTTGCGGTCCCAGGCAAGCTCCCGGGAGCCACCAGCTAACGTCCGTTAGTTCGAACTAACTTTGTAGTGTAGACATACCCTTACATAGTACATCGTTGATATGTTGTTGGTCAATATTCTGACGTGTTTTTTCCTTGAATGTGTGTAACAAAATGCATTGAACACAGCTCTGAGTTCAAATAAATTGATATGTAAAGTAGTCTTCTGTGGTCCATCGTGCTTGTATTGACATGGAACTCATGTGGGCTCACCCTCAGATAAGGGACGAGTCGGTAGGTCTCAATGAAACAGTCCACCTGCTAGAAGATTGCAGAGATTGGTCCACCATGCAAGAGACTTTAAGACATGAGGTGGAGGGGAGACCAGTCTGTGCACTTGTCTTCAACACTGGCTTGCCACAGTATATGCCCATTACAAGAGACATCAAAGATGTAAACGAGCGTGGTTGACCACCTAGGTTGTAGCAGCTGTGTGACCCATAAATTGGAGACATGTGAGCATGGGAAATGTAGGGCCGAGAGTAACAGCAGTAACCAGTTCTTGGATTGCTTGGAATCATTACATAGGGAGGTATGCTCTTGCAGATACAGAATCTAGCTTGGCACCTATGAATTCTAGAGTTCATGTAGGTTGTAGTATTTTAATTCGAAAGAGCAGAGCACTTACTTAGAACTACGTAAACCTCATTCTACGAGGTGTAATGCCTAGTTCGAATTAAGGGCTGTGTAACCTCAAACTAGCTGGAGGCTAGCCCTTCCCAGGTTGCCCTGGTGGCCACTCTGAGCCAAACCAGGGAAACTCTTCTGCCCCACACCCGGCCCCAGAGCCCTTAAAGGGACATGGTCTGGCTACAGTGCTTGTGCCAGTTGCAAGCCTGCTAGCATCCAGCCAGCAGACCCTGCGCCTGGCACGGCATGAGCCAGCCACCCGCTGCCACCCAGCCCTCTGCCTCTTCCCAGGACCAGGCTGGCGACTCCCAGGAGTCTGCCCGGGGCCGCAAAAGGCGGGCGCCCGCCTGGTCTAGTGCGGAGATCGTGGACCTCATCAAGGTTTGGGGGGAGGACTCCAACGTCCACGATCTCCGCACTAGGTGCAGGAACATAGCTGTCTACAGCCACATGGCTGCCAGCCTGGCCACCAGAGGCCACATGCGGACCCGGGAGCAGGTCCGCTGCAAGATCAAGGACCTGCAGCAGGCCTAATCCAGGCCTCCCAGCCAGGGGCCGACCCGGATATATGCCCTCATTACGAGGCCCTGGACCACATCCTGGGGGCTCACACAGTCCATGCCCCCCAGGTGGTGATCGACCCCAGGACAGAGGGACCCGTCCCTGACACAGAGGAGGAGGATGCAGCTAGCCAGCAGCCTGCAAGGAGCCTGCCCAGGACCCAGGACCCCCGAGGCACCCCACAGAGCACATCGGCTATGTTGGCCAAGGCCGGGGAGGGCTCCACATGTGAGTGCCATCATGCTCCCCTTATGCGTATGGAGGATGGTAGGGGGAGAGGGAGCCCAGGGACCATGCGCCTGGGCCTTGCCCACCATGGAGCAGCAGCTGAGTGTCATGCAGGGGCCCTGGCTCGTTCACCACACGCCGACCTCGCCCTGCAGAGGGGCCCTGGGTTTCACCCACTGTGTCCCCAGGGAGAACTGACCACTGCTCTTGTTTCACCATAGCCGCAGCATCTGGGACTACAGGGCGCACCACCCCGCCTGCAACAGCCACCTGCACCCGGGCCAGCAGGAGCACCAGGAACCTGGAGGACTACCAGTGACGGCACCTCCGGCTACTGGAGCACCAGCTCCGCACCCAGGACCACTGGGTCCGGGAGGATCTGCGGCTGAGGCAGCGGAGCTTGGGAGGCGCTGGAGGAGCAGAGCTGTGCCCTCAGAGGTCACCTCCAGGTTCCTGCCTCCTCCTGGTCCAGCCTCCTCCTGGTCCAGCCCCTGCAGCTGCCCCAGCTCTCGCTCCTCCTCCCACCCCTGCTCTCCCTCCCGCTTCCTCCGCACACCCTGTCCCACCCTCCACACCCACTCCTCCTCCCAATGCTCTCGCAATACTGGGAGACGGGAGAGCCAGCAGGACCCCCAACCCTGAGCTTTCCCTTCCCCCCCTTCCTCCTCCTTCCAGCTCCCTTCTCCCAGGTTTCCCCCTCCACTCTCCCACCTTCGTTCCTCCCTGCCCCCCCTCCCCCGTTATGAGAGGGTTTTTTTTGCAAAACAAGTGTTTTTATTTTACATTAGGAAGGGGGGTTAGGGAGGGGAAAGGGGAAAGAGGTGAGGGTGGAAGAAGGACCCAGTAGGGCATTCAGGGAGAGTTCAGTCCTCATCCACCTGGAAGCTCTCCCGCAGGGCTTCCCGGATCTGGACGGCCTCCCAGCCAGCCATGCGCTCAGCCTCAGCGACCCAGGCTGGCAGGAAAGCCTTCCCCTTCCGCTCACATAAGTTGTGCAGCACACAACATGCTGCCACCACGGGAGGGATATTGTATTCGGCGAGGTCGAGGTGGGTGAGGAGACACCTAAAGCGTGCTTTCATTCGGCCGAAGATCCCCTCGACCACAATGCGGGCCCTGGTGAGCCTCGCGATGAAGGCCTGCCAGGAGGGGTTGAGATGTCCCGTGTAGGGCTTCATGAGCCACAGCTGTAGGGGATAAGTCACATCCCCCACCAGGCAGATAGGCATGTCCACGTCCCCGACCCTGATGTGGCGGTCAGGGAAGAATGTTCCAACCTGCAGCCTCTGGCACACGGAGGAGTTGCGGAACACCCTAGCGTTGTGTGCCTTGCTGGACCAGCCCACATTAATGTCCGTGAACTGGCCCTGGTGGTCAGACACGGCCTGCAGGAGGATGGAGAAGTACCCCTTGCGGTTGATGTACTTGGAGGCCTGGTGTTCCGGGGCACAGATGGGGATGTGCGTCCCGTCAATGGCCCCCCCCACAGTTGAGGAAGCCGAGGGCGCCGAACCCCTGGATGACCGCATCCGGGTGGGCGAGGCGGACCACCCTGTGGAGCAGCACCAGGTTGATGGTGTTGACCACCTGCAGAGAGACACAGCAAACCGCAAATCACCGGGGCACCCGGGTGGCTGGGAGTGTTCATCCTGAATTTCTGGGTCCACTGTTGGTCTCCCCAGTGCTCTAGGACGATGCAGTCCTACCAGTCACTGCTGGTGTCCTGACGCCAGATGCGGCGGGGCACACTGGCGTCCGGGTGCTGCTGCACCTCCTCCACAGCCCCCAGGGAAGCCAAGGGGAGAGGCTGGGGGCTGACATGCACCAGATGGTGCCAAGCAGCCTCCAGCCATTGCTGGAAGGCTTGCAGCAGCAAGTCCAAAAACTGGAGCAGCATGCCCAGGGCGAGCTCTGGCTCCATGGTGCCAACTGCAGCGGCGTCCCCAATGGGAACCACCGACACAGGCAGGCAGAGAGGAAAACGCTTTGGTGTCCCACGGCAAGGTAGGCAAGCAAGCAGAAAAGCTGAGAACCATCTGTCCAGAGGGGTCCCTTTAAGCACGAGCCTCAGATAGCCTCAGACAGAAGCCACACACAGCAACTACTGACCTGATGCCCTGCCGGAACCGATTTCAGCTGCCCTTAAATGCAACCCAGCGTCCAATCAGTATGGACATGCTATTTCGAATTAGCTTATTTCGAATTAACTAATTTGAAATAAGTTAGTTCGAATTAGCGCTGTAGTGTAGACATACCCGAAGTCGGGTGACTGACAGCAAGGATAGATGTATTCAGAGCAATGATAGTGATGACGAGTTAAATCATGCCGAGAATAATACCTGTAGTATGTTGGACTATGTTGTCTGTAGTAAATTCGCATCGGTGAAACATGCCGAAATGACATACAGCTCCTGTAGTACATCTGATGATATTCGTGTTGATGCTCTTGAAGAAGGAGGAGGGAGAGTGAGGTAGGTATCTTGTATAAAGAGACAGTGAAAAAGGGTACCAAGACACATGGTGCCTAGCTCTTTCACGTGGGATCCAATTCCTGTCATCCATTGTTAGTCAATAAGAATATGAGGCAGAAGATGGTGCTGGTAAGAGCGTTAGCAGTTCTGGGCTCATAGATCTTGCTGAGGTGGATTTGTGGGGTGCTTTCTTTGGCACATATGGTGCCGAAGATGCCCCTGCCGTTGTAGGTGCCACACTGGTTGGTGCCACACTGGTTTGGCAGGTGTGTGGCCAGTGCCAAGGTCGTTGGTATGTTTGCTGACTGTTCCAACGCAGAAGGTGCAGATGATGTTGGTACCGTTGTAACTGATGCCATCGCCGGCAATGCCAACTGGAGGACTTTTACAACCGTTGATGGCACCATTGTAGAACTGGCACGATTTCGGTTCCGAAATCAACTTATGTTTGAGTCCCACTGAGCCTGACGTACCAGGCTTATCACGGACACTCACTTGCACTGAAGGTAAAGACCGAGCTGGTGAAGCTCTTTTTCAAGCTGGAGCCGACTGTGGCGAAACGGCCTTTCTTTTCTCCGCCCTAGGAGACCATGGAGTGGAAACTGCAGGAGAATGCTGTCTTTACGTGCCCTGTCTACTTGGCACAGTGGACACATTTCTGAGGCACATGAGCCTCACCGAGGCACTTGATACACTCAGCATGACCGTCCAAAGCTCAGCATGACCGTCCAAAGCTGGCATGGCGTCACGGCATGTGGCACACTTTTTAAAACCGAGAACACCTGGCATGGCTAATTGTACGATGGACTAAAGCTAATGAACCTTTTTTTTTTTTTAAGCTAATAAAAACTAACTATAATAACTAGAGCTATAAGAACTGTAACTCTAACTACAAAGACTAAACAACTATCTATTCTAATCCTGACAGAATTTGTCTGAGGAGAGAAGGCTCGCTCCATCTACGATCGTGAGTGGTGAAGAAGGAACTGGTGGGAGCTGGACTGTGGGAGAGATTAAAAGAGCACGAACAGCACGAGGTACATGCTGCACATGCGTAGCCCGGCTGACCACTGCTCAAGAAAACTGCAATCTGCGGTGCTAGGACGGTCAACACCTACAGTGGAGCACCCACGGGGAACACTACTCAAAGAAGAACTAAAGCCTCAGAGCACATCCAACGGTGTCTGCACAGACCAAATGCACCAAACACACTTCTTTACTCAAGGCAAAAAGTCTAGAAGCGGTTTTAACACTTACCAGCTCACTACTTGCTAACTAATGCTAGAAAAATTATGGGTAAAAGGGGGCATCAAGATTATGGACTTTAAGTTACAGCTTGCAATCACCCCAGAAGCAATGCAGCAAGGAGATAACCCAATACTGCAGGCTAATAGAGACATTATGCAGTAGAATGAGTGTCCTTAAGTAGCACGTTAAACAGGAGTACATGTATCCCATGAGGCATACCGGGGAGGTCGACAAATGCCTTTGATGTCGACCACGGAGTGTCCAGACTACAGCGCTGAGCCGACAAACAGCTGATCGGCTCAGCGCGGCAGCCATTTAAATTTAAATGAAGCGGTGATTATTTAAATCGCCACTTCATTTTCCTATGCCGGGTAGCCTAATCTACATGCCTCTGTCGCCAGAGGCATGTAGTCTAGACATACCCTTAGTTCCATTCTTAAAACATAAGAACGGGCATATTGGGTCAGACCAAAGATTCGTCTACCCCAGTAGACGAATGCCCCAGAGGGAGCAAATGCCAGATGCCTCAGAGGGAGCAAACAGAACATGTAATCATCAAGTGATCCCTCATCCTGTCACCCATATCCAGTCTCCGTCAGAGGCTGGGGACACCATTCCTACCCATCCTGACTAATAAGTATTGATGGACCTATCTATCCTCCATGAATTTATCTAGCTCTTTTTTGAATCCTGTTAAAGTTCTGGTCTTCACAACATCCTCTGGCAAGGAGTGCCACAGGTTGACTGAGCGCTGTGTGAAGAAAAGCTTCCTTTCGTTTATTTGGTGACCCCTGGTTCTTGTGTTATGGGAACAAGTAAATAACTTCTTACTCACTTTCTCCATACGGGTGATGATTTTTTAGACCTCTATCACATCCCTCCCTCAGTCTCCTTTTTTCTAAGTTGAAAAGTCCCAGGTTTTTTCCATTTCTCTTCACATGGCATCCATTCCAAACCCCTAAACATTTTTGTTGCCCCTTTCTGATGCCAATATATCTTTGAGATGAGTTGACCACATCTGTACACAGTATTCAAGATGTGGGCACACTGTGGATTTATATAGAGGCAATAAGATATTCTCTGTCTTATTAAAAAAGGGATAGAGAATGATTCTTCCTATCGTTTGCTTTTTTCTCTGCTGCTTCACATTGAGTGGATATTTTCAGAGAACTATCCACAATTACTCCAAAGTCTCTCTCGAGTGGTTATAGCTAAATTAGTCCCCATCATATTGAATCTAAGGACCCATAGAAACCAAGTATAAACTAGAAAACATTTACCACCTTTCTTCCGAAGGCCTTTCCTCCCTAGCTCTTTTACCTCTTTTTGCTGATGACTTTTGCCTCTGTACTTGGGTTCACACAGGCCCTAATTTTTGATGCAACACAGATATGTGGGGTGGAAAGGAACGTACTGGCTCATTTTAAGACAGATTCTTTGCTGCTTGTTTCAAACCATCATCAGCCACCACTATCAAAGAATCCTTATTAGAAACTTACCCTGATTTTGTTAGTTACTCTTTGAACTAGACATACAATATAAATAATTATTTTCAAGGCCTTTTTTTCCCCATTTTCTAGTCATGGCCTCTCTTTACAGCACACAATTCCTTAGCCAAACTAAAATCCGAAATTAAAGAATTGGGGTTAGTTTATCGTAAATCAGCACCAATTCCCCACTTGTTAGGTTTTCAAACAAATATATCTGTACTTTCTTCCAAACTACTTCATACTGGGTGGTGCTCCCAGTAAATATCCACAAAGCTATCTCACTATCCACTTTCAGATTCCTCCTCACAATTTTACTTTGTAGAATGTCTGGCTTTAAAAAAAGCCACACTTCACAAATACTGTGATTTACAGAGACCAAAGCCTATTTTGCTAATTCATGCTAATTCACTATTCAGTTGTACTCCCCCACCTGTCTACATACATCTCGTCTTAGACTGTAAACTTCTTAAGGCAGGGACTGTCTTGGTCTGTTTGTACAGTGCATAGCAAAATGGGGTTCTGTCCATAACTAGGGCTCTTAGGCACTGTGGTGGTAACAATCAAGCTGTTTACTCTTTGAATTTCTTCTCACATTTAATGTTTATGCTGTGACCAGAGTTTTTTTTTTTTATTCTTCCATGTACTATTGTTGTTAAAACTACACATTTGATTTAACTAGTCACCAAACCAAGATTAATATTTAGGTAGAACTATACACTTTTCTGTCTAAGGAACAGGTCAGATATGGTGTTTATACATGTTATATTTATAAGGTGATTAAAAATAACTAATCCAGAATAGCACACATCTTGGCAGACGATAGCCATTTCCTAAACAAGCTCAACATGTACTAATGCATTCTCTGGCCCAATAGACAATAATGACGCACAGAAAATTAAATCTGAAGTGAACTTTTACACTCTGTCATCTGTACAATCTCTTCTCACCATGTAACTGGTTTAATGGTATGTGGTCTCATACTTGGGACCAATTTCAAATGGGCATATTGCCCAACCTACATTGCAGAGTAACAACTTAAAAGAATACATCTTGCCAGCAATGCACACAAAAAAAAGTTATTCCAACACATTTACAGTCTAAATAATAAATCCATCTTATTCTGATTGACAATGACCACCATCTGCTTTGAAATCATTAACCTTGAGTTACTCTTTACACAACTGTGGACCCTAGCAGCGATAAACTCAGCGGCTTGAGCAACATTCCCTCCCCCCCCCCCCCCACCACCACATTTTTAATTTGAGCCAGTGTTATTATGTGCCACATACAGTTCCATAAAGCCAAAGAGGGCTTTGTTTGGTCTGCAGTGTTTTCAGGATTTGCATGACACAGATTTGTGTCTCCATTTTAATCAGAACAAAGCTGTGTATTTGACTTCCTTCTTCTACAGCAAGATGAGAGCCTGTAAAAAAGATGGGCAACTGCAGCTCAAACCAAGCACGTAGTAATATTAGTATGTTTGAAAAGAAAAAACCTCTTCTGAAGAGGGACTTCGCTTGCCTTTAGTCAATTCAGGTTCACAGCTTTTGGGGCTCATTAGATCCTGAGCTGCCTGGAGATATTCAGGCAGCAGCAGTTACCATCTGCACTTACAAGGAGCTTATAATCTTTCTTTTTGAATGTGGTGAATTTACAATAGTCCATGCCTTTATCTCCCTGTAGACTGAACTTATATCATGCTTTGCATTTGGGGTCTCATACACAAACACATCTGACAGATAGTTCAGCTGGTGCAAAATGTATCTGCTTCCTATAGATCATACTGTTTTTTTGTCCTGTATTCTTATGCTATTTTCTAATGAGTTTTCAGCATAATTCAAGGTGTTGGTTTTGATCTAAATGATAGAATTCATCTAAAAAATTAATACAAAAATGTCTTTTTGACTTGTATGGAAATTTTTGCTAGAAAAAAATTTAACATTTTACCAATTGCAATAGTGATAAAATTACTCCCCTCTATCACACACCCAACAAAATACACGTTTGATTTCCCCTTCCCTCCCAATTTCCCCCCCCCCCCACTATCTCTATTGAATAGCCAGCATCCTTGCTACCTTACAGGAAAGAATGTGATAGGTGACAAGATTTTTTTCAGTGAGAAGTCCTTAACTCTGGAATTTGTCTCCTGGCAGAACCCAAATTTAGAGAATGCCATAAGGCCTTTTTTCCTCCCAATCATTATTTGCGTAGTGTGAGCTAAGGGAGTTTTCTTTATCTTCTGCATTATAATTTTTATGTTTTTATAATGGTGACAAGGATAAAAATACTAAGGATCAGAGTTAAACACACCCAGAACAACTCATGAGTACATATTTAATATCTTAGTCTAAATTTTAAAAATGTGAACATAAGAATAGCCATACTGGGTCAGACCAATGGTCCATCTAGCCCAGTATCTTGTCTGCTGACAGGATCCAATATCAGTTGCCCCCAGAGAGAGGGAACACAATAGGTAATCTTCATGTGATCCCTCTCCTGTCATCCATAATCAGACAAACGGAGACTAGGCACACCATTCCTACCCACCCTGGCTAATAGCCATTGATGGACTTTACCTCCATGAATCTAACTAGCTCTTTTTTGAACCCTGTTAAAGTCCTAGCCTTCACCGCATCCTCTGGCAAGGAGTTCCAGAGCTTCACTCAGCACAGTCAATAAAATCTTCCTTTTGTATATTTTACACCTGCTGCCTATTAATTTCATTTGGTAATCCCTAGTTCTTATATTGTGGGAACAAGTAAATAACTTTTCCTTGTTCACTTGTTCCATATCAGTTATGATTTTATAGACCTCTATCATATCTCCCCCTTAGTGCATGTCTTTCTTCAAGAACTTTTCATAAACAGTAAGAGCTAGGACCACCAAATTTAGAATGCAGCTGCTTCTTATCGTAACTTAAAGCAAGGTCAGGGTTTGGTACGGTCAAGGAAAATGAGATGCACATGGAAATAGATTGTTTTGTATCCAACCAACAGGGAGGGGTTTAAGGATGTTAATGAGTAACTGGTAAACTTCACCCTTACCCAGGAGCAGCCTGGGGCCGGCTGCGGCAGCTGGCGCCCCAGGCGGAAAGCGTGATCAGCGCCCCCACCTGCACAGCCGTCAATGGCCGCGACATCATCATCGGGCGCCCGGTGACATCATCATTGGGTGCCCCAGGCAACTGCCTAGTCTGCCTAGGCTCATGGACCGCCCCTGCCCTTACCAAGTAATGCTTACTGGATAATAGTTAACCAGTTCCACAGGAGCAGGCCACTCTCCACAGCATGCTGAGGGCGGAAGGCTGCTCTAGCCTCACAGGCAGCCCCAGCCTCAGTACGGGGAGTGGGGGCCAGCCCTTCAGAGCTGGGAATAGAACCCACGCAGGATGCAGACTGCTCCAGCTGGAGGGGTCCCCCACCTAGAATCACACTAAACATTTAACTGGTTAACCAACTAAGTCAACCTAACATTTAAATTAGTTAACTGATTAATCAGGATTTTACATCCCTAGTACACCTTCCCAAACCCCAGGCCAGGCCCCAGGGAGAAGCTGGCAGTCTGGGTGCACAGCTCTGCCACTGTGCCCTGGACCAGGTCCCAGGGAGAAGCCAGCGGGAGGCTGCGGAGCTTCCCCGCCCCACCCCCCCTAGGCTAGCCCCAGGGAGAAGCCAGCAGTCAGTGTGCCCGGGCCCCTCCTGCTCAGGGGCAGCCCCATGGAAAAACCAGCAGTTAGGGTGCACGCCCTCCCCCTCACCTCATGTGAAGCCAGTAGTTGGGCTGCACAGCTCCCTCCCGCCTCAGGCCAGCCTCAGGGAAAAGCCAGCAGTTGGGGTGAGCGGCTTCCTCCCACACCAGGAAGAAGCCAGCAATCAGGCTGTGAAGGCCCCTCCTGCTCAAGAGCATCCCCATGAAGAAGCTAGCAGTTGGGGTGCACAGCCCCTTCTTTCCCCAAATCAGCCCCAGGGAGAAGCTGATAGCCACTCTAATGCCCTCTCCTGAGTTCCCCTCCTCCCAACCCTCTGCCCTGACTGCTACACCTCCACTAACAATCCATTCATATTTCCTAAACAATAAACATCCCTCAAACAGAAATACATAATTAACTCAGACACCCTGTTTACTATCTGTGCTTGTAGAGTGTTGATAATATGCTTGGTACTATACAGAGCAAAAAGTGGCCTTTTAGGCATCTCTCTGAACGCTTTCTTTTAAATCAATAGTTTGTAATGTTCAGCTGTCTGCTGGATTCCTTCTTTTGTATTCTGTTACCAAACAATATCCCCCATTTTGAAAAAAAAAAAAATCAGAAGTATTGACAATCTGCACTTTCACTTTGACTGTTCAATTCACATGAATAAAAACTATTAGAGGAAGTCACAAAAACTGAACTCAACTAAGCTATTGTTGACTTCCTCTCAAAGTCTTGTTTGCTTTTTGCATTATTCAGACAGCTGCTACTAATTAAAAAAAAAATCTTTAGTAGCATCAATTACAATTCACCTTCCCTTCTTTTCCTAAAGCACTGGTTCTCAAACTTTTTGGCCTGTGACCCACATAGGCTCAATGCAAACCTTTCTGTGAACCACCAGTTGCTGATGGAAATCTGCTGTTAATTACATAATTACCCCCAAACCATTTTGCTAGTGCTGCAGCTAGAGAGAACAGCTTATTTAACCAGTAAGAAAGGAAATATTAAATTATTAAACAGATTAAGCACTTCAACTTTCTCATGCTAGTTTATCAAACTTCATTTTAAATAAAGTAAAATATTAATCTATGTCCAAAACAAAAGGTGTCAATGTTTTATTTATGGCAGAGGTGGGGAACCTTTTTTGGATCAGGGGACACTGACCCATAGGGGAAAAAAAATCATCAGGAACCACACAAGTGAGAATCAAAACAAAAAACACACACCTACAAAACCCCCTCTGTGATGTGGCCCCCTACTGAAAGACCTCACTCCTCTGGCGCACTAGCCCCACCTAGGATGAGGAGGAGGGACAGCGAGGACTGAGGTTTAGGGCTTCCCGATGGGCCAGATTTACTCTTCTGGGGTTCCAAGTTTAGTAGGGAAAAATGAGGGGTTCGGTGTGCAGGATAGGGATGGGGTACAGAATCTGGGCAGGAGATGGGGTGCAGGGGCAAGATCTGAGTGGAAGGTAGGGTGCAGAAACAAGCTGAGAGTAGGGTGTCTGGCCAGGAGGGAGGAGGCAAGAGAAGGTACAGTGTGGGGCTAGGAGGGAGGGAGCAAGAATAAAGGATGGTGCAGGAACAGGCTTTGGGAGCGGGTGCAGGAGTGGGCGGGGTGTGTGTGTGTGTGTGTGTGAAGGGTTTCAGCAGGAGGCGGTGCAGGAGAAGGGTGGGAGTGTGGCACACTTACTTGCTTTTGCGCCTCATGCCACTCACAGGCATCGGGTCTCAGGCATAGCCTCCCATTGTTCCCACTGGCCCTACCTCCGGCCAACAGGCATACCAGGGAAAGCCTCCAGCCGGTGTATCCATGCATTACTGTTTCCCCAGCCATGGTAGGGGGAGCAGCAGTACCCAGAGCCACTTCTGGCTTGCGGGGAAGCAGCAGAGCTAGATCTGGTAGGGAGGCTGGGGGCTCTTCCCTCCCCAGGGAAGCCAACACTGGTCCACTAACCTCACAGAGGAAATGTGAGGCTGGTGCACCGGTGCAGGCTTCCTGCTTAAATGGGGGGGAGGGGGGGCGATAGTGGGCTGAGCTCGAGCCACAGACCACCTGGAAGGCAGCTGCAGATAATTAGTGGTCCATGGACCTTCAGTGTGAGAAACACTGTCCTTAAGCCTTCAGAAAGCTAGGCTACTGAGTAGCACACATCCATCAACATATACCACATAAGCATATCTGCATATGCAAGGTTAAGTAAAAAAACGATGCCAGTTGTAGTAGTAAGTACTCAAACTTCTTCCCTCTTCTCTTTGTTGAGAATGGTTTCCTAAACTGCATCAATTGGGTAATGTCAGAGAAAAGAAACTGCCCCCCCCCCAGTAAAAAAAAGTTTGGCCAGGCCGCTCTTGTTCTGCAGTATTCCTTGAGAGAAACCGGCCACACCCCTCCTGCATACCATTGCCTTTAGAAAAAGGAAAGGTGTGAAAAGGGGAAAATAGCCTCACACTCTCCCACCCGTCACCTTGGCGTGAGAACTACGGGGCTTACCTGGTCGCATGAAACCTGCACAGTTTCGGCCCAACCCCTGGGACACAGACCCCCCCACTTGGTGACCATTGGGCCATATATGGTAATATGCAAGCGCGGGAAAGCGATGTGCAGATTTGGGGATAAATACCCATGGCACAGTTTGCTCTAGGAGGTCTTCGCAACACACGTACCACCGTGCGTGTGCCTTCTCGTATACTTCAAAGCGCTGCCGGCCTGATCAACCGACCAGCCACCTCCCCCGACTCTCGGGCATAACCAAGGCCTTCGCAACCGAACCGATATCTGTGAAATGTTCCGTGTGCTGTGTAAGTTGGTATGTATGATTTGATTTTTTCCTGTTGTATAAGCTTAGTGTTGTAGTTGTTTTTGGGTAGTACATAAGAGTTTGTAGTTACCACTTATTACTGTAGCTGGATATTTTAAGATTAGAGACTATTCCCCTTGCCATTCCCATCCCTATATCTCTGACATGTTTTACTAGAAGCCATAGAATATATATAATAAATACTGTAAATTCATTATTAACACGGTCTATTAAAAATCTTAGAATAAATACTATAAATTCACCTCTGTCATAAATAAATATTTTTTATTTGATAAAACTGTCCACCTGGCTCTGTCCTTCCCCTCTTGGGTATTCATTATCGGACCTGTGATTCTCATGACAGGTAGGTACAAACTTCAAATACTATACTGTCTTGTGTACCCCAAGACCTTTTCCTCCATAATTTCCCAACTTACTACTGGTACAGTCACACCTGTGGGAACTATACAATACATGGCTTGGGGTTCTTTTGCTTTACAAGTACAGTATCTTATTTACAGGACTGTTGGAAGCAGTATCTAACAACATGGTAGTTATCTCACAGATAGCCATCAGCACTCAGTCTACATTACAACTTTACCCATTACCACCAGCTGAGTTTAACCAGTAGAAAATTTAGGTAAGACTTGGCCTTTAGGCAAGGTTCTACTCTGATACTGACTATGTAATAAAAATGGCATTGCAGGATTCTGCATTTATTAATTTATTTAAACAACAATGTTGCTTATTTCATAAGCATGAAGGTTTTTCTGCAACCAGCCCCATAGAACTAAATCTGGGACCTGAAAAGCAAAAGTAAGTTCTTTCTGGTAAGTGTACTGTCACCAGTACGTTTTGCTGTCCTACTACCTGTAGAACCCTTTCAGCTTCAAAAGAAAGAGGAATTTTTTGACCAGAAGAGTCCGATTTACTCAGTGTACTAACACTATTTCTGCAGGACTAGCAGCAATAAACATACTAGCACCTTGCTTCTTCTAAAGTGAGCAGATGTAACTAGATATACAAATGGATAACTGAGGAGTAATGAAAGCAGTGTAAAAGAAGCATGTTAAGTCATGTGTTACTACTACTTAGGGTAACACCTCTTGATCCCAATCATGGTGTTATCCTTCTAGGCACTATACAAACAAAATGACAATTCATTTCCCAGAGACCTTACAATCTAGACCCGTGGTCACCAACCAGTAGATCGTGATCTACCGGTAGATCTCGGAGGCTCTAAGAGTAGCTCTTGAGCCCTCTCTAAACTGCATGCCTGCGCAGTACATTTACATTAGATTTCCTCATTTGAGGAGCAGCTACTCACCGAGCAACAGCACAGGTGAATAGCTGCGAGGAATGGTGGGAATTTTTTTTTAAAGTAGCAGTATAAGGATTGGGGATAGTAAGTGATGGAGAGGAGGAGAATAGAAAGGGGTGGGGCTTCAAGGAAGGGGTGGGGCGGTAGATCTTGGCTTGGTCTGTCATTTAAAAAGTGATCCTGGGTGTAAAAAGGTTGGAGACCACTGATCTAGACTTTAAACAATATTCAACAAGTGGATAAGCAATAAAACAATTTGAAAAGAAGTGAGAGCATGAAGGAGAATGGAGAGAAGGAGGACATGAGAGAGACATGTACTAGCATAAAATGACAGAATTGGACACAGGTGGTCACTAGCCCTAACCCTCACCAGACTGCAGTGATTTGTAGGCCATCATGGCAAACAACCCTTAATATATTGCCCACAAACACGTAGTAATACTTTAACTTACGGGATCATTATTGACCTTTTCAGCGCTAGTCATTAGACTAATAGTACTGTGGATGTCAAACTACATGATCTTTCAGAGAGTTCTGCAGTGCAGGTAGAGAGGCAAATCTAGATTAGTTAAACATGGAGGAAATGAATCTATGCCTTGTCATTTAAAGCTAAGCAGATTACCTTACAACATCAAATCAGATTTAACCAATACCTAATTAAGCAGAAGTAACAATTCCCTAATGATATATGCATGACACATAATGAATGCAGATACAAGTTCTGGATTCAGAGCTAAAGGGAACTGCATAATGGAATTTTAAAAAAATACTCTATAGTAGAGCCCCCATAGCATGTAACACCATCGCAACTAGATGCATTTTTCAACATCCAAGTATTTTTAATAGTCATAAACAGTATTGTAGTGTCAACAGTGCTGGATTAATGCCATTAAAAAAATAAAGTCTACTAAACCTGCTAAATATTCCAGCGGGTTTTTAACTTAAATCTCAGGGAAAATTCGCTCATCTTTTGTTTCCAGTGGGTTCTAATTAAACTGTAACCCTGTTGAACACTGAGCTTAGAGAAATGCCTGTGATAAAAGCTACCCAACCTCAAGACAAAAAAGCTCATAATGGCATAAATTCATTACTTCATTGTAGAGACACCAAACTAAGGGAATTTATGAACATACTGTGAAAGTCTTAAAGAAAATATTGTTTAAAATTAAAGGAACAAGTTATTTACGAAGATGCTGAACTTTAAGGTCTCACAATAAGAGTACTGCTAAAAATAGTTAGCGTCATGGCTATGATCAAGATCCCACAACAAAAGCTGCCTGTTAACACAGACTTACTTATTTTTACTCCACTGCTTTCAGTGAAGAAAAGCTGAGTTGTAAACTACTGGTTTAAAAAAAAAAAATCATCTTACTCAAAGTTTGACAGATTCTCTCAAGACAAAAGGACTTACTGTATTTTTACTAGAATTAGCGTTATGAACAATTGCATCAAAAATCTTCCAGTGACACAGAAGCTTTTAAACAGATACATATGCTGCAAAGATTATTTCCAGCTCTGGTTCTTTCAAAAGGAAATTATTTGCACAATCAAAGACACAAGAATGAGATACTGCTTTTAAGTGCTGGTAAATACCCCCAACGTTTTCTTAGCCTGTTATCAAACATTTTTTAAAATGTATTTTATTTTTAAAAGTTTACCACAGCTTTTTACATACATGTAGTAGCTTCTTCTCTGGGCGAGCTCTTTCCATATTGATGTTCAGAAGCACTCAATGTCCTTGTACAAGACACAGTAATGTAATGAGTCTCTTGAGCTATCAGAGAGTCTGTGTACATGACTGATTTAGAACACTAGGCTTTACACAGATGTACTCCAGCAAATTGTTCTCTATCCTAGAGCCAATCACTATCATGCAGTTAATGGCTTGGGAGGTTAAGTAGTCATGCAACCACCACAAGGTCACAGAATAGCAGCATTGGGGAACATAGCATGCCTTTAATTCCAACAGAGAGAATACCAAAAAAGGAACTGAACCATGCAATTTGAGACTTAACGTTTTCTGCAAAAGCAACTGCTAAAAACAGCTCTCAAACTGCAAGGTTATTTTTGCTCAGATTCAAGAAGTCTTAAATATTATAAAGTGAGAGATGAGAAGCTTAAAAATTAAAACATTTGCCAAGAATTAACGAATTATAGGGTTGGAAGACACCGCAGGAGGTCATCAAGTCCAACCCCCTGCCCAAAGCAGGACCAACCCCAACTAAATAATCCTGGCCAGGGATTTGTCGAGCTGCGACTTAAAAACCTCTATGGATGGAAGTTCTACCACCTCCCTAGGTAACCCATTCCAGTGCTTCACCACTTTCCTTGTAAAACAGTTTTTCCGAATAAGCAACCTATACCTCCCCCACTGAAACTTGAGACCATTGCTCCTTGTTCTGCCATCTGTCACCACTGAGAACAGCCTCTTTCCATCCCCATTGGAACCCCCATTCAAGGTTGCTATCATATCTCTCCCACATTCTTCTCTTCTGTAGACTAAATAAGATCAAATCCCTCCACCTCTCCTTGTACGTCAGGTGTTCCAGCCCCCTAATGATTTTCGTTGCCCTCTGCTGGACTCCCTGAGGCAGCCCAGAAACAAAAGAAAAAACAAAAGGAAAAAACTGCAAAGCTTGCAACTCAAAAGAAAACTTGTGCCCTTTTAAAAATCCTGGGTTCTCAAAATAATCCCACCGCTGCCACCATGTCATGGCTCCTTCCCCACTCTGGCATGATAAATGCAGAAGTGGGGGCCAGCAAGTGTACCCCAAAGCCTTATCTACCAGGCTTTGGTATAAAACTTCCCCCAAAATCTTAAAAACCTAGATCTTGGGAATAAAACTTCCGCTGCCACCACCCAAATGTTGCTAAAGAAACCATGGGAAAGATCATTTGGGAAATCTCACCCCTAAAATAAAAGTCAGGGCACACCATTAACCAATGCCAGGTTAATAAAAAGAAAGGAAAGAACTTTTATTATTACAACAATATTCCTGTTGTAAGCATAATGACTAGATAGGAAGGTAACAAAATATACTCATGGGGAAACTCCATGGGCCTAGAACTTAGTTACAAAGAAAAGCCAAAACATCTTTTAAACAGTGCCAGATCTCAGATCCCATACCCAATCCTTAAAACAATAAAACCTAACGAAACTACCTAAACTTTACCCTACTTACAGAAAATGAAAAATGGTGTCTTGGAGAGAGACATGCTTGTCCCTCTCTGTAGCTGCAGAGAACTCTCTCAGACACACAAAAGGACAAAGGAAAAAACCCAAATTCCTTTGTTCCAGGTTGAAAGTCCCACCTACATTCCTACTGGTCACTCCACCTGGCTAGGTGTAGTTAACTCCTTAATCCCCAGGCTGCTGGCTAACCCTCATAATCATGACACACTGTCTGAACCAGTGATCTTGTAGAAATCAACAGTATGCATTTGAATCACTTGATTACCTGTTCTGTTCATTCTTGCTAAGGCACTTGGCATTGGCCATGTTAGAAGACAGGACACCGGGCTAAATGGACCTTTGGCCTGACCCAGTATGGTCATTCTTATGGACTCGTGTAATTAATACTCTCATTCAAATTCTCAAGAGGCTAAATGAAGGTTGCCCATACAATCTTAATTGTCAATTCTTAACTTTTGAGTGCTTGACTTTACAATCTTACCATAAAAAGCTACAGTTTTTAAAGAAGCTTTAATGTACTGAAAACACAAAAAAGGGAGTTACTCACCTTGTGCAGTAACGACTGTTCTTCGAGATGTGTGTCCCCGTGGGTGCTCCACTGTAGGTGAAGGGTCGCCCTGAGCCTCAGATCGGAGCTTTCTATAGCAGTTTCCCCTGTTGAGTCACGCATGCCCAGGAGGCGTCTCGAGCCCTTGCCGCCTCCTGAGGAGTGTGACTCATCCCCCTCCCTTTCAGTTCCTCGTCTCCGCCCGAGTAATTTCGACTCCGAGCAGAGGGGAGGTAGGGAGGGTCGTGGAGCACCCACGGGGACACACATCTCGAAGAACAGTCGTTACTGCACAAGGTGAGTAACTCCCTTTTCTTCTTCGAGTAGTGTCCCCGTGGGTGCTCCACTGTAGGTGACTACAAAGCAGTATCCAGTATATGGTTGGAGGGAGCCGGAGTCAGTGTTTGGCAGTGGTGGAGAGCACTGCCGTGGCAACTGCTGAGTCACTCTTAAGTTGTGGAAGAATGGCGTAATGTTTAGCAAAGGTATGATCTGAAGACCATGTTGCTGCCCGGTAAATGTCTCTTAGGGGGACATTGCTCAGAAAGGCTGTGGAGGCAGCCGTGGCTCGAGTAGAGTGTGCTCTTGGTGGGCATATCAGCGGTCTATTGCCCAGTGAGTGGCACTTAATTATGCATGTAGATATCCATTTTGAGATTCGTTGAGATGATATCGGTGTGCCTTTGGATCGTTCAGCGATGGAGATAAAAAGTCTTTCAGATTTACGGAATGGTTTTGTTCTTTCTAGGAAGAAGGCCAGAGCCCTCCGGATGTCCAGGGTGTGCAGAGTGGCATCTGTCTGCGACGAGTGCGGTTTTGGGAAAAAGGTAGGTAACACGATTGGTTCGTTAATATGGAATTCTGTACCGACCTTTGGCAAAAACGTGGGGTGGGGTCTAAGTATGACCCTATCCTTTGTGAAAATTGTGTAAGGAGGTTCTGACATTAACGCTCCAAGTTCGCTCACCCTCCTGACTGAGGTGATGGCTAGGAGGAAACAGACCTTCATAAAAAGGAAAGGAAGTGGCACTGTTGTCAGTGGCTCAAAGGGAGGTCTGGTGAGGTAGTTCAAAACAAGATTTAGGTCCCACAAGGGGGGTGGAGTCCTATGTGGTGGGTATACATTCTGGAGTCCCTTGAGGAATCTTTTTGTAATAGGGTGGTTGAAAACGGAGAATCCATCTACTGGTGTATGAAATGCTGCTATTGCAGAGAGGTGTACTCTTAGGGAAGAGACAGAGAGTTCTGATGCTTTAAGGTCCAGAATGTAATCTAGAATGGTATCTAATGGTGAGGCACGGGGCTCCATTTTGACTCGCTGACACCAGTGACAGAAACGTGCCCATTTCTGTTGGTAAGTTTTCCGAGTAGACTGTCTCCTGCTCTGGAGGAGGATGTCCTTTACTTGCTGGGAGCAGCGATCTTCTACCTCTGAGAACCAGAGAGAAGCCAAGCCTGAAGATGCAGGGTATTGAGTTGTGGGTGCAGTATCTTGCCGTTGTTCTGAGATAGTAGGTCTATCCGGTACGGTAGCGGGTAGGGGGGCTGGACCGCTAGCCTGTGAAGGTATGGGTACCAGGTTTGTCGAGGCCATGATGGCGCAATCAGGATGACTAGGGCTTTGTCCCTCAGGATCTTGCGCAGGACTCTGGGGATGAGCGGTATGGGAGGAAAGGCGTAGTGTAGGGAGGCTGTCCAATTGATCAGGAAGGCATCTCCCAGAGAGTGTTTGCCAAGTCCCGCACGTGAGCAGAATTGGGGACATTTGGTGTTCTGGGTAGAAGCAAAGAGGTCTATCGATGGCCATCCCCACTGGTGGAAAATTGAGTTCGCCACCTCCGTATGTAACTCCCATTCGTGGTTCAAAGCGAAGTTTCGGCTGAGTGAATCCGCTTTGATGTTGTTCACCCCGGGCAAGTAGGACGCTATGAGGGTGACTTGGTTGCGGATGCACGAGTTCCACAGGCGAATAGCCTCCGCGCATAAAGAGCGGGAGCGGGCTCCACCCTGCCTGTTTATGTAGAACATTGTGCAGATGTTGTCTGTTAGGATGCGGACTGTGTGATTGGCGATGGAGGAGGCAAAGTGTGCACAGGCATTCCTTACTGCCCTTAACTCGAGGAGATTGATATGTAAGTGTGTCTCGTTTGGGGACCATCTGCCTTGAACTTCGTGGCCGTTCATATGTGCCCCCCAGCCTAGCAGGGAAGCATCTGTGGTGATTTGGATAGTGGGTTCGGTTTGTTGGAACGGAACCCCTGTCAAGAGATTGCTTGGCACTGTCCACCATCGTAAGGATCCCAGCACGTCTGGTGGGATAGTAACCATTTTGTTTCGAGGGTGCCGTGATGGGATATAAACAGTTGCCATCCAGAGTTGAAGACATCGAAAGTGCAGGCGAGCATGGTGGACTACATAGGTGGTGGAAGCCATGTGGCCCATTAGTCTGAGGCATGTAAGTACTGTGGTGGTAGGAACTGTAAGCATCCCATTTATAATTTCTTGCATAGTTGCAAAACGTTGTTGAGGTAGGTATGCCCGGGCTGTCACTGAGTCCAGGCGTGCACCAATGAACTCTATGTCTTGAACTGGATACAGCGTTGACTTGTCTTGGTTGATTAGAAGGCCTAGACGACTGAGGAGGGTCGTGGTCGTCTGTATCATAGAGGCTGTTTCGGCGTACGAGGATCCCTTTAGGAGGCAGTCGTCTAGATAGGGAAATATGATGACGTTTTGTCGTCTGAGATATGCCGTCGCGACAGCCAGTACCTTCGAAAATACTCTCGGGGCTGATGAGAGGCCGAAGGGGAGAACCCTGTACTGGAAGTGGTCTGGTCCCAACATGAAGCGCAGGTAACGTCTGTGGGAGGGGTGGATGGTTATATGGAAATAGGCATCTTGGAGGTCGAGGGCTGCAAACCAGTCCCCTTGATCTAGCGCAGGAATGATTGTGGAGAGTGTGACCATCTTGAAATGTTGTTTCTTGAGAAATTTGTTCAGTTTGCGGAGGTCCAATATAGGTCTCCAGCCCCCTGTTCGTTTTTCGGTTAAGAAATAGCTCGAGTAAAACCCTCTCCCGTGGAACTCTCGGGGTACCCTTTCTACTGCTCCGATGAGGAGGAGTCGATCGATTTCTTGTTTCAGAAGGGTCTCGTGAGAGTGGTCCCTGAAGAGGGACGGGATAGGGGGAAGGGTAGGGGGGATAGAGGTGAAAGGGATGGTGTAGCCCACTCGAATGATTTCCAAAACCCAGCGGTCCGATGTTATGGACTCCCATTGAGGAAGGAATGGGCGCAAACGATGGGTGAACAGATGGCCATGTTGGGGTAGTGCTAGATCGTAAGCAGGGTGTCGCAGGCCCTCGACCAAATCTTCAAATTTGCTGTTTAGATGGTTGGGTAGTTGGTGGGCGGGCCTGGTTGTGGCGTCTTCTGGGACCTCGTTGCCTTGGTCTAGTGTCTTCATAGGGCCTCTGTGATCTATTATATTGCCCATATCGGTATCGGTTGTATGAGTTATATGGGGTGTATCGTCCGCGTCTATAGGGCTGCGTGCACATGCCCAACGTGCGGAGTGTAGACTTGGAATTTTTGCTGTTATGGAGTATTTCATCCGTAGTGGCTGCAAATAGTTTGTGCTTGTCGAATGGCAGATCCTCTACTTTAGGCTGGAGATCGCGGGGAACTCCTGATGACTGGAGCCAAGAGGTTCTACGCATGACTACCGCTGTAGCTGTAATTCGGGCTGCGGTGTCAGCAACATCCATTGCGGTTTGAAGAGCAGTGCGGGCGATCATATGGCCCTCATGAACTATTGTTTTCAGGATGGATCTTTTAGACTCGGGGAGATGTGGTATCAGCTCTCCCAGTTTTGAGTAATTGTCAAAGTCATGATTTGCTAAAAGAGCAGAGTAGTTCGATATTCTGAGTTGTAAGGTGGAAGAGGAGTATACCTTCTTGCCAAAGGAGTCCAGCTTTTTGTGGTCCTTGTCTGCGTTGCCCAACTTGTATTGTGGGATCTTTGCACGTTGTTGCGCTGAATCCACTACTAACGAGTTGGGTTGTGGGTGTGTGAAAAGAAAGTCGTTGTCTTTTGATGGGACAAAGTACTTCCTATCGATCCTTTTATTCGTTGGTTGAATGGATGCAGGTGTTTTCCAGAGGTCTTCCGAGGTCTCCATTATTGCCTCGTCTATAGGGAGGGCAATCTTGCTATGTAATGTGGGATGGAGATTCTTTAGCAGTTGGTATTGTTTCCTCTGGACCTCCTGCAGGGAAACATTCTGGCTTATTGCAACCCTCTTGAATAGATCTTGGAATTGTTTTAGGTCGTCAATTGGTGCAGAATCTGATGGAACTACGGCTTCATCTGATTGTATATCGGGAGCATCAGAATGTGTGACGTTTATTGAGTGAGTGTCTGATTCATTGTCAGAGATTCGGTCCACCTCCTCATCCGAAAGAGTTGCTGGAGGTAGGGACTGCGGCCGAGATAAGCTTCTCCGGGATGGAGTGGAGTGAATTGGGGAGCATTGTCCACGTGATTCCCAGTGTTCCCAGGGTCCCCATTGCGGATAAGGTGGGGGTGGGTAAGGCCAGTACGGGTGCCATGGGTTCTGTTGTGGTGGGGCTCCGTAGTCATAAAAGCGAGATTGCCTAGGTGATGGGTGCCTCGAGGAATAAGATGTGTGGTGATCATCCTCAAGAAGGGGAGCGTCTCGGCCGGATAAGATTGGTGTAGACCTGGGAGGGGATAGCCGTGATAGGGACTTCCCAGGTGAGTAGGATGTGGAAGGCAGACACTGAGCAGAAAGACTGCTGTGTGAGAGAGCTTCTTGCTGGCTCTGCTCCATAGCAGTGTCGTCTGGCTGCCTATCAGTTTGCCCTGGCAGCGTTAGTGCAGCATCCTGCTGCTTATCTGGAGGTGGTGCCGGGCGTTTGGGCTGTGGGTCACTCTGCTGCGGTGCCGTGGTTTTAGTCGGCACCGTAGCTTTAAGGATCGCTGTGGCTTTCGGCGCCACGGAAGGCTGTGCAGTTGAAAGCGGTGCCGCTGTTTGAAGCGGCACCGCGGTTTGCTTCGGCGCCGGCTTTTCTTGCCGTGCCGGCTGTTTTGAACGCTCCCGGGGCCGCTCAGCAGTGGCGTGCCCCGATGCCGGCGCGGAGTGGGAGGATCGCCCCGAAGCCTTTGTGGCGGGCGTCCTCCCGGTCTGGTGTGCCTCTACTCCATGTTTAGGAGAGGAGGAGGCTGATAAGGAGCGGGATGGTGAGGCTCTACCCCTCAGCTCGGTTCTGGAGAGAGGGGGAGGCTCTTGGCGCGTTCCCGGCTGTTCTGCGGGCTGCAAGGCTTTTTCGAATAGGATCATTCTTAGGCGGAGCTCACGGTCTTTCCTGGCTCTCGCCGTGAGGGAATTACAATGAGTGCAGCTGTGGGGAGAGTGAGATTCCCCCAAACAGCGAATGCATTTTGAATGACCATCCGAAGCCGGCATAGGGTCCCGGCATTGGTCGCACTTCTTAAAGCCTGAGGAGGCGGACATGTCCGGTTCTCTCCTCTTTAAGCTTTTTTTTTTTTTTTTTGTATTTATTTTAGTGTTCCTGCTGTTGTCGTCAGTCCGTGTTGGTTTCTTTCTTTTTTTTTTTTTTTTTTTAAATCTGTTCTTTCTTCTCTGTGTTAAAGAGCTGTGAAAACTCCGGTATCTCTGAGACCCGGTCTGAGGTGATTCAAGCCCCCCCGAGGGGGGAGGGGGGGGGTTGGGTAAGTGTATTTCCCTTATTACTAAAAATTCTTTTTCTTCTTTTAAAAAGAAACAGGGAAGGTAACTTGGATATCAGGGGAAAGAACTATAACTAAACTAGGGAGAAAAAAGGTAGTCAGAGAGTCTGACAGGGAGCTCCTGTTTGCTCCGTCCACAGGCGAGGGCGGTTGAAGAGGAACTGAAAGGGAGGGGGATGAGTCACACTCCTCAGGAGGCGGCAAGGGCTCGAGACGCCTCCTGGGCATGCGTGACTCAACAGGGGAAACTGCTATAGAAAGCTCCGATCTGAGGCTCAGGGCGACCCTTCACCTACAGTGGAGCACCCACGGGGACACTACTCGAAGAAGAAATATTGACACACACAGTCATCAGCACAACTTCGATAGTTAGATCAATGGCACCGTCTTCCACCACTTGATGTAACAGTGTAATTGGCAGCAATATAAGGCTAAATCCAGATGTATGTTCACAACATGACAAAAGATATTTCACTACCAAAGGGAAAATTTGCAAAAGTTTCAAGTCCCGGCTCCAAAAAATAGAAACAATAAAGCTTCTCAATGAAATAGTTGACAATATTTTTAAATGTGGGCAAAACAATTAACATCTTTTTCCCTATCTTCATTCTGAGATATGTCTGACCTGTTTAAAAAACAAAATCCACCTGAGAGAAACACCCAACATGGAAAATTTTAGCCTAAAACAGTTTAATAAGCAACAGGATCTTATAATGGTGTTAGTGCCATCTACAGTTAAGACTGCCCATCTACACTGTAGTACATATAACCTATGTCCCAGAAAGCGAGCAGCTTTCATCACCGGCACAAGCATCCTGGTAAATTTATATAGATTATTTTCAATAGGCATTGTAGGCTTCTCTAGTTCATAAAGTCCATCTGACATGTTTACAAAGATAAGCCCCTGCATCAGACTTTCTGATCCTGCTAACTTTTCAGCCTCTGAACAGTTTGCAAATTTTTATAAGACTCAGAAGCCACTATCACTGAGTTTGTAAACTCTAAACTCTGCTGAGCCTGAAGTATTCATATGGAATACTTACTAGATTTCAGGACAGATTTTAAAAATCCACTCATTTGATTGTTTTGAACTATGCCAAACTTGAGATCCCATTTTGAAATTCCAGTTTTTCCTCCTCCCACCAAAACGCTATTAACTTAACTAATCCCTAGTCATAGAAGTGGCATCTTCTTAGAAAGCATGTTCAAGAAAGGATGATAATCCAAATAAGAAATTTTAAATGTTGGCAACTAGAAAAGACAGACACATATTTGGCTTTCAATATTTCACATGTGACTAAAGGCTTTAGTAAGCAATACATCATCCATGACCTTCGGGCATACAGCACAAGGTTTCACAGAGGAAGTTCTCCAAGAGTCAGCTGAGAAAACAGTAGTTCCATTTGAATCATAGTATAATAGAAAGATCATTCTCTTCACTATCTTGATATTTGTAGGAGAGGGATTCCATGCAGATGCAATCCATTAAGAAAAGCTCTCATGTTAATTTTTATTAATAGACTAAAGAGATAAACAACTAGATGATACTGCATCTTACAGCAACGTCTCTATCAATACATCAATTGTGCACATAAAATGAACAGAATAATATTTTATGTCCTTGTGTAGTGAGTCAGGGTACATCTAGACTACAAGCCTCTGGCGACAGAGGCATGTAGATGAGGCTACCAGGCATAGGAAAATGAAGCGACGATTTAAATAATCGCCGCTTCATTTAAATTTACATGGCTGCCGCGCTGAGCCGATCAGCTGTTTGTTGGCTCAGCGCGGTAGTCTGGATGCGCGGGTGTCGACATCAAAGGTATCTGTCGACCACCCAGGTAAACCTCATCCCAGGAGGCATACCTGGGTGGTCGACAAATGCCTTTTATGTCAACACCCGCGCGTCCAGACTACTGCAGCTGTTTGTTGGCTCAGCGATCGGCTCAGCGCAGCAGCCATGTAAATTTAAATGAAGCGGCGATTATTTAAATCGCCGCTTCATTTTCCTATGCCTGGTAGCCTCATCTACATGCCTCTGGCGACAGAGGCATGTAGTCTAGACGTACCCTCAGTGTGGCCTCTTGCTGACTCAAAGGAGGAAACTCCCACAGAAGCCCCTTGGTGGACAGGGCCAGAATCACCCAGCCCTGCCCACAGGAAGTGAGATCTAGGGATATAAGAAGGGGAGCTCCCAGCTCAGTCAGGGCACAGCTGCCAAGCAGGGCAGAGGCTCTGCCACACTCTGGTGAATGACTGAGTTGGGCCACCAGCAGGCCCTGAGCCCAGGCCTAGACCGCCCCCGGCTGCTGCTGGATCTAGATCCCAGGACACACCAGTAGAGGCTGCCACCCGGGCCTACAAATCTGTTGGGACCCTCAGGATTTACGCAAGATCCCACCAAGTTGGCAGGACTGCTGGGACCCTTGCGTACCCAGGGTCTCAAGCCAATGGACTCCCTGCTGGCACCCCTGTTCCTAGTCGACAAGGAGTGGCAACCAATCCAGGTAGGCCCCCAAGGGGAGCAGGGAAGTGGCCCAGTGACAGCTGACCCTGGGATGGCTGAAGAAATGGAGGTGGGGTGGGCAGCACACTACGGTTCAGACCCCCACTGATCCACCAACCTGGATGGTGCATTATGGCCTGGAGCCCCCTCCAGTCCAGTGGCTGCCACATTGCTACTGTTAAGGCCCTGGGCTGGGATGCCTTGGAGTAGGGAGGGCCCACATCCCCTGCCACCTCTTCCCCTGGGTGGCACGTTTCCCTCTGTGGGGAAAAACCTCTGCGCTTGTCGGCTCTCCGCCAGCGAGGAGTGCCAACCCCTGGCTCAGCCTGCAAACAGGCCTGCACCGAGGAACCACCCTAGTGTTTGCCCGTGTGGTTGCTCCCTTGCCTTGACTCTGGACCTGGGCTCACAAACTGCTATGCAGCCCCTAAGACTACTATATAAGCCTTTATTTGTTGTTTTGCCCTGACTCAGGGCCTGGGCTCCCTAACTGTGGGGTAGCCTGCCGGAACACTGTTGTTGATTTAATTGTTGATTTACTGCCCGGCCCTAGATCAGCTGGTCATTAGAACTGCTAATTAGTGGCCACCTGGCCATTGAGGCTCTGGACTCAGGCTTGCCGTGAGTCATGCCCCAAACGGTTACACCTTGTCAAACTAGTAATATATACAGTTTGAGACAATGCATATACTATAACTCCTAAGTTAGAGCTATGTTTCTTTCAGAAAACAAAGAGCCAAGCTCACTGCTTCCTGTCTAAGTAGGTAATGCAGCAGCATTTTCAAACATACCACGCTGCAAGTTATAAATATTAAGGTTTTTTTTATTATGAGAACATCTATCCAGAGTAAATACAAGTATACAAAATATTAACTACATTATCTATAAAAATTTTCTTCAAAACAGGTCCTTCAATATTTTTTCATCTTTTCCTACTAAAAACCTATCAAGATACAGGAGGAGCAGAAGCACTTTAGTATACAGATTCTTAAAAGTACGACATAAGTAACACATTTGTGCTGTGTTTCTATTGAAGCTATAGCCACACATGCTGCAACAGGAGGCTATTCTTTCCTAGATATATTTTACTCTTCCACTTGGTGTAGAGAATTTGGTATGTTTTTGCATATGAACTTCTACAGACCACACAAAACAGATCTGTACACAGGTCCTGCTTTAATCCACTTCCTTCTGAATAATGCAGCCACACAGTGCTGAGTTTGGCTTTTTTTTTTTTTTTTTTAAATAAGCACACAGCATTCTGTAAGATACCCCATACTGCACTATTTTGCTACTGAGCTCTGTGCATTCTGGGAGTTGGGGGTCAAAGTGAGAAATTCCCATGATTCCTCTCCTAACATCCTGTGATCTATCAGACTCCTACATTTTCCAGACTGCTGTCAGCAATCATGATTAGAACACTGCTGTGTCCCAAAATCCTGACAGCTATTAATACAGAGGCGCTGTTGTACTTTTATCTGCAGTCATTTAGCCAGAAGTCATGAGTCAACTACTTTTTCCTTTGGGTAAGAAAGGCAATGGCAACAGATGAAGTCAAGTAGCTTCTTCTAGAATCTAGATCATTGGTGTCCACCACACTAGCCAATAGCCACACACAGCTAATTGGCTGGTTGAGTGTAGCTAGTTCACTACAGCAGTTGCTACTATCATGGCTACTGCTTCAGAACTGGTTGGACACCACAGTTCTAGATCAAGTAAAGCTGCACCGGGAAAAGTTTGAGTGTCATTTATGGAAATGGAAAAACTAGCACTGACTGTCAGGAAAGGATAGTTATGCGAACTGGGATGGCTGGCAGGGGCAACAAAATTTCAGTACAAGTTGAACCTCTCTAGTCTGGTACCCTTGGGACCTGACTCGTGCCAAACCAGAGAATTTGACCGACCATGGGAGATCAATATTGTCCAGCAGTATTGCCAACTCTATACCATTTCTATAGTATCTTCCAAATCTTGGATGAGCTTGCAATGGTAAGACATTTTCCACCATACTTTCCCCTCACATAGAGCACATCTATCAATTCTGGACTAGGGACTAGACCCCTGGTACCAATCCTGGTGAGCAATGTGGTTGGTAATTTAACATGTACCACCACTAGCCATCCTCACTGCAGATAAAAGGCTGAGAATGACCTTGTTCAAAAGGCAAACCAACAAAATTTAGAGCAATGTTATTTCTCAGAGCTGGTGCAGGAATTGATGGACATTACAAGCAGCCCAAAGAAAGCTGTAATGTCTTGCAGTGTGCGTGCCAAAATAAAACACTCCGTCTTAAATTGTCTTTAACACCTGCAAACCACTACAAAGTGAACTGAAAAATAAACCTTTGCAGTAGTTGTTCTGAACCCCAGGGGCTAAGTCTGATTGTAAAGCACTTTAGCTATTTTTAATCTCAATTCATTTTGAAATGTTTCATTTCAGGAAACATTCCTCAAAATACTAAGACAGCTAAATACTTCATCGTTGAGCAATGTCCTGAGCTAAGTACTTTTTATGTTTTCCTTCTGCCTGCCATTTTAATATTTTTTTAACCTCTGCTTAAACTGGCAGTCTGCAGGAAGAAGTGGACAGCAGCCAACCAGATGGGAGAGAAAGCGAGGAAAGGGTGTGCCATTTTGGTTGATGGCTACGAAGATTTGATAGAGAAAAATACTTAATAGAACTTAAATTATTTCAGCGTGACTGAAAAAATTTGAGCATTTGGGAAGAAGGATAAAATTCATAATAGGATTAGAAATGCTCCCCGTTCATTTCCGCTCAAGATAGTAGCCAATATAGGGTAGTCTGAAAAGCAAATTGTTTGATCTTCTACACTCAGTTATAATATATCATATGATATTTACTGGAAGGAGATCCACTCCCCCTTATGGTCATGCTGAGCATGGGTTTCAGAAACCATCTCCAATATTGTGTCTGACTTAGCCAGGATCCTTATGCATGCTCCTTTCTGGTGAAATCTCTTCGTCATTGGAGCCCAGGTTCAGCATTCTCTTCGATACTCTCACGGCTGTTCTTAAAATATTGGGGTTTCATGGTGGCCTCTTGGCCAAAAGTCCTTGTAGATTTCACTGAGGTTAGGGTCCTTAACATCCTATGCTGCCTTTTTGCCTCATGCCTCTTTTAGCAGGCAAGTAAAATGAGTAGGGACATCTGGCTTACACAGAATACACAAGTGCCTAGGGCCACCACCACCAGGATGGGGCAGCAAAGCAGGGGCACTGCCAACTCCAGCAGCCAACCTCATCACTCAGCCCCCATCTATGGGCTGCACTCAGCCACCACTCACGCACTCCATCTAGCTGGGGCTAGGATCAAGGCCACGTCTTAAGAAGCAAGGGGGTGGACAGGCAGGCAATGGAGCCCCAGGTGGCAACCAGGACAACAATAAAAAATTGATGTCTGTTCAAAAGCAGAGGAAGGGGGTGTTTAAAATTTATAAGAGGAGGAGCCAGGTGCCTCCAAAACAATATAGGAGGTAGGGATGTCAATGAGTAGTTAGTCAAAGGCAGCAGCGCAGGGCAGCAGGCCTGCGTGAGGAGCTTGTTTTTAAACTGGATCCCTCTGCCATCCTATGCTGCTGACTATAAGAAGTGGGGCCAGGAGCACACTGGTTGTCTGTCCCACCCCTGGAACAAACAGTTGTGAAAACAAAGATTTCCATGCGGTTATACAACTATTCAATTACCTGATATTTAACATCCCTAATAGGAGGCATAAAAACCCCCCACTACTTCAAGAAGTCTCCACCACAAGAGATTTTCAAATCTGACCAAATCAGAGAACAAAAACCCCAAGGGGAAGGGAAAGCTCTACGAAGTGGGAGAATTTGGTCCTCTCTACTATGATGTACACAACAAGTTATAGAAGTCTGAGATAGTGACTAGTCAACTATCGGATAAGCATAAGTCTCAGAGGCAGTGGGGCGGAGGGGGAGGGCAGGGAAGGAAGCAAGAGCTGATGCTAGGGGGTGATGGCTTAAAAGCTGGTTTTCCCAGCACTGTCTCCGCAAGGGGCAGGGGAGGCAGAGGCATAGTGGAGGCCTGGACGTGAGCTCTCAAAACATTTAAAAAGGCAGTGCAGCAGCAGGGTTAGTTCCCAGGGCTAAGAGCTAACCCAGCTGCAGCTCTGCAGTTTTCCCCCCCTTACTGACTAGTCAATGGAAATTCCTTCGACTAGTTAATTAAATGCAATTTAATATCCCTCGTCTGAGACATCAAAGTGAGATGTTATTCCAGCAGATAAAGCCCAGCAATGTTACCAAAGTACCAGGGTTCCACTGTACTTCATCTAGATGGCTTTAAAACCTCCAGGTACATAGGAGGTAATAGGGAGTTTAAATAATATGTAACAAGAAAAACAGAAGTAAATTAAATGATTAGGGCAACAGCAACACTGGTACCTCTTTTCATGTAACTGTAGATGCATCAGGACAATAGTATGTGATCAACAAATTAACTCTACAAATTCCAAAGTCGGAAAAAGGAAAAGACGATTAGAAGACATTGTGTGTGGAAAGAGTCCTTATGGCACCACTTTCACTACTCTTTTGATGAAGGCTCTTGCTGGAGAGTCCAAGATTTGACAAACTTCCACAAAGACAGTATTCCCATGACTTGGTCTACACTACGCAGCTTTTTAGCCATGTCACTAAAAGTCAGGCAGTGTAAACATTGATTGTTGGCACTTTTGACAATAAAAACTTTCACCTACTACAAGCTGCATTTGCTCGGTAGGCAGGAGAGTACTCCTGCCAACAAAACACTGTTACACTAGTATTAGTACTTGCCAAGCAAAGCTTCAATCATTCAGAGGGAGTTAAGACAAGTTGTGTTACTCAATTGCCAGTGTAGACAAAACCTAAGCAAGGGTGAAGAGAACTACTGTTTTATTGTGTGGGGCAGAGTTGTTTAAAAAATTAATAGCTTCACCAGGTCTTTCTGGGACCTAGAAGTGTCTGATAAAAGCATTCAGGGAGATTTTCAAGAGATTGGGTGACTCACTGCCCTTTCTATTTCTGTTAAGAATCAGTTGGTCTGAGATATCCAATTCTCATTTGTACATATTTAGAAAGTTTCCCCCTAATTTGTTAAAACACACCAAAAATGACTGATATAGTTCATCTGGAAGGTGAAAGGAAGGTGTGTGGGGCTTTCAAAAAGATTGTCCTGGTTCTCAGGTAACACAGTAAGAGTGACAGCCTCTACTACCAAGTAACAGTCTGTGTCTCGCTGAGAAGAGATACTGTGGGGCAACTTGTGAGCAGTGCTGGCAATCCCACTTCTGGGGAGACTTCACTGCAGGCTCTGTAATATAAAGCTTTGCTTTATACTACAGAGCCTACAGCACATGCAACAGCTAAGATTTTTAGCTGGTACATGGTTATTTTTAATCGACTTTTTACATCCCGTGTATGTGTGTACACAAACACGCACACGCACGCGCCTAGGTTATAAATGGTAGAGAAAAGACTCTTGTTCTACAAAAAAGTCTTCAAAAAAATCCCAAATGCATCCTTTGTTCCTAATGGTGTCATTAAAATTAAGATATTAAAAGGAAAAATATTGAATTCTGTGTATTTACTTCTATTTCAGTAGCATCCTTTAAGTTATCTTACTGGGACACTTCAATTTGGGGAAAAAAAGTCACTTACGTTGTTGTACCACCTAAACAAAACAAGTGAGTAGATAGTTTATTTTGTGCATTTTTACTTTCCTCAATAAAGTCACTAAATGTTTCCCCTTTCACTGACTAGCTCCTAATTTAAAAAAAGGAAGCAGATCACTTGACAAATTTTAAGTTTCAACAGTGACAGTTCATCCTGTTTAATGGGTAATTAGAAATTCACCTCTTCTAAAATTACATTTTTAAAAACTGAGTGGGCAGCAAGTCAGTCTAGATCTACAAAAAGGCACTTAGGTATTGTAAAACAGCGCACTGCAAAGATTAACTCCTCCTTCCCCCCAGTCCCAGATGTCTGCTATTTAGTAAAATTTCAACTCCAGATTGCTTACCCAGGTTCCTGTTGCCCTGGACAGGGAAAGCTAGGTAACTTAGGGTATGTCTACAATGGCAGATAAAGCACTGCTCACCGAGCACTGCAGAAAAACTGCTATTGTGTGTCCACACTATGCTCCTTGTGACAATGGTGTGTCCTCACATTAGCAGCTTCTGCAACACCACAGAAATCAGTGCATTGTGATACCTATCCCACTGTGCAACTGGCCACAGGGTGCTTTGGGAAGCGTTTGCAATACCACACGGTGCAAGCAGTGTCACAGGATGCAAGTTTTCCAATTCTGTTGCTCCATGCTACATTGACAACGGCTTTTCAACTGAAGTTGGGTGGGAAGGAGGAGAGAGGGAGAGAGAATGTGGGGGACAGGTACTGGGGGAGACTGATTTGGAGGATGTCAGCATGCTGTCTTACAAGTTCAGACAGCTGCAAAAAACAACTCCTTTATATCTGTGTTTTATCCACAGGTAATTTTGCAGATGTGGATACCAATTTTTTATCCATGCAGAGCTTGCTCTATAAGCAAGAAAAGAAACTGCTACCAATCAAATGCCAATCAAGTGGCAAGAGACAAAACACCTCAATATTAATAAAAAACTGAAACACTAAGCTTTCTTGATTACAGTATGGGAAGATACTAAACTTTTTGATGTAGTACCGACATGTATGGATAGCTACAACTCTCTCATCCACGGAGCCACCCTTCTATAGTTAATTAGACTTGGGAGGATTTAATTTTTATTGGTAAAGTTAGTAAATGTTTGTACCATACATATGCACAGGGCTGTCTCTAGGGGTTGTGGGGCCACTCTCCACATGCCCTGCACAAGATCCCATCTCATCCCCACTCTACCCCTTCCCCCACACCCTGGCCCTGTTCTACCCTCTCCCCACACCAGGAAAAAACATGGCATTCAACAAGCTGCAAGGGAATGGGGGAGTACTCAGAACACGTTAGAATATATACCACAGCCAACATACCCACTATTCCTTCCCCTACCTCCCCAAACAAAAAACGATGAACAACTAGACTATTAATCTGAAGATTTCAATTTCAAGATTTTTACTGTACAAAGTTTAAATGAGGCCAAGCATACATACTTAAATTATTTAAGAAATTAAATATAGTAATAATCATAACTGGTTGGGTTTTTTTTGGCAAATTCAGATAAAAACTAGGGGGAGGTGCCCCCTGCTTGCTGAGCTCACCAACCCCGCTCTTTGGGGGTAAGCAATCCTGGCTCTCCCCTCAGCAGCCAGGAGCCACGCCAGCCCCAGCCTCTCCACCTCCCACCCACTGGGAAGGGGAAGACCAGGGACCATGTCAGACCCAGCCACTGGAGATGGGAGGGCCAGGGGCCAACCCAGCCCTGGCCTCTACCCCCCCCCCCCCGCCCCACCTTCCTCCAGGCTCTCAAGCCCCCCCCCCCCAGCCACAGCCATCCCTGTCCTCCCCACACCTCTCCTCACAGCAGTACATACACTTCTCTACAAGCCGCCTCCAGCATGGCACCTTGGGTTTTCTCCTCTCCACGTTCCCCCACAGGAAGCCAGTGGTGGTTTGCTCATTTTGAGGGGAGGAGATAGAAGGGCTGCAGGCTGGAGCTCCAGGCATGCAGTGCCACAGTGTGCCAGGCCCAAGCAGTTATAGGCAGCAGTTGCCCGCTGGTTCCTGGAATATTGGGGCCTACAGCAAGGAGCAGCCAGGAGGGAACCCAAGGTAGCTGCCCCCACCCACGGCAGGAAAGAGGAAAAACTGAGCCATGGCTGCCTCTTCCCTTTCTGGGGACTCTGTTGTGGGAGGGGGTTATTTAGAGTGATGTGACGTTACTGTCACCCTCACAGGAAAAAAAAAAAACTCTTTAATATATACAGAAGTAACGAAAGGGGGCCAAGACCACCAGCTTAGGCTAAATGCACCTGACATGTGACCTCCTTACTCATGATTATACAGTTGTCAAATTTAATAAGACAATAGGAAGCACCAAAAAGTGTACAGAAAATATAACTGTGGTCACAACATTGCATTTTTCCAGTGTAAGTGTCATTACATTTTGTATCAACACTCATAACACATTTAAGTGCAATTACTGACTTATGAACTTTCCGTTAACTAAAAGAAAGTCCCAAGAAAGATGGAGAAGCAATATAGGAAAATACGGTCAAATTTTCTTTGGGATACTGCATAAACAACAAGAAATATGAAAATAGTAAACTATGAAAACTGGTTAAAACTGAAAAAGAGGCTTACATTCCAAAATGTCCCTTAAACGATTCTACGTCATCTCAAAACAAACATTTGCACATTTTCTTGTAAAATTTTATTTGGATTAAATTATGCAGCAATAAATATTAGAAAGGGTTACAATGTTCAGATCTAAAGAGACCCTTTTTACAGTCAGAGGAAAAAAGATAATGGGTCAAAGATTTAAAATGTTGTGTCTTTTGCTAATAGTTACAATAAAATAGAAGTACATTCATTAAAACATTACTGACCACCTCGTGAATTCCTGTATAGAAAATAATGGTGTAACTTTTTTTTTTTTTTTTTTTAAATAAAGAAGATCAATTACATGTCCAATCCTGTAATCCTTAGACTAGCAGAATTCTCATTGGCTTAAATGAACGATTTACATAAATGAAGACTGCAGAAGCAGTTGCTTTGGCGTTCACATTAAATGGTTTAATTGCTCAGGGACAGGTATTTGCAACCTGTGCTGCTCTCTGAACAGGGCAAGTAAAGCGAAGTTACTCACCTCCAGTGCAGTAACTGTCGTTCTTCGAGGTGGTGCCCCCGCGGGTGCTCCACTATGGGTGCTGGGCTTGCCCCAGCGCCGCAGACGGAAGCTTGTCATGAGCAGTGTTCAGCCGGACCACGCATGTTCCGCGGGCTCGCTGCTTTCGCGCTCTCTTTCTGTCGTGCGGTCGGGCCCCCCCCGCCAGTTCCTCAAAACCGCCTCGGAGTCTGTAAGAGACGAGAGAGAGAGAGAGAGAGAGAGAGAGAGAGAACTCAGAAGCGGGGAGGAGAGCGGGTAGTGGAGCACCCGCGGGGACACCACCTCGAAGAACGACAGTTACTGTACCAGAGATGAGTAACTTCGCTTTCTTCTTCGGGGATGTCCCCGCAGGTGCTCCACTATGGGTGACTGCGTAGCAGTAGTCGCCAAAATGGAAGGAGGGCAAGGAGTCCCTATTTATCCGCTGTGGAGAGTACCATAGTCGCCACTGCCCCATATGAGTGAGAGAGTAGAGAAACAGAATAGCTTAGCGAAAGTCTCATGAGAGGACCAAGTCGCCGTTCTGCAAACGTCCTTCAGATACACCCCTCTATGAAACGCTGTAGATGTGGCCATGGCTCTAATGGAGTGAGCACGTGGTTGGGACGGAAGGGGTAAACCTTTCGTTGCGTACGATTGCACTATGCATGAGGTTACGAGATTGGAAATTCTCTGGGAAGATAGGCATTGACCCTTTGACCTGTGTGCCAAGGAGACGAATAAATGGTCCATTAGTCTGAACGATTTAGTGCGATCTATGTAGAATGCTAAGGCCATGCGGATGTTCAAGGAGTGTAGGACCGCATCTCGCAGTGAAGCATGGGGCTTCGAGAAAAAGGTTGGCAAGATGACTGGTTCGTTAACATGGAAATGGGAGACAATCTTGAGTATGAACCTTGGATGTAATCTCAAGACTACTCCATCCTTACAGAAAATTGTATATGGTGGGGTGGCCATCATGGCGGAAAGCTCGCTAACCCTGCATGCAGACATTATGGCGAGCAGGAAAATTGTTTTCAGAGTGAGGAATTGTAAGGATACGGTCACCAGAGGCTTGAACGGTGGCCTCATTAGGGCGTCGAGTACTACATCCAGGCTCCACACAGGTGGAACTGGGTTGCGCGGTGGGTCCATGTTGATAAGGCCCTTAAGAAATCTTTTAGTCGTAGGATGGGAGAAGATAGAAACGCCATCTATCGGTGATGTGAATGCAGATATTGCTGCAAGGTGCACCCTGATGGAGGCTAACGCGAGACCCTTGTTCTTTAGGTGCAGTGTGTAGTCCAGTGCAGAGGAAATCGCCGGACGTGTCGGATCGTGGTGGTTCGAGGTACACCAGGAGTATCATCTACGCCATTTGTGAAGATAAGTTTTCCTCGTGGTTTGTCGCCTACCATGTACTAGGACGTGTTGGACTGGGACGAAGCAGAGAGATTTAAATGGAGTCAGCCAGTTAGGAACCATGCTGTTAGGTTCAGCATTTGTATCTGGGGGGGTTTCAGGCATCCTCGGTCTTGTGTGAGGAGGTCGTGGAGAGGCAGAAGGTGGATCGGTGTCCGCACAGAGAGACGGTGCAGGAAGGGAAACCAGTGCTGGCGAGGCCAATCTGGGGCTATGAGGATTAGCGTAGCTTTGTCCGCCTCCAGCTTCTGAAGGACTTTGGGAATGAGAGGTATGGGGGGGAACTGCATAAAGGGAGGGGTCCGTGCCAAGTCACGAGGAAGGCCCAGGCCCTCTCTGGTGCAGAACTTGCGGCATTTTGTGTTGGCGGGAGTTGCAAAGAGGTCCACTCAGGGAGTACTCCAACGTTGGAAGATGTCACGTAATACGCTGTCGTGCATTCCCCATTCGCGTTTCGTATGGAAGTGTCTGCTCAGGAAAACTGCCGTCACGTTTGTGGTGCCAGGTAAGTAAGATGCCATAGGAGTTACTCCGTGGCGAATGCACCAGTCCCAAAAGCGGATGGCTTCCATGCATAGCGAACGGGAGCGAGCGCTGCCCTGGCAATTTACATAGTACATGGCTGTGACGTTGTCTGTAAGTATCCTCACCGTGGTGTTCCGAATGTAGATGAGGAAGGATTCGCATGCATTTAAAATAGCACGTAGCTCTAGGAGGTTTATGTGTAGCCTTGCTTCTTGTGGGGACCATTGGCCTTGTACCGAAAAGGGAGCCCATGTGGGCCCCCCAGCCTAGTAGGGAGGCATCTGTTGTGATTTGGTAGAGAGGCTCCTGCGGATGGAATGGTACGCCTGACAGCAGGTTTGTGTGGCTGGTCCACCATAGGAGTGATTGGAGAACGCCAGGAGGCGGTGTTAACGACCTGCGGAGATCGTATCCGGTGTGGTGGTATACGAGGGTCAGCCAGTACTGAAGGGCATGCAGATGTAGTCTGGCGTATTTCACCACGTACGTTGTGGCAGCCACGTGGCCCACGAGTCTGAGGCATGTGATGAGTGGAACGGTAGGGCTCACGGTGATGGTGCAAATGAGATCTTGGATGGCTTGAAACCTCTGTAAGGGTAGGAACGCTCTGCCGGCAAGTGAGTCCAGGCAAGCTCCAATGAACTCGATGTCCTGAGTGGGATGCAAGACTTCTGCTCGTTAAGGAGGAGTCCGAGAAATCGAAAGACTTGCCTCGTGAGGTGAACCATGTGGGAGACCTCAAGTGCAGAAGGGCCTTTGAGCAGGCAATCGTCCAGATAAGGGAAGATGAGTACCCCTTGGCGTCGGAGAAAGGTCGTGATCATGGATAGGACCTTTGAGAACACCCTGGGGGCTGAGGATAGTCCGAAGGGGAGGACCTTGTGTTGAAAATGGTCCTCCGCCACGACGAAGCACAAGAACCTCCTGTGAGCAGGGTGGATAGGGATGTGGAAATAGGCGTCCCGGAGGTCGAGGGCGGCAAACCAGTCCTGTGGATTTAAAATAGGGATTATGGCAGCTAGCATCGTCATTTTGAATCGTTGTTTCCTGAGATATTAGTTCAAACGGCGGAGGTCTAGGATAGGGCGCCAACCTCCGGACCTTTTCTGTGAGGAAAGTGTGAGTAAAAGCCCCTGTTCCTGAAGTCCTTTAGAACTGGCTCTATAGCACCCAGAGAGAAAAGGCAGTCGACCTCTAGTCGGAGGAGGGTCTCGTGAGAGGGGTCCCTGAAGAGGGACGGGGTAGGAGGGGTGGCTGGTGGGATGGCTATGAAGGGGATAGGATAGCCAAACTGAACAATCTCGAGGACCCATTTGTCCGTGGTGATTTTTGCCCATTAGACGGTGGTAGAATAGCTGGGTTGGACGATTCACGGTGCTGCCTGTGACTGTCTGCTTGCCCTCGACCAACGCTTCAAACCTGTTGCTTGCTGTTGGGAGCCATGTTCGTTCTGCCGATTGGGTTTCGGCATCGCTGAGGCCTCTGGCGAGAGTGTTGGTTGTCAAAAGGCCTCTGTTGTTGCCGCTGTTGTTGCCACTGGTGTCTAATGTAGGCGTAGTCATATCTGCGCTGATATGGTGAGTACTGACGTCTCTTCGGGCGGGGGGGGGGGGGAAGGGAAGGTGTATACATCCCCAGAGTTCGCAGGGTTGTTAGAGAGTCTTTAGAGGAGTGTAAGATTGAGTCCGTGGTCTTTGCAAAGAGCTTCCCCTTGTCGAAGGGTAAGTCCTCGACTTTGGTCTGTAGTTCCTTTGGAACTCCTGCCGCCTGAAGGAAAGAAGCTCTGCGCATAACAATGGCAGTAGCAGCAGAGCGAGCAGCAGTATCGGCGACGGTCATAGGGCTCGCTGATGTGTAGCCCTCTTGGATTACCGATCTCAGGATCAATTTTTTTTGAATCAGGGAGATGATCCATGAGGGGAGTGAGGCGTGAAAACGTATCAAAGGTATGATTGGAGATGCGCCGAATAATTGGCGATTCTGAGGAGTAAAGTCGCTGAAGTGTATACCTTCCTGCGCCCAGGAGGTCAAGTCTCTTTAGGTCCTTATCGGAGCCCTGGTGTTTGAGGTGAGGGGCTCTAGACCTCTGTTGAGCTGCGTCGACTACTAAGGAGTTAGCCTGTGGATGGGCAAAGAGGAATTCCATGCCCTTTGGTGGTACAAAATATTTGTCGGCTCTTTTGTTGGTGGGGAGAGCCGACGCTGGAGCATGCCACACTTCGTCAGCCAGTTCCAGGATGCCTTCGTCCAGAGGGATGGCCAGGCGTGAGCTATGCCGCGGTTGGAGATTCCTAAAAATCTTGTGTTACTTATCTTTGAGTTCTCGCAGCGGGATCTCTTGTGTGATAGCTACTCGCTTAAACAATTCTTGGAACTGACAGAGGTTGTCTGGTGGAGAGCTGTCGCCGGGGGTCAATGCATCCTCTGGAGGAGATGAATCCAGAATGGAAGACCCCAAAGTTTGGTGCACAAAGGGAGTATGTTCCAGCTCTGATGAGTGGTGAGATGGTGATGGTGCATGGTGTGGAGGAGGAAGGGGAGCCGGGTTGGAGATCGCCTGCGTGAAGCATAGTCAAAGGCGGATAGTGATTGGCAAGAATACCTGCTACGAGAATGTCGAGAGTCGCGGTCGTCGCGATGGTATGTGCCATGCTGTGGTGAACAGTCATCATGGAAGCTAGAGCGGCTGCAATACCGATAATGGTACGGGGAGCAGGGCGAACAGGAGCGGAGGTGTGATGCCCTGGAGGAAGCAGCAGAGGCAGAGAGATGTCTGTAGTGGTGCCTGAGATGAGGACATGCAGCAGCCAGAAACGGGGAAGGCAGTCTTGAGGAGGCACGAGGAGACCCGTACCGGTGAGAAGACCAGCGTGGGGATCGGAGTGCCGACAGAGGAGAGGACGGTGCAGGGGAGAGGAAGTGAGATCGAGAGCAGCTGTGGCGGCGTGGAGAACGGAGAGCAGCAGGGCTCCGGGGTGGTTGAGTTGTGGCATGCGCTGAAGCGCTAGCCGCTGGATTGCTCTGCTCATGGTGCAGAAGGGCAGGAGCGATCGGTACCACGCCGGCAGCGGAACGTGTCGGCGCCGTGTAGTCCAGAACCTCGCGGTGACTTAGAGGCAGTGCCGGGGCCGGTGTTGGGGCTGAGGCTGCTCTTGGCTCTGGCTCAGCGTCGGAGTAAGGAGAAGCGGCTGAACTGGTGCTGCCTGGGGAGCCAGCGTTGGGAAGGCTCCCGTGGCCACTTAGGTTTCGAAGCCGCCAAGGCAGGGGGACGTGGCTTTACAATGCCAGACGTCCCAGGTGACTCTGCCTGGTTCTCCCTGCCATTAAAGGCAGCTGTCAGGGATCTCGCTGGGGACAGACTCACTTTCTTTTGAAGTCCCGTAGTGGGGGAGGAAGCCCGGCTTTTGTGTGGCTGCTGATTAGAGTCAGCTTGCTGCAGTTGCAGGGCTGTGTCAAAGAGAAGCCTGCGAAGGCGCCTCTCCCTATCTTTCCTGGCCCTGGAGGTGAGGCTTGAACAATGGGTACACTTCTTGGGGATGAGAGACTCCCCCAGGCAACGGATACACTCTGCATGGCCGTCCGAGGGTGGCATCGCCTCCCGGCAGGAGCCGCATTTTTTAAACCCGGTCCCTGACATTTTGCGGGTAGCCTGCTTCTTTTCTTTTCTTTTTCTTTTTCTTTTTTTTTTTTAAAAACAGCAGATAGTTGTTGAAAGCTGATAGCCTGGTAATGACTCTGCCCGGCTATCTTTGTTCTTTTTATCTTTAGTCTTTTTTTTTTTTTTTTTTTTTTTTAAGGTGAACGCAACTATATTCAGTGGAGTTTTGTCTTTCCCCTCTTTCCTTTTTTAAATAAAGAGAAAGAGAAGGGAGAGGGAGGAAAAAGGGGGATTTTATGTACAAAGGAGAACTAGAAGCAGTCTAGTTCTGTGAGGTAAGGAGCGCAGTTCCAAGTGTCTGCAGCCTGAGGCGGTGAAGAGTAACTGGCGGGGGGCCGGACCGCGCGACAGAAAGAGCGCGAAAGCCGCAAGCCCGCGGCACATGCGTGGTCCGACCGAACACTGCTCATGACAAGCTTCCATCTGCGGCGCCAGGCAAGCCTAGCACCCATAGTGGAGCACCCGCGGGGACATCCCCGAAGAAGAAGATACTCTTACTCTTGAAAGAGACAAGCCTCAGAGCCCTTCTTCAAGGTCTAGGAAAATTAACTAATGTCTACAAACCTGAAGAGCTCTGATAAGCTTAAAACCCTGTCCTTTACACTGATTAGACACTGGTCCAAGAAGTGTTTATCAGTGTAAAGGACAAGGTTTTAAGCTTATCAGAGCTCTTCAGATTTGTAAACATTTTCTAACTTTCCTAGACCTCAAAGAAGGGCTCTGAGGCTTGTTCCTTCCAAGAGTAAGAGTACCTTACCTACCTTGTCTGAGTGAAAGATAGGTATCTGTATATGGATGCTTATCATTTGTAAGGAGTAGTAATTACAACTCACAACCCTTCCGTTATTTGGTTTTCCTTTTGTAAATGAAGACTAGTCTTCCATGCCTAATCCCAAATTTTTTGGTGGTACCACAGCAAACTAACAGGTGATATTTTCCCATGATTTTGCTTAATGTTCAACCCCTTTAAATAGGGTATGGCTAGACTACTGTAAAAGACCCATATTAAATGGCTATTTAAAATACTTGAAGGAAAAAAAAAAAAAAGCACTGCCAGAATATTTTAATGTCTCTGAACAAGTGACAAACCATTTCTTCCCTTCAAATAAGCGTCTGTCAAACTACTTGTTGCTAATGAGTTTAAGTTACATAATCAGTTGGCTAACAAAGAACAGATTTCCCTTCTTTTATGAAGAGTTTCATAATCAACTGCACTGAACACTGTCAGTAACATTGGCTTATTACAGAAGTTGTGCTGCTTGACACCATGATAACTCTGCAGCATGATAACTCTGCAGCCTTCCCTGTTTCTTCTAGCTTAATTGTTGCTTCCAAGGGACACCACAAAACCAGCCTTTGTTAATATTTTTGTGACTGTGCTTTTATGGAAATGGTTCAACTTTAAATGTTTCATCAGAATGTTCTGGAATAAACTAAACCTACCAAAATAAAGCACAACACATCATGTTTGTGGTTTCACATTACAGATACCAACAAAACAGCCAACATTCAAAAATGGAACTATGAATTACTTATGAATTTTTGTAAGTATTACACTAATTTATTTCGTCAGGGACAAAATAGTTTGAGGGAAATATGCAGTGGACACAATGTTGCTAGCTTTTCCCCAAGAAAGGATTTCTTCTTGGAAGTTAATGGGCCTAAAAGGAGCCACCTTCCTCAAAAATAGGAACCAGATAAGAAACCTTTTATCACTAGGACACCACTTCAAGTCTGATTTTGATAAATAGTGACCAAGAATCATTACTAGCAAAGCTGTTTGCTGACCTTTGACAAACTGGTGGTCATGGTCTAATTCTTAATGAAAGCTAGAAAATCTTCACATTCATCAGGAAAGAAATAGGTGACTCAATTCACTGCAAGATGTGATTCTTCCACTAAAAGTAGAAATGTTAAAATCAATTTGTGTAACTGATTTTTTTTTTAAATGTAAAGCAGTTACATATTTACATACAGGCACGAACCAGTGCTTTCAGCCAGCTCCCTGTTAGAGCCAGCTTCCCTCCCCACCCCCTGACCCCTTCTTGCTGCTGCCTCAGACACAGAGCCATCATACACATGGAAAACTTGCTCCTTCTGCACTGTCTCCTGATTCCCCCCCGCAACACACACACACACCCACACACACACCCTACTGCCTCTCTATCAGAGGCATCAGCACAGGGGAGCAGGCAGCCCTGTGGGAGATGGTACTCATGAGTATCCTGCACCAGTCCCCACTACCTCACCCCGCTGCCTCGGACATAGAGGCTAGGGGAGAACGTGTAACTGAGGGTTCACCAATAAGCCCAGGCCTATCGGTTAATTATATACATGGTGACAACCCTAATGAAAGTCTTAACACGCTTGAATACAGTCATGTGGGAAAGGACCTATTTATACTGTTGGGCATTAGCTTCCTCGACCACAGAATGCTATTCCAAGAGGGAATGCTAAGCACGGATGGGGTTCACCTTTCGAGGAAGGAGAAGGCTGTATTTGGTTGCAGACTCACTAACCTAGTAAGGAGGACTTTAAACTAGGTTCGACAGGGGCAGGAGACCAAAGCCTGTAAGCAAAGAACAAGACGACCTAGGAGTTGGGTCAGAAATGGAAGGAAGCATGCGCTGTAAGAGCGAAGAAAAAGGAGAGTCAAGACTGTTTTGTTTTTGGGAGGCAAAATCAAATCAGTATCTTAGATGGTTACATACAAATGCAAAAAGTATGGATAATAAGCGGGAAGACCTTGAAGTTCTAACAAACAAACAAACAAACAAACAAACAAACAAACAAACAATCTAAAGCTTCCTACCGGTCAGGGTAGTTAAACACTGGCATCAATTGCCTGTGGAATCTCTCACACTAGAGATATGTAAGTGTAGGTTAGAAAGACATCTAGATGGTGCTTGGTCCTGCCGTGAGGGCAGGGGACTGGACTCAATGATTTTGGGGTCCCTTCCAGTTCTGATTCTTGCGTTTAGAATCCAAACACCTTTCAAGATCAATATGTATCAGTGGTGTACAATTCAAGTATAGTAGGCATAGTCTGCATGCACTATGTGCATCAGGAAGAACTCTTGGAAAAAAAAAATTATAAATGAAAGTTATGGCAAACTTTCACAGTCAAAAATGACAGAGACAGGTTATCATAAATAGCAACATTACTGCATCCCAGAACTGTGTACTTGTTAAAAATCTAGGCAGACTTTCATTCCTTCATCTCTCTCATCTGGCCAATGCCTCTAAATTCTGGGCTCCCCAATTCAGAGCCATTAACATGGGGACCATATGGGGCACTATCAGGCTAAAGAATCACCCACTCACCTACTCAGAAGACTGGGATGATCAAAACAAATGTTTTATTTAAAAATTAAATTGAGTATTTGTTTTGAAACATGAGCACTAATTTTGTTTTACTTAATTTTTGAAGTGCTCTAATAACCCAGCATTTGAATGAAACCTGATATTCCTCCTTTGGCCCAAATCAGTAAGTGATCAGTCTTTTAGTATATATAGCCAAACAGAATTCAAAGTGTAACTACCCAAGTGTTAAGACTTCTCAGTTTAAGTGGCTCGTTACTTCTAATTTACGGTAAAGAATGAGTCTTCACATGAAAATATCCTACAATATTCTTAAAATTGTGTCCTAACAGAAGGTATTGCCTAGCAGGATGGCAGGAGCACGCAGCGCTTGGAAGCGCCAGGCGCTCCTGGCATAACAGGAGGAGGCTTTGTGCACTCCCCTACACAGGGACCTGGGGAGCATGCAAAATTTCTCCCTCTCTGGCCCCACTCTATGAGAAGCACAAGGCACTTAGAAGTGCCAAGCACTCCTGGCAGGCCAGGAGAAGACTGTGCGCACTCCCCCACCCCTAGGCCTTGATTGGCCTGGGGGTGGGGGAGTGCACAAAGCCTCCTCCAACCCTGCCAGGAGCTCATGGCGCTTTTCAGCGCTGTGCAGAGCGGGGACAGAGCCGAGAAATTTTGCACACTCCCCCGCCCCCAGGCCCCAATTGGTCTGGGGGTGGGGAACCCTGAAGTATTCTGGCCCAGCCCCTTCCGCTTGAGGCCCCACCCTTTCCGGTGCAGCAGAAGTGGCCCCAAGCAAAAAATTATTGCCCACCCTGATCGAAGGGCATCTGTGTTGCAACTTTTTGTTATTTGTAATGTGGGTGGGCCCAACACAATTCTAGTATTTTTAGTTATCCATACAAACACTTTAGAAAAAAAGATATTTCTAACGTACTAGACACCGGAGCACTGACAGGGTTAGAATTAGTGCAAAAAGACCATGAATTTACAATCAACTGCCCTCACACACACACACCCCAACATTTCTCTTCTCATTTTTCAAGGGATTTATTAACATCAGTCAGGCCACTCCCAGGGAGCCCTCTGTCATCCCATGCTGCTGCCTCTCTATCAAAGGCAGCAGCGCAGGATGGCAGCAGCCCCTGTCTGCGGGGGGGGGAGCTCTGATCCCCCCCACGGACAGGGCCTGCTGCCGTGGAGCAACCTCCGTCTGCAGCAGGCCCAAACTCACTGCAGACAGAGGCTACTTCTTGGGCTTGCTGCAAACAGAGGCTGCTTCATGGCAGCCTCCACTCCCTCACCACTGCCCCCCCCACACACACACACTGCTGCCAAACACACTCCCCCCAGCATGGGCTCCTGCCTGCTCTCCTCCCTGCTTCCTCTGTAGGAGGCAGCAGGCGGGTCTACAAAGCCAGCCTCTCGCACATATCAGCTCCCACCTGATCCCCCTCACCCTCCGTGCAGTTGTCTCTCTAGCAGTGGCAGCAGCACAGAGTGGGGCATACAGATCTGGTGCCCGTGGGGAGCCAACTTAAAGCCAGCTCCCCACAGGCACCAGCTCCCACCTCCCCCATCTTGCTGCCTCTGATACAGAGGCAATGGGGGGGAAAGGAGGGGCCATGTAGTCAACAGGGTTAACCCTCTTCTTTCTTTATCGGTTTATCATGTAATCAGCTACACGTTGGCATCCCTAATGTTCACAACTATGGAAAGTCACAAGGTGGCCAGAATTAAGCCGATGCTGAGACTTGAAAAGTTAAGCTTTAAAACCGTTAATTGTCAAGATCACACATCAAAATATATTAAGTAACTATTGAACCAAAGGAATAAGCATTTCCTTGCTTTGTCTATTTGTAAATTTCAGTCAGTATTTTTATCATTTGCATGTACGATATCAATACTGTCAACCTTTATCAATAATAATAATAATAATAATAATAATAATCTAATTCTTCTACACTTAACATTACACATTAGAATTAATTTCATACGCAACAGTTGCATTATTCTCATTATGACAAAACAGAGGAACTGACTTGCCTATAGCCATAGGGGGGAAAAATCATCTTTGGAGAAGCCTAGAGTAGAACTCAAGAGTTCTAGGCTCACAGAGCAGGTAAGAATTGTAAATTATATTCTCTTTCATGTCCTAAGCACAGAACTTGAAACCAGGAACCCTCAAGCTCTCATTCTAACACGGACTTTCTTTGTTGCTTTAGGCACATCAGAGCTCTATTTCTCCATCTGTAAAATAGGACGCCAAAAAAACACAATGAATTTATCTGTAAAAAATCAGCAGCTTATCTGAAATTCAGAAGCAATATCATCCCACAGCCAGTCAGTTTTATCCTCACCTACCAGTTACAAGAGGACAGCAATAGGTCATGCTTTATAATCCTACAAGTAGGCACTCTTTTTCCCAGCTGACCCAGGTTCTGGGGAAATGCCACTCAGAACCCAGGGTTAGTGGGGGAGTTTCCAGCTGATGCCGGGCATTTTAAAGGGGCAGCCCTGCAAAGGAAAGTCCATTGACTACTCAACTAGTCAATTAACTGCATTTTAACATCCCTAACTAGGAAATTGAGATACTTCCTATGAACCAGACGTATGCTGCGATGAAGGTGCAGAATGGGAAGACAACTGCTTTTCTTCTTTGGAATAAGAAAATGAGAACACAAACCCTGACCTTTGAACTATGCCCGTTACAGTACTCTAACAGGCAGCTACATTTCTTACTTCAACAGTATGGGTACTTGAATAGGGATAGATGGAGAAAAAGGAAAGGGACTAGAAAAATCATCCCCTCAACACACACACACAAAATAATTGGGGAAAAGAGGGAATGAGGGAGAACAAGGAAGAGGGTATTTATGCTAAAAGAGGAAGTTACTCACCCTGCGCAGTAGCGACGTTTCTTTCAGGTGTATGTCCCCGTAGGTGCTCCACTTGAGGTGTCAGGCTCGTCCAAGCGCCACAAGTTGGAGAGTCATCAGCTATGGACCAGCCGGACCCACGCATGCATGGGGCACGTGCTGCTCGCGCTGATTGATAGCTTGCACTGAATCCAGCTTCCTGCCAGTTCCTCCGAACCGGATCATTCCTGAAAGACATAAGGAGAAACTCCAAAGAGGGGAGGAGGGCAGGTCGTGGAGCACCCACAGGGACATACACCTCAAAGAAATGTCATTACTGCACAGGGTGAGTAACTTCCTCCTCTTCTTTGGTGGTGTCTCCGTGGGTGCTCCACTTGAGGGGAGTACAGAGCAGTAGCCTCATCTGCGGAAGGGGGTCGGAGTCAAGATCTGTCTGCTGTGAACAACACCGCAGAGGCCAGTGCTGATTCTTGAGCAATCGTGTTGATGGCATAGTGCTTAGCAAAAATCATATCCGAAGACCATGTCGCCGTATGGTGAATTTCTTGGACTGAGACTCCTTTGAGAAAAGCTAGAGAAGTGGACGTTGCTCTAGTGGAATGAGCCGTAATAGGCATTGATATGAACTTCTTCCGTAACGTATAGCAAGTGGTAATACATTTCACAATTAATGTATTAATTTAGATACCCGCTGCGAAGACAAGAGTTGGCCCTTGGATTTTCCATCAGAACACAGGAAAAGCTGCGGGGATCGTCAAAATGGGCGAGTCCGATCCAGATAAAAACCAAGCTCCCTGCGGACAATCGCCCATTTCAATGATCCCAGTGGCTTTTCTTGTGCTCTGATGGAAAATCCAAGGGCCAACTGTTGTCTTTGCAATTGATATCGTAAAAAAAAATCTAGAGTATTATCAGTTGGTTGATATGAAATTCCGAATTCACCTTTGGCAGAAATTTTGGGTGAGAGCATAGTATTACCCCTTGGTTGGTGAACAGGGTGTATGGAGGAGAGGCCAAAAGAGCTGCCAATTCTCCAACTTGTCTGGCCAACATTATGGTTTGAAGGACTATCACTTCACGGTGAGAGTCTGAATGTTGTATGTGGCTAGAGACTCAAAGGGTGGATACGTGAGAGTGTCCAAAACAAACTCAAGATCCCAAAGGTGGTTTCCTATGGGGAGGGTGTAACTTCATTAATCCCTTCAGGAAATGTTTAGTCATCGGGTAAAACATAATTGAAAAGCCTTCAATTGACTGTCTGAATGCTGAAATCGCCGAAAGATGGACTTTAATAGATGAAAGACACAGTTTAGAGTGGTGCAGATGGTGGGCATAGTCCAGAATGCAATGAATTGGAGTGGACATTGTATCAAACCCATTGGATACACACCAGGAAAGGAACCAATGCCACTTATGAAGGTAAGTCTTTCCTGTTGAGTCACATCTGCTATGAAGTAATATGTTTCACCTCTTGTGAACAAAGTGCTTCTGTGCTAGAGAACCAGCTAGGAACCATGCCATGAGGTGCATTCGGTCGATTTGCAGTTGTGGCATGAACATTCTTGGCTGCATGAGCAGATCTGGTCGTTTGGGTAATGTATATGGTGGTCGGCGAGACATTTGCAGTAGAAGAGGGAGCCACGTCTGTCTGGGCCAGAAGGGGGCTATTAGTATCACCGTGGCCCTGTCGTCAATTATCTTCTCCAGCACTCTCGGGAGAAGTGGAACAGGAAAGAAAGCATAGAGAAGATGGTGATGAGTCCAGCTGATCAGGAACGCATCCCCCAGAGATTTGGGGCTCAGACTGGCTCTGGAACATTTGGTGTTGTGATGTGTGGCAAACAAGTCTATACTGAGGTGTCCCCAGCATTGGAACATGGAAAGGACCACTTGGTGATTGAGTTCCCACTCGTGTTGAGGAAACAGGTGTCTGCTCAAGGCATCTGCAATGGAATGGTCTTTGCCAGGTAGGTATGTTGCTATGAGAGTGATTTTGTGACTGATATACCAATTCCATAGCTTCATGGCTCCTGCACACAGGGCTCTTGATCGGGCCCCTCCTTGTCGGTTGATGTAGTACACCATAGTGGTGTTGTCGGAGAAGACCTGAACCATCTAACCACATGTCCTGGGAAGCAATGTCTTGCATGCATTGAACACCGCCCTGAGTTCCAGAAGACTGTTGTGCTGCAGGGCTTCCTGAGCTTTCCACTGGCCTTGATCGAATTTGCCCTCACAGTGAGTTCCCGAACCTAGGACAGAGGTTGTCATGATTATGAGGGTTAGCCAGCAGCCTGGGGATTAAGGGGATAACTACACCTAGCCAGGTGGAGTGACCAATAAGAATGTAGGTGGGACTTTTCAAACTGGGACAAAGGAATTTGGGTTTTTTTCCCCCTTTCTCCTTTTGTCTCTCTGGGTGTTCTCTGCAGCTACAGAAAGGGACAAGCATGTCTCTCTCTCTCTCACCCCCCTCCCCCCCAAGACACCATTCTTCATTTTCTGTAAGTAGGGTAAAGTTTAGGTAGTTTCGTTAGGTTTTATTGTTTTAAGGATTGGGTATGGGATCTGAGATCTGGCACTGCTTAAAAGATGTTTTGGCTTTTCTTTGTAACTAAGTTCTAGGCCCATGGAGTTTCCCCATGAGTATATTTTGTTACCTTCCTCTCTAGTCATTATACTTGCAACCAGAATATTGTTGTAATAATAAAAGTTCTTTCTTTTCTTTTTATTAACCTGGCAGTGGTTAATGGTGTGCCCTGATTTTTGTTTTAGGGGTAAGATTTCCCAAATGATCTTTCCCCCGATTTCTTTATCAACATTTGGGTGGTGGCAGCGGAAGTTTTATTCCCAAGATCTAGGGTTTTAAGATCTTGGGGGGAAGTTTTATACCAAAGCCTGGTAGATAAGGCTTTGGGGTACACTTGCTGGCCCCCACTTCTGCATTTATCATGCCAGAGTGGGGAAGGAGCCATGACAGAGGTGTCCGAAGTAACTTGGACAGTGAGATACAGATGGTAGAAAGGAATGCCGGAGAGCACATTGGCCGGAGAATTCCGCCACGCAAGGGATCATTTCACTGTCAATGGCAATGTTACTAGCCTGTGTATGTTGCAACTGCCTGGACGATATATGGACGGCAGACAATGCTGCAGACACCTGAGGCGTAGTCTGGTATGCTGTACCACATATGTCTTTGCCGCCATGTGTCCCAAGAGTTGAGGCAAGTAAGCATTGACATTCTTGGGCTGAGGGACAGTGTCTGTGTGAGGTTTTGAATTCTGTGAAACCTTTTTGTAGGAAGACAGGCCTTGGCCATCGTAGAATCTAATCGTGCCCCCATGAACACGAGGGATTTCTGTGGTATGAGTGAAGACTTTGGAACATTCAATACAAGGCCCACATCCACGAATAAGTCTCGTGTGACCTGAGTGGCTGACAGTGCACTTTCAAATGAATAAGCCTTGATCAGGCAATAATCCAGGTATGGGACGATCACAATGCCTTGACGACGAAAGTTCGCTGCCACCACCACAAGGGTCTTTGCGAACACTCTGGGTGTGAAGGAGAGGCCAAACGGAAGGACTTTGTACTGAAAGTGCTGTGTGCCTACGACGAACCTCAGAAAACGTCTGCGTTCTGGGTGTATCGTCACATGGAAATACGAATCTTGTAGATCGAGGGATGTGAACCAATCGCCTTGTTCAGGGCTGGAAATATAGAAGTTAGAGTCACCAACCTGAATTTCTGCTTCCTGAGGTACCAATTGCGTGTGTGAAGGTCCAGGATCGGTCTCCATCCTCCCGAATTTTTCTTGGTGAGAAAATAGCGGGAGTAGAATCCCTTGCCCCAAAATTGACCAAACCAATCTCTATGAGATGGAGAACCTCCTGCATTAGGAAATTGTGAGATGGGTCCCTGAAAAGAGACGAGGTTGAAAGGGACAGGAAAGAAAAGGGATGGAGTATCCTGATGTTACTATCTCCCGGACCCAGCGGTCTGTGGTGATGGTAAGCCATCTGTGCTGGTACAGTCTCAGTCGATGATGGAATAACTTCTGTGTTTCCGGGTCGTACTTTAAAGGAATGGTCCTTAGCAAGTTTGATGGTCCGGTCGAGGGACTATCTGTTGTTCTAGGAATTAGGGTTTCGTCTCATTTGTAGTCTTCGCTTTTGTTGACGTGGTCTGGGGCGTTGTTGTTGAGGTTGGTCTTGTTGTCTGAACTTAGGTGCCCCATACGAGAAAGGTCTTTGTCTGAAGTAGGGCGTATATCATTTGCGACAATATAGAGGTGTATACATCCCTAACATTTTCAGGGTAGTTCTAGAATCCTTGCCCGAGTGCAGAACTTGGTCCATTTTCTCTGCAACTAGACTGTTAAAAGGCAGATCTTCTACCTTAGATTGTAAATCCTTAGGTACCAATGCCATCTGTAGCCACGAAGACCGCCTCATAACCACTGATGTCGCCGTAGTCCGTGCCGCTGCATTGGCAATATCCAGGGAAATTTTTAATGCCGTTGTTGAGGCCGTATAGCCTTTTATCAAATAATTATCAAAGCTATGATTAGACAGATTAGCAATGTAGTTCGCCATTCTCAGTATAAGTGTGGCTGAAGAATAAACTTTCCGTCCAAAAAGATCTAAGCATTTAGATTCTTTATCAACAGCAGCATTCCTATGTTGTGGCGCCTTAGATTTTTGCTGGGCTGCATCCACAACTAACGAGTTCGGTTGAGGGTGCATGAACAAAAAAATCCATCCCTTTCGGGGGAACGAAATATTTCTTGTCCACCCTCTTATGAATGGACTGAGCAGACGCCAGTGCCTGCCATATGTCATCAGCAATTCTAGGATTGCTTCATCAAGGGGTAATGCCATTTTCGATTTTTGAAGATTCTTCAACAGCTTATATTGTTTCGGTTGGACCTCTGCTACGTGCAGATCCTGTGATACTGCCACTCTTTAAATTTTAAAGAGGTCTTGAAACTGATGAGTGTCATCTACTGGAGAAGAATTGCCAGGGAACACCGCATCATCTGGAGAGGAAGAAGCAACAAAATGGTCCATTGGGGATGGTTCTTGATGTTGCTGTTCTGGTGTCACTAGCTGTGGTAGCTCTAAGTATACTTGAGGGCAAGGCACATTTCCAGCAGATGTCAAGGGTCAAGTGGAAGCAGCTGGTGGCATAGGGACCCTGGAGCTGTTGTGGGAACGATACAGATAGCATCATGGAGATCGGAAAGAAGAACGCCCAGAAGAGTACCGTAGCTCATTATGATAGTCGCTATGGTGACGATGATGATCACAATGATGAAACAAATATGCAGGTGAGTATCATCATCTGTACTCGTGACGATATAGAGATGAAGATGAGCGCGTTGGTGACCTAAGTGAATGAGATCTGTGTCTGGTGTATGAAGGTGATCGAGAACGTCTACGGGTAACGACGCAGCGATGGTGAGTATCATTGGTAGCGTCTTTGAGATATTAACAGCATGAGTCTCATGCTTATGTGGCTCAGAGAAGGCAGAAGAAGGTGATCTGTGAGAATAGGGAGCTAATTGCTCAGGGCTTGGTGAAAACTGAAACCCAGTGCCTGCTGAATGGTCAGCATGCAGCACTAATTGATGTGAGCTCTGGGGGAAACCCTGTTGCTGCGGTGCCAGTGAGTAATCTGGGAGCCGGCACTGTGCAGCCCTGGGGGCTGAGACACTAGCGCTCTGGTGCTTGTCAATTTCAGGCGCTGGAGCTGGTGAAAAGCTTGCTGACAAGGATCTCAGCGCCGGTGATAGTGCCGGAGTGAAGGGGCACTGAGCCTGCCCTGAAGCAGTCGGTGCTGTGCTCAGTGCCATAGCAGCCAGCACTGAGGTGACCGGTGCCATAGTCTCCGGTGCTGGAGTAGTCAGCACGGAAGCCAATGGAGCCGGCATGGTCTGAGACGGCGTCACCACAGCGGCACTTGGAGCTCACATTGGGAGAGTTGGTGCCGCTGCTGCTGGTGCCCATGTCGGGACCGCCTGGGCTGAAGTACCCACTGCCACGGGTGTGTGAAGGTGCCGGACAATCGGTGGCAGTGCCAATTCAGATCTCAGAGGCGCCGCCGTTGCCCGATCCGCCCCCCGGCTAGAGGTGGGTCTGGGCTCGGAAATACTGCAGCTCTTTGCATGCCGCTGTTCCTGATGATGGTGCCCGGACGATTTCTGGTCCCTGATCTTAGATGGGATGGTCGGGGTTTTCAGGATTGCCAGGTTAATTTGCTGTGATTGCCCGTCCTGCGGCTGAAGTGCCTTGCTGTAGAGAAGCAGCTTCAACCGCATCTCGCAGTCCCATCTGGCTCTGCCAGTCAGTTTTTGGCAGTGCGGGCATTTGCGGGGTACATGCCCCTTGCCCAGGCATTTGACACAGAGTGAGTGTCCATCAGATGCCAGCATGGTGTCATGGCACTCAGAGCACTTCTTGAAGCCAGAGGAAGCTGGCACTTTGAAACTGACGAAAAACTGTTTGTTTGTTTTTTTAAACAGAGAAATATTCAGAGAACTGTAACTAACTAACTTAATACAGGCAGTCCCCAACTTACGCGGATCCGACTTATGTCGGATCCGCACTTACGAACGGGGCTCTCTCACCCCGGAGGTCGAGGTGGTGGATTGCTACCTGCGAGCTCCGGGGCGAGAAAGCCCCGTTCGTAAGCTGCTCCGGTGCCCCTGGTCTGCTGGAGACCGTCTTCTGAGGCTTTGCCGCTTCAGTCCCGGTGCCTGTGGTCTGCTGGGGACCATCCCCAGCAGACCACAGGCACCAGGACTGAAGCGGCAGCAGCGGCGGTTCCCCGCGCCTCTGAGGCTTTGCTCTGGCAAAGCCTCAGAGGTGCGGGACCCCCCCCAGCAGACCAGGCTTTTGTTTTGGACCTGGGGCAGAGCAGATGGGGTGCTGCTGGGTTGGTCCAGTAGCACCGAGGAGCGGCGCCAGTTCCAACTTACATACAGATTCAACTTAAGAACAAACCTACAGTCCCTATCTTGTACGTAACCCGGGGACTGCCTATACCTAATTACTAATGGCAGACTAACTATTTACAGAGATCTTGGTTAACAATTGAGGAGAAAGGAGTTGCTCCACCTGCAACCGTTGAATGATAAGGAGGAACTGGTGGGAAGTCGTACTCAGCGCAAGCTAACAATCAGCATGAGCAGCACGCGTCCCACGCATGAGCGGTCCAGCTGGACCACGGCTGATGACTCTCTGACCTGTGGCACCGGGATGAGCCCAACACCTCAAGTGGAGCACCCACGGGAACACCACCAAAGAAGAAAGGTTGTGTCTGATTCCTGATTGTGGCATAAAGTATTCTGTCAAGAGGAATATATTGAGTGTGTTGTAGCTGAATAAAGAGGCAGCAAGACAACTGTATTAGAATCTTTGCTTCAGCCCTCAGTGGCAAGTACAGGAGTAGCACAAAGAGAGAAGGAAGTTCCAGGTTTGATTTTTGCTTTGGACTGAGAGCAGGCCAGTGGCCATGGGGCTTGCTACACTCAAACAGCCAGCAGCAGCAGAGGGGCCAGCAATGAGGTGTCAAGGGTGCCAAACCAGGAAGGTACAATATGCAGAATGATCTGAATTAATGAGTCCATCCTAGCCCTTGTGATTTCTGGTCAATTCCTTAGCAGTACTGTAATCTTTTGTATTTATTTCTGGTTTTAGCCCTTTAGTTTTAAAAAGCATACATTTTATAATCATACATCTAAACAAATATAAGTGTTCTAGTATAAGCAATCTCCCAAATGAAGACTGTCAAAGGATTCACATAAGACTGAAACATCCTGAATGAAATTTTGAAAGCCAATAGATTAGACATTAGTAAACGCCAAATAGAGCAGAATCCTGCCCTAATGGGAAAAAATTGTGCCGAAATGCGTCATGTAGAAAGGCTGGGGTACCTGCACACTTAGGAAATCAGTTAGGAATATACAGGCAGTCCCCAGGTTACGTACAAGATAAGGACTGTAGATTTGTTCTTAAGTTGAATCTGTATGTAAGTTGGAACTGGCGTCCAGATTCAGCCGCTGCTGAAACTGATCAGCAGCTGATTCCAGGAAGCCCAGGGCAGAGCAACTCTGCCTCGGGCTTCCTGTAGCCAGCGCTGGTCAGTTTCAGCAGCGGCTGAATCAAGACGCCTGGGACAGAGCATCTGGGGTGCTGCTGGGTTGCTCCAGTAGCGCCGCTTCTTGGCACTACTGGACCAACCCACCAGCACCCCAGCTGTTCTGCCTCAGGCGTCTTGATTCAGCCGCTGCTGAAACTGACCAGCAGCGGCTGAATCAGGACGCCTGGGGCAGAGCAGCTGGGGTGCTGCCGGGTTGGTCCAGTAGCGCCCAGAGCAGCGCTGCGGGACCAACCGGCAGCGCCCCAGCTGCTCTACCACAGGCGTCCGGAGAAAAGCCTGGTCTGCTGGGTGGGGGGGGGGGAAAATGTACTAGCTGCACCCCCCCCTCCCCCCAGCAGACCAGGGAGACGCGGGCAGGGGACCGAGACGCACCGCGGTCCCACCGCCTGGGTCCTCCGCGGCTTTGCTCCGCGTTTCCCTGGTCTGCTGGAGACCAGCAGACCAGGGTGATGGGGAGCAAAGCCGCGGAGCACGCCGGCAGCGGGACAGCCGCGGCGCGTCTGGGCTGCCCGCGTGCTCCCCGGCTCCCTGGTCTGGGGAGACGTGGAGCAAAGCCGCGGAGCACGCAGGCAGCGGACAGCCCAGACGCGCCGCGGCTGTCCCGCTGCCGGCGTCCTCAGGGGCTTTGCTTCCCGTCTCCCTGGTCTGGTGATCTCCAGCAGACCAGGGAGATGGGCAGCAAAGCCCCGTTTGTAACTCGGGGACTGCCTGTAATAGAATCTCAGAGTTATGAGCACATCAGGAATAGAGGTTGTTCATAACTCTGAGCAAAACATTATGGTTATTCTTGCAAAAGTTTACAACTGAACACTGATTTAATACAGCTTTGAAACTTTACTGTGCAAAAGAAATGTTGCTTTCTCTCTTTTTTTAGTAGTTTAACAAAGTATGGCATATGTTTTTGGGGGGGGGGGGGAGGTCTCCACCTTTGCCCAATTGTGTACTTCCAGTTTCAAATGAGATGTGAGGCGGGTTACATCGTAACTCCGAGATTCTACTGTATTCTTCACAGAAGAGATTGCAGTTCTAGAAATAATCCCAAGTTAGTATACTAATTAACTGTAGCAGCAGCTACTGAATGCTAATTTATTATTTCTGTAGCATAAGCTAGTTGATGCTCATAATATGAAAGGTCTTTTTGGCAGTAATTTTGTTGGACATAGGGTTTTACAGTGGGAAAACGAAGTATATCTACATTGGTATGGTGTTTATGATGCTTCATCTTATCCATACCTATGGAATAGACCAAGTAGTAATGGGCTGTGTCTAGACTGGCCAGTTTTTCCGGAAAATCAGCTGCTTTTCCGGAAAAACTTGCCAGCTGTCTACACTGGCCGCTTGAATTTCCGCAAAAGCACTAACTTCCTACTGTAAGAAATCAGTGCTACTTGCGGAAATACTATGCTGCTCCCGTTCAGGCAAAAGCCCCTTTTTGCGCAAAAGTTTTGCGCAAAAGGGCCAGTGTAGACAGCTGAGATTTGTTTTGCGCAAAAAAGCCCCGATCACAAAAATGGCGATCTAGATTTTACGGAAAAGCGTCCGTGGCCAATCTAGACGCTCTTTTCCGAAAATGCTTTTAACGGAAAACTTTTCCGTTAAAAGCATTTCCGGAAAATCATGCCAGTCTAGATGTAGCCATGGAGTATGACCCAAAGGGAAAAAAAAGTTATTGAACTAAATGGAAAAAACTTTTTAAAAATTTAATTCACAAGTATGCATTGACATAAGTACCAAAATGGCTCCATCTAATGGATGAGACACCAGAATGCATATTTCAATATTTAAGACATCTGGATAGAGATATTATAAATTTACATAATCAGTAACGGATACTCAGATATAGTAACTACTGTATGTCTGTTACTGACTTTTTAAAATCTGAATATTTACTCGGTTGTTCATAATGCTTCCTTTACCCTCACAAGCCCATGAGACACATTCTATAGACTGCATAATATTTTAGGGGGCTTATTGCATCTGCACTGGAGATACTTTTTTTAAAAACTCCAGCAATAACAATGCTAGAATTGCAATGAGAGCACATAAACATTAACTGCAACAACAACTATACGTTGCTTTTGTAGGAAGAGTATACGCTACCCAAGTACCCTCTTTAGCTTAATTTAATTGAGTAAGTCAGAAGCTTCAAGAAAAATGATAATGTATTCTGTTACATCCTAAGATGAAGCAAAGTACTAAACAGGCACAGACAGCAAGTAACTCAGCTGCAAAGTATGTCCCTCAAAATTAAGAGGGAAAGTACACAAACAGCAGAGTAGATTTGAGAATCTTGCATTATCACTGCTCATCTCTTCTGTAGGTTAATACAGAACTCCATCCCAGAGTCTGAAGCCTCCATCTAAACACTTAGGTCATCCTAGCTACATCTTCAGGGTTACAAAAAGAGAGTCATGTGCTGTACCATATAGTTAGGTCAATTTAATCCCCACTGTAGTCACATCTAGGTAAATGGAGTAATCCTCCTGTTTCCTTAGCTATGACCTCCCATGGTGGTGAATTTACTACAACCTGGAAAAAAAATCCTTCTATCACTGTGCCAAGTGTGTAACTGCAGCACCACTGTACTGCCATGGTAGCACTTGCAGAGCGGACACACTAAGACAGTGGTTTTCAAATTTTCTCTCTTGTAACCCAGTTGAAGAAAACTGTTGATGCCTGTGACCCAGCAAAATTATATTTTTGACTGGAGAGCTGGCTCCAGGATGAGGCTGTGGGATGAACAGTTTGGGGGTGAGGGAGGGTGCAGGGGGCAAAGGCTATGACTGGAGGTGTGGCTCTGGGATGAGGCCAGAGATGAGGGGTTTGGGGTACAAGCTGGGGAGTGGGACAGAAGGATTCAATATGTGGGCAGGGATTTTGGCTAGAGCATAGGGGTGGTGTACAGACTCTGTCTGGAGGTGTATGCAGTGGGATGGGAAGAAGGTGTTTGGGATGCAGCAGGGGTTTCTGGGTTTGGGAGGGTTCAGGGATGGGACGGGGGATTGTTGGGGCACAGGCTTACTTCCAGTAGCTCCCAATCGGTGACACAGTGGAATGGTAGAGGCAGGCTTCCTGTCTGTCTTGGCACAGTGGACCATACTGCACCCCAGAAATCCATGGGTTTTCTCAACCTCAAGCTCCAGGCATTGCTGATAAAAAAATGGATGGAGCTCATTTGGGGGCTTGTTTTGAAGTAGGACTGGCTTCATTTTTTAGCTTGTTTTGCATTTTTATCTTGTGAGAGTTGACTACTCGACTCCACTTAGAAGCCAGATCAGCTGCTGATTGCTTCCAGGGCACAATGTAGTCTGCAGTGCCAGGACAAGCAGGAAGTTGACCCCCACTGGTCACCTTGTCACTTAAAGCAAGGTGACCCAGTGCCTATCTTTCTGCAACCCAGTAGTGGGTCATGACTTGTACTTTGAAAATCATTGGTCTAAGCATCCAACAAATTTTGACAATTCACATTTAAGAAAATATGAGAAATTTTCCTTTTAGCTGCCGCTAAAGATGACCCAGACTTTCTAGATTCTGCCAAGTTAGGCAGAGGTAATATAAGGAGTATGGTTAGGTTTAAAATATACCAGATAAATAAAGCAGCTCTTTCTATAAGAAATATTCACTTACAAATAAACACATTTTTTCATCTAAATCCTTGGATGGACAGTAACTCAAAGCAAAAAATGGATCAGCACATTGACAGCTGCAGACTCAGTTATTAAAGGTCCTATGCACACCAAAGCTCCAAGTCAAGCACTAGTTATGTGATTCATATGTTCACGCTACCAACCCACGTAGATCAGCAACTTTGCCTATCTGTAGTGCTTTTATAAACCAACAGATTAGTAGGAGCTTCATATGGATCAGGATGTTTAGACTTCATATTGCTATCTCAAAACATTAGCTTGAGTCCTATCTTATTTTGTAGAAGCTGATTAAAAAGTATTTCCACACTTATACAATAGGATGCACTAGCAGCTCTTTAAAAAAATACTTGTGCAACTATACACTATTTAAATAACCACCTTTCATATCCCTAATCAGGGTAGCCAATGGGGCTGGAGCAGCTGCAGCCCAGCCAGAGTAGCCCGTTTGCAGCAGCGCCCCCCCACACCCATCCCTCTTTAATCATCAGTTAAAAATGTTTAACCGGTTAACCAATTAAACAGGATTTTACACCCCTAAGCCTGATAAACATCAAATAAAGCTATATATTTAGGCTGTACCAGTCACTTGTTTTGCATAGATACTAGGTATTTTGCAACAATAGATAACTATGTTGAAACTAAGCTAGAATTTGGTAACAGTTAAATAGCCCCCCCCCAAAAAAAAAGCTACAACACACACACACACACATACCACCTTCGTTAACACAGAGGTAAGCCTCCCAGCCTGGGTAGGCAGATTCATGATAGATGGGCTCAAGCTAGAACACTATAAGAAGTTGAATGGTTATCACAGCTCTGCAGGAGACTCAGGCTAGCCAACAAAGCTCAAGTCCAAGAGGCCTTGAGCATGGGTGGCTAGCCCAACTCTCCACCAGAGAAACATCATCCACACTACTACTTTTAGTATGGTAGCTTGAGCTCTTTCAGTATTAATCTAACCAACCAGGCTGGGAGGCACACTCCCAGCTGCTGTGTAGACATACTATAGAATGAATCAAGCCTTATGTCATGAAATACCTTTTAGGGAGAAAATGACACTATATAATTAACACCTAACTAATAAAAATTATCAAGTAACAAGCCAAGACATTGTAGGTAGCCCATGAGGTAATATGGGACAAATTCTACAGGAGGGTAAGTAAATTACAGTAAATCAAGTCCAGAAGAGATCAAAGAATCTTTATTCTGACAAAATGAACAAGTCAATCACAACGTGTTAATTAGGGGGAATTTGAAAGCATTGACATATTTCTCAAGAAGCAGCAGGGAGTTTTTTTTTTTAAATCCAGGTCTCCCATTTGGGTTGCCATCACCACAACCCAATTTAAATAAACCAAAATAAAAGCCACAAGTATATTCTTAGCATTTTGTTTCAAATAAGTGTTAGTTATCCAGTATGCATGGTAAGAAATCACTGTTTTGAAAATTATTCTGAAACCAAATTGAAATACATGGCAGTACATCAACAGTTTTGGAGGAGCCATTGTGAAACTATTTTATCACAATGATACTGTACTTCTTTACTATGAACTGATTTCATTAGTATTTCCATTTATACACACATAGGAAACACTGCAAAGACAAACCAAGGTATAGAATAGATTTAGGGCTTCTAAACCAAGATTTTAAACCCATGAACATCAGATTAAGCACCCCAATAGATAAATACCAGTTTCAATTACATTGTAACACCAGAAATTAATTGTATCAAGGGGCTTGTCTATGTGGAGCAGGGATGTGATTTCTAAAGCACACTAATCTACTGCATATGAATTGGTCTATGCAAACCCACCGGTGCACAATGAAGGCTCACTACTGCACAAAGTACTACTGTTTGAAACAGCAAAGTGCGCTAAAGCAGTGTTTCTCAACCAGTGATGAGTACCCTTAGGGGTACTCAAGAGAAGTCTGGGGTATGTCAACACAACTGAAATTAGGAGAAAACTGAATTTTTGTTTTACAGCGCTTTATTATTTTTGCACTTTTTACACCCAAAAATTCCATTGCCCGCCCAGTTACAATTAAGTTGTTTAAACAAATGTGTTGCAATGGTAGCAAAACATTTGGGGTGTCTGAAAACTGCAGGTACTAAGGTTCGTTTTTTTAAAAAAAAGGGGGGGTAACTTTATAAAAAAAGGTTGAAAAACACTGCACTAAAGCAGTAGCCCTCAGTGTGGGATGAGCATGTGCCCCTGTAGAGGAGTGTGGAGGAATGTTTGGGGGGACAAGCAGAAGGGCTGTTGCCAACCCCCACAGGAGGGAGCTCCATGCTTTCAGCCCCACTCCACCTACAGATCAGCTCTGCTTCTAACCCCATTCAGCCCCCAGTCCTGCTCCACCCCTAAGGTAGCATTCCCTGTAAACTGTGCACTTGTGTGGCTGCTCAGAAGAAATTCAAGCATCACCCAGCTGATTAGCAGAGTGCCCACAGAAAGACTGCATTTTTATTGGTGGTGCACATTTGCAATGTCTTAGCACACACAAAAGTTTATTTTGCACAGGGATGGAAAAGATTAGAGGGAACACTGCCCCCAACCAGCCATTCCCTCACTTCCACTCCACATTGACCCCTGACCATCTCCAATCACAGCAACAGCTCCATTCTGCACCATGCTCTGGCCCCAACCCACCTCTGACCTCATTTCTTCTCTGCCCCAGACAAGCTCTGCCTCTAGCCCCAGCTCCACCACTGAGGAAGCGTTGGCCGTGCAGTAATAGAGGAACAGGGATGGATTTCACTGGGGAGGGGATCCACAGTGAATGGAAAAGGTAGATCTTCCTAGCCCCAAGAAATGTTAAAAAGATTACTTATGACTAAACAGTACTGTACTGTAACATACATTACTCACTACAGTATATACACGAAAGAGAAGGATCCCAAAACCCGATTTTTTGACCTCTGCATAGAACTCAAACCACCAAAACCAAATCCCTTCCCACCCAAAAAAAATAAACCCCCAAAACCCCAACATTTAAATATCTGTTTCAGTAACTAATATAGCTCAAAAGTATGTATAAGAGCAATTGATACACAATACATACAAAGTTGCCAGAACTGTTTCAAAGTAAGATAACTCAGCTGAAAGCTTGAGTTTGATATTAGGTTTATTGGGATATGAGATTGAAGTCACTTTCCAAGAACAATTGACACTAACAAAAGTTACTTTCTAAAATAGACTAATGAAGATGATTGGGGAAACAGAACAAACATGGAAAGGAAGTATATCTGATTAGTTAAAACAATGAAATTAAGTAAGCCATTTCTTGCAAAGGACCAACATTAGGTAACATTTTGTCATCTATATATTGTATGTCAACTACCACCATTTTTCATTGTTACTTGATGACCTCCAAGCCCTTAAAATCTTTGTCACAGGCTTCAAGACTTGTAATCATAGTGATTTTCTCAAAAATATGTAAAGAAAACTAAAAAGAAGTCTTAAAAAGTATCAGTCTCTATTAAAGAGGTGACTGTCAGTGAAATAATCTATGAGCTGGTCCTAGCAACAGGATCCAACAGTGGAAAAGGACTCACTTACCATCCATGTCACCAACCATTCACTCATTACAGTAGATCTGCACACATGTACTCCAATAAAAGTCAGGTGAGATAAGACTTCAATATTTAAAATCAAGCAAACCAGCCAGAGACTCTTCAAACTCATTCAGTCCCACAAGAAGAACACTTTCAACCTCACCATCTTCCAACAGCAGGAGATGGGATGGGAACAGATTCTACAAAAACAAAAATAAGCTCAATAACTCTTACATGGAGCAGAAGAGGAAGAATGCCATTGGCCTGTACTCTTCCTCCCCTCCACCCCCCTCCCACACACACACACTCACTCACTCTACAGCTTAAAAAGCCAAAGTCCTTAGAACACACAAGGGCATCCCCATTCCCCAACAATGCAGAAAGTAGTCAAACTCCCCCATAATGAAACCACACTACTGGTTAAGACATCACCTAAATAACTGCAAGCATTTTTAAGTAGAAAGTTACAGAGTTCATTTCCCCAACATTTGACTAAACATCAAAGCACATGAAACTTAAAAATGAATGGACTGCCTTGACCATGGGCCAGAGCAGAGTCAGCCCATGATCAAAAGTTACTGATATAGAAAAAACTCACCCCAACACAAAAAATGAAGCAGTGAATAGGTGCTAAGAAGAGCTTTTGTCTATTTAGATCAGCAAGATGCCCCTCAACTGATAGAAGTCCATGCAGATGAACTTGGGTCTCAAGTTTATTTAGCCACAGAAGGAATGTTTATTGGTAACTGCTGCCAAAAAAATGGGAAAATCCACACATCTGTGGTCAGTGATATCTGTTTGACTACCCAGAGAATCTAATAGTGTCTTCAACAAGGAGAGATTTGCTATTCCAGTACACAAAAGTATATAAGAAAGCTTGTACATAAAAATTAGGATACTGACTGGAACTCAAAGGCGAATTTTGCACTCTTAGGAGTATTCTTCTCAAGCACCTTAGGATAGGGATTTGGGATGTTAAATTTCGATTGACTAATTGAATAGTGGATGAAGTTTGCATCGACTATTCGATTAGTCAATAAAGACATCTCTGTCTTTCAAGTGTAGAAACAGCCCCAGGGGTATAGCTACACTTCAAAGGCGAAAGCACTGTGGGGAGCATGGTGCCAGCGGGGCAGTCCCCCACAGATGCCATACTCTTTGCGGCATTTCAAAGTGGCAGCGCCACATGAAGCCCAGGGTCAGTGGGGGCTTTGAAACACCATGTGCAGCCTGGGGACTCCCCAGCTGCAAGTGGGGAAGGAGCAGGGGACGGACAACTAGTCGACTACTGTGTAGACTACATGATAAGCATTTGCTTATTGGATAGTCGACTACTCTACTAGTCTATCACATCCCTAGTAGGGAAGCAATAGGGTAGCTGATTAACTGATAAGAAAAAGCTTATTGGTTAATGCTATAGGCTAGATGAATTCCCTCCCCACCACCACCCCGCCAGTAAATTTTTTAGCAGGCTGGCTAGCAGCCCAACTCAGTTCTGGCTTGTGTCAAGTCTGGGAGCTCAATGCTCCTCCCCTACCCCCCCCCCTCCCGAAAGGGGCTGCTGCCTCCCTGCTCGGTATTAAGAGTCAGCAGCGTGAGGTGACAGGCAGCCAGTTCACAAAGGGAGATGGTTTTTAAAACTGGCTCCCCTCAGATCAGCTCCCATCTGACGCCCAGCGTGGTAGGAGGCTCCTCAGGGGTGGATCCAGAACGAACTGGCTGATAACCCCGCCCCCAAGGACTACAGAATAGTCAAGTAACCAACAAGAATTCATAAGGTTAATCGATTATTCAATTAACCAATATTTAACATCCCTACCTTAGAGAGCAATAGACAGCTCCTTTAGAAGGCAGTTACACTAAATAAAGGGGCAAGAATGCACAAAGAGTGTTCTCCCTCCTTTCACAAATTCTCTTTGACACTCTCACCTGCCACTCTGACCTCAAACTATCAGACCTTACTCCTATCTTGCTAAGAGATTCTTCAGTAACAGTACATCTTACAAAATCTAACATCCCTACTTGTATTTTTAGTAGTCACAAGTTTTAACGATTACTAAAATGGTATCTGGGGTGGGGCCAGCATCCAGTGTGTTCCCAGCTGCCAGCCCCACTTCCAGAGAGCCCTTACCACCTCACGCTGCTGCCTCTGATAGAGAAGCAGCAATGCAGATCAGCAGTCTACTTGCAGACAGTGACTGCTCCAACACCCCATGAATCAGCCTGTCTGTGGCGAGCCTGGGCCCACCGCAGACAGAGGCTGCTCAGCAGCAGCCACCCCTGCTGCCCCTAATACAGAAGCAGCAGCATGAGGAGAGGGGAGGTAGGCAGCTCCGCAGAGCCACTGCTTGGGGAGAGCCAATGAGGGGGGTGGGAGGGGAGGCAGCTTCATGGGAACCAACACACATGGGGAACCAGCTTAAAGGCCAGCTCCTCCCTACCCCCTCCCTTGCTGCCTCTGAGCCAATGAGGGAGGTGGGGTGGGGGGGCGCGTTGCAGGCAGTTGTTTGGATTAACCAATAAACCCAGGATTACTGGCTACTGTTTAAATGTCTATACGCTTATACACTAACATTCCTACTTACAAGGAGTAAAGAAGATTGTGCATCAATTCTGAGATCTAATTCACCATCTGCACCTTCGCACATTCAGTTTTCCAGCTCAATCTCACTCAGCAGCCTCGGGAGGGGGGAGGGGAATCTAGGCATACTAGAATGCTGAAGGTATACCTCTCCAAGAGAACATTCTTCAGCAGTACATTTGCTAGTAAACAAAGGACAAAGTGTCCACCTTATGATAAATCTTCGTGACCTGAACTTTTATATAGCCAACAGTTTCTTAACTAGCAGATTTCCTGTTTCTTTAAGATTCCCTATAGGAGAAAAGTATAACAAAAGGATGCCTACTTGACAGCTCAGACAAGTTTCTTTGGGAAACCACCTGTGTCAATTTAGACATGCTTCACTTTCTGCCATCACACAGAAAAACAAGGAAAACCTCACAACAGAAAAATGAATTACATTAGTAATTCTCAACCTTTTCCATACCATAACAGTATTTAATAATATTACTGTACAGCTTTATCATTTTGCACCCTGTGGAACAATTAGGTCAACTCAACGTCAGCTAAGCTGATGAAGAATTCTTCCACCAAACTTAGCTACCCTTTTCTCCCCACTCCTCAGAGAAATAGGTTAACTTTTTAATCAATGGAAAACCCCCCCTCATTGAGGCAGGAAGTGTCTATACTAGGAACGTTAAATTTAGATTAATTGGCTAATTGAATAGTCGATGCAATTTGTATCAATTAGTCAATAAGGACACCTAACTTTAAAGTGTAGCAACAGCTCCAGGTCCGTTAAAACACTTCAAAGGTGAAAACGCCTTTGGGGAGCACGGGGCCAGCGGGGGACTCAAGCAGTCATCCACTGGCCCGGTGCTCCCCGCGGCGTTTCAAAATGGCAGTGCTGCATAGAGCCCAGGGCTCCATGCAATGCTGCCCCCAGGCTCCATGCAATGCTGCCTCTTTGAAATCCCACATGGAGCACAGGGTCTGGCCCTGAGCTCAATGCAGCGTTGTCGCTTTGAAGCGCTCCCTCCTCTTCCCCGGGTGAAAGCAGGCTCTTTGCTGGCCAGGCCTCTCGCACGTATTGCCATCCAAGCAAAAGGTCAACTTGCCCTTGATGAAAAACCTTACACTATGTAACTTAAAGATCAGCGAAGAACAGGAACCAAAACCAGACCTGAAAAGTTCATGTAAAGTTTGTGCTGGTTGTGCTGACTGTGCCATGCCAGATAAGGCAGAAAAAGAAAAACAGGAAACCATCTCACCCCCTTACTCCTGTCACTTAACAGACAGGGTCTGCTAGCCTATCACAAAAAGGCGCACAAAAGCTCTCTCTATAAAACAGCTACCCCTCCTCTATCAAATTGAGGAATCCTGAATAAACATTGGAAGGCAGAATACGAGCCAGGTCTGAGGACTAATCACCCGAGGGCCACCTCCCGCTCACCGAATCAAATGAGTTCCTGTAGAGCGTAACGTATACCAAACATAACGTATACCAAATATGTTGTTATTGTTGTAGTTTGTGTGTCTGTTAAATGTAAGTATTGTTATCTGAAATTGTTTAGAGGTATTGTTAAGTAGTAGTGTTAAGAGTTTTAGATAACTGATTAGTCTTAAGTAAGACTGATGTAAATGTAACTGTTAATAATCCCTGGTCCCTTGTTAACAACTATTGGGATTTAGAGAAACCTCAAGGAATTTTCTTTACTGTATTGCATTTTGCTTATTAGTCATTCTAATAATTGACAAAATAATAATTTATACGTAGAAATCCTTTAATAAAAGTTTAAAAGATATTTAGTAATAGTCCGCCTATTTCCACGCCTCCCTGGAACTAGCCACATTTCCGAAACTTTTACTTTATTCCACACCCCCGACCTTTCCTGCCTCTTTCCAACACAGGTAGTGGCGCAGGGGCAGGGGACGACTAGTCATTCACCTACCTAGTCTATACTACAATGTTATAGTGGCACAGTTCTAACACTACAGCTGTACTACTGTAGTGCAGACATGGTCACAGATGAAACGGGGGGGGGGGGAAGAGAGGAAAGAAGAGTGCTTTTGGTGGTATAGCTTACATCATTTCATGGACTAAAATAATCTATATTAGCAAAAGTGTTTTTATACTGGCATTACAAAGTCTATACTATGATTTCGGCTAGTATACAATCATCATCCCAAGAAGAATCATATCCCTAACCAACCTTGCTATATCAGCAAAAGTTTCTAATTTACACCTGGCCTAAGAGCCACTTAGCTTGCCTGTGAACCAGCACTATACTATTCCCCTGCTCAAATCACTTATTCTACCACTGCTCCATGTTCTTGCCTTTACAGAAAGATATGATTTAGCTTTTGCCTCCTTTTTTGCTGGTCTTGTCATATACACTCTCCCAACCCTTTTTACTTTATTTAACCTACACCGGGGTGGAGAACCTCTGGCCCATAGGCTGCATCCGGTCCCCAGCTTATCCGGATTTGGCCTCCAAGACTTAGGGCCACCTCCAGCAATGGGCAGCATGCACTGGTGCACCCCTCCCCCCCGCTGCCTCACCACATGGCTGGAGCACACAAAATCTAGTAGGCTAGGCCCTCCCATCCTCTGATGTATGAGGGGAATGTGGAGAGTCTTTCTCCTTCTCAGTCAGTGGCAACGTCAGTGAGGGGTTTTTTTTCTTCACTTGTGTGTGGCCCACAATGATTTTTCTGTGGGTCAGCAGCCCCCAACCCTAAAAAGGTTTCCCACCCGACACCAACATCCTCTGCATACTCTTCTCTCCTGTACCCTCCACAACCCATATTTCTGAAACATCTTCTTTACCCTCTCTCACAGAAGGAAAAAAGATACCCATCAGGCAGTCACCTTACTCAGAAATCCTCAAGTCTACTATGGCAAGCTCTGTGCGCAGGAAGCCCTATCTGTTTCTGCTTTCTCTCCAGATAACATTCACAAGCCCCTCTCCTGGTTTTCTGTTTTTAATAATATCATAGCTCAATACATTTGCAACTTAAGTTTCTCAAGCCACATGGTTTAGGGCAGTGTTTCTCAACCCGTGGTACGAGTACTCTTAGGGCCATGGTCACCAACGCGACGCCTCAACCAGTCGATCATGAGGCAGTCGGGCAACCCCACCCTCCATTCTCCCCCCACACCCGAGAAGCCACACTACCTACCTCTAGTGTAGTGCCGGCTTCCCGTGGGGTGGACAGAAGTCCTGTCTGAAGCACGCGTCACTTCCGGGGGTTCTGGAAGTGTGCAGGCTGCTCCCCTCCCACAGCTCTGTTGTGTGCTAGGGAAGGGGGTGTTGGCCCTGGAGGAGGAGTGCGGAGGCTTCCCTGCGCCACCAGCGCCGGACGGGTGAGTTGAGCGCAGGGGTTTCCCTGCACCGCGGAAGTGGAGGTTGGCCCCGGGGTTTGGCCGTGCTGCAGGAGGGGAGGGAGTTTGCTGGGCCAGGCCGCGCCGCAGGAGGGGGGTTTGGCCCCGGGGCAGGTGCCTGCAGAGATTGGCCATACTGCAGGAGGGGGTTGGCCGTGCTGCTACACAGGAGGGTTGTTTGGCCCCGGGGCAGGTGCCCACGGGGGTTGGCCGCGTTGCAGGAGGAGAGGGATGGGCCGGGCCGCGCCATGGAAGGGAGGTTTGGCCCTGGGGCAGGCACCCACGGGGGTTTGGCCCTGCCGTGGGAGGGGGGGGTTGGCCCCGTGGCAGGCACACGTGGGGTTTTCCTGTGCCGCCGAGGGAGGGGCAGGCCAGGAGGAGGCATGTGCTGGCTTCCCACTGGGGAAGTGGGGGGAGAGAATCCTGGAGGAGGCAGATGCAGGGGACTCTGCTGCCACTGGCACCCCGCCCCCTGTCCCCACTCCCCAGACCCCATTCCCCAGCTACAGAATTCTGTCACCACTCCCCTAACCCCAGCTACAGAACTCTGTCCCTACTCCACAAACTGTCCCCACTCCCGTCCTCAGCTACAGAACTCTGTCCCCATTCCCATCCCCACTCCCCGAACTCTGTCCCCACTCCCCTGTCCCCAGCTACAGAGCTCTGTCCCCATCCCTTAACTCTGTCCCCACTGGCACCCTGTCCCCTGCTGCAGAACCCTGTCCCCTGCCCTCTCAGCACCTTGTTCCCTCTCCCCTGTCCCCAGCTGCAGAACTCTGTCCCCACAAAATGTATAATTATAAATGCTTCATTTTAGATTTAAATAGCATGAATAAAAAAGACAATTTATTTCATAACTATAAACACGTGATTCTAATTTTATATATCGCATAATTTAAAAATAAACTGTTTATCAGAGTGTGTAAGTAAGGGCTGGGGATAGCAAGTGATGGACAGGAGGAGAATAGAGAGGGCGGGGATTCAAGGAAGGGGCAGGGCGGTAGATCTTCGCCTGTTCTGAGATTTAAAAAGTGATCTTCGTTGTAAAAAGGTTGGAGATCACTGCCTTTGGGGTACTGGAGAAAAATCGAAGGGGTACGTCAAAACCTGAAATTTGGAGAAAACTGAATTTTTGTTTTAAGTTTTACAGCACTATTATTTTTGTACTTTTTACACTCAAATTTTATAAGCCGCCTGACTACGATTAATTTGTTTAAACAAACGTGTAGAAATGGTAGAAAAAAAATGTCGTGGGTCTGCAAACTGTAGGTACTTTTTTTTTTTAAAGGGGTACTTAAAAAAAAAGTTGAGAAACACTGGCTTAGGTCTAATCTGTGCCACTACAGAAATTGTCATGTACACCTTAATAAAAAGTATGTTTTTAACTCCTGTTGACTAACTTGTAGTGACTAATATGAAGTCAATGCCTACTGAAGGCAAAAATGGTTTGTAGTTTTAGTCAGTCTTGACCATATTACTAATTTTAAAAACTACAGAGTTTATTGCTCCAGAAGGCCATAGAAAAATTAGGCAAATTTCTTTACACTAAACTCTTAGGGAGAGAATATTATAACAATTCATTAAACTGAAACTAACCTAAAATATAAATGACAGGAATCTAGAGAAAAATACAACATTCATAGACTTCTAAATCACATCAAGTTATTGACACTGTTGTAATACCAGGAGAAATAGATAAGTATATTGACAGCAAGTTAGCACTTCACTGATTCCAATATTTGTTTTCACAGTGACTGTTACTTAAGTGGTAAGGACGATGACCTCAACTAGCTTGTGTAAAACCAAAATAAGATATACCAGTTTATTTCAGCTATCCGAATGTTACTTACACAGGTTGGAAACTACACATCCCTCCTCTTTTGATACTAAGAATGCATTGCTATGCAACCTGATTGGAGAAGGCATTAAAAGAGGACATCATAATAAGGAAAAAACTTGTTAATAAAACATTGACTTTGAGTCATCTAAAAGGAAGGGGGAGGGGGGAAGAGGAAATTACAACTATTGAGCCACATGTATTTTTCAGTAGCGCAGGAAGTAAGGGAACACATGTCTGCCTCACTTCACCACCAACCGTGAAAGGAAATGAACCAAATCAATGTAGTTTTAGCCTTTCCCTCATAGCCTCACAGATATTGCTGAGACATCGGACTGGGAATCATACCCACCACCACCTGACCCGAGCATACGGCTGCGTGACATGAGACCATGAGGAGAAGTAAAATAATCTTTAATTCCCGTCTCTGAACACTTCTCCAACCGCTCTCTCCTCCCCCCCAACCGCCCGCAACTCGGCAAAGGGGCGGCAGCGGCAGCAGCTTTCCACTTTCCCTCTCTCACATACAAGGGCATGAGCCTGACGCCGGCATTAGAGACCAGGCTGGAACAAAGGAGCCAGCTCGCCCCGCTCAACCGCAGCCTCCCCCGTCCCACGCCGCCGTTTGCACAAAGCCCGGGCGGGGGGGGGAGGGGGGAGCAGCCTGCCCACGCTCGGCGCACGGCGACGGGAAGAAAGGGGCCTAGAGCGCCCCCGCGCGCGTGCACACCCCAGGTGCGCCAGCAACGGCCGTGAGGGCACCTGGCGCGCGCGTGGCGCAGCCCCGGGGCGAGACACCTGTGCGCGAGGAGCCCTCACGCCGCCGCCGCTACCTGGGGGGAGCGAGTCTGCCGCCTCAGACACTCGGGTACCCGGTGGCGCCGCTTCCGTGTTCCTGCCGGGGTGGGGGGGGGCACATCCTCCCCGCCCGGCAGCCGTTGACAAAGGGCCGGGCCCGCGCCCCTTCCCAGCCGGCCGGCCGCTGCGCTCGCACAAAGCGGGCAGGGCTCGGCGAGTCCCAGCGCTCCCCCGGCGGCGCGTTACCGTGGTGAGTAGCGGTCTCATCTGCTCGCCGGCCCGCTCCTCCTCCATGGCGCCCCGGCGGCGAGGAGCGCAAGGACAGCCGAGGTTGCCGGTGGCTTTGCGCTGCGGGCGGCCGAGCGAGGCGAAGGAAGCGCCGCTGCCTAGCCCAGGACGAGGCTGCATTAACTCGCCACGCTCAGCGCCCCCTCACCCCCACCGGCGCCTCTCTCCAGCGGAGCCCCGCCCCCGAAGTCTGATAGGCAGCATCTCCAGCCAATCGGAGGGAAAGAGCAGATCCGCCCCGGTGCCGAAGCACGAGGAGGGAGCGCTGGCAGGCGGCAGGGGGCGCTGCGGGCGGGAAATCCCTCAGCCCCCGTGTCGGGCGCCTCCTCACCTCCCCTGATGAAACCCATTCACGTCATAGGGCTGCCAGCTGCCTAATGGCACAAAGCCTAAGATCCCTGCCTCTTTTAGGCCACACCCCTGTCATGCCCCTTTCCCAAGGCCCCGCCTCCCACTCACTCCCTTCCCCCTCCCTCAGTGGCTTGCTCTCCCCCACTCTCACTGGGCTGGGGCAGGGAGTTGGGCTACAGCAGGGGATGAAGGCTCTGGCCAAGCAGCGCTTACCTCAGGCAGCTACTGGAAGTGACCAACATGTGCAACTCCTAGGCTCACAGTGGGCGCTGGCCATCTGTGTGCAAGCACCGCCCCCCACAGCGCCCATTGGCAGTGGTTCCCAGCCAACAGGAACTACAGAATTACCACTCAGAGTGGGGGCAGACCATGGAGAGACCCTGACAACCCCTGCACCCAGGAGCCAGACATGCCTGTTGCTTCCGGCAACCCAAAGTAGAGAGAGGCATATCCTGGGGCAACACAATGGCAGGACGGAGGGTGGGGCAAACATGAGTAGGAAGGTGACTCCTGCATAGCCAGGTCTTTGGGTGTCCCACTGGGAAGAAGCAGAAATTCCACCCCAGTCAGTTCTGGCTGAGAGCCCATGGAAGGCACCTAAACGCAACTACAAAGCACCTGGGGGCTTCTCTCCTGGACTACGGCACCACAATGCGCTTGAACAGTGCTCAGGAGCAGGGACAGGGCCTCTCCTCCTCCCCAAGGCATCACTCCTCCTCAGACGCAATCAGCTGAGGGCTCCCAGCACTGATTGCCCCCCACCTCCTAGCCACTCCTCCTACCCCCGCCCGGCTTCTGCATGCAACCAGAGGTTCCCTGGGCCAATCGCAGCCACCGCCTGCCAGCCTGGGAACACCCTCTGGTTGCGTGCAGGAGCCTGGCAGGGGCTGGGGGAGTGGCTGGGTGTCCCATCCACTCCCCCCGCCCCCACCAGGTTTTTGCACGCTACCACAGGCCCCGAGCCACTCCCCCTGCTCCCGCCAGGCTTCCATCTAGTGCCCAGCCAGAAAAACAAAATACCATTGCACATGTCCGGTATTTTCTGAATTTTTTTTACCAGACAGAGGGCACAAAAAATGGACTGTCCAGTAGAATGCTGGACACCTGGCAACCCTACATCTAGGTGGACCTAATACATTATACTGGAACATAACATTTCCACAGGCCACTGCTCCCCAATGAGAGCAACCAAAGCATGTCCACACTTCCTGTATGATCAATGCTGCCAGTTTATCTTCCAGGGTTCAATTTACTGGATCTAGTGAAGACCTACTAAATAAAACTCAGAGGGCACTCCCATCTGCACTAGTACTCCTGCTCCACAAGAGGAGTAAGAGAAGTCGATAGGAGCATTTGCTCCCATCAACCTCCCACTTTGTGGATGGAGATATATGGTACATTGACTCTAGCTACACAATTAACATAGCTGGAGTTGCATATCTTAAGCTGACCATCCGTTCTAATATAAACCAGGCCTAGGAAACTGTGTTGCAGAGCTGCATATGCTACAATTTTTGTTTTAGTTTATGTCCTGGAGCCCAAGGCTAGATACTTTTGGTGATGCAGTAACCTCCATCAAATAGAAAAAAACAACTATGTTATTTTGATAGACATTGTGACAGACCATCATTCCCATGCTTTATTAAATGGACTTATTGACACAAATATGCCTAACAAAGTTGCTTTGGATAAATTATCTCATATAACCTATCAATCTTCATGTCATAATCTGCTGGATCTCTATATCTTATATTTGGGCCCAGGAAGCTGGGCCCAAAACTGCATTCTCCTTGGCCCTGAAGAGTTTCAGTGTCTGTATTGCTTCTCCATGGGGCAGGGTGGAGCAGTGAGCAGCCCCAGAGAGCTTCTTTAACTTGTTCTTTTCCTATTTTAAGTTCTGAACTTACCCCATTTTCACTGGCATTCACTGTTAGGTGTCCAATCACCACCAACTTTGGTAAAAACTGACTCAAAGAAGTCATTAAGCACCTCTGCAGTTTCCATGTTTTCTTTTGTTGATTTTCATTGAGCAATGGTCCTACCCTGTCCTTGGTCTTCCTCTTCCTTCTAATATATTTGTAGAATGTTTTCTTGATACCTTTTATGTCTCTAGCTGATGTGAGCTCATTTTGTGCCTTGGCCTTTCTATTTTTGCCCTTACATACTTGTGTTATTTGTTTGTATTCATCCTGTGTAACTTGACTTAATTTCCACTTTTTGTAGGACTCCTTTTTGATATTTAGATCATGCAAGATCTCCTGGTTAAGCCAGGATGGTCTCTTACCATACTTCTTATCTTTCTTACATAGTGAAATAGTTTGCTCTTGTGCCCTTAATAATGTTTCTTTAAAAAACTGCCAACTGTCTTCAATCATTTTTCCCCTTAGGATTACTTCTTAACTACCAGCTCCCTGAGTTGAGTAAAGTCTGCCTTCTTGAAATCCATGGTCTTTATTAAGGATGTTAAGAGGTGGGTAATTGGCTAATCATGTAGTCCAGGGGTTGGCAACTCCCGGCATGCATGACACAGGTGGCATGCAAGCCAATTTTTACTAGCATGCAGGGTGGGAGCTCAGCCCCACCCCTCCACCCCCACACAGAGAGAGCCTGCACTGCTGCTTGAGCCCTTGGTCAGTGTGCAACCACAGATCCAGCTCCGGGGAGGTGGGGAGGCTGCTGATTGGGCAGTGGGAGTGGCCAGTGCACAGCCATAGCACCAGCTCCAGGGGGCAGGTGAGGGGGCTGTCAGAGTGGCTGGCGCGCAGCCACAGCACCAGCTCTGGGGGGCAGGCAGAGAGGCTGCAGATTGAGCTGTGTGCCAGGCAGAGGTCAGTGCTCTCCCTCTTCTTCACGCACCCAACTCCATTATAGAAGTGATCTGATGAAAGCAGGTGGATGGCTAAGTACTATTCAAGGTACTTGCTAACTGTTAGCCTTCCAATCTTTCTCCTACATTGCTAGCTTAAAACTTTATTTTTGACTTTTTGGTGCACTTTTTTAACTATTTTTTAGTCTTTTGGTGCGCTTTTAGAAATATTGTCTTTTGAAAAAGTTTTTTATTTTTTTTATTTTTGTCTTTTTGGTCTTAAATCTAGTGTGTTTCAACTAATAATCCCAACATTTATTTTGATATGCTTATGTACTTTCAGCTAGACTGTTTTACAAAATATTTTTTGCACTAGGTATTTACATTTTTAATTAAAATCAATTGTGTTTAAGGCAAAGATAAAGTAATTGAGGTGATGGATCAATTGTTTTGTTGATTAAAAAGAGGAAGGCTTCGAAGACGCTATAATTTTTCTAAGGCATCTTTATGACAAACATTGTCACCCATTAATTTGCTTGGATCAATTTTGTCAATCTCAATGCCTTCCAAAGAACGGTATCAAATGAGCACAACAAATGGCTGAGCTGGCACAAAGTATTGAGAGCCAAGGTTCACAACTGCTCCATCCGCCATGGTCCCTTGTAGTTTGTGGACTGTGACTGCATAAGTGTGGATGATTGGAAGCATTCGCTGCTCCACCAAGCCATATCCAAAATTCGCTTGAAATTGACATGTGATTGGCATGATGATGTGCTTTGCGACATCACCTTTGAATTCAATTTCAACTTTAAGGGTATTGTTTTCATTAATTTGGTTGCAGCAGAAGTAGGGGCATATTATATTGGTGATGGTGCCAATTTTGCCATTGACTAAGCCTTTTGCTTGGTCAACATTGCACCGAAGCATGACTGTAGCGCCTAGATCTATGACAATTGTTGTTGGAATGCCTGCCGTTCGACTGATGTTTGTTGGGATAGTTTGATAAAGGAGTTGGGCACTCCTCTTTTCTGCTCAATGAGGGTATCTTGCACTTTGATGGTGAACATTTGGTGGTTTGTATTGTCTAAATTGGACAAAACTTGATTAGTGTGGTCATCTACCATTTTACAGGTTGGCATGATTCTCAAAGCTTTTCTGGGTGAAAAGTCCTCTTGTTGTTTGCTTTCCTCACATGTATGCAGTAAAATATTTAGTTGTTCTCGTATGAGTTTTTCCTCTCGAAGATTATTTAAAATTTGGATAAATGTTGTATACCCTCACTATCGCATGTTTTCAGTCAATTCACAAAAGCTAAAGAAGCACCAGAGCTGCACAGCAGGTCTCATTGAAACAGTTGCTTATAAATGGGATTGACTGATATTGGTGGAAGTTGAAGGAGATCACCAAAGAGCAAGATGTGCAAGCCTCCAAAAAGTTCATCAACATTGATCAAATATTTGTTTGCAGAAAATATTGCTACCCGTAGCTTCTTTCTCTGGATCTTCTTCTGGTGGATTTTCTGCTCCTTGTTTGTCTTCCTCTGGGGCTTCCTCAGGGTTTTGAACCTCTTCATTTCGCACTATGATAACTTTGTATTGAAGGTCAGGCTTTCTTGTATTAACATAAATGACTCTTCTCATGCTCCCTTTCATAGGCAGGCCACACAGACAGAAATCACACTCACAGGTGGAGACTTGGCGTTGATTTAACATTGCCATACGTATTTTAAACAACTTTTGAGAAATATTGCTTTCTTCCTCTCTGATTTGAGCAATAGTGTCTCTGAGGCGTCTTTCAAGAGTCATAGGTTCACATTGAGCGACGTGCTTGGCTATATAATAGGCGATGGCAATAGCAACTCCACATGGTTGAATGTCTATGTTTGCACTCCAGTGGCTTAAGATCGACCCTTCTTGAAGCCTCTGGAACCCATCCCAGTCAAATCGAACTTTCCAGAAGCCCTTCCAACCCTTGCAATACAAATACAATGCACACCCATACGTCTGTATACGTATATGCATGTGTGTGTGAAAGTTGAAAATCCCATGACAGACAGACAGACAAGAACGGTAGCTGTTTAATAAAAAGATTGTCTAATAATAACGGCTATGTTCTTGCTCCAATATTATCAAGCATCATGTCTGCAGCTGTTCTAGTAGATGCTCTCAGAGACTCTGCAATTTGCAAATGGGACTGCAGGACTGAAATCGGTCCTTGACCTCATCTCATCTCAGGACCCACAATAAATTATTGGAGTTCCTCCATTGAACTCAACTGGAGAGTACATCATCATCATCTTGCAGAAGATTATCACAAGTTGCAAAGAGGGCCTCATTAAATCCCTGTTAGCAAAATAAAGGTTTATAATAACTGCGTAGGTGACTTATTCACCATACTGCAAAAATTAGCAAGGTTTCTAAATTTGTGGTGTTCTTCCTGACAAGCTTTTCCTGGCTTTAGTTTGACAACCCTTGCCACACTGCTGCTTAAATCACACCCAACACTGTATTTACTGTTGGCAACATTTTTCATAGTTGTTGGCTGAGCTCAGTTGGTATGGTGTGGGTTGATATTAACCTGACTATATCTTTCACACCAGTACAAAACCAAAACTCTGAAGTTGTTTCCAGTAACATGTACACAGAGAACTGAAACATTAATGTCTGCAGACTACACCGCTACATGAGGGTATTCTTGTGAAGTATGTATAACAAAAAGTACAAGACAAGTATCTGCTTCATGCGATGACAATGGATGTTCTTGGTCTGTGACTCCATCTGAAGTGACAACACAAGCAACGAGTCCATCCATAAACCCACCTGCAATACCCAATTTCTGTTATGGGCCAAGTAAAGTTTCTTCTATATCACACTATGATTTTGACAAAAAAAGAATGACCAGATGTGCTTTATTTGTGTAACTTCTAATTAACTTACTCCACTGAATTGGGATGGATGTTTTGAGACCATGGATTTTGATGTCATAACTTAGTAAGAATTGCCTTCATGCACACTCAAAAGCTTTAATTAAATCCTTGACATCCTATTGATCAAAGATAATATCTATTCTTTTGCTACTTTCATAGCACTGTAGAGGCTGGCATACTATTTTGAAACACAGTTTAGCAAGTTCTGCAAATCTGGTTGCACCTCTTTGCCTGACCATCTGTTTAAGAGCCATGCCATCTATTGTCCATAATGTGATCATGTTGGATGCTGGAAGCTGATACACTGACTCTTTCTTTTTCTAATTCGGGCAAAAACTTATTCATTTTAGCTTCATTCAAGGTACCATCTGTAATCTAGGAACATATTCCGCAACTGATAGGCAGAAAAAAAGAAAGACACCTCACTGATGCAACTCGGGGTGCTAGGGTTCAGGGCTTCCCCCTGGCCTGGATTAACTCTTCTGGGAACCCAGGGCTAGTAGATTTTGTGGGGGCCCCTAGACTCTGAGGTGGCACCAAAAATGAGGGGTTCAGTGTATAAGAGTAGGCTGCCAGGGAGCAGGCTGGGGGAGGAGACATGGGGTCTAGATGGGTAGTATTGTGCAAGGTCTGGGCAGGAGGTAGGATGCAGGAGTGGACTGGGGCTAGGGGTCTTGTCAGAAGATAGGGTGCAGGAGTGGGCTGAGGATGCAGGTTCTGGGTGGGAGTGGTGTATAGGAGCAGGCTGGGGTGAATCTGGGCAGGAGGAGGTGCAGAAGAATTCTAGGGTGGGGGTGCTGGGTCTTGGAAGGAGGGGTGACAGATGGGGGTACCTACCTGGTGCAGCTCCCAAAGGGGTACAGGTGACTCTGAGCCACCCGGGCAGACAGTGAGTAGATGGTTCAAGTAGTTACAAGAGGCTGATTAGAACAATTAGCACCTCCGTTGGTTGGTTGGTTAAGTCATTAGGATGTGGAAGGTAGTATGTGAGCCAGCCAATGTCCCTGTTCATACCATTTGCATAAGAATTAAAATTTTAAATGAAGTTAAGTTCCAATTCTTCCCTGCGTACTTGGCTTGTGGAATTGGCCTGAAACAACACGGTGACTTGGAGATCCATTAATGTGTGTCCAGGCAGATTAAAGTGTTCTCCAACAGGTTTTTGTGTATTGCTTTTTCGGATATCTGATTTGAGTCCATTAATTCTTTCTCATAGAGACTATCCAGTTTGGCCAATATACATGGCAGTGGGGCATTACTGGCATTTGATGGCATAGATCACATTTGTGGATGTGCAGTTAAATGAGCCTCTGATGTGGTACTACAACAGTTTACTGTCTAAGTACCATGCCTCATGCAGACTCTGCTGAATTTATTTCTAGACCAACCCACTATCTATCTATTAGTCCTCTGGGCTCCTAATAGAGCATAAGGCCTCCACAATCATTCTCCATCTCTTACGATCCTTAGTGATAGTCTTGATTTGATCCCATGTTAAGCCAGCTGCTTTTACTTCATCCAGGCAGGTTCGTCGCCATGTTTGTTTGGGACATGTCAGACCCAGAAGACCAACCCACAGCACTATCTAACACACATACCTACTGGATGTGATGTACTGTCCCATGTAGTGGCACTTAGACCACTTACAAAGAGAAAGAATGAGTTTGCTCTACGGCCCTAGCTGACAGCTAGCTGGTTTTTAGATCAAGCTGTAGAGGCTCATGCACTAAGCTCCAAAGGTCCCAGGTTTGGTTCCATCTGCCAGTGTTACAATTGCACAAACTGTTCATGAATTACAAGGTCTTGGCTTATTGGTTAATCTAAACAACTATATGCAACCTTCCCCAATTTTCTGCCTCTATATCAGCAAGAGGAGAGAGGAGTGAGCCGGTGGCCATGGAGAGCCAGCTTTTAAGCCGGCTCCCCATGCATGCTGGTTCCCGAGGAGCCACCTCCCTCCACCCCGCTGCCTCTGATAGAGACACAGTAGTGTGGGGGCAGGCAGGAACTGGCTTCCCATGAGCACTGGATCCTGCAGAGCTGCCTTCCTTCCCATGCTGATGTCTCTGTATCAAGCAAGGGCCGATATGCATAGGAAACCAGTTTTTAATCTGGCTCTCCCCACGTGCTGGCTCCGCAGAGCCACCTCCCCTCCCTTGCTGCCTCCCACAGAGGTAGGGTTGTGGGGGAAGCAAGTTGGAGCCAGTGCCCTGGGGAGCTACCTGCTCCCCACCTCCCATGGGCAGCAGCATGGGGAGGGGGCTAGGCAGAATGCCAGCACAGCCTCCATCTGCGGGGAGCTTGGGCCACTCACAGACAGAGGCTGTTGCCCCCCTCACACACACACACACTGCTGCCTCTGTATCAGTGTGGGGAGCCGATTTTTAAACCAGCTCCCCTCGCGGACTGGCTTGTACAGAGGCAGCAGCTCTGTAAGGGAAAGGAGATAGTAAGGGGCTCCCCAGAAGTGGGAACAGGAGTCAGGTGTGCACTGGTTGCCAGATACACTCCCAAATTGTTGAAAATTGTTGAAAATTGCTGAAACTGCTGAAAATAGTTGTGGCTACACAATTACTAAAATACACAACATCTAGCATCCCTAGTCTATATCCATTTACAAAATCCCTATCACTGTCATATAGACAGACACTCTTTCACAAGTTTATGGGTTCACAATTGTATGAGTTGCCTTTAAATAGACTGTCCGATGTGTTGTTACCATACCCCTGCAACTTTCTGAAGATGTTTTCCAGAACACTTTGTTCATATTTCTTTCCAATTACAGCCAGGAAGTCTGTTCCACGTGGAAACCATTCGCAGGACTGTTTTTCACTGAATCTCTTTGGCCCAACAATAGATAGTCTGATCAAATGTCAAGATGCTGTAATCTTGGCTAAGTGTCTTAGATATTTTGCTGACATTTTTCATTACAATGAAATCTATTCAGTAGGTGATGCTGGCAGCATCGGACAGTATCCGACGAACAGTACTGTTTGTATGATGACAAAAATCATCACATTAAAAACAGTCCATCCTGATATCTGATGAGCATTCATCATTTCAAACTCAACCTCAAATAGCTTGGTTGGGCAGTGTCTTAACATTATCTATTGCAGATCAAGATTGGCAGCTTGTTGACAAGCCTGAACATCAAACTAAAATGAAAACACCTTTGTTCATGTTTTATAGCTTTTTTTTTTTTTAGAAATTATATCAGAAGCAAATGATACATTATAGATATAGACAAAACAACCAGCAGATAACATATTTCAAATATATTTGCCATAATGAAATCAATGTAGAATATAATCAATCTATAATTATACACCTATTAAAAAAGAGTCATTATTTTGACTTTTTCAAGAAATTTGTGAAGGCAATTTAACATGGATTTACAAAAGCATCCATAATTCTCAAATTTACCAATGCATAATATCCAACAAAAATCCATCTTAGAAGTTAAACCCTCATTAAAATGTGTTAAGCCTTTTCTGAAGTAGAGCTGCTACAAATTTCAAATTTAGACAGGGTTTTCCATTTGGCCAAAGACTATTAACCATCTTCAACAATTCTAATATTCCCTAGCTTTGTGATCCAAAATCCAAAGTGTGTGCACTTCAATTTTGAAATTTTCCTTTAAATATGATCCTCCTCAGACCCACTATAATTTGACATTTGCATTCGTTTGATAAGGGCAATAAAAATATTTGGAGGAATGCAAATGAGATAAGTTAGCATTCACAGCAGCATGCATTAAATTACTGACAGGAGATTATTTTAATTGGGTTGGTAGTTCTATATATTATTAAGATTTCTTGATCCCTTCCATTTTAATAATCTATTTTCTATTTTCAGTTGCTACAGGTCAGAGCTCCCTTGTCCAGCACCCTCAGGACCTGAGTAGTCCCAAACAATGGGGTTTGCCGGACGAGGGGAGGTCAAAGCTTCCTACCTGGCTATAGGCTCTGCTTCCAGATGGAGCTGCACGTCCTGCCACTGCCTCCAGCCCCCTGACCATGCCAGCCCTGATTGGGGCTCCATCCCCCATCATACCAACCCTAGACAGGGGCTGGCCCCACTGCCTCTAGTCCTGGCAGAGTCTGCGCCCTGCCCACCCCCCACCATGGTGCCAGTCCAGGCTGCACACCCAGCTCACTCCAGCCCTGGCCAGGGCTGAGCTCCCTGCCACTATCCCCAGCCAGGACTATGCTTCTCACGGCACCAGCCCTGACCAGGGCTGTGCTCCTAGGCACAGGCCCCGTAACTTCCAGCCCTGGCCAGGGCTGTGCTCCTTGCCACCAGCCCTGGCCAGGACTGTGCTCTCCCCACGCTGTCCCCACTGGGACTGAGGTTTGGAACGGATCTCATAAGAAGAGAGATTAAAAAGACTGACTTTTCAGCTTAGGAAAGAGGAGCCTAAGGGAGGGATGTAATAGAAATCTATAAAAACATGGCAGGTATGGAAAAACTGATTAATGAAAAGTTATTTACTTGTTTCCATAACATAAGAAATGAAATTAATAGATAGCAGATTTAAAACAAAAGGAAGTTTTTCTTCATGCAGTGCACAGTCAACCCGTGGAACTCCTTGCCAGAAGATGTTGTAAAGACCAGGACTTTAACAGGGTTAAAAAAGAACTAGATAAATTCATGAAGAAGAGGTTCATCAATGACTATTAGCCAGGATGGGTAGAAATGATGTCCCTTGTCTTTGTTTGTCAGAAGCCAGGAAAGGGTGACAGGAGAGGGATCACTTGATGATTACTTGTTCTGTTCATTTCCTCTGGAGCATCTGGCATTGCCCACTGTCAGAAGACAGGATACAGTGCTAGATGGACCTTCAGTCTGATCCAGTGTGGCCATTCTTATGTTCTCCCATTGTTTGGTGCAGAGACTTAAAAATGTGAGCAGGGCAGATATATGTGGGGTATTTATTTCCAAGAATGTGGCTTTTGCTGTCCCTATGAAAAAGGGCTCAAATTTGACCAACTAATAATCACTTGAAAAGTGGATGTTTACACATGATCAGCAGAGATTTCTTTCTAACTGTAACAGCGCTTTAATGTAAACTGTCATTTCTTTTTCTCCACTTGCTGGTTAGAATAACAGAAGTAGGACAGCTAAGTCTCAGTTCAAATAAGCATATGCTTAACTTTAAGCACAGGCTTAAGTGTTTTGCTGGGTCACAGTCTCAATTTAGCACCACTGACCACAAATTCATCAAAAGAAGTGACCCTCAAGTTTCTACTTTATGTGGCTGAGTCCTTCACTCTCATCCCAACCACTTAATGCTCTGTGTTCCCCATTGATTATACACATCTGCTATCCAATTAACATTTTAACCAAACATTTCCAGTGGCTTTCAGCTTTGGCTCTCTGTATGTAAATCATTAACCCTCTAAGATTACAGCTGTATCATAAAATTCAGGACAAGTTATTTAACTCTTTTTATGTCTCAATATGATCATCTGTAAAATAGGAATAATAAATCTTAACTCAATTTGTAAAGTGTTTGCAGATCCATAAAAGAAAGATACAGAGTATCTGAAAGGAATCGTGCAATTTGGGATTCTAATCCTTTCCAATAAGGCTGTTTTGGCAGATCATGTTCTTCCCACACAGTGTCCTTCCCTTACCCCAGGGAGTTAGAGCACACCCTGTTGCTGCAAAGCCAACCTCTAAATGTGTTTGGTCACCCTCTGGGCTCATTGCCAAACTCCCAATTAAGTATGTGCCAATTTTCTAAATGCAAAAAAAAAAAAAATGCCTTCAGAGTTAGTATTTCCAAGGGAGTTAACCTCTGATGGTTTCCAGCACACAATTAGAACTCAATTCTATAACAGTCATAATCTCATTTTCATTAATTTCACTCTCAGTTGTTCAGTATCAATATAAATGCTTAAGATACTATCACAAACTTCATAGCAGGTGGATAATTCCTTCATTCACAATACTTTTAATTTTTTAAAATAAATAAAAATATTTAGAAATAGACATTGTTCTTGTACATTCCCTATGTTTCCAAATTAAGTATCTTTTTTAAAAATAACAAAGGCACCAATTTGCAATAGGTACTAAGATCTTTATTTTCAATACCCTAAAATGGGGACTTTGGCCATTAAGGTTAAAGCTAAAAAACACATGCTTCACTTCAAAAATCTATTCTTATGTGTTTGAAAAATGTCCGTCTTTGAAAAGTGTGAGAGGGGCAGGAGATTTGTATTAACACTACCTTGATTATACTCTTTAACCATACAAGACTCAAATTGGCCAAAAATCCTAAATTATTATTTAGTAGCTTCGGGGGGTAGCCGAGTTAGTCTGTACAGGTAAACTGAAAAAACAACAAATAGTCTGGTAGCACTTTATAGACTAACAAAACATGTAGAAGGTACCAGATGAAGAAGGGTCATCTGAAGAAGTGGGCTGTGCCCACGAAAGCTCATGATACCATCTACATGCTTTGTTAGTCTATAAAGTGCTACCAGACTATTTGTTGTTTTATTATTTAGTGACAGGTTAAATATTGTTTTTTTTATGGCTTACCAAGTCCATTATACATCCCCTTCTCTGTAGATTGGCACTCTGCATTTGAAAGAATTAGGAAATTTCTAAAGAAAATTTAGAAAAGTGTGTGAAAGAGGAACTGACAAATGTATCAGGAAATGTATCAGGAAGGCAGCTCCTTAGCTTGAGGCCAGTTCCCAGGAAACTGGTTTGAATGTTGTTTCCTGATGAGTACAGAATGAATAATTAAAAATTTGCCTGCAAATGAAGCTTCTATTGTGGCATCTAAGGGTGCATCTACACAGCACCATAACTCAAAATAAGATATGCAATTTGAGATATACAAACTGCATATCTTATTTCAATGCTATTTTGAAATAGTTTTTTTCATCATTCGGTGCTGTCTACACAGTGCCAAATTTCAAACTAAAGCTCTATTCTGAAATTTCCCTTACTCCTCATAGAAAAAGGTTTACAAGGATGTCAGAATAGTGAGCATGAAAATAACAGGCTTGCTGTGAAGACACGGGATAGCTATCTTGGGATACTCCGAAATCCCAAAAAAGCATTGCAGTGTAGACGTACCCAAAATGTCATGTACACCCACTTTTATGATCACCACTCTAAAAAACTTAGTTCCACTACTCTTACATTCCTAGTTCTGTTCTTTTCCACTCATGCCGAAGATTCTTCTCCCAGTATAAATCCATCATATGTTCTCTAATAAGAAAAAGCAAGACTGAAAGCGGGAACATTCAGAATGAAATTTCTTCACCCACTCCAAAATGCGCTCACAAAAGGAGAGACCTCAATCAACTTAATCTTTCTCCCATACTGAGAGTCTAGAAAGACATTCTGCCTCTTTCCTTTCCTTTGTAGGCATTAAAATCTCCAAGGACAGTGGAAACTGTATGGTTAGATTAGGTGGGTAGGGTCGCCAGGTGTCCGGTATTTGGACTTTGTGTCCAGTAAACAAATTGAGAAAATACTGGACATATAAATGTCCGGTGTTTTCTAATTACGTTTTTCTGCTTTTCCTGGGCCCAGCTCAGCGCCTGACAGAAGCCTGCTCGCTTGGAACATGAGGCAATTAAAGGGGCCACGGCCGCATTTCGGGCTGACCTCCTGAATCCCCTTTCTCCCCCGCCCCCAGGTCACTCCTGGGGGTTTTTGTTTCTCAACAAATTTTTATCAAATATTTGTCCAGGATTTATTTTAAACCATCTGGCAACCCTATAGAGGTGAGAAGCAAAGTATGGAAATGCTGGGCAGATGGATTTTACATATCCCACATTCCACAAAATATTATTCCATGTTTATAAGTCTCAGAGGGTTGCTGTGTTAGTCTGTAACTTTAAAAACAACTTTTCAATAACAAAACTTTTCACAAACATGCCTGGGCACTCATTAATGGATCTCAAAAGTCACCATATTGTTTCAGGCCAATTCCACAAGCCAACTCCACAGGGAAACCTTAGAACTTAACTTCATTTACAAGTTTGATTCCAAACAGAGGTATGAATAAAGATATTGGCTGGATGGCCCACTACATTCCACTTCCTAATGATATAAAACCAAACAATGGGTACTTAACAATTAGTACCTACTCTATCAACTTGATGTAGCATGGTCACTCTTATTGACTATTTCTTTCTCCTTTTTTCTATTTTTTTCCCTTCTCCCCCACTTTCCCTATGTATTTAGAAACTGGAACTTTAATAACTGCATTCCTCTGAAGAAGTGGGTTGAGCCCACGAAAGTTCATGATGCCATCTACATGTTTTGTTAGACTCTAAGGTGCTGCAAGACTATTGATTGTTTTTTAAGTTTTTCCAGTTACAGACTAACTTGGCTACCCCCTGAAGTTTTCAAAAACAAGCAGTCCTGTGGCACCTTAGGGTATGTCTACACAGCAAAGTTATTTCGAAATAACAGCTGTTATTTCAAAATAATTATACTAGCATCTACATAAGCCAACCGCTATTTTGAAATTAAATCAAAATAGTGGAGGGCTTATTTCAAACTTGGTTAACCTCATTCCACGAGGAATAGCACCTATTTCGAAATTGCTATTTCGAAATAAGTGGTGTGTAGACGTGGAATAGGGGCTATTTCGAAATAGGGGGCCTCCAGCCCTTCCCAGGGTGCCTTGCTGGCCACTCTGGCCCCAACCAGGAAAGCTCCTCTCCTCCCCCACTCCCCGGAGCCCTTAAAGGGGTAGAGTCTAGCCACAGTGCCTGTGCCAGCTCCACGCTTGCCAGCCCAGAGCCAGTACTCGCTGCCCCTGACCCAGTGGCCCCAACATGAGCCAGCAAGCCACTGCCACCCAGCCCTCCACTGCTCTCTAGGACCAGTCTGCCAGCTCCCAGGAGTCTACCAGGGGCCGGAAAAGGTGGGCTCCTTCCTGGTCCAGTGCGGAGATCAGGGTCCTCATGGAGGTTTGGGGGAATGCCTCCAACGTCCATGATCTTCACACTAGATGGAGGAAGGTGGCTGTTTACATCTGGATGGCTGCCAGCCTGGCCACCAAAGGCCACATCCGAACCCAGGAGCAGGTTCGAATGAAAATTAAGGAGCTGCAGCAGGTGTATGCCAGAGCCACAGGGGGCAGCTTCCAAAGAGGGGCGGACCCAGACACCTGCCTGTTTTGATGCCCTGGACAGTACCTGGGAGGCGGGACAGTCCGTGCCCCCCAGGTGGTCATTGACCTTGGGGGGGAGGGCCATGATCAGGGCCCGGAGGAGGAGGGCCAGGAGCCGCGGGAGCCCGGAGGAAGCATGCTGCACAGCCAGGATCCCTGAGCCATCCCAGCAAGCCTATCACTGGTGTCATCTGAGGCCGGGGAGGCAACAACATGTGAGTGCCATCACTGTCCCCTTATGTGGGGGGGCGCGAGGGGAGGGAGACCAGAGACTGCACACGTGGGCCTTGTTGACCATGGATCAAGCAGCAACCTGTGCATGTGCTGTGCCACCCTTGGGCATGTGGCCCCAGCTGGCTGCCACACAGGGGCCTTGGCCTGTTACCCACACGCATGTATGTATGAAGGCACATGATGTACTCCTGATCACAGGGTGGGACACAGCAGAATGCCCTGCCTTCACAAGCCCCTTCTACACAGAGGCAGGGGACATCTCCCCACCACCACACACAGACCCACACCACATACAGCACAGGGGCATGGATGCACTCCCAGGCCAGCTCCCACTGCCGGGAATAGCAGGACATCCCGAACATGGCTTCTGTGCTAGCACATCAGCTCTGATGGTGCGGAGACCTGTCATCCTCGCCTTGCAGAGGGGGATTGGGCTTCACCCACTGTGTCCCCAGGGATAACTGACCACTTCTCTTGTTCGTCCGCAGCCGCACTAGCTGCCAGTGCAGGGCGCACCACCCTGCCTGGGACATCCTCCCACACCTGGGCACTGCAGGCTGGCCCATGCCCAAGAGGACTACCAGTGGCAGCACTGGGGGATACTGCGAGGCATGCACCGCACCCTCAACCACTGGGTGCACAAAGACCTGCAGCTCCGGCGGGAGAGCTGGTGAGAGCTACTTGCCGAAGGCTGTGCAATCTGCGACCACCTGCAGACCCTAGTGCAGAGATTGCTGCCTCCTGCTGCTCCAGCCCCTGCTGCCTCCCCAGCTATTACTCCTCCTCCCACTCCTGCTCCCCCTTCCGCTTCTTCCTCCCCACCCTTCATGCCCTCCCCTCTCTTCCCCAGGACGCCAAGGCCCCCGAAGCCACAGTGCTGGGAGACAGGTGGGCCGGCAAGACCCTGAACTTCTCCCCCCCTTGTCTCCCCCTTCCAGCTCCCTCCTCCCAGGTTTACCCCTCCCCTCTCCTACTCTTCCTCCTCCCCTCTCCCACCTTCTTTCCCCCGTCTCATCTGAGTTTCATTCCCCCACCCACCCACCTCAGTTTTGTTCAATAAAGAGAGTTTATTTTCTTGAACACGTGTCTTTATTGTACATCAGAAAGGGGGATTAGGGAGGAGTAAGTGGAAGGACGTGAGGGTGGAATGAAGCACAAGCACCCAGTGGGGCAGATCAGGGAGACTGTTAGTCCTCCTCCAGGTGGAAGCTCTTCTGGAGGGCCTCCCGGACAGCGGCGGATATAGGGCAGGGCGAGCAGGGTGGCTGCCCTAGGCCCCATGCTTCAATAGGCCCTGCACCCCAGTTCAAAGCCAGGACCTAATTTCTTTTTATAGTCACTGAATACCATAAGGTATATTAGAGAAATAATGGAAATCATAACAATTTCATTTTGTGTATCTCAGAGCCAACAAGAAATATAAATTAGAAGGTAGCTTTTGGCAGTCTTAATTATTAGTGACAACATACCTTAAATATTGCCAATAACCACTTGCTAAGTATAACCTACAGGGGACTAAGTCCCCAACTAATGGCTTTGTACAAGTGGCATTTATCATAGTCCATAGGCCATCAGAATTGATAAACAAAGGTTCTCATTAATTACTATCAGGTTTTATGATAATAACCAGAGGTATTATTTTCAAAGCTGCATAAATTATCCTATTGAATTAGGCTTGAATGCATCTGTGTGAATGCTTGAACTTACTCTACAGATAGCCCATGTTCTCAGAAGGCTGCCATAAGGACAAGTGTCCAAGAAGGAATATAAGTGGCAGTGAATATGTAATGCAGACCCCCTCAGGTGGGTCAGCAGCAATAGAGCACAAAACTTTGACCTCTGAATTTTAATGCATGAGCCTCTACTGCCTGAGCTAAAAGGCCTCTCTTAGTCCAATCTATGACACACTCACCAAGCTCTAGTGGGCCAAACCTTCACTAGAGAGGGACAAAGTATCACACTGAGTGCATTTAAATACATTCACAATTTCATCCAATCCATAAAGAAATTGTACACCAATACATATTTAAAACAGAGGAACAAATTTATGTATGTTAAAAATGAGCTTGAAGGAGAGCTAGTTTAAGTCTATCCACCCTTAAGGACAACATGGAGACCGCCTGGGATATAAATCTGCCTTTGTTCTAGAGGTTAATATCAGAGGGTATGTCTACACTACAGCACTAATTCGAACTAACTTAGTTCAAATTAGTTAATTCGAACTAAGCTAATTCGAATTAGCGCATCTAGACTTAAAAACTAGGTTGAATTAGCATTTTGCTAATTCGAACTAGCATGTCCACACTGAGTGGACCCTGAACTGAGGTTAAGGATGGCCGGAAGCTGTGCCGGCAGGGCATCAGATTAGGACTTAGAGTGTGGAGCTGCTGCCTCAGGCTAGCCGAGGGCTGTGCTTAAAGGGACACGACCCACACCCCGGACAGACAGTTCTCAGGGATTCCCCGCTTGCAAAGCAGTCCTGGCTTGGAGTGCCCTGAGTGCCTACACTCGGCACATCACAGCACTCGGCCATCAGCCCGGCTGCACTTGCCGCAGGCTGCCATCCGGAGGGGAGGTCAATAGAGGGGCTTTAGAAGAGTTTCCACCCCGAGGAGCCCGCAGAGCCAGCCCAGTCCACACCAGCGGGGGCTTGTACCCCATTCTTCCCTCACCTCCTTCCACTTACCCCTCCCTAGCCCCCCTTCCTGATGTACAAAATAAAGGACACGTGTTCAAAAATAGAAACTCTCTTTATTGAACAAAACTCGGGGAGACTGGGAAAAGGAGGTGGGAGAGGGGAAGACAGAGGGTGGGAGAGGGGAGGGCAACTAAAATGATCAGGGGTTTGGAACAGGTCCCATATGAAGAGAGGCTAAAGAGACTGGGACTTCTCAGCTTAGAAAAGAGGAGACTGAGGGGGGATATGATAGAGGTCTATAAAAGCATGAGTGGTGTGGAAAGAGTGCATAAAGAAAAGTTCTTCATTAGTTCCCATAATAGAAGGACTAAAGGACACCAAATGAAATGAATGGGTAGCAGGCTTCAAACTAACAACAGATAGTTCTTCTTCACAAAGCAAATAGTCAACCTGTGGAACTCCTTGCTGCAGGAGGCTGTGAAGGCTACAACTAGAACAGAGTTTAAAGAGAAGTTAGATCAAGTCATGGAGGTTGGGTCCATGGAGTGGTATTAGCCAGGGGGTAGGAGTGGTGTCCCTGGCCTCTGTTTGTGGAAAGCTGGAGATGGATGGCACGAGACAAATGGCTTGGTCATTGTCTTTGGGCCATCCCCTCCAGGGTACCTAGTGTTGGCCGCTGTTGGCAGACAGGCTACTGGGCTAGATGGACCTTTGGTCTGACCCAGTACGGCCATTCTAAGCTCAGGGCTCAGGGTCGGGGGTCTCAGTGAACCACCTTGATTTTTATGCCAACCTGCTCCTGGGTGGCCAGGCTGGCAGCTATCCTGCCCTAGACGGCCACTTTCCTGTGCCTAGTGCGGAGGTCGTGGATGAGGTCCACGATCTCTGCACTAGACCAGGTGGGCACCCGCCTCTTGCGGACCTGGGCAGGCTCCCGGGAACTGCTAGCCTGGTCCGGGAAGAGCGGAGGGCTGGGTGGCAGTGGGTGGCTGGCTCGTGCCGGGCCAGGTGCAGGGTCTGCTGGCTGGGTGCTGGCAGGCTTGCACCTGGCACGGGCACCGTAGCCAGCCCGTGCCCCTTTAAGGGCTCCGGGGCCGGGAGGGGGGCGGAAGAGTTTCCCTGGTGGTGCCCAGAGTGGCCACCAGGGAAATCTGGGGAGGGCTAGCCTCCCACTAGTTCGAATTAAGTGGCTACACAGCCCTTAATTCGAACTAGTTAATTTGAACTAGGCGTTAGTCCTCATAGAATGAGGTTTACCTAGTTCGAATTAAGCACTCCGCTAGTTCGAATTAAGTTTGAACTAGTGGTTTGCATGTGTAGCGCCTATCAAAGTTAATTCGAACTAACGTCTGTTAGTTCGAATTAACTTTGTAGTGTAGACATACCCAAAGAGAGGACCAGTAGGGAGGCTGGGAGGCTGAGAAAATGCAGCATTGGCAGAAAAGCATCGGTGAGTTACTTATTTAAAACTCATAGATGACTACCCCAAGTTTTGTCATATTATAATTAAACTTAGGAAGAAAGCACCTCTAATGAGCTGCCCATATTCCCTGAAGAAAGTCAGGCTAGGAATTACTGATGCTATCACCTCTTCACAAGGGGACTGTTGTTGTCAAAATCCCTTATTACTTCTAGAAAGTTTAAGACTTCCATTTGAGACTTGTTATAAGCAGAGCAAATACCACAAAGTGACATACGTGCAACGATAATCTAACATGTGGAAGACAGAAGGGACTATTACTGAATACTCAATCACAAGACAGAAGGGACTATTACTGAATCAACTCCTTGCCAGAGGATGTGGTGAAGGCTAGGACTTTAACAAGGTTCAAAAAAGAGCTAGATAGATTCATGGAGGTTAGGTCCATCAATGGCTATTAGCCAGCATGGGTAGGAGTGGTGTCCCTAGCTTCTTTTTCTCTGGAGGTGGATGACAGGGGAGAGATCACATGAGGATTACCTGTTGTGTTCCCTCCCTCTGGGGCATCTAGTATTGGCCACTGTCGGCAGACAGAATACTGGGCTGGATGGACCATTGGTCTGACCCATTATGGCCTATCTTATGTTCTTATCTTAGTGTCTGAAGTGTTATTTTTTGGTTACAGGCTTGAATCTTTCCTAAAATACTCAATGGAAATCTATGCGGAGCAATGACGTTTTCATGTGAGTGAGTCTCCTACCTACTCGCTGTAGGCCTGAAATAATTAAAAACAGCAATGAATGAAGAATTGATTAGAGTTTTTTCTGAGAATGCAGGAAGTCTCCTAAATATCAACAGGAACCAGATCTTAACCAGACTGTTAAGATAAACTTCCCGAGTCCATTATCAAAATGTATCATTTCAGTAACAATATACCCATATATATGTCTTTGTTCCAGTAGTGGCTCTCTAACTCCCAGCCATCCAAATGTGGAACTAACCTTACCTATTTACCTATTTAGAAATTGTTATGGACAAAGGTGGGGGTGAAGGGAACAGCAGAAATGGAAATGGCTAGCTAACAAGAGGAAAGGTCAGGTATAGTATGCATTCTCTAATTTGGTTTCCTGAACCACCCATGTTCTAGTTCAAGGAAGTTACATATTCAACTGACAGTTTGCTTACAAGTGATAAGCCCACTCTATCCTGGTGAAAATTAAAACTGTTATCTACACTTTCTTCATAAGTATTATAATTCTTTAAATATTTATGAGTCAGTTGCTAACCCATAATTAAATGTTACCCAGAACAAACTTTCTGTCAACAAATTGAATATGAACACTTCTTCTTCGAGTGGTCCCCGTGGGTGCTTCACTCAAGGTGTCGGGTCCGTCCTGGCACCACTGGTTGGAAGATTTTAGAGCCGTAGTCGGCCGGACCACACATGCGCGGCAGCGCTGTGTAGCATTCACGCCCTTTCTAATGTTGCATGGCCTACCTGCCAGTTCCTCTCAACCGTCCTCGGTTGCTGGCAGAGCTCCATATCTCTCCTCAGAGATATAGCCGTCCTGTGAAAAAAGAGTTAAAATTCATTATCCCTTCTTCTCTTAGTTGATTAGTTAGCTTGTTAATTGTTAGTTAGTGTTGTTGTCATTGTTGTTAAAAAAAAAGAAATTCCTTCGTTATTTAGTTAGAGTTAGTTAGATTATTAGGTTGTTTGGATTAGATTCCCAGCCAGTGGGATCTAATATGCCTGGATCACCAGGATTTAAACAGTGTTCCCAGTGTAAGGAAGCGATGCCGGCATCTGACGGTAACACTGCATGCATTCGTTGCCTGGGGGACTTGCATGTCCCGCAGAAGTGTATCCACTGCGCCAAGTTAATACCGAGGACACACAGGGATAGGGACATACGCTTAAAGCTCCTACTATGTGATAAGGCACTGCAGCCTTCAGACACTTCCCGCCAGGGATCACTCATGGGGCAAAAAAGAAGGGCGTCATCTCCTGCGGTGTTGGCATTGGAGAAGAAAAAAGCCTCCCCCATACGCTCCCTACCCGCCGTTCCCCTGTCTCGAGTTAGTCAAGGAAACAGGCCGGGTACATCGGGAGTTATTCGGCAGCCCACTAAGACAGCTACACGAGCCATACCTGAGACAACTGCACCACCAATGCGAACACAGGTGGAGCATGATGGCGTCTCAACCGAGGCAATTGGCACCACAAGTGGCACTGCCAAAGCCACTTGAATCGGCACCGCCCCGAGAGCCACAGAATACGCTGGCACCAGAATCGGCACCGATGAGCTGCCAAGAGCCAGCACCGGAGCCGGCACCAGCGAGGGGCTCAGTTGTGGTGCCAGAGGGAACACAATGGACCTGGGAGGGCAGCGTTCCGCAGGGTACCGGGATGGCACCAAGAACGGAGTTAACACCAACGATCCCATGCTAGTTCGGCACCGTCTGCGGTGCCACGTAATCCCCAGCATACAGCATCACGAGCACAATGCCGCTGGGCTAGGGATAAATCGGCACCGGCAAGGGAAAGAGGGTCTCCACCTTCCTCTGCGTCACAATCCGCCTTTTCAGGGGAGGATGACTATAACCAGACTGCAACAAGGGCCCACCATGGGCGATCAGGCAAGAACCTCTTCAGTCCCTACAAAGGCCACCAGAAAATCAACCAAGACTCCATTCCATCTCTCCATCACCAGGATTCTCGCTGGAACCTTCTCCATCACCATGCCGCTCACCAGAGACCAAAGATTACGCAGCTCCTTACAGGTGTACCCCTCAGTCACTGTGGCAGCGATCGAGATCTCGCCATTCTGATCGTTATAGGCGATATTCACTCTACCATCACGTATCATCTCACAGATCTCACTCTCCCAGCTATTCTCCTCCAAGGTCCTACCATAGGAGGCATGGGAGTAGATACTCCTCTAGATGTTCGTCCCCTGACTACACCAAATGCTATCATGGGAGCTATCATTCCTCTTATAGGCATGGAAGATCACAGTCTCACTCCAATTCATGCTGCTGTCATTCTTCTTACTACAGATGGCAATCACCACCTGTCCAAACCCAACAGAAGGTCCAGTCTCCGAGACCCGCTCCGGACACCCCTTCGGTCCCAATACAACTTTCTGAACCTGAAGAAGGGGAGATCTCTGATACAGAAGATCAACCGCATGACATTTCTCCAGAGGATATCTCATCATCCTCTCCAGATGACGCTGTCTTTGCTGGAGATACCTCACCCCCTGATGATGTGCGGGAGTTCCAAGATCTCTTTAGAAGGGTTGCACAATCGCAGGAAGTCCAATTAACGGAGGTGCAAGCAAAGCAATATAAGTTGTGGAAAAACCTGCATCCAAGACAGCAATCTAAGGTGGCTCTCCCAATTGATGAGACGATTTTGCAGGCAGCAGCAGAAATCTGGCACACTCCGGCCTCAACCACTCCAATGTTGAAGCCGGCTGAGAAACAATACTTTGTATCGTCTAAAGACTCAGAATTCCTCTTCACCCACCCCTAATGTAATTCGTGGACACAGCTTTACAAAGATAAAAAATACAGGAGAGGACAAGTAGGTGAAAAAACTCGACATATTTGGTCGAAAGGTGTACTCATCGTCCACGCTCCTCCTCTGTATTGCAAATTATGCGGCTCTGCTCGCAAATCACAGTTTCAACAACATCGCTAAGCTCACGGAACTGGCACAAAGAACTTCAGAGTCTGATAAGCTGCTGCTATGGGAAATACTAAAGGAGGGCTACACATGTTCTTGGGCAAACCTGCAGATAGCCATGGATGTGGTGGACATGGCGGCACGAGGCGTCGCAACAGCAGTGTCCATGAGACGGTCTTCATGGCTCGCCACAGTGGCTGTACCCAAAGAACTACAATCCAAGGTCGAGGATCTTCCTTTCGACAGAATTAAATTGTTCACAGAAAAAATGGACGACATGCTCCATACTGGGAAGGACTCAAGAACAACATTGCGCACACTCAGTATGTACGTCCCACCCTTCCAGCGTTGACGTTATTTTCCAATAAGACAGTATGATTACCAATTTCACAGACAGCAAAATTGTCTGTTTGATCAAACCCACTCCAAGCAGCAACCACAACGGAGGCGCCTCCAGACACGTAGAACAAACAACCCGTCGACATCCAAACAGCACCTCTGATACTAAACAACCCGTCGACATCCAAACAGCAAGTTTGACTCCCCTGTCGAGGGCATGCTAAATACACAGTTGTTGTTGCACACACCAATCCCATTTTTCACCACCAGCTGCGACCCTCTTACCATCAATGAGTCACAATAACATCAGACAAATGGGTATTGGAGGTAATAAGGTCGGGATTCACCATTCCTTTTACGTCTCTCCCCACCACCACCCCACCAACCCTGTCCCTTTTCAGGGACCCTTCTCACGAGGATCTTTTACAACAAGAAGCCTATCACCTCCTCACCAACAGAGCGATAGAGAGGGTCCCAGATCAGTTCAAAGGAAAAGGGTTTTATTCACATTACTTCCTAACGCAAAAGAAAACAGAGGGCTGGAGGCCCATTCTCGATCTACACCAGCTGAATCGCCATCTTCAAAAACAGTGCTTCAAAATGGTAACTGTCAACACAATAATTCCATCACTCGACAACGATTGGTTTGCTGCCCTCGACCTACAAGATGCTTTCTTCCACATAGCCATACATCCCGGGCACAGACGATTCCTGCGCTTTGTAATAAACAACAAACATTTTCAATATCGAGTTCTACCATTCAGTCTGGCATCAGCTCCCAGGGTTTTTTCGAAGACCCTTGCAATCGTTGCAGCGCACCTCTGTCAGCTACGAGTCATCATACTCCCCTACCTCAACGATTGTTTGATAAAAGGTGCAACAAAACAAGAAACCACCCAGATGATGGCTGTGGTCAGACAAACGTTTGACTCCCTCTGGCTCCTACTGAATGAACGGAAATCAACTCTGACTCCAACGCAAACTATAAAGTTCATAGGGGCAATTCTGGATTCCCTTACAGCAAGGGCATACCTACCATTGGAAAGATTCCAGGCAATCAAAGACCTGATCAGCATACTCGACAGGAATATGGCAATTTCTGTACACACCTGCCTCCTTCTCCTAGGTCACATAGCTGCTACCACCGTCGTGGTTCCCCATGCACAACTTCATTTAAGAAACCTCCAGCACTGGCTGACAACTGTATACGTCCCCACAAACCACGACATACACAGAATAGTATCTCTTCCACCACATGTCCGAATGTCCTTGTGCTGGTGGACAAGCACACAAAACCTTTTGATGGGAGTTCCATTTTGTCGGCAGCAGCCATCCGTTCAAATAATGACGGATGCCTCGCTCATCGGATGGGGCGCTCACATGGACGAGAAACGTATACAGGGAAAATGGTCTCCCAATGGGAGATGCCTTCACATAACCTCTTAGAGCTCCTAGCCATTTTTTATGCATGCAAGTATTTTCTCCCGCACCTCAAAGGCATGACAGTCAGAATATTGATGGACAATACAGCAGCAATGTATTACGTAAAAGGGCAGGGAGGAGCAAGATGCGCCAAAGTGGTATGGTGCTGGAATTGGAGCATATGGAACAACATCACAATAATAGCATCTTACTTACCTGGCATTGTCAATGTCATTGCGGACTCTCTCAGCCCACGTTTTCCCACGAATCACGAGTGGGAAATAAGAATGGACATACTACAGACAGTTTTTTGGAAATGGGGAACACCTCTAGTGGATCTATTCACAACGACCAGCAACAAGAAGTGTTGCCTCTTTTGCTCCAGAGCGGGGATCGGCAAGGGCTCCCTCGGAGATGCACTTCTAACCAACTGGAAGAAGACACTCCTTTACGCTTTTCCCCCAATGGTCTTCATTTCCAGGATGTTGGAAAAAATCACAACAGAGGTGGCAACTGTCATCTTAATAGACCGAGCCTGGCCCAGGCAAGCATGGTATCCGTTTTTACACAGAATGTCACTACGGCCACCGTGGCCTCTGCCTCTTCACCGAGATCTTCTCTCACAGGAACAAGGCTCTCTCCTACATCCCAGGCTCGATGCATTACATCTGATGGCATGGCTACTGACTGGCTCAGACAAGAGGAAAACCTTTGTTCTGAGCAAGTCAAAACAATACTGATACACAGTAGAAAGACATCTACACGTAATACTTACCTTGCAAAGTGATGTAGATACTCTCAGTGGTGTCTCCATAACAACGTCCAACCCTTCATTCTCCCTTGCACCAGGTCCTCAATTATATCCTTTATCTGCAGAACTTGGGTCTCTCATTGTCGTCCCTGAAAGTACATTTAGCAGGTATCAGTGCTTTCCATTACCCCATAGATGTTTCCTCACTGTTCTCTCATCAAACCACTAAGAGGTTCCTGAAAGGCCTGATGAACTTATAACCTCCACAAAGGGCACCTCCCCGTCTTGGAACCTAGATCTAGTCTTGGACACTATTCTGTATCCTCCTTTTGAGCCACTAGATATGCATCACTGCAGATGTTAACTATGAAGACTGTTTTCCTACTCGCGATTACATCAGCACGCAGAGTCAGTGAACTGGGGGCATTAATGGCAACTCCTCCTTTCACCTCTTTCTCCAAGGACACGGTAACATTACGACTACATCCTGCCTTTATTCCCAAGGTCTGTTCACCTTTTCACATCAATGAACCCATCGTTCTCACGGCATTCTATCCCAAGCCCCACTCCTCAAATAAGGATTCCTTGCTTCACACGCTCAATGTACAGCGCACACTATCCTTTTACATAGAGAGGACCTGTCAATGGTGGTGAACAGACAGACTGTTTGTGTCAACAGCACAACGCTCCAAGGGCAATGCGCTTTCCAACCAACGCATTGCCAGACTTATTACGCTATGTATTGCCACATGCCATTCCATCCGCAGTAGACTCCTACCTTCTATACCTCGGGTGCACTTCACGAAAGCAGTCGCAACCTCCATGGCATTCGCCAGGGAGGGTTCCCCTCAGTGATATCTGTTGCGCGGCCACCTGGACTTCTAGCATTTCTTTCACATGGCACTATGCCATAGTACGAAGGTGGGCTGCGGACGCCACAGTAGCCTCTGAGGTTCTATCTACTGCAGAAAATAACTGACCCAGAGCGCATTCTTGGACTACTGCTTTGTAGTCACCTTGAGTGGAGCACCCACGGGAACCACTCGAAGAAGAATAGGTTACTCACCATTGTGTAGTAACTGTGGTTCTTCAAGATGTGTCCCCGTGGGTGCTCCACGTCCCGCCCTCCTCCCCACTCCGGGTCTTTTCTTCTTCTCTTTTTCAGAGACCGAGCAGTGAGAGGAACTGGCATGGGAGCTGGACCACGTGATGTTAGAAAAGGCGCGAACGCCACGCAGCGCTGCCGCGTATGCGTGGTCTGGCCGACTATGGCTCTAAAATCTTCTGACCAGTGGCGCCAGGATGGACCTGACACCTTGAGTGGAGCACCTATGGGGACACATCTCGAAGAACCACAGTTACTACATGAAGGTGAGTAATCTCTTCTTTTGCTGCTTCTGTAAAATACATTTCTATCATGGAGCCAGATTATAACCAAATGAGGAGCTATGTTTTCCCTTGCAACTTCACAACTAACCGAGTTCTTTGTGACAGTTTTGAGGTGATACCAATAGCTGTGCCCCAACGGAAAGCTGCATACCATAATTTGCATGGCCCTTCAGTTATGGAAAAATTACCTTTAAGAGCTTAAAATTTTACTCATGAACTCTATCTTAAAGCAGATTACAAAGCAGTTTACCCATGAAATGACAGATTAATCAGGGGGTTAAAATGCTGACAAAACTGCAGTAAAAGTTATATGTTAGTAAAAGTTAGTTAAGTCCTAAAGTCAGAACACATGGATCTTATTTTAAAAGATAGTACAACTTTTCAGTTAAGTTGCTGTCAAGGCTTTTTCCCTACTCTGGCACAATGAATGCAGAAGTGGGGACCCGCAAAAGTACCCCAAAACCTTATCTTTCCAGGTTTTGGTATAAAGCTTTCCCCCAAAATCTTAAAAACCTAGATTTTGGGGATAAAAAAGCTGCTGCCACCACCCAAGTAATAATAAAGAAACCAGTGAGAGACCACTTGGGAAATCTCAGCCCCAAAAGTAAAACCAGGACACAAAAATTAACCAATACCAGGTTAATAAAAAGAAAAGACAAAGAACTTTTATTATCACCACAATATTCCTGTTGCAAGCATAATGACTAGATGGAAAACGGATTTATCTAAACTTTAACCTACTTTCAGATAGTGAAGAGTCTTTTCTTGGAGGTAGACATATTGTCTGTCCCCCTCAGTAGCTGGAGAGAAACTGCCCGGGGACAAAGGAGGGAAAACCCCAAAATTCCTTTGACACAGTTTGAAAATCCTACCTACATTTCTATTGGCTGCTTGGTATCTGGTTAGGTAAGGGACATAGTCAACCCCTTAGTATCCAGGCTGCTGGCTAACCCTCATGATCATGACAGTTGCATAGACTTGGTTTGTCTACATTACTGCATAAGTGGATGTAAGTTACGTAGCTCCATGATCAAATGCATCGAGTCCATTGCTAGACACGGGGGGGAGAGGGGAGGGGTCAAGTGTTCTTGCATATACTTGAAATTTCATCTTTTAGCCAAATCTGGCACCAGTATCCTACATAGGTGGGGAGGAGCAAGTTTTTATTTCCTGCCTTTAAACAGAGAAAGCCAAAGACAATATTTTTAATCCTGGACCAGGAAAAGAAAAAAGATGCGTCTTTCTGATGCTTGAACTAGGCAAAAACCAGAAATTATCAGAAGAGTTCTTAATTTAATACATCTTATTTAAATATTATTAAATAGGATAGAAGGATATTAGCTAAGAGTGGAATTTGCGAAGTGCCAAAATGCTTCAGAAACACAAGTCTCACTGAATTTCAATGGGATGGCTCTTTTGAATTCATCTGTATCTACAATTAATATTTTCTATATTTTACTTTAGCTAAAACATTTGAATGTGATACACTTACAATTTACTAATTTATAATAATGAATAACAGCTATCTGTAACAGTCGGAATGGCTTTGTGGGACTTATTTTACAGTTTGGTCCAAAGTCTGCATGCACACCAAACTAACTCTAGAGACATCAGCGGAGTTGCTCCAGATTTACACAGGTATAAACTAAAAGCAGAATTTGTCCCTCTGTTTTTACATCAAATTCTCATAGCTACAAGAGTTCTACCTACAAAAATACTATTTTGGCTCTTAACTTTAAATTTCATCCATGCACCTTTTTTGTTGGGCTTTACAGACTAAGTCCTAGAAGCATCTAAAGAACATGGGAATAATTAGATAATCCCTAGTCAGCAATCTTAAAAATCTGGCTCAGAGTCTAATAACTGGCATTAAGAAAAGATGCCTCTGGTTGGTGTTACTTTGGCAGGAATGAAAGCATGCTCTCATTTACCTCCCTAACTTACATTGTAAAACTACCATATCCTCATCATGTCACATAACAGTCATCCCACAGACAGAAAATGAGCTGAGCCAAGTAATACTTTTAGTGTGAAAGACAGCAGGTAAAAGGATACACATCTTCTATTCTACAAAGAAAACACATCACATTCAAACACCACTGTCCAAAACAAACAGGCATCCCTCTGTTTCCATTCTCCTAAGTAATTTCTACTGTAAATCAGTCATCAGACACTAATGTCAACGTTTTCAAAAGTTGCTAAGTAATTTAGGAGCCTACGTCCCATTTTTAAAAGCACCTAGGTCACTTGTGCTCAGATTCTGAAATGTATTTATGCATCTAACTCCCTTCTACACGTAGGGGAGTTAGGAATCTCAAAACCTTTGAAGATCTGGCCTTGAAGGCATAAATTCCATTGCAAGTCAGGTGACTTAGCCTAAGTTTACCCCCTAGCAAACAACATTCTGGCTTCAGCCATCTTTAGGGCTGTGTAATTCACACCCAGATTCAATCCTGGTTTACTCTGGCTTCTGCTGGAGTAAAGGAAGACAAAAGACAGAGCTCTTGGTGGCATAACATCTAGAGGGGGAGACCATGGGCAGTGTCAAATAGGTGACCAGCCTAACTCTGTCTGGAATTGAGCTGCCAATGCCTCTCTGAAAGGAGTTTATAGCATATGGTGAGAACACACAGGAATTTAGGCTGATTATGTCAGCATCAGTTCTCTCCAGTGTTTCTCTGTATGTTTCACAGGAGATGATGCTGAGTAGTACGGACACTGAATGGTAAAACCTCCTACCCATGGTACCCCAAGTGTGTCATGCTTGTTTACGGGGTCTTTTGGGGAGTCAAAAGGGGAAAGATGACATAATATTCGTTCACTTTATTTTGCACCATTTTAGTAGGTTTTCTGTCTTTTTTTTCACCCCTACTGTATCCCCAAAGTAGAGCGGAGAAGAGAGCTTGTTGTATCTAATTATTGTTGGTTAAGACATCTATGTTTACACTGTAATTAAAAAGCCAGAACTGATCTGTGCCAACTAACTTGGGCTCACAGAACTTGGGCTATGGCTTTGTTTCATTTGCAATATAGATGTTTGGGCTACATCTGGAGGCAGGGTTCTAGGGTCCTTTTGGGTAGGAGCACAGGCACAGATATCCCCACTAGCCAGGGGGTGCTTGATCCGCCCCCAGCCACAACCCCATTCTACCTCTTCCCCAAAGCCTCCACCCCATCTCACCTCTTCCCTTTCCTACTCTGCCCTACACCACCCCTATTCCACCCTTTCTCTCAACCTCCACCTCCACTCTCTCTAACTCCTGTTCCATCCCAACTCCTCCCCCAAAACACGCCCCATCCCTGCTCCGCCCACTCCCTGCCTGAGCATCCAAACTCTGTAAAAGAGTTATTTTGCAGTGGGCAGGAGGAACTGGGAGGAAGGGGAAGGAGTTGGTCAGTGGAGCTGCTGGGGGTGAGAAGCACAGGTTGCTAGGGAGAACTTGGTTTCTGTTGGGTTCTGAACACTCACTATTTTTTCCCCAGAGCACCCAGGGATTCATCACCTATCCGTACAAGAGTCCTGTAGGCTGAGCCTAAACATGTACACAGCAATTAAATGGTCCCTTAACCATGGGTGTTGAGTGAATCTTTGAGTTATGGAGCCCTCCAGCCCTACCCCTTCTGGGCCCACCAGAGCCTAGCCCCCACTATGGCTGCTGGTGCCTGTGCAGAGCTCCTAGTCCCCCTCTTGCCTGTAACCATTAGCCTCTGCCCCCAGGATAGCACCCCCCCACCTCTCCTCACCCCACAGCACAGGGAGGTGCATCCCCAGCCACCCCAGGCTACACCACCCAGCTTGATCCCCAGCCAGCCTGGCCCCCTGTGGATGAAGGTCCCTTGCCAGCCCCAGTGCTGGGCAGGTGGCACAGCTGAAGCAGGCCCAGAGCCAGAAGGACTGGCTGTGTGAGTGGCACAGCCCCCAACGTGCCTGACCTAGCCTCTGAAAAGGAACAGCAGGCAGGAGGGAGCATGGAGGTGGTGCATTGGCAAAACCACATCAGGCCATTTGGGAAGGCAGAACCTTGCCAGGCCTCTACAATATCCATTTCCAGGTTTACGATGGTGCCAGTGGGGCCATGGACTTGGGCCCATGTTCAGAACAGGCGTTGGCCTGCTCTGCTTACAGTGCACTCTGAGACCTCACAAGCCTGATGGCTCCATCCAATCCCATCCACCACTTGCTCCTCTCGACCTGCCTGCCAGCCAGCCAACCAAAAGCTTCTCTCCATGCCTTGGTCCCACCCACCAGCTTTTCTCTGCCTTCTGGCTGGACCCCCTGCACATTTATCTTTGGGCAGTCTCTGGTTCCCACCACTTGTGGAGCCCCACCTATTTTCCTGGGACTGAGTCATCTGGGTCTTGTGCAGAAGCCTGGCCTGTTGGGGGTGGCTGAAGCCCCCTCGGCAAGTGTGCCCTGAGGAAACTTGGCCAGGGTAAGCCCTGGCCTGGATGATCACACCATTCCCTAGGGGCCAGGGCGATTCCCCAAGCTAGGACCAACCCTGGCTGCAGTGGCAGCTCAGCCCAGCAGATACTGTCACCTCCCAAAGGGCTGATGAGTGTGGCTGGGAGGTAGGATGTGAGGGAGTGGGTCTCTGGAGGGCCTGAGTGAGGGTATTGGGCTGTGAGGGGCTGGAAAAATCTCTGTGTTAGGACACTAGGTGTTCTGTGTGGGGTGCTGGGCAGTGGTGAGACTATGGGCAAGAGGGTGCTGGACAAGGGTGGTGGTGTGAAAGATGCTGTGCATTTGTGGCAGGTCTGGAGGCGCACTGAGCATAGCAGATCCAAGGGCTCTGGCCATAGGCAATCTGGGGCGGGGTTCCCAGTGTTCAGCAGGGAAGATGTATGGCGCAGCATGGGCACCCCCAAGGGGAAGGGGCATACTGACAGCACAAGGCCGGCCACATCATTAAGTGTCTGATAGTGCCCTTGGACTGGGCTGGCTGGAGCAAGGCCAATCTTGCCATGCCACTGGCTGGCCCGTTGCTCCAGGAACTGACCTTCCATTCCATGCTCCAGTGCCCCAGTGGGGGCCCACAAATATGGCAGCAGGCCCAGAAAAAGATAATTCGGGCCTGGCTCCCCACATCCTTAACCCAAGCTCCACAAGACTGAGCTGGCATGGTCCAGCAGTAGGTATCTAACTGCAGTGTAACCATATCTTTAGGCAACATCAACACTACACACTACTGGCAGTGATAGTGTACAGTGAAATGCAGATTGTATCTACACTGTATAATGTAGCTACATGTGTCACTGAGGTTACATCTAGACTACAGCCTCTTTCGAAAGAGGCTTTTTCAAAAGAATCTTTCGAAAAAGCCTTTTTTGAAAGAGAGCCTCTAGACTGCACCCACTTCTTTCGAGAAAGCAAGCCACTTTCTTGAAAGAGAGCACGCAGGTAGTCTGGATGCTCTCTTTCGAAAAAGCCCTGTTTGCATTCAAGAATGCCTTTTTTTGAAAAAGCACTTTCGAAAAAAGGCATTCTTCCTCATAAAATGAGGTTTACTGAGGTTGAAAAAACCGCCGCGTTCTTTCGATTTAATTTCAAAAGAACGTGGCAGCAGTCTAGACGCAGGGGAAGTTTTTTCGAAAAAAGTTTTTTTGAAAAACCACTGTAGTCTAGACACACCCTGAAAGACTCTGGCGCCAGGGAAAGGCGTTAGCCACTTTCCACTGCAGGAGCCTTTCACTGTGGGGAAGAAAGGTTCTGGCAAGGGCCAAGCTGTTTAGGGAACCTCCCTGCCAGCACCTTTCCCCAGGATGCTGTAGTACTAAAAATACCAGAGTAACGGGGGATGCATGACTTGAACAAGTAGAAGAGATGTAGCAGGATATGTACTTGTGTACATACCCACAACCTTTAGGTGTGTCTTTGCCCTATTTGCCTAAGGCATGCCTCCCTGGCTATGCTGGTATTTATACCCACGATGATGGGGGGTGGGATAACCACCTATGTATGCTACATGCCACCAAAAGAGGTATGCAGTCACACTTTCAGATACTTTGAGCACTGTATACAGAAACTTAATAAAAACTACTGAATCATTCCTCACCACAAGAGATTAAAATCTGAATACTCCACTGGCCTATCCAATATATTCTTTTTAACCTTGGCTAGCTGTTAAAGTCTAGGAAAATCTTCACTAGAAAACCAATTAGCTGCCAGATGTCATTCAGCTGCTTCAGATTTAATCTTAAGCCTTCCATTCTTTTTTTGGAAGCATGAGAACCACAATTAGTGACCTCTGTGATTAATCCAATATACTGAGCATACAGGAGGTAATCAACACAGAGAATCTCTCTCAATGAGGTCAGTGACACTAGTTTAAGAATATAATTTAGTTCAATCATTTTGGGCATCAAAACGTAATAGTATCTACTCTTTAAAAAAAAACCAATTCATGCTGAGAAAACATTCTTTTTAACTCTGTCAAAATCTGTAATATTTTCTCTTAGCAGGAAATCTTTTGCATGCATGTTACACTTTGTTTCTGAACAAGAATAAACCATATGCCTATTTTCCTACATCTGCTACCGTAAACTGCTTTTTAAAAATTAGCAAATGCCTACACCTCTCACAGCTGAAACCCGGTACAGAGAGAGCAATATATCTTAAAAATTACTTAAGTAAACTCAGGATACTTTTGCTTATTAGTCAAGGCCTTCAAAAGACAAAAATCACACTGACAGTTTTAAACAATGCAGCCCAACTGTCAGTATTTCTTGCACAAGAAAGACTCCATACTGGAACAGTAAGATTTTGTATTTTTATGTACTGATCATTAGAGTTGGGATGCAGAATTTTGCACAGTCTTGCCTGCATGCACTTGGCTTTAATCCTATACTATGAATCCATCATTCACAGGAGCATTAAAACAGCCTTACAAATTTAACCCACATCCAAAACGATATTCATACCAGAAAAATGTAAAATAATTCAAATTTTAGGGAATGATTTTCAGAATTGTCCCAGATCCTGGCTCTTATTCCATTTGTGTCTCCTCAGAAGTACAAAGTACTGTAGACAGAAAACCAGTTTAATCAGCTGATTGGGGATTCTCTGGACATAATGGGTATGGCCAGGAAATGGGGGGCATCGCCAGAGCGCAGCTGTATTTCAGCTACCCAAGACTGCGGAAATAGCCTTATGAGGCTGTGATTTGCTGATGGCTCTTTAGAACAGCTCTATTGCTGCTGTAAGTTGTGCCAGGAACCAACTCAGCCTCTGGTCAGTCTGAGGACGGCATATTCTTTGCCTCTTTGCCAACTCTATACTAAGGATTGTCCAGCCAAATCTGACAACCGGGCTGTTATTTTGTACATTATCAGTATGTCAAAGGCAGTTATGATAACTGAGCATATAAATAGAGTTTTTTGCAAAATTATTGCAATTATGAGCTAACATACTTAGAGATGAAAAAGCTATGTAAGTGCAAACCTCTGTTGTTATTAATAAACACTAGTCAGACTCTACTCCCAGTCGCACTGGTGCAACTCCACTGACTTCAGCCGTGTAACTCCTGTGGAGGCAGGAAAAGGGAATAAGGGAATTTGTGTGCAGCCATCTTGGTCTTGTTAACAAGAGAACAAGAGTCAGGCTAAGTCTGTGGCCTGACAACGTGAGATCTGTAATTAGACGCTGCCTTTGCCTCTCGCCTCCATACAGAGGTAAGGCTAGAATGCTGACTCTGGCAGGTACCTTGAGATAAGGAGCATCTGGGTGGAACTAAAATAACTGTTAGCCATTGGTGTTTGTAATGGGAAGGAGACTATTTGTTATTGTTATTATATCTAATGGACAGTGTGGCGGGTTTTAAGGGTGCGAGCCCCGCACCCCCGAAATCCCCCGGGCTGAGCCAGCGGGGTGGGGGGGGGCTCCGCGTACCCACCGCCTTCCAAATGCCCAGTTGCCCCGCCCTCCGGGGTCCACGGGCGAGTCTGGCCCCGGGTGCGCTCACCCCTCGCCCCTTGCGGGGTCGAGGGGGCTCAGCGGACCCGGACCTGTATCTTCCCGGGCAGCCCCCGGTCGGGGGCCCGACCGGGGTTCTTGAGCCGTCCCTCTATTCTTTGCCCCCTCGCCTCGTTGCCCCTCTCTGCGGGGGCAGGGGGGGGGTGCTGCGTTCGACCCTCGCCGCCTTTCGGGCTTGCGCTGAGGTCGGGGTGTGGGGGAGTGGGGGACCCGGGCCCGCCCTCACCACCGGGTCCCAGCCCGAGGCCCTAAGTGAGATGGGTGCTTTAAGGCGCTCCCCTCACGGCAGGCGGGGCAGCCGCCCGAAACTCGCCTGCCCACGGGCGCCAGAACGGCCCCGCCTCGGACTCCTTCCACCCCCGTTGCTCCGGCCCCCTGGGCCGGTGCAGAGTCGGGTCACTTACCCCGTCGTAGACGCCGGGTTCGTCCCAGTGCGAGCCTCCAATTGCCGGGGTCGTCGCCCTTGGTCGCCCGGAAAGCCGGGTGCTTGGGGTGCCGGGAAGCCAGGGTGGCTGCCCGCTCGCTTCCCCCCTCTTGGGCGTCCCGGTGCCCCTGTTATGGGCGCAGCCGGGTGACGTCGGGGGCGTCAGCCCCGCCCCCTCCAGCGGATCCCCGCGCGGCTCCGGCCGGAGCGTGCCTGCGGCTTCCGCCTGAGGCGCGAACCGGGGCGCCCACGCCGGACGCCTCCCGGGCCCCCGGTGTTTCCCCCGTCCCCTCTGGCGCGCGCCTGCCCCCGCCTTTAGCCGCGGCGGAGCCGGCGGCGCCGCGCCGAGCGGCTTCTGGCCGTCCCTGGCCGCCGCTTTCTGCCGGAGCGGGGGGGCCTCCCCCGCCCCTAGTGCGGACCCTGCCGGGTCCGTCACAGACAGTATATAAACTGCTTCAAAATTGCTTGTATTCGAAGATCTGCCTCGGGGGCGGGAGGGCTTCCCCCTCCTGTCCGAACCAGTTTTTCCCTTGCTGCAGCTCGTAATAAAACTGCCTCTGGCTACTTGTTGCTTACAAACTCAGAGTGAGGACAATGTTTTCTTCCACAGTTTGGTGCCGTGACTCGGATGGCAACGCCCAATTGAAGACAGTGACAGCGGCTGCAGACCATCCCCCTTCGCCCCCAGGGTGCCAAACGAGAGGTAAGAGACCTTTTGAAATCTCTACTGGGGTGTGGAAGAGGACTGCCTGGGGGGTCATCTGCCTCTCTGGGCTCACACCATCCAAACTTCTTGAATCTGCAACAAGGTCAGACGCAAAGCGGTTCCGGGAAGGTTGTTTTGTTACCCCCGAGTAGGCCTAAGTTTATGCAGTGCTGGGAACTGCTGTGGTTTTGGTGGTGCCGCCCCAGGTACGGGAAGAAAATTGTATTGCGTCCGGACATAAAGCACCTAGGTTTATGCAGTGCTGGGAACTGCTGTGGTTCTGGGGGGAAACGTGTTGTTTGCCGCTTCTGGGGGGAACAGTGTTGTTTGCCGCCCCAAATATGGACGAGGTCTTCCACACTCCTGAGAGTTGAATTTGGCTCACTGTAGACAGAGATGTTCTTGAAAGCAATCCAATTTTTCCCATAGTGTGAAGTTTGCCTTAGTCAAAATCATTACTGGAACAGCTAAATGAATAAAGAGAGGGAAACGTCCCACTTAGAGGTAGATAACGTTATTTTTCTTCTCACAAGGCCTACGTCATTATTTCCTGAATGCTTCCATTAACTTGTATTTATGAGTGTACTGACTAGATAACTCACTAAGCTGAAACTACACCTATAGCCTCTCCATCAAAAAAAACTGATAAATCATAGATATAACTAAAAGGAAATACTAACTCTGTACCAGAAAAGAAAAAAAGGAAAAAATCCTTTCAGATATTAGTTAGCTCAGTCATCTCTGATTTTGCAATAACAAAAATGAATTTCAAAGGTGTGTCTGCCTTCCAAAGCACGTAGCAAATTACTCAGTACTTGTAACATTTAGAAGCATGTAGTATATCAGCATTAAATTGCTCAATAATGCTTAGCAATAGCCAGCACAATATAACATGCAAAGGCAGTGAATATTAGAGTAAATCCGAATAAATTATGGCACTGTCTCTACAAAGCAATAGGGCAACAAGGCAAGAAAAAAATCCAATCTCCCACATATAAAGCTCTTTGTCTAAAGACAGGAGAATATGTTTCACTGTCTTCAGTAATATGATCATGCACTGTAATTAAATGCTAAAAAGATAGACCTGTAAATAATCCAAGGTTTATAATCATGACTCCAGTTTGTTGAAATCAGCATATTTATTCTGAATATATTTAGGTTTTAGGGTGTTAGCTTTCCAAGTTGTCTGTAACCATTCATTCTGAAGAGAACAAGTTCAAAGCTGAATTTATTCTTGTCAGTAGTTAGATATAGACCTCTTCATTAATCAGTACCTTGTATACCTTTACTAAGGCAATGAGCATCTAGAGAAATCGAGAGAATCTTACTTGAAAATAATGTTACTTCACATACAATTATATTAGGCAAAAAGATAATCCAGATAAATAAGGCTGCATATAATTAAACCAGTTAAACACATAAAAATAAATTATCCTGAAAGCTGGGAGCCTATCCATAGGAGAAGTCTCTTTCATTTCCACTTATGTGAGTAAGGCTATTCATAGCCAGGCAGAATGTGACGGTCCAAAACATAGATTTCTTAACGTTTTGCTTTCTACACTGTACAGAAGAACTATGTGGTAAGAATAACTCCCTGCCTAACTGTGTGTGCATTATATAGCACTTTCTGTATCAGTCCTTCCCTTTCCCCCATTCTCAGTCACCACTGTTTAAACACCACTATCCTCTCAGGCTATGTCTCAACTAGGAAAACAGGTCATGGTCATAAAACGTGTTAGCTATCATGTTTTAACACAGTTTTGTCATGAGTGTAGACATGGCTTAACTGAGGGGTGGGCAGAGGGGCCAGATCCGGACCGTCAAGCCAATGGATCCAGCCCGCAGCCACCCTGCCACTCCCTAGCCCCCAGGCCAATCGAGGCCTGGAGACGGGGGAGCACGAAAAATTCCCTCTCCCCGGCAAGAGCGTGCGGCAGCTAGAGAGAAACACCAGAGGATTTTAAACAGCCAGTGGCTCTCTCTAGCCTTCGCACGCCCCTGGCAAGGTGGGGTAGGGCAAGGGACTTCACGTGCTCCCCCCCACCCACAGGCCCTGGTTGGCCTGGAGGCGGTGGGGCCACATATGGTCTCCTCCTGCTGTGGCACCTAGAGAGCCACCCACTGTTTTAAAACAGCTGGCAATTCTCTGTAGGCACCGGGGTGGGGGGCAAAGTCTTCATGCGCTTCCCCACCCCCAGGCCAATCAGGGTTTTGGGGGGGGACATGAGTAGTCTCCTAGTCCTGCCCCTTCTGCCCAAGATCCCACCCCTTAAAAATTATTGTCCGTCCCTGTCTTAACTACAATATAAACATATTAATTGGTTATGGTGAATCACTGGCTCTTCACTAGGGTATTGATGACTCATATTCCTATGCAAGACACAGAGATGCCAACTCTCTAATAACATGAAACTGAACACTTCTGCCCGGCCCATCCACTTTTCAGAGACCCCCACCTCCTGTTCACACCATCCCTCCTTCCTCCATAACCCACTCTCCCCCACTCTCATTTTCACCAGGCTGGGGCAAGAGGTCGGGGTGCAGGAGTGGGATGAGGGCTCCAACTAAGGGTGTGTGGTCAGAGATGGGACTAAGGATGAGGGATATGGGATTTAGGAGGGAGCTCAGATCTGAGACAAAGGCTGTGGGAGGATGAGAGCTCTGGTTGAGTGTCTGGGCTCAGGAGTGGGACAGGCGGTTGGGCTGTGAGGAGGGCATGTTCCAGTAGAGTGTTTGGGTGAAGAAGAGGGCTCCGCGTTGAGACAGGTGGTTGGAGGGTGTGGGCTCTGTGAGGAAGGGGGTGGGAGGGGACTACAGGTTGGGAAGGGGGATAAGGTGTGGGAGGGTGCTCAGAGGCAGCGCCAGGTCCCTGTGGCCCCCAAGGTGCCTGGGCATCCAGGGAGGCTCTGCATGCTGCTCTCGAGCCCACAAGTGCCACTCTTGCAGCTCCTACTGGTCACAAATCCCAACCAACGGGAGCTGAAGAGTCAGCACTCAGTATGGGTGCTGCATGCAAAGCCCCCCTGGCCGCCCACGTGGCTGAGGGCTGCAGGGACCTGATGGCTGCTTCTGGGAGTCATGCAAGCCAAGGCAGGTAGACAGCCAACCTTAGGCCCAGGCTGTACCACCAATCAGACTTTCAACAGCCTAGTCAGCAGCATCCGGAGCCATCAGAGTGCCTTTATGACTAGGCACTTAGCAAACCTTGCAAAGTCTATCTTTCAGACTTTTATCATGGGTGTCAGTTTTCGATGCAGCCATTTCTATGAAACTTCACATGGAGCCACATCCAAATCTTAACACTTTTTTTGTAATAATCTCTCCTAGATCCTATCTTTCCTTTCTATACAGATGTTCAAAAATCTCATCATTTCAATCATAACAAGTGCCTTGTCCTCTCCTTCAGTGCCATTCAAAACACAGCTGGCCAGTTATCTTCTTAGCTTGCCACTTGGAGCATGACACCTCCATAACTGAGTCCTTCCAATGGTTCCTCCTTCCCTACCTAATCATGTAGTATCGTCACTGTGCCTTGTCCTTAATCCTAAAGTTTTTCACAACCTTTGCGTGCTCTATCCATCAGGTCTACTAGTTTCTCACGCCATTGACTGCCACCTTTTCTCTTCCAACATTGTCAGGGTTTACCGCTTATTACTGCACTTTGTCAACGAGCGTCCATCCACTTAATCACTTATGCATAGCACCACTTCCACCATCTTATCCTTCTTCAGCTCTTGCCTTTAGACTCACTTTTCCTGAGCAGCCTACAGAACACTGCCAACAGATCATCTAGTGTACAGGCCATAGAACCTCACCCATCCATTCCTATAATAGATCCCTGAACACTGGCTGAATTATTGATGCCTTTAAATCATCATTTAAACATTTCAAGTTACAGAATCCAGTATTTTACACTAGTTTAAACCAGCAAGTGACCTGTGTCCTATGCTACAGAGGACAGAGAAAAACCCACCAGGATCAGTCTTGCATCTTCCTTTCCCAATCGCTCACATTTGTCTCAGCCAGCAGTTGCATCTTGTCATTAACCTAAACTGTAAGTTCTTTGGGATAGGTACTGTCTGTTTCCCTCAAGTTTATACATTGTCTGGTTGGAGTCTATTCTATAGGTACAAGTGTATTACAAATTAAGAATGGTTATAACAACAGACGGGTCTTTCTTGCTAGGCACAGACCAAGCAGAGTAGAGAGTTATTCTGAATAGTTCTGAACATCAGGTAAAGGGGCTAGATTTCATGTATCTTTTAATTTGCATTCATCTTCTTTTTAAAGAAAGTTGAATTGATTTGGTGCATTACCTAACATACGTTAATGCTGAACAGTGTTACTATAGGACAAATAATAAGGCCCAAAACTTGGAAAATGGAGCAAAATTTACATAACATATGATTTTGGCCACACAAAAACATCGTGAGCTAAAGGACAGAATTCTGAGCCCTAAATAATACCACAGCCAGGCTGTAGTCACTCATTCTTCAAGCATTTATGCATGTGCTTAGCTTGTTATCATGAGTAGTCTCTTTGTTTTCAATGAGATTATTCACAATAGTAGGGTTAAGCATGTAAATGCATGTTGGCAGGGCTGGGCATGGGATAAAGTAAAGGATGTAGCAGATGTTTCCCCATCTAAAGATTTTAGTCCAACGGCTCTATGAAATACATGTGCTCAGTTGACTTTGTATAGAATCTTCCACTCTGTGGCAGAAATCTTTATAGCACTGGTGGGGCAGAGTTCCACTATGGCTATGTCTACGCTGCAGAGAAAAGTCGGAAAAAGATATGCAAATTGCAAGCTGCAATTTGCATATCTTTTTCCACTTTTTTTCCAAAAAAGGCTTTTCCTAAATTTGGCAGTCTAGACATAGCCTCAGGTTCTTCTTCGAGTAGTGTCCCAGTGGGTGCTCCACCAAAGGTGTTGGGCTCATCTCGGCACCGCAGCACAGACATTTTTCTGTAACAGTAGCCCCTGGCGGACCGTGCATGTGCAGAAGCCGTCTCGTGCCATTCGCGCCTTTTCTGCATCGCGTGGTCCAGCCCCCAGTTCCTCCTAACTGTCCACGGTCACAGATGGAGTTGGATGAGCTCCTACCTCCACCCTGAGGAGAGAATTAGTATAGCACTTAGAATATGAAAATTTGTTTATTCACCGCATAGTTCCAGTTAGTTGTTTTGTTATATATATTAAAAAAAAAAGAAAAAGAAGAATGTTGAACATAGTTATCGGTCGGTTGACTAGTTCATTCAGGCCCAGTTTTCATGGCCTCATAGTCATCATGCCTGGTTCTCCAGGATTTAAGAAATGTGTGTCATGAAGAGACTCCATGCCAGCATCGGACGGCCATTCCCGATGTATAAGGTGCTTGCGGGAAGGCCATATCCCCCAGAAATGCACCCGTTATTCTAAACTAACAGCTCACGCGATACGGGACAGAGAAATACGGCTGAAAATGATGCTGTTTAACAGAGCATTACAGCCTCCATCTATGGGACACCCAGTGGACGGTGTTTCTGTGGCGCGTAAGTCCCATGAAGGGAAGAGTCCCGCTCCAGCCAGAAGTGTTAGTGCAGGGGAAGCACCCACCAACTCTGGATTGCTGCCCAGGCACACCACGGGCAAGACATCTGACTCGTAGTACTTCTGTGCCTAGCCCTGCCGTGTCTTCCATACTGGTGCCGATGGCACAAACAGCACTGCGACCTGAACTGGCGCCAGCACCGCGAGCCAACGTGGCACTGAGAGCAGACACGGCACCGCAATCCAAGTGGCACCACGATCCGACATGGCACCACACAAAGCGGCACCGCGCAAAGCAGCACTGCGACCCAAACTGACACCAACAACAGCATCAGACAAGATGCGGGCCGTCCCAAGGCCGACATCATTGGCACTGTCGTCCGCTTCTGTACGACCTGCACCAGGATCACCACCATCGGCATCAAGGACACCTCCTTGACACCGGGAGATGTCACAACCAGGTTCCCCTGGCCTCCACACTGGCTAGTCCAGCAATCATGGTTCCAATGAAGAAACGACGGAAGACTCGACGTGCTCACACCAACTCCCAGCCCCGACAAGGCTGCTTTCTCTCCAGAGCCTTCCCCTTAATCTCCCCGCCGCTCAGACAGACATGAGCACGACCAATATAGATCACCTGCACCGTGTTATTGGAGGTCCCCATGTTGATCCCGCACGTTGCCTCACTATTACCGGTTCTATCGTTCTCGCTCACCATTGCACTACACAGTGCGATCAAGATTGCCGGTGTCCCCAATCCATTCATATTACTCTAGACACAGGAGTACTCTTCTAGGCATTCCCCTTATGGGTATCACCATCACCACCAACACCATAGAGACTATTACCATGAACGTCCACACTCCTGCAGTGTAGTTCGCTCAACATCCAAGTCTCCGGGCCGTGCCCAATCACACTCTCCGCACCCCCCGACCCAGGATACTCTACCCCCAGGACAAGCTCCTCTAACACCCAAAAGCGATGCTCCCTCTACTTCTACCCAACAGGAGAGGGATGATACTCAGTCCCTCACCGGTGAAGAACAGTGCATGGACTCTCCCAACCGACCAATCGTCCCCATCACCGGATGACACGGTCTTTCAGGGTGACTCTTCTCCTTTTGACGATTACAAACAGTTTCAGGAGCTACTTAAAAGGGTAGCCCAGTCTCAGGAACTACACACGACTGACATTCCACAAAAACAACACCGTCTCTTAAAAAATCTACAACAGTCCCAAAAATCAAAGTTGGCGCTCCCCTTTGACGAAGCTATCCTTGAAATTGCCAATAGTATATGGCAAACACCATCTTTCATGCCACCCACGAACAAATGTACAGATAAAAAGTACTTTGTTGCCGCTAAGGATACAGAGTTCTTATTCATGCATCCCCAAGCTAACTCCATTGTGATGGATGCTGCGCAACAAAAGTCAAAGATGGCACAGGGCAGAAACGTGGGGCCTGACAAAGAGGTGAAACAATTGGACCTGCTGGGCAGACAGGTCTATTCTTCAGCCACAACTACCCTCGGGATGGCTAATTACACGGCTCAACTCACCAATCACGACTTTGGTAATTATTCAAAGCTCGTCCCCCTCATGGAGTTCTTACCTGAGACTAAGAAGCAAATTCTGAAGGCCGTGGTGCAGGAGGGCTACACAGCAGCCCATACAGCACTCCAAATCGCCTTTGACATCACAGACACTGCCTCCCGGACCACAGCAACTCTGGTGGTCATGCACCGTGCTTCTTGGCTCCACCTGGCATCTGTACTGAAGGACCTCCAACCAAAAGTGGAGGACTTACCCTTCGATCAGCAGTGCCTGTTTGCACAAAACAGGTCTTTCATTCCGACTAAGACTCTCGCACCACTCTGAGAACGCTCGGAATGTACCCCCCCTCCCATTCAAACACAAGAAATTCATCTCCTACAATAGACAAAGACCATTCTCATACGCTACGCCCCACTTCAGGCCTTATGATCAACAGAGCTAGAGACAACGGCCGCAGCGTCACTGTCAGCAACCCAGCAAAATATCTAATCAACAGCAAAATCGATAGCAGGTTTGACGTGCCAGTTGAGGGACTGCGTACTATTCCCCTTATAGAGGTTCCTCACAACGGGACCAAATTATTTCACCATTGATTGACACAGTACCACCTCCGCTAGTTCACCATCGCCGGGGGGGCTGGGTCAGAGAAATTGTCACCTCCAGCCTCACCATTCCCTTTTCTACCCGGCCCCCTTCCACCTCTCTTTTCCTGTCCCTTTTCAGGGAACCCTCTCACGAACCTCTACTGTAACAAGAGGTCTCACGACTACTTACCACTGGAGCAGTGGAGAGGGTACCCGATCAATTCAGAGGGAAAGGCTTCTATTCTTGGTACTTCCTCATGCAAAAGAAGTCTGGAGCATGGAGACCTATCCTGGACCTCTGCAAACTCTATTGCCAACTTCTAAAACAAAAATTCAAGATAGTCACATTAGCCTCTGTCATTCCAGTTCTAAATGAAGGGAACTGGTTCACGTCCCTCAATCTCCAGGACACATATTTCCACGTAGCGATGCACCCATCCCACAGGAGATTTCTCTGTTTCACACCTGGCGATGAACATTATCAGTACATGATGCCGAGAGTGTTCTCCAAAACCCTAGGCATCGTAGCCACTTACCTCCGATGTTCCAGAATCACTATTTTTCCCTACTTCGACGACTGCCTTTTGAAGGCTCCCACTGCAAAGCTTTGATGGCGGTCAGAGTAACCAGAGACCCATTTGAAGTGCTAGGACTCATTATCAACCTCCCAAAATCTTCCTTGAACTCCTTCCCAGTCTCTCGAGTTCATAGGGATGAGACTGGATTCCACAACTGCTACCGCGTACTTACCTCTTGACAGGTCTCAAATTATCCAAGACCTAGGGAATGTTATACTCACTGCCCCCAAGACATCCATACTCACCTGCCTCAAGCTCCTGGGACACATGGCGGCCACCACTTACGTGGTTCCCCATGCGAGACTCCATTTCAGGTGCCTTCAGCATTGGATTCTCACAGTTTATACACTGGGCACCCAGAGTACTCACAAACTTGTCGTTGTCCCCAAGCACATGAGAGACTCTTTACCATGGTGGCTCAACCCGAAGAATACCCTAGCGGGTGCCCCCTTTCATGGTCAGAAACCAACCGTGCAAATCACTACGGATGCATCCCTGGTCGGATGGGGAGCCCATATACGTCACTACCGAGCTCAGGGACTTTGGACACATTATGAGTCCCTCCTTCATATAAACTTTTTGGAGCTGTGGGCGGTGTTCAATGCTTGCAAACATTTCCTGCACATAATAGCAGGACTCACTGTGCAAGTCCTCACTGACAACATCTGCACTGTCTACTACATCAACTGGCAGGGGGGAGTGAGATTCCAATCCCTTTGTGCCACGTCCATTCGTCTGTGGAATTGGGCTATCCGCCATGGAATCACACTCATGGCTGCATACCTCCCCGGCAGGACCAATACTATTGCCAATACTCTGAACAGGATTTTTCCTACACAACACGAGTGGGAACTGCTCGACGAAGTAGACCATGGCCTATTTGAACACTGGGGATATCCCACTATGGACCTTTTTGCCACTTGGAACAACAAAAAGTGTCGCTTCTACTGCTCGAGAGCAGGAATCGGCAGATCTTCCCAGGGAGAAGCCTTTCTCATAGATTGGGGAATCTACCACTTACTGTAGGCTTTCCCCCCAATTCCGCTCATTCCACGGGCCCTAGAGAAAAAAAATAAATTCAGATGGGGCAACAGTGATAATGATAGCACCGTTTTGGCCCCAACAGACATGGCTGACCCAGTTAATGCAGATGTCTGCATCGCAACCACGACAACTGCCACAGTCACACAACTTACTGTCACAACAGCATGGCACGCTTCTTCACCCACACATCGATAGACTGCACCTGACGGCATGACTCCTAGTTGGCTCCAAGGCCCTGAAATGACCTGTTCCTGAGCAATCAAGGACATTCTTATTCACAGTAGGCGCCAAACCACCTAGAAGACCTACCTTCACAAGTGGCGCTGGTTTCAGGCCTGGTATGCGGGAAGAGGTGCTGACCCTCTATCTATATCCATCCAGCAAATTCTCAATTATATTCTCTGCCAGAAATCAGAAAACCTAGCGACGTCCTCACTTAAGGTCCTCACTTGGCAGGAATGTCCTTACTTGGCAGCAATTTCTGCCTTCTCCCCCCCCCCCCCCCTCGTCCCCATCAATGGTAGCTCAGTCTTCGCTCACCCATTGACCAAAAGGTTTTTGAAGGGGGTCGAAAATGTATACCCTCCACGCAAACCACCTCCAGAGCCTTGGGATCTGGGCCTGGTCCTGGACACGCTGACTTGTTCATTGTTTAAACCACTGGAGACATGCTATCTGCATACTCTTCCTATGAAGGTGACATTTCTTCTTGCCATTACATCCGCACATCACATGAGCGAGATAGCAGCACTCTCAGCAGATCCTCCCTATACATTATTCACCGAATGGGGAGTGACACTGCGTAGTCACCCAGCATTTCTACCAAAGATCAATTCGCCTTTTCATATAAACGAACCGATAACTTTACCTACCTTTTATCCAAAACCACATTTCACCGCAGAGGAGGTGCGTCTACACACACTGGACGTGAGAAGGGCGCTTGCATTTTATCTAGAGGACACGCTCCTTTCTAAAATCTCAGCGCCTCTTGCTATCTGTGGCAGACCGTTCTAAAGGCCAACAACTTTCTTCACAGAGTATCTCCACGCTCATCGTAGCCAGCATAACTCGCTGCTACTCTCTACAGAATAAATCCTTACCTTGCAAACCGAAAGCTCATTCGACCAGAAGCATGTCTACTTCCATAGTCTCTCTCAAGGGTGTACCATTACGTGACATATGCTGTGCGGCTACCTGGTCCTCTACATTGACCTTTGCCAGACACTATGCCCTTGCTACCATGCTAGCTAGAGATGGAGCAGTGGCTCGAGCAGTACTCTCCACCGTACAAAGACCTTAATTCCGACGCACATTAGTCACACTGAGCTACTGCTTTGTACTCACCTTTGGTGGAGCACCCTCGAGGACACTACTTGAAGAAGAAGAAAGAGTTACTCACCTGTGCAATAACATCTGTTCTTTGAGATGTGTCCCCCCATGAGTGCTCCATGACCTGCCCTCCTCCCTGCTTCGGAACTACTCTCTCTTTCTGTTTTTCAGATTGTTCCGGCTAGGAGGAACTGGGGGCCAGACCGCGCGATGCAGAAAAGGCGCAAATGGCGTGAGACGGCTTCTGCGCATGCGCTGTCTGCCAGGGGCTACTGCTACAGAAAAATCTCTGTGCTGCAGCACTGGGACGAGCCCGAAACCTTTGTTGGAACACTCGTGGGGGGACACATCTCGAAGAACAGATGTTACTGCACAGGTGAGTAACTCTTTAGTCTTTGTTTTTGCTGCCCCAGCACCTGTGCAGCCAGCACACAGCTTTTAGGGCTTCCCTGGTTACGTGTAGCATGCTTGCATTTGGTACTCATAATAAATCTATTGACTTTTTGAAAGTCATTTGCTCAGTTCAGAGACACTAAATATTATGCTGTGTTTTCACAGACTATGAAAACATATACGCTGGGAATAAAATCACACAGGCTTTAACTAACTGTTTAACCCTTACAATACTGGTATTTTCTAGCCCTCCAGGGAAACAAACGGATAGGTCTGCAGTCTCTGAAGTGCTAGGCTCCAAACTGTGGGGCCTCTCCCATTCACAGGCTCTTTGTCAGAATTTATTAAGATCAGCTGTTGGTTTTCTTTATGCTTTTATAACATGAAGTGACTCATTGAATTCTAAAGGTGACTGAACCATATATTCCAAAACAGATTTCAGCCTGGGAAATTCAAAATAAATCTGACTGAGTACATGTTCTGTTCCTTAACTGCTGGACCTGAGGAGAAGTGAGCTAGTGGTTCAAGAGCAGAACTGGTATTGAGGAGATCTGGATTCTATTATTGACTTTGCTGCAAATATGCTGTGAGACCATGATGGATTAATTTGGCCTAAATGCTCAACAGTGATGGTGACAAGCTGAGGGTGATACCTACAGCTAAGAGACACTGTGCTACCCTCTCAGCCTCAGGAAAATAAAGCTTTACTCTTCCTAAGTTGCATGATAACTCCCTGACACACCAGCTTGTATGCCTTGCCAACAAACCCCTCAGGGCTCTCCCTGCCCAAAACTTGCCTACTGCAAAACCATCAATGTACTCCAGTCCCCAAGTTCCTCAGAGATGTATCTCTTCAATGCAAAGCCCCCTCACTGTGCATTCACAGCAGATATTAAGTTTGTTGCTCCTTCAAGAGGCAGACAGTTGATCTTGACTGGAGCTAACAATCACTTCGGCTATGTCTAGACTACATGGCTCCGTCGATGGCGCCATGTAAAATAGTTTATTCAGCACAGTCAAAGAAACGGCATAGTTTATTCGGCATAATCAAAGATTTAAATGATCCCCGCTTCATTAAGATAAAAATGGCTGCCACGCTGTGCCGACAATCAGCTGATCCAGCACAGCGCGGCAGTCTAGATGCAGCGCAGTCAATAAGGGAAGCCTTTGTTGACCGCTCCAGTATGCCTCCAGCCTGGCTTTAACCAGTTACCCCAGTAAGCTTGCCAATAGGCAATGCTTACTAGTCAGCCAGTTAACTGGTTAAACCATTACATTCCTAATTTAAATACATTTTAGTTGAAATTTCAGCACATCTCTATATCATCTTTTGTGAGTTATCCATACACACGTCACACCAGAATATTAATGATTAATGAGTTATTTGTTTTCCAATGACATATTATGTGACACCTTTTAAATACAGATTATAAAAATAGTGACTTGTGATACAGTGTGCTGGCCAGGCAAGATGAAACTAGAGTTGCCAATTTTGTGTGGCTGTATTCCTGGAGGTTTCATCACATGGCGTAATCTTTAATTAAAAATTATTCTTGCATTCCTGGAAACTCCTGCACAGTTCTGGAAAGTTGGCAACTCTAGCTGAAATTCACTGCTAGAATCCAGGAAGCCCACTGCCTTCTGGCATTGGAATGCTCTTAGAGTGCCAGTGACTCATGATTTTGGGTGCCTAATTTACAGTGCCCTAAAAGGAGCTGTTTTTCAGAAATGTTTTTTAACTGAATCTTTAGTGTGGCACCCAACATGTGAGGCACTAAAAAAGTAACAGGTGACTTTCAAGGATGCAGACCTCAGTTTCCGCATCTGTAAGTCTGGAATACTGAGAAGTAGTGCTTCAGCAACACTCATTCGCTATGTCTATACTGCGCATTGTTGTGTAAGAAGATATGCAAATGAGGCACAGGGATGAATATTGCCACACCTCATTTGCATATCTAATGAGCCACCATATTTGCGGAAGGGGGTTTTGCGCAAGAAGGAGCTGTCTACACTGCCCCATCTTGTGCAAAAAGCCCCTCTTGAGCAGGAGCCGTTCTTCCTGAAAATTAGCAGTAGAACGGCTCCTATGCAAGAGAGGGTTTTTTGTGCAAGAAGGAGCAGTGTAAACAGCTCCTTCTTGCACAAAACCCCCTACCGCAAAAATGGCGGCTCATTAGGTATGCAAATGAGGCATGGCAATATTTATCCCCGCGCTTCATTTGCGCATCTTCTTGCACAACAATGCACAGTATAGACATAGACATATAGTGAGAGAGCTACAATTTTCGTGTTTAGACAAATCTATTACTGAGATTGGATAATATGATTCTCTTTTCTTTCTGCCCTCTCCTCCTAAGGAACTTTAGAGTGATTAATCAAAAGATCAGTGCTCAGCTAATGTACTTGTAAATGTAAAGGCTTTTCTACACAAAGTTAAACTGGTTAATTCAATTGGTAGTAAAACTGAGTGATGACCAATCCTATCAACCTCTAAGCAATCACAATTATAGGAATAGACTCTTTGCGCTGACAGGCATGTACATAATGTACCAGCTCAGTGCATTGTTAGGTAGAATTACACGGTCATACGATAATCTATTTGTATCACACACTTCATTTCAGAATAGAGAACTTATTTCAACCATCAGGACTTCAAGCTATTTGCTGTGTGGGAGCTCTGCAGACATGAGAAACTACAAAGCTTGTTTAAATTAATTACCATTCAATAATGCTAAGGTGTAACACACCAACAAAAGCCTGCTATTCTGTGAAGAAGGAAGTTCTGTTTTTAAGTGCCTGTTTTTAAGGCCTACCCCTCACTGCACAACTCACCTGAGTGACTGATGCTCAAGTGTGACCCCCTTGAGTTGGTCTGGCCTGCATAAGCCACTCTTTACATCATTCCCACCCATGCTGCTCTCAGTAGCACAAAGCCATAGGACATCTGGGAGCATAGATGATTCTTAGTACTACACAAAGCTGAGCTACCCTAGGAATTGTTTCCCAGTGTATTGTGAGAGAAACTTTTCTTTTTTTCTAGGCACATGTGCCAAAGTCATCTTAGAACACCAATTCATTAAAGTAACTCTTTCTGGCATGGCACATTCTTAATTGCTGTCAATGGCCTTTGTTTCAGTTGCCAGCAATAGGGTTGCCAAATGTCCGGTTTTCGCCCAGACAGTCTGATATCTGTGGCCCTGTCCGGTAAAAAAAACAGAAAATACCGGACATGTAAAATGTCTGGTATTTGTTGTTTTTCTCAGATGGAAGGCCGGCAGGGACATTCTTCCCCTGCCGCGTCTGGTGGGGGTAGGGAGAGTGGTGGGATTTAAAGGCGCAGTGACACCCCCTCCTTTTTTTTTTTGCTCAACAACTTTGGTGGTCCCTCCCTCTTTTTTTGTTGTTGTTGCTCAACCAATTTTTTTCCCTGCCATGTTCGGGATTTTTTGTGAAAGTATCTGGCAACTCTAAGTGGCAATCCATGAATCCACCTCAAAATAGTGACCTGTTCTAGTTGTTGGCATTAATGCTATTCTCGTTTTTACAGGAACAGAGGGCACATGACAAGGCAGAGGGCATTTTGGCATTGACTTGTTGTCCTGAGATGGTGACAAGAGTAACTTGGTGAGGAGATTAATATGGGCTGCATGCAGGCATGGAATGGTGAAGAGAGGCTGAATCAGGCTATAATAGCTATGGATTCTGCTTATCCTGATCAGCAGTTCTGAAGCAGATCCACAAGTGTGCATTGATGGGACTACATTGTCATATGGGCTTGGGCTGGCCAGCAATGTGCCCAGGGCTTCCACATGAGGAAAGCCAAATTCCTGTGGGAGGATCTTGGCCCACCCTAGCAGCTTAGATTAGAGGTGCCATATTCAAGTGGGAACCTGAATTAACATAACAGTGAAGACAACCCTGAGATGGTGAATCAGCCTTAACATTAATTTCCAGGAGTTTTTCCACATCGATCTAATAAATGTAACAGTGCTAACCTGTCTAAGGGTACATCTACACAGCAGCATTATTTCGGAATAACTGATGTTATTCTGAAATAACATAGTCCATGTCTACACGACAAGCAGTTATTTCGACATAATGTCAAAATAATGTGGAGCTGGAGAACTTCTTACTCTGACTCCTGTAACCCTGATTTTATGAAGAATAAGGGAAGTTGGAGGAAGCGTGCTCTTTCTCAGACTTTCTGCTGTGTCGATAGTGCCAAAAGCCGAAATAAGCTCTTTCGACTTAAGCTACACAATTGGCATAACTCAAGTTGTGTTGCTTATTTCAGCTTTAGCCCTGCTGTGTAGACATGCCCTAAGTGTTTAAACGTGCCTAAGGCAGCTGTAAGCTCTATTAGCCACAAATCATTTGTTTACCCATATGGCAATGTTAAGCTTAAACAGCCTCCCTTGAATTGGTACAAGATGCAAGTCCATGGAGAATCTAGTCCACTCTGTTCAAATTAAAACAAACATTGGGAAAGATAAATCTGTAACAAATTTAGTGTATTGTAGAAGAGACAATTGGCTGTCATACAGCAAGAGCAATTTATATAGAGAGACATCTTAAATTATACTGTAAGCCAGAAATACAGATTAGCCAAGAGATGCTCTGTCTTGTCTAAAACATAGGAATGGATGTCAGGAGATGCGAGTTCTATGCCTGATTCTGACTTAATTTGCTATGTAGCCTTAAACAAGCCTTGTTGTTCCTCAGTTTCCACACCTGAAAATGTTGCAGCCTTGCGCAGAGGTTAGGCACTTTAATTCATTAATGCTTACTGTTTATACTGCTGCAGTGTCCAAAGACTCCAATGGTAGCCCTTTTATCTTGTGAGCTGTACAAACACTGATAAGTAAGACAGTCCCAGATCCTCAGATGAGGATCTGCAGAAAGGCAAAGTGTAATTGCTGTTATAATATACTAATAAACACAGACTCTGTATCAATGCAGTGTATTAGAAGGATTTATCAGCCTCTCTCTTATGAAGAGAGTCTGAAAAGATTACGATTATTTGCTTTCGAGGGGAGATAAGTGAGAAGACATGATAAAAGTAAAATATTTATCAGCATAGAGAAGGCAGATCAAGAACTTCTGTCTCCCTGACTCACAACACAAGAGAAAAAGGGACACTGAATGAAACTGAAAGGTGACAAATTTGAAACTGATTAGAGGAAACTGTTCACGCAATACATTATCACTCTTTGAATATCATTGCCATAGGATGTGTGCAGTGTAGCTGTAGCCATGTCAGTTCCAAGATATTATAGGGGCAAGAATGGTGAGGTAATATCTTTTATTGGACCAACTTTTGTGAGGGAGAGAGATACTTTTAAGCCATATAGACACTGATTTGATCTGAAGACTGCTCAAAATCTCTGTGGCTAAAAATGTCTGGCAGAGGTGGCTTTGCCTCTTCCTGCACCAGCACTGCTACCCAATACCACCCTCTGGCGCCAGCCACCCAGCACAAGAGCAGACAGTAAGGCTACACCTACACCACAAGTTTTCTCAGCAAAAAATATGCAAATACAGGACTCATTTGCATGAGTCGCAATCTCATTTGCATATTTTCTGCTGATCCATTTTTGCACAAGGGTTTTTGCGCAAAAACAAGCAATGTGGACATTTTCTTTTTGCGCAAAAACCTGTTTTTCCGCAAGATCAGTATGGGGCATAAGGATCTTGTGGAAAAAGGGGGTTTTACGGAAAAAGAAAACGTCCACACTGCTTGTTTTTGTACAAAAACGGATTGGCAGAAAATATGCAAATGAAATCGTGAGTCATGCAAATTAGTCCCTCATTAGCATATCTTTTGCCAAGAAAATTCATAGTGTAGACGTAGCCTAAGAGAGTACTGCAGGGAAAGTGTCATGTGGGGAGAGTGATTCTACTCTGCAAGATTAGCTTTTGGTCCCTTTGGCTACATCTACACCGCAGTGCTACTTCAGGACACCGGAGGTATCCCAAAATAGCTATTCCATGGCTTTTGAGCGTGCCCATTATTTCGAAATATAACGGGCTCACTATTCTGACGTCCCTGTAAACCTCATTCCACAAGGTGTAAGCGACATTTCAGAATAGCGATTTATTTCTAAATAAGCTATTTTGAAATTAACTTGAAATAAGCTACACAATTTGCATAGCTCAAATTACGTTGCTTATTTTGAGCTCCAGGTGCAGTGTAGATCCACCCTTTGACTCCTCATACCAGCACCACAAATCAAAAGTTGTCCTTCTCTAGGTCAGGCCAGAACCAGGTGGCTGAGACTCAAGGAGCTACAATCGGTATCAACTCCTCCTCTCTTCTATACATGAGCTCTGCTCAAGCATAGCAGACAACCAAACCCCTAGTATTTATCATTGTTCTTCCACCATCTCACCTTTCTTCTTTTCACATTGGACCACCTCCCTTTATTTTATGTGTTTAAATTTATGAAGAAGTTTATTAAAAACACATACTTTTATTTTGTACAGCACCAAGTACCTGGGCTGAGAAGTAGACTGAGGGAGAGTTTTTATCTATGTTGCTATAATGTTATTATATAAGCCTTTAGTGTATCTCTTTTCTCAGAAAAAAATATATGCATGTTCTGCAGTTAACAGTATTAGCATTATTATCTACTAGTGATAGTAGATATCATTAAGTAGTAATGGTTATTTCAATATTCTCAATTTTTTTTTAAATACAAATAGGCCAAATTAGAGTTGCAGGTGTCTAGTATTCTACCAGACAGTCTGGTTTTTGCACCCTCTGTTTGGTAAAAAAATTCAGAAAATACCAGACATGTGCAATGTCCGGTATTTTCTGTTTTTCCGGCTGAGCACCGGATAGAAGGCTGGCGGGGGGAGTGGCTGCAAGTGGGAGTCCCAGACACTCATCCCACTCCCTCCAGGCTTCTGCACGCAACCAGAGGGAGTCCCAGGCTGGGAGGCAGGGCCACGATCGGCACTGGGAGACTCTGGTTGCATGCAGAACCTCGGCGGGGGCGGGCGGAGTGGCTGGGAGGCGGGGCGCAATTGGCTCTGGGAGCCCTCAGCTGATTGCGTCTGAGGAGGAGTGACTCCTTGGGGAGGAGGAGAAGCCCTGTCCCTGCTCCTGAGCGCTGTTCAAGCATGCTGTGGCACGGTAGTCCAGGAGAAAAGTCCCCAGGTGCTTTGTAGTTGCGTTTAGGCGCCTTCCATGGGCTCTCAGCCAGAACTGACTGGGGTGGAATTTCTGCTTCTTCCCACTGGGACACCCAAAGACCTGGCTATAGGGGAGTCACCTTCCTACCCCTGGTCGCCCACCCCTCCCTGCCATTGTGTTGCCCCGGGGTCTTCCTCTCTCTGCTTTGGGTAGCAGGCAGCTGCTTTGCAGAGCAGGCTCTGCTGCATCCCCCTTTGTTCCCATCTTGGTGGCTCTTCAACGTGGGTGGGTTTTTTTTGTTTGTTTTTGTTGCTTGACAAATTTTTAGTCCGTATGTTCGGTATTTTTTGGGAGACCATCTGGCAACCCTATAGGCCATGTAATTTACACCTACAAAATATTCTCATGTAATGCTATACATACACAAGTGCTCATTTTGCATGTGCAAATGCACTTTTACTCCTTTCAGTATATATTTGGAACATCTTCAACTTTAAAAAAAATGCTTCAGCTTTTTCCATGAATGTATTTTCCAGAATTCCTCTTAATTTTTCTCTGTGGCAGCCAAGAATTTGGCACAAGGGACAGAGAAAAAGACTCCAATCCTAAAGCTCTGGATTTAGGCATGCTGTGATTCAATGGTCTCTGTGCCAGCTTTAAAAAAAACAAGCAAAAAAGCAAACAAACAAAAAAACAGAAAAACACACTAAACTGGCTTGTGTGAATATGACAGTACCCTCTAGTGGTTGAGTTAAGGAATTTCTTTAGGTCACAGGATAGAATCTTTTGCTTCTGAATTGAGAATCATCAAGTTAAAATTACATCCTTCCTTCTGAAGATACAGTACATATTTATAATCACAAAGTATTCCAAAACAAAAGCACTTCTTCTGTGGTTGGTGGGGCACCACACTGCACCTATGATCTGCTGTGCTGCAACTCTATTACCCTACTAGAAGACACAAGCCTCCTGACAGAAAACCACTGATGTCAAGGCACACTCTGTAGGCATAAGGCGGTGTGTTCTGAATTAAGACCTCAGGAACACTTTGCTGAACTTTTTTTTTTATATGATCATGGAATAATATCTGCTTGTTGCATTTTTAGCAATACTTTTCATTGACTTAGATTCTGACTTCAGGATCCAATGGTTAGTCTGTTTTAGCATGTCCAGGTAGGAATCTAAAATATATTCTATACTTTTCAAAGACTAAAAGTTAGATATGGCATGTTTTCAAACTGTTATGCTTCACTACCACTGCTAACAATGAGTTCTCAAGTCTGAGGATGTGTGTTATTTTGAAATGCACATTGACATTCACAAAGTTTCTGCACTGACCATACTTACGAAATGTGGTTTCAATGTACTTTGAGACTGAAAGCTGCTAGGACTAGATCCACAAAGGGATTTAGGTACATAGGTGCCTCAAGTGGCAGTTCAGTCCATCTGTTAAAATGCCACTGAGATTTTTAAAACCTTTGCTCAGTTGCCACCTAACCCTAGAGGCATCTCAGTTTCTGCTGGTAAAGTTCCAGGGGCTTCTATATTTCTCTCAGTGGGCATGTGCAATACCATTTAAGTCCTCCTATTGCCAAGCCACTTGGCATCTGAGCTCATGCCTAAGCCCTGGTAAGATTTTCCAAGTAGGTCACCTGCAGAGCCTGACCAGTCAAGCATGTTCTGAGCATGCTTAACTTGTGCAACACACAGCCATAGGTGGCCACTCCCTGAGATGTGGGAGACCCGACTTCTAGTCCCTGCTTCAAATCACGCAGAGTAGGAATTTGAAAACAGGTCTCCTGTATCCCAGATGAGTCCTCCAACCATGGGGCTACTGGCTATGAGAAGGTGAAGGTGTCTGGGGAATCACTGTTTTTTTGTTTGGTTTGGTTTGGCTTTTTTGGTGACCTGGCTCAAGTGCCTAACTGCAGAAGAGAGTTCACATCTGTGAATCCTGAGCAGAATTAGGTGCCTATCTTTAAGGGGGGGGTGGGCAGGAGATAGGTCCCGCTCCTCAGCATTTCCTATTGGCACGTTAGATAGCTAGCCACTCAGCCTATCGAACGCTTCTAAGGCTCTGACTTAGGCCCCTTGACCACTGGTGATCTGCGTTTTAAGCTTTTCCTACCCTACAGTTACACACAATGAGAGACACTAATTCAACAGATAAACTCAATTACAAATATTTTCTGCCATAAACTCCCTGTGCTAGTAAACAGTTACATATAAAACATGCAGCAGAAAAACAAAAAGGCTGTGTCTACACTGGGCCACTTATTTCGGAAAAGCAGCCACTTTTCCGGAATAACTTGAAAGCTGTCTACACTGGCCGCTTGCTTTTCCGGAAAAGCAATGACGATCTAATGTAAAATCATCATTGTTTTTCCGGAAAAACTATGCTGCTCCCGTTTGGGCAAAAGTCCTTTTCCGGAAAAACTGTTCCAGAAAAGGGCCAGTGTAGACAGCCCAGTAGTCTTTTCCGCAAAAAAGCCCCGATCGCGAAAATGACGATCGGGGCTTTTTTGCGGAAAAGCGTGTCTACATTGGCACGGACGCTTTTCCGGAAAAAGTGCTTTTCCGGAAAAGCATCCTGCCAATGTAGACGCGCTTTTTCCGGAAATACTTATAACGGAAAACTGTTCCGTTTTAAGCATTTCCGGAAAAGGGTGCCAATGTAGACACAGCCAAAAGGTAATAACATTTATATAACCAGGGAAATGCATTCGCTTCCTTGCTTTTCACTCCCTTTTCTACCTCCCAGCCCTTTGGGTTTTGTAAATTCCCCCTTCTTTCCCATTGACAGGACTTCACTTCTTTTCTGCGTATTTCTGTCTCATTTGGTGAGGTGTTTTTATTTCTCCTCCTCGTGTCCTCTGTTTGAAGGAACAAAACGTTCATGAAAACTTCATCAAAGGAAAATAAACATATCCCACCTCTACATCTTTGGGAAGTGATTGATAGAAATTGCCAGTCCTCTGAAAATTAGCATAGAGAAAGCAAGGGCCATTACTACAGGCAAGTTGTCAAGGGAACTGCTGGCACTTTGACAGTTCAGGAAAACAGCTATTGGAAAATCACTTGCTCCAGTACACTATAGGCCCAACTGTGGGGAGGCGGAGGTGCAGTGCCTGAAGGCACTATTGCCTTTGAAAGAAATAATGCCTCCCAGACGTAGCCGAAAAGCACCAGGATCTTGCTACACCTTCAGCGCAGACCTATGGTGCACAGCAAAGCAAGACTTATCTCACCCTTGGAGAAAAGTCTGATAGACGTGACTAGAGATTTAAAAATTGGTTTTCACTCTCTAGGCCCTTCTGTAGGTTTTTCAGTCCTACTAAATTCTACAACTACTCAGGGGATGGGACAGTGCCACAGACTGTACTAGTCAGCCCCCTTTCTTGCACACTGGCATTCTGAGAGGTTGTTTACTCCATGCATTAGGGCACTGAGAGCTAGAGTGTTTTGTTTCTCCTGGAGAAACTGCACACATAATTTAGTTCTATGACTGATCCCGAGAGCATCTTATTACTGTTACTATTGTTATTGGCACTTATATAGCACTTTTATCTTCAGGCCCCAAAACATATTCAGGCAAAGCTGGCAACCTGTACATAGCCATGCAGATGTTGTGCCATGGGGTTGAAGTGCCCCAAGCTCGCTGCCTGACCTTCTCTATTTCTGGACTCTAAACAGTAGTCATGAAACTGACAGAAGTGCCAACTTCAGTCAGCAGCTACTGACTGCATTCAGACAAGCAGCACTTGTACGTTCCTTGTAACTAAACATCACTGAATCACAGAAGATACCAGACTCCATCATCAATTTCTACTCCCAACTGAAACAAACTATGAGGCCCCTCACATCAACTAGGAGTTGGCTAGACATTAATTACTAATGTTGCCATTTGTTTCCTCGCACAAGAGTTCTGCCAACACCAGGGACTGACTGAGAAGTGCATGCTTCCTCTAGCATGTGGACGCAACCAGAGGAGGCTGTGAAGGCTAGGACTATAATAGAGTTTAAAGAGAAGCTAGATAATTTCATGGAGGTTAGGTCCATAAAAGGCTATTAGCCAGGGGATAAAATGGTGTCCTTGGCCTCTGTCTGTCAGAGGCTGGAGAGGGATGGCAGGAGACAAATCGCGTGATCATTGTCTTCGGTCCACCCTCTCTGGGGCACCTGGTGCTGGCCACTGTCGGCAGACAGGATACTGGGCTAGATGGACCTTTGGTCTGACCCAGTATGGCCGTTCTTATGTTCTTATGTAAGAAGTTACTCCCACTCCCAATTCCCTTCATCTGATTGTGTGCAGATATGTGTGCATCCATACATGGCATATAAAAAGGCTAAAAGGGTAATTAGGTGCTGGGAGTGTTTTTTTTTAATTACTAGGTTCTCAGCTTGGCAGGGGAAGAAAGAGAGCAAGGCACTGTATATCAGAATTTGCAAAGACTTATTCCTCCAGGAGTCTGAACTGTGTTTGGCCTCCAGACTTCTAGCAAAAACCGCAAGAATTCATTATATTTATTAATGGTTGGTTAATGAGTACCCTGCATGCACAGCTGGCACAGACACTAGGCGCTGATTCCATGGGTGCTCCAGGGTTGGTGCACCCATGGGGAAGATTAGCGGGTCTTAGTATCCACAGGCAGCCAAGCTCCCTCCCTCCACCCTCCCCCTGGCCCTTGCCTCCCTTTCCCTCTCCTCACGTCTCATCTCACCCACTGGCAGCCCTGCTAACTACTCATTCCTCTCCCTTCCAGTGCTTCCTGCCACCACAAAACAACTATTTCACAGTGTTCAGAGGCTCTGGGAGTGAGGGGGAAGAATGGGGGACAGGACAGAAAGAGGTGGGACAGGAGTGGAGGCTGGGGGAAAAGTGTGGAGTGGGGGCAGGGCAAGGGCAGAGAAGGTGCAGGAAGGGATGAGGTAGGAGTTTGGGGGAAGGGTTGGAGTGGGGAGGTCAAGTCTCCCTGGCTGGAGCAAAAATCAGCACCTATGATACAGACATGTCCCTGAGCTCTAGGAGTCAAATGCATTTAGCCAGATGCGTGGTTCCATTCTACGTCCTGCCATGAGGGCAGGGGACTGGTCTCGATGACCTCTTGAGGTCCCTTCCAGTCCTAGTATTCTATGATTCTACATTGCTCCTCCTATATTACCTCCCTCTCCTCACAAGGGACAACCATTGTAGGAACCTCATTTATTACATCCTCTCTAGCCTTCTCTAACACAGCATCGGAGACTGGTTGTTTGTCTCTCATGGCCATAAGCTGAGTGCCTAGCAAAGCTGCAAGCTTCCAAACATGTATTGGACAGTAAATAAGTGGAAAAACAAACTTGCTACTATGCAGAAGGAATCTTGGGAATCTGTCTGCATTGCCTACAAATGCCAACTCTCCACTGCTATGTGTATCCTCCATGGCTTCCTCTTCCTCCTCCGCTAAAGAAAGAGAACTTGAATAATGTGTCAGAGCTGGGACTTGGATGAACAGGCTGACAAAACTTCAGCAGGATGTGCAGCCCAGTCCTATAGCTAACACTGCTTAGATCAGGGGTGGGGAACCTAAGGCCTGGGGGCCAGATGCAGCCCCTAGCTTGCCTAGATCTGGCCTCCCGAGGCTCAGGGCTCCCCCACTGATTTGGGGAGCCTATACTGGCACTCCAGCCCCTCCGCTGCTACGCTGCAGGGCTGAAGCACACAAATCTACGAGCCTGGACCCCCTAGGCTTTGATGTGCAAGAGGAATATGGGGCGTGTCTTTCTGCTTCTCAGTCGAGGGCCCAGTGTAGGTTGTTTTTTTCTCTTCTCACTTGTGTGCAACCCTGTGACGGGGCGCCGGGCTCTGATGCAGCGGAGGCCTCGCCCCTCCCCCGCACTCTCTGACCTCCCGCGGGATAGGGAGGGGCGGAAGCGGAAGCCCCCTGCCAACTCCGAGTGGATCACGACGGGCTGACAGCGCCGGCGACGCCGAGCCACTGGCTGACGTCATCAGCCTGAGCCCCGGAGGTAAGGGGGCAGGGCTAGTGTTGGAGGGAGATTCAAAAGGCTGGGAGGCCGGTCTGCAAGGGAGGAGGGGAGCAGGGACGAAGGAGAACCCTGGGAAAGGAGCTGACTGGACCGCCGGAGGGATTAGCCAGCGGGGGGGGGGAGCCCCGGCCCGGGAAGAGAATGGCCTGGCAGACAGACAGGATCCCACGCTGGAACCGGGATAGAGGTAGTCACCGGATAGCGTCTGACCCCACTAGGGGGAGAACCGACAGACTAGTCGAGCCACCGGGCAACAAGGAGTGATACTCAGGGGACCAGGCGGCTGGAGACTGGGAATTAGGGAGCACAGGGGGAAACAAGGGGTGATTTTGGGAGTGGGATGATGAGGGGGAGCCCAAACCCTGACAAATCCCAACTGACTTTTCTGTAGATCAGTGGCTCCTGACCCAAAAAAGATTCCTCACCCATGGCCTAAATATCCTTAGTATTCGCAGTGATAGAAAGGAAGTATGATAGGCCACAGGACTGGGACATGGGAGATTTAGGTTCCATTTTCAGCTCTGCCATAGATTTCCTGTGGCCAAGTCACTTAGTCTCCCTGGGTATGTCTACATTACCCCCCTCTAGTTCGAAATAGGGGGGTAATGTAGTCATACGGAGTTGCAAATGAAGCCCGGGATTTGAATTTGCATAAAGCCGGCTGGTGCCATTTTTAAATGCCGGCTAGGTCGGACTCCGTGCCGCGCGGCTACACGAGGCGTACAGCTAGTGGAACGAGGCGTACAGCTAGTTCGGATTAGGTTTCCTAATCCGAACTATAGCTGTACGCCTCGTTCCACTAGCTGTACGCCTCATGTAGCCGCGCGGCACGGAGTCCGACCTAGCCGGCATTTTAAAATGGCGCCAGCCGGCTTTATGCAAATGAAGCCCGGGAAATTCAAATCCCGGGCTTCATTTGCAACTCTGTATGACTACATTACCCCCCTAGTTCGAACTAGGGGGGTAGTGTAGACATACCCTCTGTTCTTCAGTTCCCTTTCTGTAAAATGGGGATAATGATTTTTCCTCTTTCATGAGTTCCACCCTTTGCCTGTTCTCTAACACAGGTTGAACCTCTCTGGTCCCGCAACATCCGTGGTCCAGTATGATTTTAGTTAGCCAGATGTCCACTTATCATGGGTGCAGCCAAGTTTCCCATAGTCCCATGAAATTTGTTTATAGCCACCAGTCCTGGCTCTCAGTGTCCTGTGCTGTTATTTAGCTCTAATTTAACCCTAAGAGTATGTCTAGACTACATGCCTCTGCCGACAGAGGCATGTAAATTAGACATACCGACATAGTCAATGAAGTGGGGATTGGCTGGCAAGGAAAGCTTTTGTCGACCAATCCCTTATGCCTCGTGAAATGAGGTTTACAGGATCGGTCAACAAAGGCTTTCCTTGCCGACCGATCTGCGTCTTGACTTCTGCTTTGTGCTGACAAACAGTGGAGCTGGCACAATGCGGCAGCCATTTTTATTCTAATGAAGCAGGGGATATTTAAATCTCTGCTTCATTGACTGTGTCGGTATGTCTAATTTACATGCCTCTGTCGGCAGAGTCATGTAGTCTAGACATACCCTAAATGTCTTCCAAGAACCCAGTAGTGTTGGAAGTGTTGGTAATGCTGCTAGACAGTATTGACCTCCCGTGGTCTGGCAAATTCTGTGGATCGGCACTGGTCAGGTCTCAAGTGGAGGGGGGGCAGGTCCACTGGTATTTAGATTAGAAGCTTCTTAGGGAGAGACAGTCTCTGACTCTACCTTTGTACAGTGTCCAGAACAATGGGGCTTTGATCTTGGCTGGGGACTATAGTCCCTATTAGAAACTGTAGTGGCTAATATTTTTACCTAGTGCCATAAATCTGCATGGTGCCTTGTCTCTCCTGGCCAGCAGAGGACAACAGGTACCGAGGGATTTGACAGTGTACTCTACAGAGTCTGAGAGACACTGAACCTCTTCCAGGCACATTGTCTCCTGGAGTTGCTAGTTCCAATGCTCGCCTACACCTCAGTGGTGCACTGGAGTTCCAAGCATGTTTTGCTTTCTCTACAGGGCCATTTTGGTACAGATTATCATGTACTGCTGGCTACAGCTGGCATGGGGCACCACTCAATTCACTCCAAGTATTTTTGCATGAAATAGGTGAGGTTTTAGCATACCACAGAGCACTAAAAAACAGTTTAGTAGATACTAAACTTCGAAGTAAAGCAGATCAGAGGCATTAATCTCTAATAAATCCATTAGTCAGCTGCAAAGCGTTCAAGGTTGTTTGTGTCCCCAGATGATAAATGAAACCAGAATGAGACATTAGCCTTATCTGACTCTCTTTAGAAACAGCTACTTTAATGGGATCAAAAGTTTAACCTCCATAGTTTCCTGTTTTACTTTTGCTAATTACTTCGATCTTGCAACTGAAAGAACATTTTTATGGCACAATAAAAAGGCAGTGGTTAATCTGACCTCCCTAAACATATTTACTTAACCTAAATTCTAATGTACATAGTGATTCAGGACAGCATAGCGTCATGTGTCAATATGACATGGATAGTATAGGCAAGCAGACCCAAATGACTAGTTTTGAAAGCTATGTCTACACTACACAGACTGCTGGTATAGCTGTGTGGGTCAGGGCTATGAAGAGATGTAATCAGTTTATCAACAGAAGTTCCTAGAGTAGATGAAGTTATACCAGAAAAGTTGCACTTTTATTGGTACAGCTTGGTTTCATTCATGGGAGAAGGGGGAGTTTTCTCCACCAGTACAAAGCAGTTTTGAGGATATAACCATGATCACACTAGAAGTCCTTTGCCAATATATTAGTACCAGTACAGCTCACCTAGCATAGGCACGGCCTAAGAATTACTGTACATGGTGAACATTAGACAAAATCAAATGTTGCTGCCAAAAGTAAAAGAGCTGTAAGTGGAGAGTTCTGCAATTGTGTATAGGTCAGATCTGACCTCAGTTCACGTTATTGATGGATAGTTGTGTAAGCTCTGTTGTTATTTTATGTTTCATCTATGATATAAGTTTTAGAGTAACTGAAAAGGAATAGTACCTGAACACAGATCCTTTCACATCTAAATCACCAATTCAGCTCCAACTCAGATAAGTAGTGAAAATCACTGCCGTGAGTGGTTGTTCCATGGTCTACATCAAAATGTGTTTATATAATTTTTAAATGCATCCTTAATTTATAGGAAAGAGAGTCAAGGAATGCTGAGGATTCTAGGTATTTATTGGTCTCTGTCCAGAGTTAAAGGTCTCTGTCTAGTTTTGCATAGTCCAGTATCAAGAAGAGTCCATTATGATAGCCAATCTTAACAATTATGTTCAAAAGCTTCAGAGGGGTAGCCAAGTTAGTATGTAACAGGAAAAACTTAAAAAACCACAAACAAGTCCTCTGGATTTCTAACACTCCTGTCATCTGAAGAAGTGGGTTGTGCCCACGAAAGCTCGTGATACCATCTACATGTTTTGTTAGTCTTTAAGGTACTACTAGACTATTTATTGTTTTTTAAGTTTTAACAATTATGATATGGTAGCAGCCATCTTAAGAAGGTCTCTCTGTAGAAAAAACAATAAAGGAGGAGTATTTGTTACTGCTCAGCATCTGGCCTTGTGCTCTTATTTACGCTAAGTCTGTTTAAGGTCCACATTTTACAGTTACTGCTCCAGATAGTCTGAGATTAAAACAACGCAAGAGCATCTCAGTATTCCCGCAGCAGCCGCCACCAACAGTTCACTCTAGTAAACCTCCCCCACCAAAAAAAGCTGATGATTACTGCCAAGAAGGTTTAAACAGCTCATTATGAAGAATGTGCAAAATAGCTTGAAATAGAAAGGTTAGAACAATTAGTAAACAAGTGCTTACTAGGAATGGAAAAAGTGATTCAAATAAATCTTCCCAGCTCCAAGATATTCACCCAAAATTAGAGTATCTGAAGCTGAAAGAAACCCTTTTAGAAGTTCAACAATGTTTTCTTAATTCATTTCCCCCTGGTTCTGCATATGCACTTCTGGACTTCATCTGAGGAAGTGGGTTTTGCCCACAAAAGCTCATATACTATATATTTTTCGTTAGTCTCTAAGGTGCCACAGGACTACGTATTGATTTTAAAGTTACAGACTAACATGGCTACCCCTCTGAGATGTCTATAGAAAGAGTTGAAGATGCCATACAGTAATTACCCTCAAGGTGTCATTTTGGGTATAGTGCTGGTTAAAGCCTTTTTATTTGAGCCATTAGACCTTAATGAGGCTCTTTTGTGATGTATAGTTTAGATAAAATGAAGATTTGGGGGACAAGGTGGGTGAGGTAATACCTCCTATCAGACCAACTTCTGTTTGTGGGAGACACAAGCTTTTGTGCTGACCCACAGGTCTTCCTTAGGTCAAGATGACACCTTGTTACTGAGAGCTGTCATTCAAAATGGAAGGTGCCTATTTACAGTACTATACATCCCCTTTAGTCTTCCATTGTTTTCAATGGTGGGAAGGTCAAAGGTTGAGATTTTTCTTCTCCAGCAGAGATTCCCGAATCTGTTAAAATTGTTAAGCAGAAAAGCAGGGTAAAGAAATATGGATTCTATTTGTAAAGGATTTAAAAATGTTGGGGAAATAATAAAATGCAGCTTTCCAATGTGTCATACCCATATACCTATATATGCTTCCCCTGCTGTATGCCTTTATCTAAAACCAACTGAAATCAGTGAGAGCCCTTCCATTGTCCTCCCTGGGCTCTGAGTAAGACTTTGAATCAGTGTCTTGACTTTTTCTTATAAATGGGCAAACTGTCCTGTATTTTCTACCCCACCAATCAGTACTGGCCAGTCCTGCTGCTGACTTGGTCCCTGCTTGCCAGCTGCCTGCCCACCAGCAGTGAATAGGAGGGTGTCCTGTGACTGATGATGGGCGTGGGAGTGCAAGGCTGGTGGTGAGGTGAAAATGCAGTGTATAGGGCCAGCCGCTCCCCATGCTGGTCCATGAGGGCATCCTGTGCTGTGTGTGGGCTCTTGGCCAGCAAGGCCCAACTCCAGCCCACTGCGCATTTCCAGGCAGTACTGACTATGCACTGCAAGCCGCAGCAGCCGGTGACACATTACCTCTACTGCCCACCCACCAGCCCTTAACATGCTCCCCCTCTTGCTGTCCTCTCCCTGCTTTGCCTCTTCAGGCCCCTCTTCCCAACCTTGCTGCTCCTCCATACTCTCCCTGTGCCTGGCAGGGAGCGTCCCACTCCCAGCGCTGTGCAGAGAGGCAGCCTGTGGTCAAAGTCCTTCCCCCACTGCCTCGGGCTGGGCCCATGCCCTGGGAAAGCCTAAGACCTTCTGACTGGGGTGCTAGCCAGAAAGAGCTGCACCCTGCATCGGCCAAAGCTCTGCAGAGCACTGGCTCCGGGAAGCCTCTCTTGTCCCTCCACTAAGATCTGGACTGAGGATGTGGGCGGAGTCATTTCCATCCTGTTCCTGCCATGAACCTACAAGGTCTACAGCAGCCCTATCCTGAGTCTTGCTCTCAGGGAGTGCAGGACTGATCCATCTCTTAAGCACCCTCCCCTGCTGAGCCACCTCTCTGGCCACCTTTGCTGAACCTCCTTCAGTCAGGATCTCTGGGCGGTAGAGCACAACACATCCTTACGGCTTAACTCTTTCCTGTCTGTGCTGTACCTGGGGAACAGGAGGCCGCTGGGTTATGTTGGTGACTAGCAGCAGCCTGGAGATGTTAGTTGCCTTTCAATGCTGTATGAGAAGGGCAAGGGCAAGCTGCCTCCAGCCACACTGCGATGGGCGGCAGGAGGGAAGAGATGAGTTCTGCAAAGACACAAGCCAGGTCAGCCTTTCCTCCCCCTCCTCCCATGCGGCTGGAAGCAACTCCCATCCCTTCCCTCCCATGCAGTGCTGAAAGGCTGCTGGTGGCCACATTCTGGTGTGAACCATGGCAGACATCTGGGAAGGGTGGGCATATAACCCTGCGTGCCCCCTACATGCTGCTTTGAGTAGATACGGAACCAAGTGCCAGGTGAGGTGGGTCCATCCCAGGGGCACAGCAAAGCATATTGGGTAGAGCAGGGATCAGCAACCTTTCCGAAGCGGCGTGCCAAGATTTAACCCTCCTGCCCTGGCCCCGCCGCTCGCCTGGGAGGGAAGAGGGGGCTCTCTCCACCATGCACCCCACTCAGTCTCCTGCCCTGGGTTCTGCCCCGGATTTTCCGGTGGGGAGGGAAGGAGCAGCAAGTGCACACTTTCCTGCAAGTCGTATCCAGTGCAGAGCCTCAGGGCTTCCCCCCAGCAGGAAGCCAGTGCTGGCTCCAATTTTGAGGGGGGGCAGGCGCGATGCTGGATCACCAGCATGGGCTGGGATAAGGGTAGCTGGGGGGGGGGGGAGGTTCAGGGAAATGGACAAGGCAGGGGAGGGGGATGAGTGACTCCGGGATGTCCAGCTCTGCTGGGGGAGGGGTCCCATGGGGGTCTGGTCCATGGTGCCCTCGCCTTCCTGCCAGGGACCCAGGCGCCTAGGGGGCCAACATAGTTTTGGGGCAGAGGGATCCCCCCATGCATTTTCCTCTCCCCTCAGCCACTCCTACTGCTACCCAGCACTGGAGCTGTAGCCCGGGCTGGGTTGAGGCTGGGCGGTGCTGGTGGCTGGGAATGACTTCAGCATTATCTTTAGCCTGCCTGCCGGGGGCACCATGAGGCAGAAAGAGAGGTTAGTGGAGCAGGAAGCACCGAGGCTGCAGGGCTAGGGCTGCACAACAGGGCGGAGAGCAGAGGGCTAGAGGAGGCAGTGATGGGATTCCCAGGTGAAGGTGGCAGAAGGGCTGGAAGGTGGCTCCGTAGCTCTGCCTGTCCTCCTCTGAAGCAGGAAAACATGCTACAGAGCAAGCCCCGGCCCCCAGAGCAGTCCCACTCTTCCATACAGGCTGGCCTCCCCCAAAACAGCCCTGACCCCCGAAGCAGCTGCCCACCACGCAGCCCCACCAGCTGGGCTGTCATGGAGCAGAAACCACGGCTGTGGTGAGGCTGCCCCAGCAGGGACAGTGTCACCACGAGTCATCTCCAGCCGTGGCACATGGGGCAGCTGCCCATCACAGCCTTGCCGGCTGAGCCACATGCCACTCAAAATGGGCTTGTGTGCTACTTATGGCACGCACGCCATACCTTGCTGACCCCTGGGGTAGAGGGTGCTGAGGTTGGGAGGGTTGGGTCAACTACTCAGCTCCCTCCCATGTGAGAGAGGTGTATCGGAGTGTCTGAGGGGAGGGAGGGAGTCATCCCTCTCCTTTTTTAACCCTAAAGCTTGAGCGATAAAAATGTAAATAAAAAGAATCCAACTTAGTGTTATTTTTTTTAACAGGGGCTCAATCAACTTGATGTTAATCTGAATGTTTGTACTGAATAGTTCGGATTGATTGCCACTGAACTCGCTTGAATACAAGTAATTTTACCAGGTGTCCCATATTAAGCATAGGGAAATATGACCACTCTATTCAGGAAGCCCAAATGATGGTGCTAAAAGTCATATCCCATCCACCACAGCTCATATCAAACAGCAGTCACATCACATCTCCAGGACGTGTGGAACTTCTCTCAAGTATACATTTTACACAGAATTTTCAATCCACTTTTGATTATTTTGGTGAAAGCTGACAAATGTTCCAGATGTTTGCAATAATATTTAGTTGAGCTGGCAGCTTTAAGCAGATGTTTCTAGCTTATTGTAACATATTGTATACCTCAAGGGCCAAATCCAAAGCCTATGTAAGTTAGTGAGATCCTTCCCTGTTGATTTTAATGGCTCATGTATAAAACCCCATACATCAGTCTTGGATGTCTCCCTCTTCTTGCCACTTAATTGGTCTTTCTTAGGTAACAGAAAGCCTGCTAAGTTTTTATCTTTAAAACATACTTTAAAAGCCTATTTCTCTACTCCATTGACAAATGAAAGGAGAGAAGTAACTAACACCAAATCCAAGATCACACTAGCGACAGATTGCAGAAACTGATGCCATGACTGTTGCCAGCAGACAGTTTGGCTACTTATGTCTTTGATGCACCCAACTCACTGGATGCCGTAGAAGATGTTGCAGTACCGAAAACAAATGACAGCTGCCCTTACCAAACCAAGCTATTGGTGAGACTTCAGCTAAAACACTGGCCCTGATTCTTCTTGAAACCAATTTTTACACAGGTCAAACTCCACAGACTGTCACACTGATTTATACAAGTAAAATGGGTGTGAATTAGAGCATTGGGCTAAACTTTAAAGCAGATTAACAGGATCTCAATTATGCTCCTCTCCATAAAAGCAAGTGTTTTGAATACACTGGAACTGTAAAATGTCATACACACATCAAATTCTTGATCATTATAAATGAGAGAGAACCCTCTTTTTGAGCTAGGCAATGATGATGTTTTTTCAGCAGCCCGCTGCTTCTGAAAATCTGAATTCAGTTAAAAGCAAAATTAAAATGGAATTAATGACCTCAGCTGAGGCACTGGTAAATTTATCCGCATTACAAAATAATTACCAGGCAAAGTTTGACTGCAGCCTTTGATGTGGTCATAACAGAGACTTGAGCGATAATTATATATTATCTGACTTGAGCGATAATTATATATTAATTGTGTCTAACAGAGAATTCTCTGCCTCTGCTAATCACTTCATACCTTGGACCATGTAATTTTTCTTGAACAATGAAGGATTTACAGTAGGTCAGCTATTTAATATTGTTCTGGTCAGGCTTGAATCTTACTGGATCACAAGTACCCAAGTCAACATTTTCTACTAACGGAATCTAAAGTTAGATTCCTGAATTCATTTTAAGGCACCTAAATAAAAATAACCTGATTTGCAGAAATACTGAGCAACCACTGCTCCTACTGGCCTTATTGTATTATTCTAGCCCAAGCTGTATTAGCTCCATGTGGCAGAGTAATTATGCCCCGGGGTCTGATTCCTGAATTATGTGGCATGGTCTTCTCCACAAACCCTCTTATTCCCCTACCCTCATCTCAGCCCAATCAATAGTAGCCTTTATTTATAAACTAAACTCTACTTAATTTGCCTGCAAATGGTTGTTTCACCTGTTTTTGTATTGGCAGATGGTTAATACATAACAACACCGCTCACAGTATTGGGAGAAAGCTTGCAGCTTTCACAGCTGAGTAGGGAGCTGGGGCATGTTATACTCAGGAATGAATCTGTTTTGGCAAAGAAGGAACAGTTGAGGCTTGGGGGAGTGGGGAAAGGACACAGCTTTTCTTCACCGTGCACTTTGGAGCAGGAATGGAACACCCAGGTTTTTTTCCCTGTGTCATTAGTTACTTTGAAACTCAGAAAATGGAACCTGTATAGTTGTAAATGTTCCAGCTCCTCTTCATTCCCATGTATTTGGGAACATGATCTCGTCTATCATTGTGTTGCCCATTTGCCTAGATTCGTTCTATTCTTTCTTAGTGGCTTAAATAATTGTGTGCTGTCAACAATTTTTCTACTGTTTCTGATAACGAACATATCTACGATATATTTTAGAGAGTTTGTGAGTCTGTCTGTCTGTGTATCCATCCGTCTGTGAGTCCCTTTGTTTAAGAGCTCCTCCTAAACAGTAAGAGCCAGGACCACCACATTTAGAATGCAGCTTCCTCTTATCATATCTTAAAGCAAGGTCAGGGATTGGTTGTGCTAGGACAATGGGAAGTGCATGGAATGTGATTGTTTTGCATCCAACAGAAAGGGAGAGGTGTGAGAGTAGGGACAATTATACACACAAATGACCACAGGGGGCAGCAAGTGCCCTGGCTTAGGGAGCAGTCGCAGGACAGCAGCATGGTCCCCACCACGCCAGCCTGCCCCAGGGAGCAGCTGCCGATGCCATGCAGCACCCATCACCTGGACTGCCTCCAAATCATCTTGGCACTGAGCCCCTTCTGCCCCAGGCTACCCCCAGGAAGCAGCCACTGAGAGGGGCCCCAGGAAGAAGCTGGCAGGTGGCTTGCATGCTACCCCTCCACCACGCTCCAAGCTGACTCTGGGGTAAAGCCAGCAGGTGGCCTGCGCACCTTCCTCCCACTCCAGGCCAATCCTGAGGAAAAGGTACAGAGGGCAACCTCCTGTCCTGGGCTGGCCTGCACAGTCCCATTCTCCCGCCCTAGGTAGAAGCTGCTGCCCTGGACTTGGGAAACACCAAGTAAGTCTTCTAGTATATAATAAATAAAAGCCTTGACCTGTTCTAGTACACGCACTAAGGCACTCCTCTTTAGACGTCAAAATGATCAAATTTTCACACTTTGTTTTCTCTTAATCAGTTTCTGGTTTCAGGGCAGTCCTTTATAACCTCTCACTTTATAACTATGAATAGTCTCCTTTGAGGACACTGTCTAAAGTTTTTGAAACACAAACTTTAAGCAAAGCTGCTGTAGGGACATACACTGTGTCCAAAATTAAACAGAACAGAGATCAGGGCCCCAGCTGTGTGTATAACTCATTTTCTGTCACGTGTCTGAGCTACCCCCTGAGAAAAATACACAAAAATACAGTTGAGAAGTCTTTGGTAAAATACTGCAATAATTCTATAGTCTGTGCGTTGAGAAGACTGAGCAACAACCTGACTTGATTGAAAATAGGAAGTTTCTGTGAATGAAATGCTGGTTCCCAGCAGATCCTCCTTTGCCTAACTACATATTTAGGGTTCTGTTCTGCCATATTACTCATACTGAGTATTACTGTTATTCACTATTACTCACACTTTACCCTGTGAGTAATCCCATTAATTTCAGTGTGACTACTCCAATGTAGGATAAGTACTACATGGAACAGTGACAGAATCTGATAACTAAAATTACATAATCCAACCAGAAGACTGACTTGTTTTACTGATGAAGTTGATCCCAAAAGCTCAAGGCGGAGGGTTGAGATTATTAGCACTGTTATAGACATAGTAGATACATTTTCAAAATCATTTGGCTCCTGAGTGACTTGTGGGTTTTTGAAAATTGCATTTAGCTTCTAAGTGATTTAGGTGCCTTTGAAAATGTTGCCTACTGTAACTATTCACTCATTTGAGCAACTCTTGCAATTACTTTCCACAACAACATCTAAGGACAAACACTCTGGGTTGTGAAGTATGTTATGCCTGGAAAATGAAACCAGTCAGAGGCACCTGATACTCTGATACTTTCCTTCAGATATTTAAAGGAATTCCTACTGCCAAACCTTCCCTGCTTATGCTACCATAAACATTACTTTGAGAAATCAGTGAACAGCTCTATGGATTTAACTTCTCTTTCTCAATATTAAGGATGTTAGCTATCGATTAATTGAGTAATTGTGTAGCCGCAAAAAAAACTTAGCAGTTACACAATTATTCAATAGTCCCCGGGTGCAGAGCCAGCAGTCACTGCACTCCCATACCCACTTCTAGGGAACTCCCTGACACCCCACGCTGTATCAGAGGCAGCAGCATGGGGGTGGCAGCAGCTCCTGTCCGCAGGGGGCCCAAGCTCCCCGTGGACAGACGCTGTGCCACAGATAGAGGCTGCTCCATGGCATCGTCCCTTGCCCCCCACCATGCACGGAGAGGCAAGTGGCCCCACAGAGCCAGCATGCATGGAGCGCTGGCTTAAAAACCAGCTCCCCACAGGCACCAGTTCCCGCCTCCCCTCCCCCTTGCTGCCTCTGATACAGAGGCAGCAAGGTTGGAGAATGCATGTAGTCGATAAGATTAACTGATAAAACCAGGCTTATCAGTTAGTCATGTAATCGATTACATGTTGACATCCCTACTCAATATACATGCTACTCTAAACTACTTTTAGTGAAATTAACACCAGTTTAATTTTTTTTATAGTATGGCACTTGAGTAACATGTAATTTTTCATTTTAAAAAATGAAGGTAAAATCATTGATCCATTGAAGTCATTGCCATCATTCTTTGTTACTGATTCTTGCACACATCCTCATGATGACATGCTGTACCTCTTTGTAGCTATAAAATGCATAAGATTATCAGAGAGGACAACTATGTATGTTTTTAACTAACAGCAAATTTGTGGCTCCATTTTCAGATCAGTCCATTCGATACCACACGTGGAGATGAACTTCATGCATAGAGGAGGAAAAAGCTGAATGAACTGCGGGTGCAAAATTATGGTCATAAGCCACTCCTAGTGCAAAACCACCCACAGAAAATGAAGGCATCCTTTGGAAAAAAAAAATCATACTTGACGTTTTTGCCTGATATAAAATACCAAAATAAACAATGGGCCAGATTATACCATTCAGTCATTAGCCCAAGCTGAGGGGCTACATCTACACTACGGAGTTTTTCTTGGATACCGAAGGTATCCCCTGGAAAAATGCCACCGCGTCCAAGGAATGCATCTGCTCTTCCGATTTTTTTTTCAGGTGAGCAGACACTCTTTCAGAAGCCCTGTAAACCTCATTTCATGAGGAAGAAGGGCTCTTCATATAGAGAAGGTTTTTCTGCAATTTGGCTGAGCGTAGACAGGCCAAATTTTGAAAAAGCCTCTTCCAAAAAAAGAATTGGAAAAAGGTACACAAACTGCAGAGTGCAATTTGCTACCTTTTTCTGAAAAAGCGGTGTAGTGTAAACATAGCCTGAGAGGAAGATCCAGAACCCAGTATCTCCCTGGCTATGTCTAGATTACAAGAAAAAAGTACACAAATTGCGCTCCACAATTTGCGTATCTTTTTCCAATAGTTTTGTCAGAAGAGGCTTTTCTGAAATTTGGCCTGTCTACACTGGGCCAAATTTCGGAAAATCCTCCTCTTTCGGAAGATCCCTTCTTTCTCGTGGAAGGAAGAAGACAGAGCTTCTGAAAGAGCGTGTCTGCTCTTCTGCAAAAAAAAAAAAAAAAAAAAAGTGGAAGAGCAGACGCGTTCCCTGGACACGGCAGAATTTTTTAAAATGCCATAGTCTAGACATAGCCCCTGGGCTCTCCTGAAGCACACAGTAGCAATGTGCACTGCACTTTCATTCTTCTAGAAAGTACAGTTTGATTCTTTCCCTTCCTCGTGGTTAGGTAGCACTTTTGGTCAGCACAAAGGACCAGAGCATCCTCAGGGGTGTTTTTTTGTCCCTGGGGGTGCTAAGAAGGTTCATCCCCTGCACTTCCTGAGGTGCAAAGACTATTGTTGTGCCAAACTCTTGTGCAGAAGCAAAAAAGGAGAGGGAAAGGTTCATTATATCTCCCCCACCATGCACCTACGCTAGGGACTAGCACAAGGTGGCCAGTCATCATTAGTCATGCACATTAACTTACATATAGTTCACTGTATCCAGATAGGTTTGTCTCACAACATAGAAGGAGGCATGGTGTTCTTTTCACATTTGCATATCTTATCTAACATTTTGATTGCTAAGGTGTGTTTCTAAACAGGGGCCAACATGAATTGCCATTGCAGACAGAATTTCCCTCACCCTGAGGGCTCCGTTATAATCCCAGATAAATCAGTGAAGACTGTCATATACTATAATTATAAAAGTTCTGCTGCTGAGCATGTGTAAACAAGTAACAGGCTAGAGTTGGTGAGGTTCAGGAATTCCCACAGTTCTGAAAAAGTCAGGCTGCTTGTTTTAGGAGTTTACGGAGCTATTGACTTATAAGCATTACTCCAGCCATCTAAGTCTGCAAATATTGGCTCAAATCTTTCTATTTCTCTGTAAAATGGGGGAATAAATATTTACCTACCTCACTGGAGTGTGGTAAAGATAAAACAGCCAGTGTTTGTGCAGTGAACATGTAAAGGTGGGGCATAAGTGCAAAGCTATATTAAGATCCAAAAGCCTTTCAAGATGAGCAGTGGTAAAAGCCATTCTCCTAATACTACATTTGCTGTATTTTACCTTATACTATGTATGATGAGTAAAATTCTATTTCTTCATTAAAAATGTTTTTCAACCACGTGGTCATCTCTCTTTTGATGAACTGGTCATAGGAAATTCAGGTCTAACCCTACTCCCATTAAAATAAATGGCAAAAACTCCATTGATTTCAGTGGAAGAATGACAGGCCCCCAGGGCAGCATGTTTTAAGTTATTGATATTCACAGGAACTTCCTCCAGGAGCACAAATGTCATCCCGTATCCGCCAGGCAAGAACAAAAGGATAACACTGCTACTAGTGCTGAATAATGGTTCATAACCTTTGCACTGTGCCCTATGGTGCAAATGTCACTATGGTTGTCAGGATATTTATTTTTCACTGTGTTTAAGGGTATGTACCACAGTGGGATTTTTTAAAAACTCTTACAGTGACCTTTGCAAAGCTTGCACTGCAAGATTACATGGTAGTAATGGGACAATCCAAAGGTCACAAAATATTATTCTGCCCTAGTAACTATCAGATATGTGATGGCAATCAGAAAAGCTATTTTTCTTTGGGGGCAGGTTTCCAAGTGGATTCATGCACTAGTCCTTCACCTTTGGAGAGCCGGGTTCAAAACTGGCCAACTCAGTTATATGTCAGAGTAGGGCTGCTTCCAGGAACAGGCAAGCATGGCTGAGCTTCCCTCTACCTCCTTACACTCCTGCCAAAGGTGTGCAAGGGTCCTTCTTGAAATTTGACCACCAAGTTGAAAGACACTTAAGGCAAGCTCCCTGATTTTGATTAAGTTCAGGCTTTCTCTGGATGCAACATAACATCAACCTGGACAGCGATGACTTATTGACTTTTATTATGTAGACTGGGGCAGTGCCCAATATTTGCTACACACTTTCCAAGTAGAGAGGGGGAGACTGTCCCTGCCCTGAAGAGTGACAATTTAAACAGACAAAGAGAGTCCCAAATGTGAAAGGAAGGGGGGGGGGGAAGGCCAAAGGTTTTCGAGGGGGAGGGATCGGAGGATCAGCCACATTTGTGTCATCATTAATTAGTGGATTCACATCCTGAGAGGCAGGACTAAGGACAGCCAGGAGATAAATTAAGGGATACTTGGGCCTTATAAAAGGGCAGAGTGAAATGAGCTCAAGGGGCAGGGGAAGAACTACAAGGAGCAGGCAGGCTGTCTCCTCTGCAAGGCCCTGAGCCAAAGTGAACAAGCAATAGAGCACTTCAGGGGACCCAGGTTCTATCCTAGCGCTAGGAAGGACACGAAGCACAAAGCCCGGAATGGAGCTGGGCCCAGAGGCCAGGCTGAAGAGAAGCACTGAAGGCAAGAGGAACCTTTTTGTTTGTTTGGAATTTTTTAGTTTGGACTTTGGTACCCTGGGAAAGGTTGTGTTTGTTGTGACTTGGCTGAAGAATTAAGCCCCATCTCTAGCACAGAACAGTCTCCTTGGAAGCCATGGAAACCAGCCTTGAAGAGGGAAACTCTGGCACGGAATATTAGCTGTGCCATGTTTGGGCAACAGGGGGTATTAAGTGGCAGCCATACCCCCATGACAAGTGATATGTAATATACTCAGTCATGAAAAATGTCCCTCATGGAGTTATGGGGCAGTGATAAAATTTATCAGCTCCTCACTATACTCAGTGTATTTCTTTGTAATTATTAGAACACTAGACTATATTATAACTATTAGAGTACAGTAATATTGTATATTCTCGGCAATGAAGAGTGTGGGGTGCCAGTCAGGAGGTAGTCCTCAAGGGGAGCCAGTTTAAAAACCAGCTCCTCTTGCTGACCAGAGGCTTGTCACCCTCTGATAAAGGGGTGGCAGCAGTCCCTGTATGGGGGGTGGGTCTGAGCTCTCGGCCCCGGTGTGAACTGGAACTGAGCTGGGCTGCCTGGCCATCTGGCTCCTACTTTGCCAATGAGACACTACCCCACGACTTGTGTATCTGCAAACCCCACTCCAGAGCCTCACAGCTGGGACATAACACCATCCAATATTGTCTGTTCAGAATCATCCTGCCACCGCTGGAAGGTTGCCATGAACTCCACCATCCTTGGAACAGTCAACTGCAACCAGACATCATCACCACTAACGAGAACCAGAAGATCATCATAATGGACATCATGGGGCCCGCTGAGAACAGGACCCTGGAATTCTAGGACACACTATCTCAAAAGTTGGAGAAATATGTCCCTCTGTCTGCCACCTTCAGAGCTAGATGCTAAAAGATTCAAACTCACACCCTGATCATCAAAGCCCTGGTCACATGGGACCCCAGCAACAAGTGAGTTCTGAGAGAATGTGGAATTGGTCAATGCTATGTTAGGTTGATGCAACAACTAATGGTGTCGGGCCCCATCAGACGGTCAAGGGAGATCTACCTAGAGCACATCACCGGATATCAGAAATGGAGGGATGAGCTAGAGTGTCAATGAGAAATGCTGCTGAAAAGGTAAACTCAAATACTTACCTCAGGGACAGCATTTTCTAATGGACAACCTGTCCTAAATTTTTAACTACTCGAGGTCAGTCTTGACTCATTGAAGTATCTTCTTTCCACAACCAACACTCTGTTTAACTTTTCATGAGTAAGGTGCCCAAGTAATTGGATTCTAATATCTAAACTGTTTTGTTAAATTTATTCACCTACATTTGAATTTTGCTGATTATGTACTGGGGGGGTAGGCAGCTCCCTGCATGTATTGGCTCCTACTTACCCCTTTCCCGCACTGCTGTTTCTGTATCAGAGACATCAGCACAAGGGGGGGGGGGGCGGTGGCTCCTTATCCCTCCCGGGGGGGGGGGGGGAGAGAGAGGGCTGCACGTAACGGTGACAGTTAACCAATGAGCCCAGGTTACAGGTACATGTTCATATCACTATTATGTACTAGGGATGTTAAATATTGGTTAACTGAATAGTTGAGTAACCTCATGAATTCTTATCGGGAGCGGGGCAGGCAGCAGTGTGGGATGCCAGTCAGGAGGTAGTCCTGCCAGTGTTTCTTAAACTTTTTAAGACCGAGGAACACCAAACAATAATTTTTTTTTTATGAGGAACACCAAGGATATTTTGTTGAGGGGGAAAAGAAAAGGGATCAGGGGGAAAGTTAAGTTATTGAGAAAAAAAAAGTTACCTGCCCTTTTAAGGGCAGCCATTTTGAACTCTGTTGTTCTCCGCGGCACATCTCCAACTGCCTCACGGCACACCAGTTTAAGAAACTTATTGACTACATTATTACATCCCTATTATGTATTATATATCGCTTTGACTTTCAACAAACTTTTTATTTCTGGATAAGCTAAGCATTATATCCAGATGTACAGACACTCTTTTTTAACCTGTGTATTATGTAAATTTTAACATTAACTTTAATATTTTCATAAAACATTTACACTGATCAAAGTCACGGTGTAAAAAGGAATATGGAGAAAAAGTCAAGCAAGCCTAAAATAGAAAAGAATGTTGAGCATACAAGAACAAATTGAATAGCAACAACTACTACTGTGTATATAGATGCCTGTAAGATATGAGCATTTCCATGAATAATCACATGGCCATGGGATGGGATGCAACAACTGAGAAATGAGCACTCAGAGGAGCTGAAGGAAGCTGTAACAAGGCACTAAAACAGTAAGTATATGCAGAAACTTGATGCCTGTTGGTTCCCATGCCATGACTCCTATATGAAATAGCCATAAGGGAAAAGATGGTTGTGAGTGATGACATGCAAATTAGCAAAGCATGCATCTTTGCTTCAGAATTCCCCCAGTCTGCACTGCCACAACACGTTGCTTTGGAACTAGGGGAGCATTTAAGCATCCAGATGATTTAGGCAAACATGGGCATGCAGCTCGTTGTGCCAGGGCTTGTCACCACAAAACAACAGCTTATGCTTTCCTTGCTTAGAGCATTTTGCATGACAAAACCATATTAAGCATTCCCTCACTTTTGGCCTTAATTATGTTTGGATTTCACTAGTGTAATTTTTTTAAATGCTCCCTATTTCATGTCTCTGCAACAGGAGCTATATCATTTGATTATCGTCAGCTGACAGGAGTGTGGAGAGCTTTTTGGATATTCCATTCAATACATGGGGTAAATCTTCAAACTATCTCCCAAGGAAACAATCCAATGGAGATTTTAAGAATCAGAAGAAAGAATTTGCATTTCTCGCTGGGTATGTCTACACTACAGAGGTTTTTTTTCAGAAAAACGGCTGTTTTTCCAAAAAAACTTCAATTACATCCACACTGCAATCACGTTCTTTTGAAAGAAAATCAAAAGAACAGAGGGGGTTTTCCAACATTGGTAAACCTCCTTCTATGAGGAAGAAGCAAGTGTGGACGGGGAAGAGGGAGTTCTTTCGAAAGAAGAGGAAAGAGGAAAAAGCAAGAGAAAAAGCTATTCCTCCCATAGTAATCACAGCTCGCATGCGAGATAGCATGCAAGATAACATCCATTAAGTCTAGACACTATCTTTTGAAAAAGCAAATCGCTTTTTCGATGTGCTTTGGCAGTGTGGACACTCTCTTTCAGAAGAAGTTTTTTCGGAAGATCTCTTCCAGAAAAGCTTCTTCCAAAAGAAGCCTGCAGTCTAGATATAGCCTCTGTGCACAGCAGGCTAATCAAACCTTCTACAAGATGAGAAGTTGCTGCTGGGATTTTTGTTTGTTTTACTGTTAGTGTATGATCGTCTCTCTAATGTACTTTGTGAGGAAAATTGCCAAAGGAAGAGACTGATGTTCCAATAATGATTAAACAGACTGATGTACTTTAGAATTCAATTCTGATAAAATGAACAAATGGAAAGTTTATGAAACAAATCTGCCCTCTGCTGGAAATAAAAGGGAATACTAAATAGACAAAGGAATCTGAATATAGGCTAAGCTTTTTAAAAGGGGATTTTAAACTTCTATTTGTCATTAACATACATTAAAATATTTAATCATTTACATTATGGCTGCGTCCAGACTGGCATGATTTTGCAGAAATACTTTTAACTGAAAAGTTTTTCCATTAAAAGTATTTCCGCAAAAGAGCGTCTAGATTGGCACGGATGCTTTTGTGCAAAAACTGCTTTTGCGCAAAAGCATCCGTGGCCAGTCTAGACGCGATTTTGCACAAGAAAGCCCCAATCACCATTTTAGCCATCAGGGCTTTTTTACACAAAACAGTTCTTCCCTGTCTACACTGGCCCTCTTGCGCAAGTATTCTTGCGCAAGAGGGCTTTTCCCCGAGCGGGAGCGTGAAAGTATTTACGCAAGGAGCACTGTTTTTTTATATTACAAAGTCAGTGCTCTTGCGCAAATTCAAGTGGCCAGTGTAGACAGCTGGCAAGTTTTTGCGCAAAATCTTGCCAGTCTAGATGCACCCTATATGTTCATCCTTCTTAATATTAATGCATTCACATTTTCACAAAATAATAAATCTCATAACTATAAAAGCAATTTTCATAGCTCTCCTACTAATGCCTAATTTAAATTTCAAAAAATCAAGAAGGCCTCAAATTTTTAAACAGCACCACACAAATACATAAGATGATAAGCACGGCTACACTGGGTCAGACCAATAGCACATATAACCCACTATCCTGTCTTATGGCAGTGGCCAACACCAGGTGTTTCAGAAGGAATGAACAGAACAGGTACAGGTGTTGCCAGATAGTTTCAACAAAAATACCGGACACACTTGACATTACATCACAATCTATAGTACATCTTATTTAGAAAATACCAGACAGTTATATTTTCTCATTTAGATTTTCTCAATTTGTTTCCCAAACAGAAAGCTCAAATACTGGACTGTCCAGTTCAAAACTGGACACCTGGCAATCCTAAACAGGTACTCATCAGGTGATGCATCCTCTGTGGCCCATTTCCAGCTTTTGAAAATACAAATTTACAAAGCCTTTCTAATCCATAAATACTGGCTTAGAAGGTCTGGTCAACAGGCGGCAACACCCATTGTCAAAACATAAATAGCTATTCCATTTCCTCTTCATGGTATTATACCCATATAACAGGTCTTCCAGAAGTTGTTCTCAACCTCTGTTGTTTTTAGCCTTATCTCTCTATAAGTAATAATTAGCTGCTATTCTGCTGTCTTTTCATCAAAACCATCCACCCAATTCCACTTGTGCCTACTTCCTTGTACTTATCACTTGTAAGAAACATTCAGGCTACTCTGGCATGATTTTCCGGAAATGCTTTTAACGGAAAAGTTTTCCGTTAAAAGCATTTTCGGAAAAGAGAGTCTAGATTGGCAGGACGCTTTTCCACAAAAGCACTTTTTGCGGAAAAGCATCCATGGCCAATCTAGACGCGCTTTTCCACAAAAAAGCCCTGATCACCATTTTCACGATCAGGGCTTTTTTGTGGAAAACAAATCTCTGCTGTCTACACTGGCCCTTTTGCGCAAAAGTTTTTCGGAAAAAGACTTTTGCCCGAATGGGAGCAGCATAGTATTTCCACAAAAGCACTGACAATGTTACATGAGATCGTCAGTGCTTTTGCGGAAATTCAAGCGGCCAGTGTAGACAGCAGGGAAGTTTTTCCGGAAAAGCGGCTGATTTTCCGGAAAACTGGCCAGTCTAGACACAGTTTTATTATAGTGTTATTATATTTGTATATTTATTTCAGTCATACACCAGACATGGTAACCTTACATTACAAAAACTGCTTGCTCCTAGTGTAAGACTACCATCGTTTTTATCTCAAATATCTAAAAACAATTTATTTTTCTTGCAAGTAAAGATTTACAGGTTCATCAGATAAAACACACACAATCTATCATTGCTTTGGTGGGGCTTGAGGCTGCTTCTTGGCTGAAATCAATAGGAGCTGAAGGTCCTTAGAGCTTTTGCAAGACAGAACCCAGTGTTCTCATCATCATAGTAACTAGATATCACATACTCATAAGAAAAGCAGATTTTTCCAGGAGTCCGCTCTCCACCTTTAATTTATGGCCCATTCTTAAAATCAGCTCCTCCAGTTTACTACCACAGAAAAATTGCCAAGCAAATTTGACATGGCTTTGATATATTTTATTAGTGCACAATACAAATATCATACTTATTGGTAGGGACAGAGAGCAGGGAAAAAAGCAGGGAGAAAAGACAGAGATCAAGGCTCATCTGTTCTACGGCCCCAGTCCTGCAACCGTCTCTGTGCAAGCAGAACCCTGCACCCTCCCAGAAAGTCCCAGCAATCAGAGGGCATTGCACAGAGATACACATCTATCTGCATAGAGCAAGTTTCAGGCTTATTGCCTATAACTGTAATTGAGTCACTGAGCACAGTTCAATGTGGTTTGATCCCAGACACCACAAGACAACTTGTAACTGTATTGAGAGAACACAATGCTGTAACCTGGTGCCGAGGCTCTTGGACACCTGTGGTGGCCTCATGGCAGACCTGTAAGTGGCCACTTACCTCTGTTTCTCTCTTGAATCCAGGGATGCAAACAGGTAACCCGTTACCTGGTAAGCATTACCCTTGACAAGTGATGTTTACTGGGCACTGATAAACCAGTGCCCAGGAGCAGTCCTCTGCCCACGGCCTGCCACAGGTGGAAGGCTGCCCCAGCACAGGCCGGGAGCCAGTGACAGCCAGAGCCAAGCTCCAGCCCCACCCCCAGACCACTTAACCTAACATTTAACCGGTTAACTGATTAATCCGTTTTTTTAATCCCTACTTGAATCCTCAATAATTTCAGAGAATCTTATCCTTTAGTTCAGGGGTTTTCAAACTCTGGGTCATAGCTTGTAAAGGGTAGCTGCTAGCTGGCCACGAGGCACTTTGTTTCTCTGCACCTCCACAGGTACGGGCAATCGTAGGAGCTACATGAAGCAGTGTGGACTGGGACACTGCTTCCCATAACTCTCATTGGCCAGGAACGGTGATCCATGACCAACATCAGCTGCGATCCCTGCACCAGAAGAGGCACAGGTAAACAAGGTGTCTCATGCCCAGATAGTGGCTTGACCTTACAAGCCACAACCCAGAATTTGAAAACTCCTGCTCTAATCCACCAACAGCTTATGGACAAACATTGTACCAGTCAGCCATAACAAAAGTCCCAAAACCTGATCCATATCACCTCACTGCACATAGGCCTTGAAATTACATATTCTCTTTGGCATTAACATAATACCTCATTCTGGCTTCTTCTGCCACATCCAAACTCTGCTAGACCTCCACTTCTTGCTAGGACGACCACCTCAATCTGTCCTTCGGAGGTACAACCCTGCTTTCCCCAGCAGGAATTCTCATTGCTGGGAGCATATTTGCCAGTGCAGCATCCTTGGCTCCCCCTGGCCCTTTCATGAGTCCTCTCTTCAGCAAGGAGACATCAGAAGGTAACTCTCTCTGCTGCTTTCTCTTCCGTAGCCCTTTCTGGGCCTTTGCTCCGGCTCTCGGACTGAGCGCCAGATGGCAACTCACTCTGGCTCAGGAACACCAGCCAGCAAACCCCACTAGCTTCTCTCCTACCTTTCAGCTCTCTGGCAGCTCCTTCCACTGCCCTTCTACTGATTGGCTCTGTTCTCAGCCTGGACTCCACCAAGCCTCAGCTAGCTCTGCCCGTGGTCCCCCACCCTCTTCATTGGCCCAACTAGCAGAGCCCGGACTGGACAGGAGTGCTAAGCCCAATTTCACTGAATGTGCCAGCTTCCCTATTACATTCCTTAACATGACAGTTTTACTGGTTTGCTGGGATTTTAAACATCAGTGGATCTAGAAGTTCGAAAATCACAGAGCTTTCTCTTTATCTCCCTCCCCCGCATAACATACACACACACATGATCTAGATTTTCAAATTATTGTAACCATAAATTAGCAATCTGAAAACTTGCTAAGCAAGCGACGCCTCAGAAATAATTAGCACTTTGAGAAATCTTAATTTACAAGTTTATCAGCGTCTACTTGAGTAGGAACATTCTGAAACTGGAAAAACTTCAACCTATTTCATTTATCTGAAGAAAAAAATATTCTTATCACCAAGACAACTTTTGGGGGGGCAACATTTCAGCACCTCAATCATTAGGAAGCAATATCAAACAAACCAGGTTTTATTATTGCATTTGAAGTTGAAATAAGGGAAGTTACTGTGCTTATGGCTAGAAAAGCTGCAGACCATATATCCTTGCATAGTGAATAAGGTGCAGTACTAACTTTTACCAGCATGCCCTCATGACCCCTTTTGAGTTTACTCTCTTTCAGCCGATATTCAGTCTCCCCATCCTCATCTGCAAGGCCCTACATAGATTCTGCTGCCAAGTAAGCTCTCACTTACATATGTGCGCCTAAGCATTTGTTTTCCAGGCAGGCCTCTCTTCAGTCTCCACCTATTCTTCAGGTAGGAGGTGCTACTAGACTATCTGTTGTTTTTTAAGTTTTTCCTACTCTTCAGTTCATTCCTATTTTCACGTGGCCTCCTACATTTGGAACAGCCTCACTTCTTGTGTGCTGAGTGAGCTACCTTCTCCTTTCATTCTTACTCTCTCTTCCACAGCTCATCTCCCCATCAGGACTGTCTATACTGTAGTAAAACCCATTGCTGCCCCCCGCTATTGATTCAGCCTCATAGGGCCAGGGTGCAGAGCTATAAAACTGCAGTGTCGACATTTGAGTTAGGGCTGGAGTCTAAGCACTGAGACACTCCTGCATCCCAAAAAACAGGCTACAGTCTGAGCCAGAACATCTACACTCCAATTTTATAGACTCACAAGCTCAAGGCAGCTGGTATGAGCCAGTTGCAGGTGTTTTATTGCAGTGCAGACATAACCTAAATGATTTGGGCTCTGAGCCTACAAACAATTCAGTGGGACTATTCAAGTACTCACTGTTAAGCAAAGATATAGGTTTGGAGATGATCAGGGCCTTGTACGGGATCCATCTTGATCATTTTAAAGGGGTCTCTCCTTTGAAAAGTGACGCTATGAAAACAGTACTGAAGGATTCCATATTTGGTTTGCTCAACATCCATACTATATTTTCATACTTTTTTTGTTTTTCTCTCCTCCCCCATTCCCAATAGCCAGAAAGTAGGAATAGTACAGAGGAATGCAGAATCTTCAATAGTGGTGATGATGAAGAAAGAACAAAAGAAACCAGCTTGGATCTCAGATCCTAATGCGTTTGCAGTTAGGGGAAAAAATATCTTTATAGCCTGAGTCCCTGCCCCTGCAACAAATGTAACAGATTTTGAGGCCTGCATTTGTAAACTGAACATATCTGCTGTGAAATAAGAGAGACACGAAAAGCATGAAATCACATAATGTCATTTTTACACGTTCACTAGTTAAGAAATATACGTGAAGCACTGTGAGGTCCTCAGGTGAAAGATATGATAAAAGGGCAAATGAACGTAATGTAAAATATAAATAGTTACTTTAGTTTATCTGTCTAAATTATTTCACATCATTTCCCCCACTGATGGCATGGCAGGGCCCCTCCTTGACCTCTCCAGTCACAACAGTTCCCCTCTGGTGATGGAGACAGCTGCAAGTAAATCAGTCCCACTGTAGACAGGTTTTTTATTCCTCACTCAGGTTTTTTATTCCTCCATTTTTACAAGGCGGGCCTCAGGGATACTCTTAAGCCAAACAAAACAAGTTCATAACTCAAAAAGCTGAACACCTTTCCCTGCCTCCAACCTGGGCTGTTGCCTCACCATGCTGCCCCGTGGGTGCCACTCCTTCCCCCAAACAATCCATTAACAATGGCTGTTTCACAGGAAGGAGAACAGCATTCTAGGAGAATCCCCTTCCACGGCTTGTCTTCCTCCCCTCTCTCAGCACAAGAGAGGGTTTTAAAGGTCACTGGTAGCCCATAGCTGGCCTCAGGTGTGTCTAGCTAACCTGAACTAACCCTTTTTCAGCTCATAGGGAACAGGATTCTCACCATTCTAGAGCAGATAATCTGACCTCCCACATGATACATATCTATCAGCAGTACAGTTTGAACCTCTCTAGTCCGGCACCCTCAAGACCTGACCGGTGCCAAATCAAAAAATTGGCCAGATCATAGGAGATCGATATTGTTTAGCAACATTAACAACACTTGCACTGCTTATTGGGCTCTTAGAAGACAATTAGGGGTAAATTAGAGATAAAAGCAGCACAGAACACTGAGAGCCAGGACCAGTAGCTGCAAACAAACCTTATGTGGGAAACTTGGCCACACCTATGATAAGTGGACATCCGGCTAACTAAAATCATACCAGATCACAGATGTTGCTGGACCAAAGTGCCAGACTAGAGAGGTTCAACCTGTACTACATCTTTTATGCCTAATAAATTCACTCATGATTAGTGAATGAGTTAGATTTATGACACACTCTTCCATTCAGATGAAGAGCACTATTGGAAGTGAACTCTCTGTCTCAATATATGAGAGCACACAGTGAGTACAGTCTCAAATCCATTTCAGTTTCTTATTGCCCTAGCATAACGGCAGGTGTTGGTATTTACCGGTACAATCTGTGTGTTCAGCTGTACAACAAATGAGAGAATGAATATGGGACAAGCAAGAGGAACTGAAGGTGGGAACTGCTGGGTATCTATATAAAGGCCAAATTCTTCTTCCAGTTACATCCAAGCAGTTCCTTTGTATTCTCTAGTTCACTGGTCCTGAACCAGGGGTAAATGTACCCAAGGGGGATGCAGAGGTTTGCCATGGCATGTATCACCTTATCTTAATATTTGCTTAATTTTAAGAGGCTAGATTAAAAGCACTAATGAAGTCAATACAAACTAAAATTTCATACACTGACTTGTTTGTACTCCTCTATATACTATACACTGAAATGTAAGTACAATATTTTTATTCCAATTGATTTATTTTATAATTACATGAACATGTGAAAGTCAGCAATTTTTCAGTCTTCATGTGCTGTGACACTTTTGTATTTTTAGGTCTGATTTTAAGTTTTTAAGTGAGGTGACACTTGGGGAACACAAGGCAAATCAGATCCCTGAAAGGGTTACAGTACTCTGGAAACGCTGAGAGCCAGCGATTGAGTTCAAAATCTTTCTTGACGCTCTGCTCCTCCTTCTCCCACTCTATTACACGCTGCCAGCTCTCTGCTCCCATTTTCATTTGATTCTTTTCTCTCTGCTCTTACTTTGTACCTTCCCGAGTTCTTCTGCATGGAATACAAAGCAAACCACATTAGAACTGAACTTGCAACATTTATTTTATTAGGTTAGAGGAGAACTGATTTTTCAGAGATAACCTCCCACGGGCGGCATTGCGAATACACCTCTTAAAAATTGGGCCTTATGATCTTCTAACACAATGTGGTTTATTCTTCACTGGATGCTATTTGATCTCATGCTAAGAATTTACTGTGCGATTACTGTCTTGATTTTATTCTTGATGTTTCCAAGTTTCTGATACTCTCTAGAGTTTCACACACTTTGGGATTATACATGTTATTAATATAATTGTCATCTGCATTGCTCATCTTTTATAACCGCTCAATAATTTTCATCATACATTACACCCTCTGAAAGACTGTTATAATTTCTGGTGTGTGATGAATAGTCTAGGAAAATATTTCCTGATTTTTGTTTGTCACAGTTAAACACATGTTGCTTAAACATGGCATTTTTCTTGCCTTGCAATAAATCAAAACAGGATAATCGCTGCCCAATTTATCCACTTTGCCATTTTCTAAAGGTAACATGTCAAAAACTCCCTGGGCCTGGGTTACTCACTGGCTGTGTCTAGAGTGTCAAGTTTTTCCGCAAAATCATCTGCTTTTGCGGAAAAACTTGCCAGCTGTCTACACTGGCCGCTTGAATTTCCGCAAAAGCACTGACGATCTCATGTAAGATTGTCAGTGCTTTTGCGGAAATATTATGCTGCTCCCGTTCGGGCAAAAGTCTTTTTCCGAAAAACTTTTGCACAAAAGGGCCAGTGTAGACAGCAGAGATTTGTTTTGAGCAAAAAAGCCCCAATCGTGAAAATGGCGATCGGGGCTTTTTTGCAGAAAAGCACGTCTAGATTGGCCACGGACGCTTTTCCGCAAAAAGTGCTTTTGTGGAAAAGCGTCCTGCCAATCTAGACGCGCTTTTCTGAAAATGCTTTTAACAGAAAACTTTTCCGTTAAAAGCATTTCTGGAAAATCATGCCAGTGTAGAGGTAGCCACTTAGTTTTGATCCCGCTTTCCTCTGAAATTTTCCTCTCTTTCAGCAAGATGTATTTATTCAGCTTCTGTCATTTCTGTGGTGGATGAAGTACAGTTGACAAGATTCTTAGACCAAAACCATTTTCTTAGCTCTGCCAAGAGGCGACCAACTTTGGTGTTCTGATCTCCCTGTGCTTATGGCAGAAAGTCCTCAGTACAGTAAGAGTGATATCCTAGTGGTTGTGTACAGCACGTAGCACAGTGAGGGACACTAGTTAATATTAGTTCTCTGGGTCTATTACAATAGAAATATTCTCCCAGTTGATATCAGAATCACTAGGGATACTGAACACCAGACCAGTTTTAGATTGAAAGAGCCCCAAAGCAAAAACAGTCTCTGTATTTGCATCTTACAGAGAACCAGAAACATTGCTGGTGATTAAAACAAGCTGAAAATGACAGCACAGCAAGGAAAATTTCGCCCTCGGTTTCATTTCTGACTCTCAGGGCACAGCTACCCCAAAGCCAACTGTAGTGGCACAGTTGTAGTGCTGCAGCTGTGTCACAACAGCCTCTTTGGGGGTGGAATAACTAGAGCAGTGAAAAAACTTCTTCCATCAGTGTTGGCAAGATCTACACCGGGGTGAACAGTAAGTGGCCCACCAACAGCGAACGACGAGCCACAGCCAATAAGAGCTGAAAGCAACCGGATCTGTGGGAACGCTCGGGTAAATAAAGCATCTGGTGTCCCACTAGGGACTCACCCTATCGTACTACATCTGATACACTGGCCACTTATTACCAAGCCCTGGTGTAGATGATGCCAACACTGAGGGATGAGTTTTTTTCACTACTTTAGGTTTCCATCCCCAAAAGAGGTGGTAGCTAGGTCAGCAGAAGAATCCCATTATTGGGTTGTGTTGAGCTAACTACATTGCACAGGGCGTGACATGTTTCATGGCCCTCAGCAATGTAGCTAGGGCTATCTATTTTTAAGTTGTGACCAAATCTCAGCACTACTGTACTGACTCATCTGTGTTAGCCATCTTTATTCAGCTCTCTTTTACACAAGGTGGCAGCATAACGACATACATCGCCACAGTTTGCACAGAGCCCAGAAAGCTGCTCACTACAGAAGCCAACTCTGGAGAGCAATTTCCTTTTAGTAGGAGGCCTTGTGCTCGCCAACTAGTAACTGACAGAGTAGCCATGATGCTATCACTGAACTGGTACTGCTGGTGTTGGTGTTCTGCTCTGCTGTAATGAGTTACCAGAGCAGTTTACCCCAGCTCCAAGTGGCACAGGTGCAAGTCACAGCGATGTTAGGGTTGCCAGATGGTTTAAGAAAAAATACAAAAGGACCCCCAAGAGTTGTTAAGCAAAAAAACAAACAAAAACAGTGTGGCCCCTTTAAGAAATGTGAAACATGTAGCGAGACTTTTTGACCCTAACAGGCTGCCAGCAGCTGCCCGCCAACTTGCCTTCCCACACGGGTAAGCACTAGGGTTGCCAGGCTGCCTCTGTATTCAGCTGGACAGCCCAGGATTTTCGCCTCCTGGCCGGGAAAAAAAATCAAAAAGTACCGGACATTGTAGGTGTCTGGTATTTTCTGAACTTTTTTTACCTGACAGGAGGCAAAAATACTGGACACCTGGCAACCCTACACAGCATACACAGTTTTACTGTGTCTCTGCACCGGGGCTTACACTAGTGGGGCAGAACAGCCTCTGCCATCCCCCGTGTAGATAACATCACAGGAAGTTTGGGTTTATTGTGTGCCTGTGTTTGTGATGTGACAGAGTCCAAACATATCAGAAAACAAAGAACGCTGGCCATTCATAGGGCAACTAGAAAGCAGCTGATAGTCATTTGAGAGCAAAAAGTATAAAAATGCTTCTAGTCTACCATTCATAATTTGGCTCTCCACACTATGGCCACTTATTTTAGGAGACTATACATGGCTTTCTGTGCCTAACTTCAGGCACCTACATTCAAAAATGTTAGCTTTAGTTGAATTAAAAAATACTCATCTAGCCATGCAATTGCTCTTCTCCGTTGATTTTTCACATGACTGAACAAGCCAGAATTTGTTCAGTTACTCTGGATTTACACTGGCATGACTGAGTGCAGAATCCTGTCTCTATACCTTTACATTTTCTAGGGTTTGCTCTATCTTCTTCACTAGTGACCAGCTGTAAAGGGCTCTGCTCGCTGCAGGTGCACTTCCTGGTGACGAGGTCTGGGAATTTAGGCTTATCTTCACTACACAGTAAATCGATGCCAAGCAGACATGATACATCGATCTCCGAGCACTCTCCCATTGATTCAGGTACTCCACCTGGACGAGAAGAGAAACCAGAGTTGACAGGAGAGCTGCCCCCGCCAACCTTACCACATAGAAGACACTGTGGTAAGTACACTGATTTATTTGTGTAGCTGAAGTTGCACAACTTAGATTGACAGGAGGAGGTACTATACACTAGGCCTTAGCTTTCACCCCAGCAGTACCCCGTGTCCTCATTGACTGATGCCATCTCTCTCTCTGTCTCTGTGACTTGGAGTGTTCCCTCTTCTTGTGTCGGCTGTGCAGTCTGGTCACTGTACAATTTCCCCCTTGTGGGGTAACAAAGTCCCACCAGACAAGATGTCCTCAGCTGCTTTTCTGTTCCACTTCTAGGCCCTGTGACACTTCCCAGAGATTGGTGGGGGAACCCAAACCTGTCCACAACTCTGGTTTGCACCCAGGGTCCCTCTAGTTATCAATCCACTTGCTTATTTGTGCTCCTCACCTTTATAGTACAAGCACCAGCACATTGTCTGTTCCACGGGGCTACTTCACCTCCTAGTCAGGAAAAGACCCCAAGGCTTAGTCTCCCCCCTGGGCATAGTTAAAGAGGCTATGGAGAGGCACTGGCCCTTCAAACAGTGGCAAGGCATTGGGGGGTGTCATATGCCACACCCCCTCCATTTCTGCAACTGCCTCGCTGCCCTGCAGAAACTGCTTTGGTCTGGGGCACCATGTCCTCCCTGCACTGCTCCCTCCCCGCTTCCCATTTCGGCTCATGGGAAATGGAGGCGGCAGCAGCAGGATGGAACAGCTGTTCTCCTGTGCTCCCACCTCCTACTCCTAATGGCCATGTTTCCTGTACAACAGTGCGTGCCTGCAGAGAGGCAAGGCAGAGACAATGCTGCAGCAGCTGGTCCCAGAGTGGCTGTCAACAGCACCTAGGCTTCCCTATTAAGCTAGACCAGCATCACCCCAGCAGAGATGCCCATATACCACTACACACAGGAGGGGAGAGCCCAGCATGTGACATCCCAAGATAATTGCCCCCACCCCGAATACAGATGTCAAACTATGTTTATGCTCTCCCCCTGGATTTCCCAGATCAACTCCCTTTCCCTCTAGAGGGCAACTACAAGCCCCTTCCCTGCAGTTTCCTCCTCCTTTCTTGCATCTGGACTTCCAACTCTCCAGTCATATGAAGAAGTGGGTTGTGGCCACAAAGCTCATGATACCATTTACATGTTTTGTTAGTCTATAAAGTGCTACCAGACCATTTGTTGTTATTTAAGTTTTTCCTGTCTTCATAATGTTAGCCCAGCTTCTTCTCCAGCTGCGCCTTGTCGGCAATTAGGCTGTATTGTGGCTTGTGTAATGTGAACACCCCATCACACCAGTTATTATAGCAAGTTTACTCCAAAAAAAGCCCCAGGTTTTTAATAATATAAGTCTGCATTGCTGGCATTAAATAATAAAATGATGCCCAGCTCACTGTAGCAAACACTGCACGCAGGTCTGGCAATACTGCTTATATGTAGTCAGTTCTAATATTTTGTCTCCACCAGAGGTAACAAAACAGCTATGGTAAATTAATTTTACCAAGACATTTTTTCATTAACCTCAGGAGCTTTACAGGTGCATTTGTAAAGCCAAGGGGCATAGCAGTAAAATGAAATAATCCCTTGTGATGTACAAAAGCAGTGTCTGATTTGCTTCTATCATCCACAGACATTTGCTTGTAGCTGTGCACTTCCTAAATCTAAGGTGTTAATGTACTAGCTTGACTCCAGAAATCTCAGGAGTTGTTAACCCCAGGCAACAGAAATGTATCTTTTGGGGGGCTGCTTCTGAATATCAACACAAAAAGCTCAAGCTGTTAAAGGAATGGGGCAGTGCCTCAGACAATGTCTGCTAGAGCAAATTCTAATTTTATCCACTTCTCAAGTGATTATTTTCTTATTAGTACTGTAAGAAAACTGAGCTAAAATATTGTCAGTGTCAGTGTGGCACTAGCCCAAGCCACTCATTTCACATCCATTTTAAAAGGCTAGATTTGTAGGTCAATAACCTACGGCCAGATTCAGCATCTTCTGATCATATTGACCTCCATAAGATACATGAATTAGTACTATTCAATGAAACCCCTTGCATGCATAAGTGCCACTCCGTGTGAAGGTTGCAACATCTGGCCCTTGCTAGTGGTCACTTACATCTTGTCAATGTGCTCTCTGGCTTGCTGTAGATTTGTAAAGCCACTTGGATTTTCTGTTTTAACAGCAGGAGATATTTAGCCCGTGACCACAAAACACCCAAGTTTATCTCCTAACACAGACTCCTTTAATCCCCTAGACCACATTTTATGTACATGATAGTACAATGTGTCAGTCATGTCATTAAGTGCCCTTTAATTCGGTGTAATTAGTAATGTGCTAGATAGTGCATAATCTCTATTACTTCAATTTACAGTCTAAGTATTATGTTTGCACCCAGAGCTGCTAGAGAAAGTGTTGCAACTCCAGAAAACAGATTTGCAAACTACCATAGGTTGCAACACTGAAGCTGAACATTGATGCTCCCTGGAATCTGTAAGTTTACAGAACCATAGCAAAAGGACTAGATTGCAGAATTTTCAATTGTCATAAGGAGCACTCAACATAGGATTAGCTGTGTTATAAGTGCTCTCCACATATAAAGGGCAGTACCGAGGGGACAATGTCAACCAAAGGTACCCAACTACAGCTGTAGATCGAATTGTTGCAGGATCTCCACTGTGGGGGGTTGACAGGATAAATTCTCCCATCAACTTGCCTTATGCTTCTCATTCCGGTGGAGTACCGGAATCGACAAGAGAACAATCAGTGGTCGATTTATTGGGTCTTTACTAGACCAGCTAAAACAATCCCAAGGGGGATGGATTGACACAGCACTGATGCCCTGGTAAGTGTAGACCAGTGGTCACCAACCAGTAGATCGGGATCTATTGATAGATCTTGGAGCCTCTGACAGGTGATCCTGACAGGGTTGGCCAAGAGGCTATCAAGTGCTGGTGCTTCAGCTGCCCCTCCCCCTACTGCTGTGCATTTCTTGCCCTCTGTGTTGGAGCTAACTCCCGCCAGCCCCGGGAGCCTCCTGGTTGCAGTGCAGGGCAGGGGAGGAAGAAGAGTGGCACTGATGTCAAGGTGCCCCCTCCCACTCTGTGTCCTATCTCCACAGAGCAGAGTGTGGGGCATAACAGGACTTAGGATGGAGTTTGCTGGCTGACTTTGGGAGTGGTGCAGGGCCAGGGCAAGGGTGAGCCTGCCTTAGCCTGACTGCACCACCACCAAAGAGCTACCTGAGGTAAGCAGTGCACAGTCAGAGACCACATCCCGAAACCCTCCCCAGTCATGAACCCCCTCCTACACCCAAGCCCCTGCCTCAGCCCCGAGCACCCCTGCACGCAAACACCCTGCCCCTAGAATCCCTCCTGCACCCTGACTGCCTGTCCCAAGCTCAGCTTAGAGCCCCTCACACACTTGAGATCCCTTAATCCAAGACCAGAGCCTGCACCCCAACCCACTGCCCCTGCCTGATGAAAGTGAGGGAGGATGGGAGAGGGAAGGAGAATGGAGTGAACAGGGATAGGGCCTCAGAGAAGGGGCACAAAGGAGGCAGGGCAAGGGTATTTGGGTTTGAGATAGATCTCGGATTGCACCTTAAATTAAAAAAATGATCTTGTGCTTAAAAAGGTTGGAGACCCCTGGGCTGCGTCTACACTGGCATGATTTTGCACAAATACTTTTAACGGAAAAGATTTTCCGTTAAAGTATTTGCGCAAGAGAGTGTCTACATTGGCATGTGCTTTTGCGCAAAAGCATCCGTGCCAGTGTAGATGCTCTCTCGCACAGGAAAGCTCAGATGGCCATTTTAGCCATTGGGCTTTCTTGCGCAATAAATTAACGTTACCTGTCTACACTGGCCTCTTGCGCAAGAATACTTGCGCAAGAGGGCTTATCCCTGAGCGAGAGCGTCAAGAGTATTTGTGCAAGAAGCACTGATTTTATACATTAGAACGTCAGTGTTCTTGCGCAAATACTCCCAGCCAGTGTAGACAAAGCCCTGGTGTAGACAAAATCTTGCCAATGTAGACAAAGCCCTGGTGTATACCTACCCTTAGGGATCTACAGTCTGGCCCTAAATGTGCAGCCAGGAACTGTTAATTCCAAGGGTGTGTCTAGACTACATGGCTCCGTCAACAGAGCCATGTAGATGAGGCAGGATGACAAAGGGAAATGAAGCAGTGATTTAAATAATCACCGCTTCATTTAAATCAAAATGGCCGCTGTGCTGTGCCAATCAGCTGTTTGTCAGCACAGAGCGGCAGTCTAGATGGGGATCTGCCGACCCCAGAACCCAGGCTTACAGGATCTGCCGACAAAGGGTTCTGGGGTTGGCAGATCCCCGTCTAGACTGCTGTGCTGTGCCGACCAACAGCTGATCAGCACAGCATGGCGGCCATTTTTATTTAAATGAAGCGGCGATTATTTAAATTGCCGCTTCATTTCCCTTTGTCAGTAAACTAATCTACACGGCTCCGTCGATGGAGCCATGTAGCCTAGACATACCCTAAGAGTTTATTAAGTAGGTAAAATGTCTCTCTTTTGGAAAAATCATAAAAAGGCCTTAAAGTTCAGTTGCTAAACAATGTGGTTTAAAGCTGAGGAGAGCAGAGGACATCAGTGAGAGAATTTCCCTTCCAGGGGGCTGGAATACTGAGCAAAGAGTACAGTGAGAACAACACATTCTCTTCTCTGCACAAAAATAAAACTATAAAGCCAAGCTCTGGCTCTCGCTCAAGTCATTGGGAACTTTGGTATTAATGGTAGTGTTGCTGCTAATGGTTGTGCTGTTAGTGAGAACAGGACTGAACCCAGAAGACACATTACTTACTTGCACAGCCATGAGACAACATGCTAAATATGCTCTGAAATGGAGCACGCATGAAGTTAAGCATTTGGAAGCCTGAATATACTGCAATGAAACTAGACCCTATTAAAAACCTTCCCACTTGAAATGTTCTCTGCCCTACCCTTCTAGAAAAGTCAGAATAAATTTACCAGAGAATTAAAACATTTCCACTGAATTTTACTCCAACCTAAAGACTTTTGGAAGCAGGGCTATTCAACTGTATAGGATTCTATGAAATGCTTACAATTCCATACAAAGGTGGTCATTCACTATGAATTATATTGTATAACCTTTTAGAGCAACTGCAATAGAATTGTGTTAAATTTCTAGGGAAATTAAACTTACTAAGGGTAATAAAATAAAATATAGCAAGAAGTTTGTTTGTTCAATATAATGGTGCCTTTGGGGTTTTTTTTCACTAAAAGACATTCATTATTGCATATTGTTTTGCCTTCAAAATTGTATATGCTTATTAACTTTTTTTCCCCAAAAAACCATATCAGACATTGGCTTATAATAAACAATAAATCCTAGAGTGCCCCGTGGTGTTTCCCATCACACAGCCGCTGCACATTTTAGCTGAAAATGGAAAAACAAATGGCTAGTGCACCATGGTTATTACAAATGATAATGGCTTTGAAATTTCACAGCTCAGTAAAGAAACTTACTGATTGTGAACTTGATAAACAAGCGACCAAGGATTTTGAAAGGGTTTGTATAAATTAACACCATTGGTGTTTAAAAATGAACATTGGGTATCTAAAGCTCCTTTGCACTGTGCTCTGGCTATGTAATTGAGACGCAATATAGTCTATAGCACCGGGAGTCAACCTGTGGCCCACAGACATCCTGTCTGGTTCCCTTCCCCCGCCCCCCCCCCCCCCCGTCACCTCTCATGCACTGGGGCATCGGAGCTCCACACATCCTACTGCTCCCTCTTCCTACCAGCACTTTCGGAGTACCTCAAATCACCTGATTCATGCTCTGTCCCGGCTCCTCCCCCTCTCTCTCAGAGCTGGAACACCACACACTGGGGCATTGGAGCTGATTTGCGGCATTCAGGCTCTGGGAGGGTGGGGGAGCTGGGGAGGAGTGGGGACAGAGCATGAATCAGGCCATTTGTGGTGCTCTGAAGGTGCTGGGAGGGAAGGGCAGAAGTGTGGGGCTCCAGTACACCAGTGCATGAGAGGCATGTGAGGGGTCAGACCGGGGGTCTGTGGGCCAAGGTGGAACCCCAGTGAGCTGTGGGTTGCTGCAGACCACTGAGATGAAGGAAGGCCCCTCATGCAGCCCACTCACTGTTCTTGGTTGCCCACCCCTGATTTATAAGGGGTAAGGAGACCAGTCCCTTATTTATCCAGGCACTAGAGGCTCCATGCTACAAGGTGCTCGTCAGCACTCTGGGCCTGATTCAGCAACTCTGTGAAACTGTGCTCAGTTAAAAACACAAGAGTAGGCCCGTTGCCTTCTCCAAAACTACCCATGTTCCTAAAGTGCTTAAATGCTTTGTTGGACTGGGGCCATACTGCTCACCATCTTGCAGGATCAAGACCAGTGTTCCCTGCAAGCTCAGTGCTTGTGTGACCACTCAGAAGAAATTCAAATGCTGCCCAGCTGATTACCAGGGTGTCCACAATTAAGGTTTTGTTTCCACTGGTGGTGCACATCTACACATGCCTCAGGGCACATACAATTTATTCTGCACACTGATGGAAAAAATCTGCACTTGGATGGAGAAGATTAGAGGGAACATTGATTAAGACCTAACAGAGCTATAGAATAGGATCCACTGGCTATACTTTTCCAAAAGTGGAACAAGAACCACTTCCCAAGCCACCTCCCCCAGTACCACTGGAAGCTAGGCCTTTCAAAGACTACTTCCAGGCCTCATCACTCAGGCTTTGCACCATCTCCCTATGTGAAGGCACAATTTTGCCTTTAGCAGACGTAACTGCTGATGGTGCTTGATTTGCTAATAACCTCCTTATCTGAAAACCTGCATGGGCTGCAGTGAAGTACACAGCTGTGAATCAGGTTTTCCTTACTTCCATAGCAAACCCAGCATTTTTTGTAGTGGTCAAAATCTTGTCTCTCCATCTTGAGAAGAACAAACTTCTTCTGAAGTAGCAGCAGCTGAGTTGCTGCAGATTGTGCACAAATGCCAGTACAGTTTGACTGAAACCCTGCTGTTCTACAGGAGCTGAAAACATGTGTGGATGTTGCAGGCTCTGGATGTCTTTTCACAAAGAACATCAATAGTTTCAAAGTTTTCGCCTAGTGTATCTGTCACGTTCTGCCTCAACGATGTGCAGAACCCAGCAAAGAACAAAGAAATGCTGATGCTTTTGAAAATTAGTGAGGGCAATATCCTTAACCTGTGACTATACAGATCAGATCATCTCTGCATTAAGAAAAATAATTTGATTGTAAATGAAATTATTTTACAGGCTATTCATCTGCTGCATAGCTTTTTTTTTTCAAAAACCAGTTCTCCCATCTCATCAAAGCACTTTTCTTATTATTATATTGTACCTGTGATGAGTTTTTGTTCTGCAAATAGTATGGTTTCATACTTTCGTCTCATTTCCCTCCATACCAAATGGCAGTATGTACATTAATTTGTCTTTTGACTTCTTTGAACCAGCAATACCTTGACACATAGGCTGCGTCTAGACTGGCAAGTTTTTCCGCAAAAGCACGTGCTTTTGTGGAAAAACTTGCCAGCTGTCTACACTGGCTGCTTGAATTTCCGCAAGAACACTGACAATCTCATGTAAGAAATCAGTGCTTCTTGTGGAAATACTATGCTGCTCCCGTTCGGGCAAAAGCCCTTTTGCGCAAAAGCTTTTGCACAAAAGGGCCAGTGTAGACGCTCTCTTCTGGAAGTTTTTGCAGAAGAACTCTTCCGCAAAAGAGTTTTTGCATGAGAATGTGCCAGTGTAGATGTAGCCTATGTAACCCAGAGGAACATCTATAAGTAGTGCAGATTTTACTACCTTAGAAAATGCATCTCTCCTCTTGTGATAAAAAGCAAGTTGAAATCAGCTAACCCTCCCCTGGATAGGTGTTCACTATAGAGATAACTTAAGGGATTGATGAACACTGAGGCTAGCCTATCATAACTGTGAGCATCCAGTCTGCAAAGCATACTGGAGTCGCACATCCTCACTGGGGCTGTGTTCCCCCAACTGTGTCACTAGGATTTCTGGAAGCTTGGTTCCTTGTACTGCTGCAAGCCGAGCCATTCTATTATTCTTTCCCGGCTGGACACATGAGGGAATTGTGAGTAGGCAATGGCATTGAGGACATTGAGCCGGTATCCTCACCACAAAGAGGAAGGTTCCCTACCCAAGAGGAAATAGAACTCAGACAGATAGAACTCCATGTTGTGCCAGCTAGCCTAGGCTGAAAGCACCACTACGCTTGGGTGAGAGAGTTTTGTGGGTGGTCAGGAGACAAAAGTTAGTGAAAGGGCAATCTGAGCAAGAGCCCATGTAATTCTGTAGGCAAGACATTCTGTAACTGCTCATACTCAAGGAAGCTGCCTCATCTGGCCTTGCCCTGGGCTGCTTTCCTCCCTTTCAACTGCTGTGCTAAAAAGGAACCTGAAAGCTTTTAAGGTTAGACAAAAGAAAGTGAATTTGTCCACATGTTCTGCTCACCCACCTTTTCTCTCTCATGCTAAAGAGGGAGGTAACAACCCACTCAGTCTCTTTAACCATCTCTGGGTGTGGTTGTAACATACCATCTATAACAGCTTCTATACATCAATACCTGCCCAGGAGCAGCCATTAGCAGCTCTCAGCATAACAATATTAATACCTCATTGAGGAGAAAGGAATGCTGTTCAAAACTCATTGAGGTGAAAGGAGAGAGAGCAAGTGCCCATCTGTTACTGCCAGATTGCCCCCCTTAGATTCATGCCTGCAAGAGACCCTCCTTGCACAGCTCTCTTTTCTCTCATGCAGAAGAGGGCTTTGCTGTCTCTGTGACTCACAAATGCTAGCAGCAGCTCCCTGATTGCTGACATTGCTACCCCCTGACAAGGATTGCAGGCTCAGCTGTGAGCAACTGAAGACTTTAAGGCTGCGTCTACACTGGCTGCGAGTTCTTGCGCAAGTAAACTGATGTTCTAATGTATTAAATCAGTGCTTCTTGCGCAAGAACTCTGATGCTCCCGCTCAGCAATAAGCTCTCTTGCACAACTAGACAGGCAACATGGATTTCTTGCGCAAGAAAGCCCTATGGTTAAAATGGCCATCAGAGCTTTCTTGCACAAAAGAGTGTCTACACTGGCAAGGATGCTCTTGCTCAAAAGCACATCTCTTGCGCAAACGCACATGCCAGTGTAGACACTCTCTTCTGGAAGAGTTTTGCACAAGAACTCTTCCGCAAAAGAGTTCTTGTGCAAGATCATGCCAGTGTAGACGTAGCCTTTCTGTTGGGGGATTACAAGAACCTCGGTAGTAACCACTGGGCTTGTGATGTAACTGGGAGAAGTAATAGGTGCAGGAAGCAAGGGGAAGCTTTACTGTATACAGTGAGCTGTGCTATGGAGGGAGGCTATCTGGAAAGCATCTGCTACAAGATGCCTGGGTTCTGTTATGTGTGTAAAAGAGCAGACGAAGAATAGGTACACGCGGTGGAAGGGAATGTTTTGCGGTGACAGAAACAGGCCAGACAGTGCAATGCACTGGGATAGGCTGGAGATACTCTGGAACACTCACCCTGACCTCTACTTACACCTCTGGAATCCTCCTGAAGGATAAACCATGGGCCTAGGGTCCATGTCCGCTGTCCCAGCTCTGGCCCTGTGGAAGTTAAGATTATAATAGCCATTCTGTACCAGTCTGTCTATCCCAGTCATCTGACAGCAGCCCATACCAGGTCACATCCTGACTGTTTTGGTTAATAGCCATTGATAGCTTCAATACAAATTCTTTTAATTCTTTTTTTAGCCTTAATATGGCCTTCATAAAATCCCAACAAGATGTTCTATAGGATGACTGGACATTGTGTGAAATAGTACTGCCTTCTGTTTTAAACCTGATGCCTGTTAATTTCACTGGGTGACCCCTGGCTCTTCTGTTATGTGAGAGAGTAAATAAATGGAAAAGCTGTACTCTCCCTGCCATCTTCTGCCCTCCTCACCCTCTCTCTCCCAGAAAATCTGCTGCAGCCACACGCAGGAGCCATCTCCGGTAATGCAACTCCACTGGTCACTAAATTAGAGCTAAATTCATATTCAGGCTATTGCACAAACTCTCAAACCATCCTGTTACATTTCTGTAACAGATGAAACAGAGGGAGATCTGTACATCATGCACATTTTTTTAAAACCTTAGAAAATGCTTCTCTCCTCATGTGGTATTATGTAAGTTGAGCTCAACCAAGCACTTGAGCTGTCTCTTGTAATAAAAGAGCAAAGGGTACTATATCTATTGAAGATACCCATTGCCCCAGTATATGAGGAGTGCATCTTAAACTTTAGTTTAATGCATTTATCATCACAGCATCCCTGTGAGATTGGAAGAATATTGCTTCCCTTTCTCTCAAAGGTTCCTTCTATTAATTTCCCTGGACATTAGAAGCCTAAATACCTTTAATGGATCTCAATCTAGGTGATTTGCCCAAGATCACATAGGAAGTTGGTAGAACAAAGAACTGAACTAGGTGCCAAACTACTGCCCAAACTATTGGGCCATCCTTCCTCTCCTGGCAGGTGTGGATTTTCATTGTTGCATTAAAAATACACTGTTGTATTAGGTTAAATGGACTGATAGAAAAGTTCAGATTTGAATGTGAGCTTTGTGGCTCAGATCTATCTGTTAAATTCAAGAAGAACTGGGGAAAAAATTAAAATATTAGTAGTTCCTGCTGTACTTGAAAATGGATCCATTCAACTGTCGCCGGTTTTAGCATGACTTTTCTTGCCATCTTTGTTTTGTAAGAAGATCATTCTAGTTAAATAGGACTTTGTCCTCTCTTTTCTCTCATTTGATCCTGCCACTGAGTAAAAATGCTAACTATGCAGTGGCACCAGAGCAGAAGTCAGACTCACTGCAGGATGGAAGTTAAGAGCAAAAAATATATATCTTCTTGAACAATAATCTTCAAAGGTAAAGAGGCTTTGAATTTGCCTGCGAGTCCATACAACCTACCCACATTCGGAAGTCACCAGCCTCCACTGCAAAAGTCCCTTTCGCTATGTTGCTCGCTAGAATAGGAATGTCCTCTTCAGCTTCTTAAATCTTTCCTGAGGCGGGGAGAGATGACGAGAGGAGAGGTTTGTAAGAATAAATTATTGTAACTGAGAATATGTATTTAGTTTACTTTGCTTAGATATGCCTAGGTGCTTGCCTGTCATCTCCCAAGGGGATTAGCAGATGGTTCACAGCACTGCTGCTTAACTGCACAAATCCACACTTCTTTTTTGTGAACTTTTTTAGTTTTGCATTGTTTCCAAGCAGACTAAATTATAACCCAGAGTGCTGGATATTTGTGAAAACGTCAAACAAATAAACCTAGGCTAAATATAAAGAGGGGTTATTTTTGCCTTCTGTGGATAATCAATAATTTCCTTTCTATCCACGCTATTAAAAACCAACAATGTTCAGGTTTTCAGTTGCCCTATGTCCACTGAAACCACACACACTATTAAAGCATTAATATAGAAAGCAGTGTTCAAATATGATTTTATTCTGAGAGACAAGTTCATTTTACACAGATCCCACAACATGCTCAATTTTAGTTTAGATAAGACATTAAGGACTACAAAGGTATTTAGGTTCCTAACTCTCATTGAAATCAATAGAAACTAAGAGCCTAATGGGAATTAGGAGCCTACGTAAATTTGAGGATTCTGGCTTGGGTCTGCTTTGCATAAACATAGCAGTGGGCATAGCTTACTAAACTTTGTAATAAAATAACTGTTTTGTTAACTTTACCAATTGAAGTCCTATTTGTATTACAAAATCAAAGTTTGCTGTAAGTAGGTCAGGGAATACACAGCTTGTAAATGGGTCCCCTTACCTCACATAAACATGTTAATAATTGTAGCACAGATGACCCTTAAGTATACTTCTATCAGGAAACTGGCACCTTACACAGTCATAAAAATTAATGTTTTTTTTTCATAATTTAGCCCAACAGAGTTCTTTCTGTGGAAGACAGTTCATTGTTTTTTACTCTTGCACAAACATCAACAGAGCTAATTTCCAATTATAAGGGACTGGTTTTCCCTCACTGACACCAGTGCAACTGAAAGTATAAAGAGGCATAGCAAGGGCAGAATTTGTCCTTCTGGATCTTTGTTACTGGTGAGTATCTATTAGTCAGAATCAATCCAGCTAGGCTGTCAAACCCCAGACTAGGTTTGATTTGGCAATTAGAAAGAGTGGCCCTATATTTTCAAGAGTGACTTAATTTGAGGAACTTCAGTTTTTGAGTGGCTAGCCTGAGACATTTTTAAGATGCCTGAATGCAGAAAATGTGGACAATCTGGCCGCCTCAAAATGTGTTCGGTTGGCACCCAAAACCTGAGGCTCTGGAAGAATGTTACTTCTGAAAATAAAGATTATGCTTGTAAACTAAGCACACATGACATGGTGACTGAGAAACTGATGCTATTTGTAAGAAGTCATTTGTAACAGGATCACTTTTCAGAGAGCTACAGTGCTTTAAATCTCTGCCATTTTTGGTCAGATGCCAATATGGTGTACATATCTGGTGGCACAAGACTCTGTTTGCACTAGGAAAAGGCCTCCCTCAACTGGCCTTCTTATCATCTGTGCAACATGCCTCAGGTGGCACATGACCAGAATGTATCACTGAATTTGGTCCACTGGTTAAAATCAGAATTATTAGCTTCCCTGGCTTTGGGAAGAATGAGGTTCTGACAAGGCATGGGAAGTGAACACTGATCCATGCCTCTCTTTCTCTCCCTCCCCTCAACTGTTGATGATAAAAAAGAGGCTAGGAACTAGGTCAATAGGTCAAACCTGTTTTCAGCACCATTAGCAAAAGCATAAGCAAGGTCATGTTCCATCAGATATGGATCACACTTCCTGTAACTAATTTAAAAATGAGTTGCCCCATCTACAGTAGCAGCTAAACCATTTTCATCATCTTTTGAAGTAGTTCAGGAAAAGACAGGGAAACAAAAGGATGCCAGATAACACTGGGTAATGCACTACTAAAAGACAGATAAATATGATGGTGACAAATACAGTGTCAGAGCCTATACAGAAGAGAGCAAACCCAATGCTTATAATTGTTACAGGCAACAAATCATTTTCCTATTGCCACAGAAACTAAAGGGCATTTAATGGTGAGTCCTGTTTACATGGTTAGGGTTAAATTGACAGCTAGTTCATAATCAGAAAGGAACTTTCCTTCTGGTCCTACAGGGCCCAATCCTGTGAGTTTATAGGCAAATACTTATTTTTACTAATGTGAGGAGTCCCATTTAAGACAGCAGGATTAGTCACATGAGTAAAATTAGGCATTGGTGTAAGTAGAAGTTGCAGGATCAGGGCTGTAGCTTTTATTGCCTTCCTACACAGCACCCAGTGGGATTATCCATTAGTTTCAGGTGTTCAAATCACTCAGGCTCAATTTCCTTTGCTGAGAGGGAAGCAAGCACTGTGCCTTCTAGTTTCCTTCTCTTTTGTTGGGCAGGGGGGGAAGCCAGGTGGCATCTTTAGTTCCCCTCTCCAGATTAGGATTTAATTGTATTCCTGGTGAGTCTGTTCTGGTTGCACTCAGTCTTTCAGATGAATGTTTCATCAATATGATTAGGATCACATCCCTCAGTCTAGTCTATTTACACAATCTGTTGTGACAGCTCAGAGTCTAGTACTCCCCAAAGGAAATATTAGATACCACCCTATCACTTTATTCAAATCATATTTTGCACACCACTCTTTCAGCCTAATACTATGCTCCTCTGGATTGTATTTTGTGATCTCCAGCAGGCACTAAAAATCCTTCCTGAAAAAGGGAGATTAATATTTATATTAGCCCTCAAATTGAGTGGCGGGTTTGTTGGGGAAAAGGAGGCAGAAAAGGTTTCCTTGTAGCCACAAATACCCTGCAGGAAAGGGAACACTGGCAAATCCTGCGATTCTCAAGAGGGTGGGAGGCAAATAACACCCCCCCCCCCAGCAATCCCCCCTCAGAAGAGCTGTGTGTAAACTCAACGCTTGTCTCTCGCCCACTTGGCCCCATGCAGGGTATTACCTCACCCACCTTGTCTCTCCCAAGGGACCAGCCAGGCCGCGCAGACGAACCCCTCCGGCCCCCACTGCGAGGCGGGGAGGGGAATGGCCCGCGTGTGCCGCAGGTACTGGGGGAGGGGGCGCTAATGTTGAGCCGCAGCCGGCACAAGGCCCGCGGGGGAGGGGCAGGCGGGCACCAGGCGGCTGCAGCCGCTAGATGGAGCAAGGCCCCCGCCCCGGAGGAGAGAGCGGACTGGCGGCTTCGCGAGTGGTCAGCCCGCCAGCGCCTCCTCCCTGGGGCGGAGCCGCCCCCCGGGGCCGCCGCTTCCTGCCGAGGCTGGAGAGTTTCCTAGAGCCGGGGGAAGGGCCCCGCTGCCGCCTCCTTTCGCCGGGCGGGCCGGCCCGCGGCTCAGGCATCGCAGCGGGGCGCGCTTAGAGGCGGGCTGGTCCCCTGAGGACACCGCTTCTTTCCCAGCCGGGCGAGCCTTGTTCTGGGCCCCTCCGGCCGCAGCCGGGCTGCCTGGCGGAGCCGCCAACAGCGCAGGGCCCCTCCCCGTGCCTCGGCTGGCGCCCGGCGGGACAGAGGGTGCCGAAGCGGCGCCCCAAGCGTTGGCTTTCTAAGGGGCGCGGGCCTTGCCCGTAATCAAGGGCGGGGGGCGCTCGGGACGGGCATCAGCTCTGACGCCAGCAGAAAATGTGTGAGCCCCTGAGCCGCTTCTCTAAGGGCACGCACCGGGGAAAGCGGCAAAGGGGTGAAAACAAGCACGATCCATCCGTGCGCCTGTCTTGTTCCTGGGACAAGTAGCCCGGGAGCTTCCTGTCCGTTGACCGAGCTGGATTTGCTCGGTTGTAAGGCGTAGCGGAGGGGGTCGCTATTGGGCCTTTATTTACTGCGGGGTAACGTCGACATCAACAAGGCTGCCCCGCTGCAACAAAGCCCCCTTTGCACAGAAAGTTCATTAAATCCGGAGCCGGGCTCGCTTGGCACATGACGCACGTGCCTTCCCCTTCGGGGGACGGGGGGAGCAAACAAATCACAACACAATCGAGTGATAAAAACAACCCCCTGGCTCGAGGGGCGCTTGGCATAATTCGCGTTTGCCTCGCTTGAGGAATAAAAGAAATTGAGGAGTTAAGAGTGAAACCTAAGCCCTTTGATACATTCACCTGCAGACTGGGGGGGGGGAGCCCCTGCAGTTCAATATTTAAAACGTTAGCGTGAGACCTGCTTTGTTGAGTCTAGCTCCTTTGGGCAGCGTTTTCCAGTCGAGGCGTTTTCAGGGGAGTTGAGCAGGGAGCTTCAAGTGTTTCAAAGGAAAATAAGGTCTGCTAAGAAATATACAGCAAGGACCCGACTCCTGAGATGCACTTGTAAGCTGCATCCTCTTCACACCCGCGGTAGATTTCTCTTGGCCCTATTCAGCTGGAGGAGGAGGGAAGCGGGCCAAGAGGAGGAAGGCGCTGAACTTCAGTATAGGAGCTGACAAACAATACTAGCGGCGTCACTTAGGTTCAGCGCCCAACAATAAATAAGTTTCGTTTTGATGCCAAAAGCCATCCCGCCCTGCTGCGAACGGGAGGACTGGCTCCTAGATGACTAAGGGACAAGCGCGCCCCTCTTGAGCGTCCCAGAAACGGCCGACACTCAACGGGGATGGGCGCTGCAGCTCCCACTCGGCTCCAGCCGTCTCTGGAAAGCCAGCCACAGGGACTCTGGTGTCCTTAAAACGTGATCCCTCTAGGGCTGGCGGCAGGCAGCTACCCTCCCCTTATGGGTGGCGGGAGAACAAAGTTAAACAGTGATGGGACCATAAAGCAAGCTTTGAAAGGGGCTACACAAACGGATCACTCGCTCTCCAGGGGGAGCCTGTTCTTTGACAAACGCTCGCCATCACTGGGGTGGGAAAAGGAAATGTCCCAATAATTGGCACAGACCGGATCATCTCTTTTTCAACACGGCAGCCGCTAGGAAGCGAAAGTTAATACCAGCAAACGAATTCAAACACTGAGCCACTGCAGTGTTTAACCAGAAATCCGATTCGGCGATCTCGCTACGGTCGAGCCTTTCCTTAATGCTCTATTTATTTAAGACGGGTTTAGAACTCCTCCTTCCTCTGTGCCTGAATAGATTCAAGTCTCGTTTCTTGCCCACAAAAGCGATTGAAACGTGCTAGGCACGGGCTGCATGTGTAGACTAATTCCATGGCTCCCCAGAATGTCAACAGAAAAGGGAAAATAAAGAGCTGTAGTCTTGTAAATCAAACCGTGGGTTCCGGATCCAACATAACTGTTGGCTTTCTAGCTGAGCCTACTTCGGTTTGGATCTCAGCGCACCTATGCCTCGGTCACTCTGGGACGCTTCTCAGAAGTTATATGAAAGGAAAAATAATCTTTGGGATTTTCAAAACCTGCAGTGAAGCTTTAGCCGCTCATTGTGTTTGTCTCTGCAAATCACATTAGGAAGCAAACACTGGTGTAGTTAACTTTTTATCTACTGCTAATGTAAACAAATAAGCAGCATCTAGCCCCTTGATCTTTATTTAAATATAGACTTGTTTATCGGTGTCAGCCTATGAAGATTAATTAGATACATTTATTCACAATTTCGTGTCTGGCACCCCATTTTAGGAATGCCTTATAATCACAAGGTGTTAATTGGGGCCAGCCAGGCACTTATGTTTCTATTAAACTGTGCGAGGACTTTTCACAAGTTCATTTTACTATGCAGTGCAAAAATATACAGATTTGAAACACACTGCAATCGAATCGTGCTCCTAAACTCGGTGGAATTGGCATTTTGCAACGGTGAGAAGGCAGCTTAGAAAAGCGATTTCGTTAAAATTCCATTACAGACCTAGTTCGTAACTAAAGAGGCAGAAATGCGGATGCAGTTTTAAGGGACTTAAAATTGAAACAAAAATCAGATAATTACTCCGCATTGATCATTTCTTCCAGATCTGCCCCAGCATCAAGATTTGGTAACCCTGGCCCGATCGGCTCTCCTCTCCCACCCCAGCTTCGGCTTGGCTGAAGTTCAAGCCCATTTGAGAGTTCGGGAGAAGTATGGGAGGACAAACGACTGCGTCTTTGTGCAAAGCGGAACGATTCATTGCAACACCGAAAACTCCAAACTGAACGAATCTCTCGAAATCCTAGATGATCCTTTTTTCTAGCCTGAAAGAGGCTCAGACTCAAGGTTTGATGGCAGCTGCTGGCCCCTCTTCGGAAGACTTACGGGAAACGTCCAGGCGTTTTGCATGCTAACATTTGCAAGGTCCGTGAAAAGGGGTTGATGCAAATGCGCCCTTGATTGCGTTAGCTCAGGCAGGGAGGTTCCCGTTTCTAAAGGTTTGATTTATTTGGTTTGCACTTGGGGCAGTGCTGGTAGCTTAATCCTATTACTAGCTGCATTTCAGTTCGTCCCTTTCCCCCCCCCCCCCATGCAAAACGTGCCTGCCTTTGGGATCTGAGCTAGGTCGCCTTGCTGAGCGCTCCCCCCCCCCCCAGTGCATTATTGCGGGAGAAATGAGTTTCTCCTAACACCAGCGAAACACATTTCTGGCTGGTCCCGCAAAAGAAACGGGGCAGCTTAAAAGCGGTGGCTCTAGCCTCGCTGGAAACTTAGCTGCTGCTCGAAATCACACCACAAACTCCTGCCTCCCCCGCCTCGAGAATACCCCCCTGCAGTCACCAGGCTGGGGAACTCCTGCCCCATCTCTCGCACCGCCTCGCTGCTGCAGCGCTTCTTGGCGGCGAAGCTCACTGGAGGCGATAAGTGAAATTCACAAGTCTCCCCGCAGCTGGGAGCCGGCCCGAGCGAATGCCTCGCCGCCCCCTCCGCAGCGGGGAGGGCCTGGCAGCGGTGCCGAGCAGAGCTTTGAAGGCAGCACGCACGGGGCTCGGGCTAGCTGGCTCCTGGGCCGGCCCCTACGCGTGTCACTTTGCAGGGAGAACGTGCAACCGCAGTGGGGTGAGTGCTGCTCAACCCCGGCCTGCAGCGGAGCGGGCTGGGTTGTAGCTGCTACCTACCGCAGACTAGCGAGACTGGGGGGAGGTGAAGGACCCAGCCATGCTCTGGGGAGATGTCTGCCCTCTGCACCTCATGTACAGAAGGGGAGACTAGACTCGACTCTCCCCCGCAGGAAAGACTCCTTGATTGTAGTTAAGCTACCCCGGCTGCAACCCGGGCAAGGACTAGCTCCGAAGCCCCCTACGGCGAGGCCTAGGGGAAGATGGGAGCCTCTAGTGCCCCTCTCACATATGTTGTCAATAAAACCCTAAAATTGCCCTGCCCAGTAGGGGAGGGGGGTAGAAACATCAGGACTCTAGCGACTCAGCCCCTGCTAACTGCAAAAGCCAGTAGAGTTAGAATACCCCCTCCCCCACGCTCCCATGAACTGCGGTGGTTAGCTATTTGTTCGTGCAGTTCGACCCTCTGACCATCACTGTGCGTTTGGAAGAGAGAAATTCGCTTCTTCCCCCCCTAGCTCTTCCACGAGCGGCCCAATTATCCTTGGACAATTACCTCCTCCCGCCACTTAAGACCTTTAGTAAGACAATGAGGCACCTTTAGGAGCTTGGGAACTCCCCAAACAGTACCTACCCCATGCGAGGATCAGCTCTAGCTGCTAAGGAACAATTACACCCTGCATTTTTCAACAAAAGTCCCTCTACAGCAACGTTGGAAGGGAGGAGGAGAGAATGAAAAGATCTGTTCTAGCCCCAGCACACATCACATTTATTAAAAATTACTATTATGTACATAGAAAAATCCAAGAGAAAAAACGTTGAGACATTTGTGTGCCAGTGCTTCAGGGTTTGCATTATTTTGAAACATCTGAAATTAGTTGCAAGGAGAATGGATAAATTACATCACTTTCAAGTTAATACAGGGCAGCTGAAGAATCACTTTACCTACAAGTCAGTATAGATACCTTTGATATACTTTCAGCAATGCATTTTTAATGCTGCATTAAAAGTTTGCTGGAATAATCAAAAATGCTTTTATAACTCCAAAGCACCAGCTTCATATGATCCCAACCAGACCTCTAATATGTAGACTATTTATACAATGTATTCCACAGTACTCTACAGTGTACCTAAACAAATACTGCTGTACACTTTAATTTTTTTGGCCACACTGGTCAAGTTCACCCTCATAACACCCATTCGCCCCCCCTCCAGAATTAAGTTATTTTATCCCATCCAACCCTACAGAAAGCCAGATTTGGTCATCAAACCCATGGCCTGGGTAGTGGGGTTTTACGCAAAAAAATTTCATTAAAATTTTTTTAAAAAGGATCCTCCCTTCCTGTGTTATCTTCCGTCCAAGCAGTCCTCACTGAGCTGAGTTAGACACCGCTGATAGGGCAGATGATAGTGTTGATGAGGCCTACGCTATCTGAAGTGAAGTGTAGCATTTTCAGACACCTCTCAGAGACCTGGACACAGAGTTTAGGATACAAACCTATATCTCCTGTTTGGTAGTGCACAGCACTTACCTCTAGGCCACTGAGCCAGCCAAACTGTACACTTTAGTGTCTCCAATAAATAAGCTGCATTGTGAAAGACTTGATCCTGCTTACAACCCCTTACGGTTCCTTCCAAATTTAAGATCAAATTACAATACAAATTCCCTCCTCACCCAGTTACCTCCAGCAGTCAAAAAGCTTTGGCACCTTCTATAGAATTATACAAAACAATTCAAGGTGGAAGGCAAGAATCTTTTTGGCAACTTATTCAGAAACAAAACAACCCCAAACAAACAAACAAAACCCCAAAGCCACCCTGAAAGTTTAGCCAATGGGGATGAAATAATGCTTTAAGTAGTAGTATAGAAAGCGTAGTAGCCCATGCCTTTTGAAGTGTCTTTGCTATAGTCCTCAGCATTCATGTCTTCACATTTCATTGTTGGAGAATTTTCATTACTGGAAGTGCTAGGAGAGAGTCGTCTTCTCTTACAAGCACTAGTGTAGACACCAGAATCATTTGAATCTAGAGATTTTATGGAAGGTGGGGTCTCTATCCAAGATGAGCTGATTTCTTCTTTAACCTTCTCTTTGGGAAGCTGGTCTTCGGAGAAACCTGGAGGACTTGTTCGGGAGGTCCAAGTTAACCCAGTTGTCATTTTTCTCTGATAAGAACCTCTGCTTCCCCAGCCTGCCATGGAAGGGAACGTTGGATCAGGATAATATCCCAAGGCATGGGATGTCTGCAATGGAAGAGATTTAATGCCATAGGGGAGCAAGGTGCTAGGAGAATATTCAGTTTCATAAGAGTTCATGTCCAGTTTGTTGGTACCAGGCTGCTGCACCGGTGCAACAAACCATCTCTGTGGAGGATTGGCCACCTCTTCATTCTGCTGAGGAGAGAGTAGGCCGTTTGTCTGAGGTACAGTTCTCTCACCATTGTAAAATCTGGCGGGTGGCAAGTTGTTGACAAACTGTTCCTGGAAAAATGGTTGCACGCTGTACCGGGCTCCTGGGACAATCTGGTGGGATCTAGGAGAATCCGTGGGAGATGGAGTTAATCTGTCATTTTCTGAAGCTGTGTACATGCTACAATATAAAAGAGAAATGCTAAGTGTTGGTCTTTACAATTCCATGGACTATTCAAAATAAACAGGGACTCAACTACATGCCAACAATATAAATCTGGGATTTAGGGTACTTGATAGATTGTTCTTGCAAAGTCAAAGTCCAGTTTTACATTGGTCCACAATTCAGGGGTCACTTTCAAGTTTAAGAATTCTAAGTACAGCTCGTTTCTCAAAGCATAGGCATATACTATACTGAAAGTAACTTTTCACAAATCATTACTTTTAACATACCAAAAAAAGCGTGACCAGCATCTTTGAGTGGCATCCATAGGGTTTAAAAAAAAACAACCCACACACCTCAAGACAAAGTAAACCATGAACCTCTTTTGTACCACCACACAGTACCCTGGATCTTGTGAAAACTTTAAAACAAGAGGCTCTACTCCTATAGGGTGTTGCCAGCTCTGTTAGACAACATTTATGGTCACCCACCCAACAACAGAAAACCATGTTACACCATCTATTGTAGCTGCAGATATAACTTCCCTGAAATAAGTTTCTTTAAGGACAGGTCAAAACTATGCCTTCCAAACAGTTACATTATACTAAGGTAGGAGAAGTTTATACTTACGAATCATAGTTGTCCCTGAAGCCTTTTGCAAAAGGATTATGGTCAATTTTAAGTTGTGTGATCTAGGGAGAAAGTGAAATGGCATTAAATTTCTTAATTGCATCAGGCACCTCCTGCCATCGATTTTTACCACCTTTAAACCCCCTCCTGACTTACATCGGTATTTTGATATGCGGTCACTGCTATGAACTGAGTTTCCGGGAAAATAAATGTCTGCGTCTTTGAAGAGTCATTGAGATCTTCAACCCCATCTTCCGTCACTTCCACAATATGAAGTCGAGGTTGGTACTTGTGTAAAGACTGGAGTACTATCATCTAGAAGGAACAATACATAAAAGTATAGTCTAACATACTGTTCAGATAAAAAGTACCTACAAAGTGCTAACCATAGGGAAGGGGGGAAAAAGATATTTGGAAGGTGATCATTTAGTCTTCATACATAGAGATCTTAAATTGTAATCCTTAATTTCATTACAATAGTTTTTGAAGTACAACAGTGTACAAAAGTAAACCGCTTGAGAGAACTAGAGAGACCACATTATGCAGAGACTAAACAGAAGGAAGGGGAAGGTTTTTCACCTTTTATCATTCCATATCTGTTGAGAGCTCCATTTGACTTAGATGATCTTAATTTATTTTTAAAATTCAAGATATGCAAATCAAGGGAATACTGAACCCCCCTGCCCCCCCAGTTCATCACTATGTGATGTTAGCTTTATGGATTTAAGGGCACTATCATGTCATTTACCTGTGTATTATTATTGTTAGCACCTTTGTTATTGGTCAGCTTCAGTTTTCCAAAAGAGATCTCCTGCCTCATCCAGTGAGCCCCAGTGTTTGGGGACTCAGGGTGAACATACACCTTGTTGCCTATGAAAGAGGGAAAGTGTCAGGATTACAGGAAGAGTTCAGTACACACAATTTAGAGAACAGAAACTGGAATTCGTTTCATCTGAGGAAGTGGGTTTTACCCACGAAAGCTAATGATACCATCTACAAGTTTGGTTAGTCTTTAAGGTACTACCAAACTATTTGTTGCCAAGTTTCTCCAGAAACTGGAGTGACAGGGATCATCTCTAGCACCAGAAATCGGGCAAGGTGCAGCGAGGCAGATGCATAGAAGGTAATCAGTCCTTAGGGGCTGCTGGATTCGAGGAAGGACAAGCCTGCACCTTTGTATATGGAATTCTGTGGTTTCATTTAATGCCCCCGCTTGGCTTTGGGACAGCGCAGAGAAACCATCTTCCAGACCAGGGATTTCTCGCGCATTTGACACCCATCCCGCGCCTTGAAAGCTGGCTCCAGCATTTTGCGGGTTGCCCTGCACATGCCCCATGGGATGTGCCTCCGAACATGACTGGGGGGCAGCGGGTGAGGCGGGCTGGCTTGGGAAGGTTTTGCAGAGCAAGAAAGATCAGAGCCCAGGCCCCAGGAGCCTGCCCGCCGTTCGTACCTTGCATGTTGTTGTCCGCTTTCCCGCACGTCACCCACTTGCCCCCCTGGAAGCGCCAGTGGTTGGGATCGGCCAGCACTACCTCCACGAACACGTTGTAATGGGCCGTGGGGCTCAGGCCCGTGATGTTGAAGCTCAGGAAGGGAAACATCCGCCTGCGAGGAGAAAAACGCGGAGACCGAGCAGGTCACCGGCGCTCCCGGGAAGGGCTCAGGGGCGGCTGCAAAGGTGCCCGGCGCCGGGGAAAGGCGCAAAGCAGCGACGCTCGGAGCCTAACCAGGGAAACTGAGGCACGGACCGGGTTCTCTCCCCGCCTTTGATCGTGTCCTGCATTTGGAGGGGCACAGCCAGGCTCGCTCAGCGGCGCTGGGAGGGAGCAGCCCCGCCACCGCGCCACCCTTCCCACTCGGGAATCGCTGTTAACGGCTAGACGGCAACATCCCCGGGACGCCGCCCGCTCCCTTTGCCCCCGAGCCCCACCCGGACCCAGCGCGCCTGCCACAAGCCCCGGCCCGAGCCCCATTTCTGGCTCCTTCCCCGGAGAAGGGAACCTCCCCCAGTCCCACCAAGTCCCGCCGCTCCCCGGGCCGGCCGCCTTCCCTTGAGACACCCCAACGAGCCCCCGCTGGCACCGAGCAGGGGTGCAGGGCCAGCGCCGAGCCCGGGGAGCTTCGCTGCCCAGCAGCGCCCGGCCAGCCCCCCGCGCCAAGCCCCGGCAGGGTGTCCCACCGAACCGCAGCCCAAAGCGGCAGCCGGCCCACGCGAACCGGGCGCGGGGGCGCCGCTACCCGGGACAGCGGCTCGGCTCAGCCCTTCCCGGGGCCGGCAGCGCCAGCCGGGGCACAAGGCCACGATGCCCGCCCCGCTGCTCCCGTCGAGTTTTGCGGACTCAAGGGCGGGCCGGGCCCGAGACACGCTCCCGCCCCGCTCGCCCCGGCCCCTCCGTACCTGCCCTGCTTGGTGATGATCATCTCCGTCTGGTGCCGGTGGAACTTGAGCCAGAGCGGGCGGTTGCAGAGGAAAACCTGCGCCCGGAGCCCCGGCCCCGAGCCGGGCACTGCCAAGGCGCCCAGCGCGCCGCACGAGCCCGCCGCCGGGTAGGGGCTGTACAGGGGCCCCGCCGCCCCCTGGCCGTACTGGTAGCCGCCTCCGCCGCCCCCGAACTGCGCCCGGCCGCCCGGCGAGCACACTGCGGCCGAGAAGCCGCCCGGCGAGAGCATGGGGCCGTAGGGGTAGCGCGCCCCGCCGGGCGCTGGGTAGACGGAGCCGTGCTGCGCTGCGGGCGCGTAGGGGAAGAGCGAGCAGGGCCCGCCCAGCTCGGCGCCCTGCGGCCCGGGGGACTGCAGGTAGTAGCGCTCGGGGCTCAGGCTGTCCAGGGGGTAGCGCGCCGCGGCCGGGGGCAGCTCGGGCTCCCCGCAAGGGGCCGCCTTGCGCCCGTCCGGGCCGCCCTGCTTGGAGCCCGCGCCGGGGAAGGGGTCGCCGGCCTCCGCCTCGCTCAGCATGGCCGGCCCGGCGCTGCCGCACTTCTTCTGCCCCTTGTCCAAGTCCAGGCGCTGGGGGGAGCCCGAGGCGGGCTGGCTGCGGGGGCCGCCGCGCGCGCTGCTGCTCTCGGCCGGGTAGAAGGGCGGCCCGGCCAGGCTAGCGGCGCTGCCCAAGAGCTGCTCCCCCAACTGCATCCTCCCCAGCGCCAGCCGGGAGCGAGCCGGGAGCTGCAGTGCCGAGCCGCGGCCCCCCCTCCCGCAAAGTTACCCGGCAACTTTCCCAGCGCGTCGCGGTCGCGGCCCCGCCCCGGGCTCCAGCCCCCACTAGCCGCCGCCTGCCGTGCTCCCCCTCCAAGCATCCACAGCTGCCTCTGCCGGGGAATAAGCCCCACGCTATTTATATAGGCTCGCCGGGCTCCTCAGGCCGCCGGGGAGGGGCTTGGGGAGGTCTAGTTCGTGGCAGCCCCCCTCAGCCTGGCCGGCCCATTGGCTGGCTGGGGTGACACTAATTTAATTAGACAGCTACTAATTGGAACAAGTCACCTGTGACTCCACTTTCCCCCCTTCTAACTGGCTCCTGTGGGGAGAGCCGAGGCGCTTCGCGGGCGGGTTGGGACGGGCGAGGGGAGGCAGGAACGCGAAGGGGATCGCTGGGCGGCGGGGGGAAGCTCCCTGGGATGTCACCGCTCCGCGAGGCGCTGGCAAAGCGACGCTCGCCTGAGAAAGCGGAGGCAGGCCTCTGAGGGAAGCGCTGCTGGGGCAGAAAGGAAAGGAGCCTGCCTGGGCGGCGGGAAGGGGAGGGAAGCAACTTGCAGAGGGGGCAGAGAAGAGGGTTTGGGCGCCATTTCAGGGGCGCAGCCTGAACTCCGAGTGACTGCCCCCCTGGTGCGGCGGGGGGTTGCTCCCTCGCGCTTTGGGAGGTAACGCCGAGCATCTAACACGCCACAGCCGCGCCTCTCAGGGCCAGCTAAGAATCCAGGTCCCCGTTTCATCGCCATGTGATGGGCCAGATGAAAGTCCCGCCAGTGACACAATCCAGCCTGTTCCGCAGCCATGCCAGCTAGGGCAGGAACCCCTTTCTACAGAGCATCACGTACAGCAGCCTGGCCCAGGGCTCTTTACACCTTGTCAGTGGCTTCTCTTCCAAGCAACTGGAAGGGCGGCTTTGCTATTTCAATTCCACTCCCTCCCGCCCTTCCCTCCTCTCATGCCTCCAGAAGTCAGCGCTGCAAAGCAGAATTATATTTCATTGTAGGGGGCACTCCTCGCTCGGACAATTCCAGCCGCTGAATTTTATAACCGCCCCCCCCCCCACGAATGCGGCTGGTCGTTGTTATTTAAGCCGGAAAGATGAAGAATTGGATTCATTTCTCATTTTTTTAATGATTGATGATTATCCCCGGGTAATCATTAAGGAACCCCTTCGGCCTCTTTTCCTGCAAGGACCCAAATCTGCGAGGCCTTCCACACAAGGACTATCCCCAACAGCTCATTTTAAAATCAGATTAGAAAACCGCAATATTTCGTTGCGGGAAAAAAAAGAAGGCGGCATACTCGCTTGAAATTAACAATGATTACTAGACAACCATTCAGACTGCCGTACCGCCTGAGCTGAGCGGCTCCCTTGCGACGCAGATACGGATGTGGCATGTCAGACTGACCAAGTCACCAGAAGCTAAGGGACCGAGCTTTTCTTTAACCAAGCCCACGAGTCCCTGTGGAACAGAGTATATGTCTTCAGCTTCACAAAACTTTTACGGTGTCAGGGACTCCGATGCGGTGTCATGCCGGGTTTGTTCCTAGGCAAATGTTCGGTTCAAGGGCGGTAGGGAAAGAGTCCAGCCGATCAGTTTAAAGGGCAGCAGAGAGTCACTGATCGGGCGCGAACACCAGAACATTTCTTAAGCACTACATTTAAACCGCAGCGCAATAAAACGCGCGGGGAGCTAGCCGTCGAACAGGCTGATCCCAGCCTGCAGTTAGAGCTGTTCCCTTTCATCCCGATTCCTTCCGTCGCCCTCTTTTAAGAGTTGTGCCTCCTGTTCAACAGAAAAAGAAAAACTATTTGCAAAGGTAGAAGCAGCCCAAGCATCCAGCAAAGACCTGCCTGCTCTGTGTTCCTGAGCGCTTGGATCGGGTGGGGGGAGGGGAAGGGTGTTATTCCAGGGGAGAAGAATGGAGCAGATACAAACCATTCACTGCAGCTTTCTCAGTAATGGACTGCGAAGCGGTTCGCAGACCTCGCGTCATTTACTATTCAACAGCTAAGTGACCACTGTTCCTGAAAGGGGGACGTTAATGGGATCAAAATTCCTTCCGCATGTGGAACATACAACACTCCACACAGATTTTTAAAAACATCTAGCGATCAAAGGTTTGTATATAGCGCCTTTAAGCCCTGCGATCTAAGCGCTGCCTAAGAGTATCGAGCACAAATATTTCAAATTCTCTTAACCTACGTGAACTGATTTTAATTCTAAAAAGTGTTTCAAATGCTCATTACAAGAATATCAGTTTACATAACACGTAAACATTGCCATCGAAATATTTGCAGAATGTGTCCTCTTTTGCCTAGCTACCAAGACCTTCGTTCAGTTCAGTATTTCTCCTATCAAATCTGATAACATCACACCTCAGAGAGGCTAAGAGATATAGCTCCTTGAACTGCTTTAGGATCTATTTGCAGTTCCCGCTGATTTCATTTGGAGCCTCCAGTTAGTTTCAATAGGTTCCTGAAAGGGCTTTGTCCAGACATGGAGTTCTTGATTAATTGTATCTGATTACCTTCCAAAGTGTTAAATGCAAAAGCAAGAACAAGGCACTGTTATTCCAGAATATAGTGTGTCCACACCACGCCTAGAATTAATCAGGATCAGCTAATTAAGAACAACCCCCAACTCCATATCCCCTTAGGGATTTTTCTGTAGGGGAGACACAAGCTGGTGACAGATAAAATGTTTCAGTTTATTTTCATATATATTTGTTATGAAGATTACACCTGGAGTCTGCTAATGGTTTAAGATTTTGATCAGATTCCTTACATTTTCAGTATTATTTTAAAATGTCAGATCACTTTTAGAAAAACATTTGCTGGCTTCAATCTAGACATGGAACTCCACTAGCAATCCAAGGAGGGCATATATACACATAAGAGCAGTATATTGTTTTTTAGGGAACTGAGAAGCAGAGAGCTAGGAACTTGCTTCTTCATTATGGGCCAAATTCTGAGTTTACTCAGGCAAAATTATGTGCTTTTGGACATATGAAAAAAAGCTGCAGGATTTGTGTAAAATTGTAGCAGTTCAGTCCTAGCTACCCAGCAAGGCTGAGCCATGTTGTGTATTGGATAACATTTATGGGATTGTAACTGGTTCCTTGAACTCTTCAAATACGATTGCAGTAAGAGCAGACTTTCCAAAAAGAAACTGCGTCAAATAAGTATAACTACTAAAATAATCCACAAACCACAAAATTGTTCCATGGGGAAAATCTGAGGTTTCAGAGGGTTTCATAGAATTGTTCAACTTAGTTCAAATATCTGAGTGTCATTGAATCAAAAGTGATATTTATTCAAGGATTCCCTGTTTATGCAGTTTTATTTACAGTAAGGTGTAATTAATGTACATTACACTTGTTGCTGTCTGGGTAAAATTAAGTGAAATAATCTTACTCAGATTACCTCTTTCATATGAGATCTTTATTTCAAAATAAGGCCCCCAGTTCAGCAAAGTCCTTTAGCCTAAGTGCTTTGCTGAACAGCATTTCCTAAAGACAAGCCTTTATGATCCAGCATGTCTTTTTCATGTGTATTTTCCATGATTCTGCTTCATGTACACTCCAGTGGATCCAGAAAGCTTTTACTTTCATCCATGCTAAGGGAATGCTATCCAATCACCATGTTGGTCAGACACTGTTCATTTTCTGCTGCCAGCCCTGCAGAAACATCTCCAGATTTAGAGGTCATTGTGGGTTCTTTTGAATCCCCGATAAATATGAGATGCTACATACAAATAAACTAGCTGTCTCTTGGACTAATTATTTTGGGATTTATTTTTTCTTCAAATGTATATGGGGCTCTCCTTTTTAGACCCCTGTTGCCTAGTTGGCATAGATGTCAGGCCCATCACAAAGACTGGGAGGCTTTTATATACACTACATAATTGAAATGGGAAGTTGTAGGTGCTCTATTCATCCACTTTGTCCTTTTTATTAAAAACTAACAAAAATGACCTGGTCAAAGGAGGCAGAGATGCTCTTGTAGTTCATGTCTGGGTGCTTCACGGCAGGAGTTCTAAGTTCTATTTTTGTTTCTATATTTAAACTTTCTACTTGACATTTGCCAAATCATGAAGCCCAAATCAAGTTTTCCAGAAGTGGCTACTGATTTGAGTGCCTCAGTTTACATGTGCCCAGCTTCAGACAGCTTCTTCCTTATTTTTAAAATTAATAAGCAGCTAGTCCTTGCCCTGCAGTAAAGGAAGCCATGGGCTCTCAACATCCCTGAGAATCAGGCCCAGCTATTTCAGGTTGGGCACTAAAAATCAGTGGCTATTTTTAAAGTTTACTGCATGCCTCTCTATGCCTCTATTTCCTCATCTATCAAAGGGGGATGATAGTGGTCACATACTTCGTAAAATTCTTTGAGCGCTCCAGAGGGAAAGAAGTGCAAAATGATGTTATGTGGCTATGATAATCAACACTGCCCCTGTCAGATTAAACAATATTCTCAATGGTCATTTGTCATATGCATTTTTTAAAACTGACATATATCAGTTTAAAATCTTCATTCCTAGTGAGCTAAAAGGTGAAGCTGGACATAATCAGAAATAGGATATATATTTTTAAAGAGAAGCAAATAATACTCCTAAAAAGTGATGTTCTTTTATCTTAAACATTCATTACACTGTCATTTCATTTATCTTTTTATAATTACTGAAATAAAATTGGACACAGGAATAGGCCATTTAGTTCTTTAAATCAGAGGTTAAAACATGAACATTTTAAATGGCAGAAGCCAGGCCTTAAATATTAAACAAAACCATACATGTTTACCTGAAAATTTAGCAACAGACTGGACAAATGAGCCACCAACAGGAATAACACAAATGAAAGAACAAACATGCAAAATGTAACTAATGAAGAGCTGGAATAGTAGATGTCAGTATCTGAGAATAAAATAATCTCCTGAACATCTTTAAAATAATTGCAATAATTCACTCTCCCTTCTCCCCCACCTACAGGATTATAGGGAAAACATCAACTATATTTCTTTGATTATCAGAGTCTGATCCCATATGTTACTCTGGGAACAAAAACATCTCCAGTTTTACAGGTCATCATGGGGACATCTGGGTGTAAGCAAGGGCAAAACATGTTGGGTGTAATGGGTATTAGGTTGGAGAGAAAACTAAGTTCAGGGTTCATCTGACTCTCCAAGCAATAGGTAATTTGGTTATTGTAGATAAATCTGTAGTTTGGCTCCATCTGTACAGGCTAAGCCAAATTTTGTTAGCTTACCTTCAGCTGTAAAACCAGACACAAAATATCGTAGTGGCAGAAAATGTAAGGTTTTGCAAGTAGGACACCAGTATCATTTCAAAAAGGGTCTGGGGAAATTGAGAGTATTGGAAGTATTAATAACAGAATTAAGCTTAATTAGCATTTTGGTGGCTCTTTTCTCCAGAGGGAAATTTTAGAAGTTGAAAGGAAGAGAGTGAAAAGACTAGAGTAAGGACTGAATAACCACAGAGCAAACATCAACCACAAACAATGCAAATCTCATTTTTTTGGTATTATACACCTACTGTGATTCCCAAAATAGTAATCCTTCAAGTACTTGTTTTCCCCCTACCCCCAATAACTTTAACTGACTGAGTCCAGACTACTTGGAGAACCTTTTTTAAAAGCAATCTTAATCGCTACATAGGTTTTTCTACATTCCCAGTTTAGCTATAAAATGAGATATTGTGCTACAGAATGATCACTGATAACTAAACAAATCCATATCCCAATTTGCCATTAGAGGGATAAGCTATAGTATTACTCTGATTTCAATATGTTAACCAACTCATTGTTACATGCTTAGATTGTGATAACAGAAACAGCTCAGTTTTGTCACTGACTTTGTTCCATCAGCAGTTGTCAGTTTAAATTTTGTAAATGTTTTTGTTTTTAATACTAGCACTTTAAAAAGTAAACTCTCATCATGATGGCTTTGATAAAACTCAAGCTGAGTTGCTTGCATATCTGGAGTTTATGTCAGAGCTATAAAAGATTTCCTGAAATATTACATTTGATATTTTTGTTCCAGGTAGATTCAAATTGAGATTTTAGGGTGGAAAACAATTAACCCTGTGGGTGGAAACAATAGTTAGCAGTGAGATACAGTAATATCAGCAGTAGTATCACTTCACCTAGTAGCACTTAAAAAATTAGAACCAAAGCTAGGTACATAGTACAGGACCACTTCCAATAATAGATAGATGCGTCAGCCCCACTGGATTTTGGCCCCTGTTCATACCAGCCCTTCCTTTTGCACTTCCTACATTATTACCCTCAGTGGTAGCAACGGGCTAAGACAAATAAGGGGCTAGCATTTCATCATTTAGTCTAGACATGCTTGGAGAAGGGTATTAGAAGCAGTCCCCATTATAAGTTGAGCCCTACAAGTCTGCGGATATCTGTTTTATAGCCGTAGGTATCCACGTCTGTGGATGTCTATGTGGATATCCACAGCTAATTTTTGCGGATACAGATACACATTTTGTATCTGTGCAGGGCTCTAATAAGACCAGCGGCAGCCTACTTAGATGATCATGAAGGTGGTCACCATTGAAAAGCCTCAGAGAAAACACTGAGGGTGAAATCAATGGGGCTAGACTGGCATGATTTTCCGGAAATGCTTTTAACGGAAAAGTTTTCCGTTAAAAGCATTTTTGGAAAAGAGCGTCTAGATTGGCACAGATGCTTTTCCGCAAAAGCACTTTTTGCAGAAAAGCGTCCGTGGCCAATCTAGACGCGCTTTTCCGCAAAAAAGCCCCGATCGCCATTTTCGTGATCGGGGCTTTTTTGCGGAAAACAAATCTCAGCTGTCTACACTGGCTCTTTTGCGCAAAAGTTTTGCCCGAACGAGAGCAGCATAGTATTTCCGCAAAAAGCGCTGATTTCTTACAGTAGGAAGTCAGTGCTTTTGCAGAAATTCATGCAGCCAGTGTAGACAGCTGGCAAGTTTTTCCGGAAAAGCAGATGATTTTCTGGAAAAACTGGACAGTCTAGACACAGCCTGGGAGTTTTCCATTGACTTCAATGGGGTCAGGATTTCACCGTGTTAGGCCTTTGCCGGCACCGCACCTGAGTACAGCTTATGGGGGAGCCAAAATGAGGCTTACAGCTGTAAGGGGGGGGCTCAGTTCACCAGTAGCCCTAAAGCACCTGGCCAGCCGGAGGGGCGGCCGGGCGGCCTGTGGAATCCCTTAGCCCCAGACTGCCCCGTGGGAACTCGGTGGCCCACGGGGGAGAAGAGCCGCTGTCACATCAGGGCTCAGGCCGCCCTACTGGCCAGGTGAGCTGGGCAGCCAGCCAGCGGGCGCGAGGGGAACGAGGCCCGCCTCCCGCACAGACAGCGGCTCCACAGGCTGGGCGCGGCTGCCCGATACAGGGCCCCGGCAGGACTGGTGCTCGAGCCACGCAGCGCTGCCTATGAGGAGAGCTCGGGCGGGCGTGGGCGCTGCTCACCCCCGCCAGGGTAACAGGAGCCGCTCCACCCACTGCGGAAGAAACGCCCCTTGGGCTGCCGCCTGCCAGCGCCGCCCTGCTCTCCCTGCCGCAGCGCCCGCTCGCTTTTCCTCCGGGCCGCCGCCCTTCCCCCCAGCCCAAGCGGCCAGCGCCGCCCGCCGGCGGCCAAGCCTCCCTTCCCTTGGCTGCCTGCTCCTCAGCCACACACGTGCCCAAAGTTTCCAGACGAAGGGCCCGAGCCTGTCCCGCTTCCTCGGGCACAACCCCCCCTCACGGGAGTGGTGATCCGAAAAGAGAGGGCAGGGCTGCGCCCATCACCCTCTGCCACCCACCCAGGCGGCGGCCATAGCCCCTGCCTGCGCGCCTCCGCTCGTCGCCCTACAGCCCTTGTGACCGCCCCTGCAGCACAGCGTGAGTGTTGCACACGGATACGTGATGGCCCCGCATTGCCACGTTCAGCTCCACAGCCTCGCGCACAGGAGCGCTACTGTCCGTGTAGGACGCAGATGGCATCTGAGAGAACATTGTTACAGCCGCACACTTGAGCTCTCCGTGCGTGCGTAGTATTATCGACTCGCTTCAGAAGACCAGCTAATATTCACTGCGGAAGGCTTACAATAGTCTGCTGCCCGTCAGATCATGCAGGCAGGGTCCCTCTTCAAAGCGTCTTATTCTATTTTAGGTTGTACCTACCACTGATGAACAATATGCTTGGAGGACTGAGCTGTCCAACACCGGAATCAATGTAGTTTACACATCGCAAACTGGTTCATGATCTGAAAGATTTACGCCGAGACACACGTTTACTTCTCAGGGATGACACACGTTAGGGACCATTACTTTACCTCAGGCTACTGCATTGTCATCTGAGTTAAAGGACGGGGGGAAGCTGCACTGAGGCGTTGGTGTTAGCCTCAGGAAAGAGCATTTCTTGTAAATCAGCTGATAAAAGGGAGCTCTTTGCTAAACTTCAGCAGAGATCTGAGTGGGTTTCAGATTGAAGGATGGAAATTTCTGATCTGTATGACACATTGGAGAGGCGGGTGGTTCCTCGTGTGTAGGTTTCCCCATTGTTTACAATCCAGTAGATGCACTCAGAAAATATTACCAGTTGGTAGACAGAATGGACAGGGCACAGATCAGGAAATCTGTAGCTCATACCAGCTGAGCAATGCTTTTGTTCTGTCTTAAAGGAGATATTATGCAAATTAGTAACAATGCTTATTGGCATTGAAAGAGTCTGAGATCATGCAGAAGAAAATGAGAGCCAGACAAATGAACCTTTACAATAATCCATTTACAATGTTTACTGATACTAGTTAAAATATTAAATAATTGCTGGAAAGATTCCTATTGACCTGGTCAGAACTCAATGTTAGTGTGGTTAGAGAAGCTCTAATTCTAATTTCGAGAAACTCATTAATGTCAATGGACTTTGGATCAGCCCCCCTAACATTAGCCTCTATTAGAATTTGTATCTAAGAATGGCCATACTGGGTCAGAACAAAGGTGCATCTAGCCTAGTATCCTGTCATCCAACAGTGACCCATGTCAAAGAGAATGAACACAACAGGCAATCAAGTGATTGACCCTCTGTCTGATAACCAGCTTTCGGCAAACAGAAGCTAGGGACATATCCCTGCTCTTCCTGGCTAATAGCCACTGATGGATTTATCCTCCATGAATTTATCTAGCTCTTTTTAAACTCTTTTATAGGCTTGTCTTTCCCTTTGGCAAACAGATCCACAGGTTGACTGTTGTATGGAGAAATCCTTATTTGTTTTAAACCTGCTGCCCATTAATTTCATTTGGTGACCGCTAGTTCTTGTGTTATGAGGAATAACTAACAGTTCCTTCTTTACTTTCTCTAAACCACTCAGGATTTTATAGCCCTCTATCATATCCTCATTTCTTTTCCAAGATAAAAAGTCCATCTTATTAATCTTTCCTCATATAGAAGCTGTTTCATATCCTTAATCATTTTTGTTGTCTTTTTCTTCACCTTTTCCTATTTTAATACATTTTTGAGATGGGGAGGCCACATTTACATACAGTATTCAAGATGTGGGCATACCATGGATTTATATAGAGGCAGTGTGGTATTTTCTGTCTTATTCTCTATCCCTTTTTTGACTTCAGCTGCACAGGCCCGCTGACGGGGGCAGGGAGGAAATAGGGCAACTGCTCCTGGACCTGGGGTTCCCGGCTGATGCTGCAATTTTGACAGTGGCAATACAGGTTAACCTACAGGTTAACACTTCAATAT